>NW_017728992.1:69005529-69048630 GCF_001723915.1 Gavialis gangeticus | reverse complement strand
TATTCCAGGCTCTGGCCACCCTTACAGTGAAGTAATTCTTCCTAATATCTAACCTAAACCTATCCTCCCTCAGCTTGTGGCCATTGTTCCTGGTGACCCCAAGGGGGGCCCTGGTGAACAGACTTTCCCTGAGTCCCTGCTGGTGGCCCCTGATAAGGTTGTAGGCAGCCACAAGATCCCCCATCAGTCTCCTCTTGCGGAGACTGAAGAGATTCAGGTCCCTCAGCCTCTCCTCATAGGGCTGGCCACGGAGGCCCCCAGCCATACGAGTGGCCTCCTCTGGACCCTTTCCAGGTTCTCCACGTCCTTCTTGAAGTGCGGTGCCCAGAACTGGACACAGTACTCCAGCTGTGGCCTGACCAGTGCCGCATAGAGGGGGACCAAGACCTCTCGACCTATTAGTGATGCCCCTGTTGATGTAGTGATGCCCCTGTTGATGTAAATGATGATATATCAGTGGATCAAGAAAATCTCTTTCATTGCTAATTTATTTGATTCTTTAACTTTCTATGATCCTTGGCAGATGATGTAGCATGCATATAAAAGCCTTTCAAACTGATTAGACCGTTTCAGTAGTGAGTTGTTCTTGCCAGTGCACATTACGCTGCAGTAAAAAGCACACCGTTCCAAATAAGTTATTGTTGAAGAATTTGTATATATCGCTTGGAAGATGTATCTTCTTTAGCCCTTTTCTAGGGATCCTTCTTTGGTTCTGAACTGGTATTTAACACATTACCAAAAAGCTCTGGAAATGTCAAGTTTGTAAAATTCCTTGAGAGTAAAAACATTAAGAACAAAGTATACTGTGAAGTCATCCCAGGAGTCAACTAATCTTTTTTTTTAAGTACTGGTATTAGAGCCAAAACCAAATTCTGCCTTCCTGTGCTTACCCCAATGTTGAGTCTGACCTTCTGTGTTTATTAAGGTGAGAATCTCTCTACTCATTGGACTAGAGGTATTTATAAAGGGACATTTGCAGAGTTGCAAAGTGGCATCACAATGGTTACAAGAAGCAACTACCATGAGTACAAGTGATGAACAAAAAGGTGTCTACAAGGCAACAAAAGCCCCTTTATAAAAATTAGCACAACTGTCCCTTAAGGATTATGTTGAGTTCAGAGAGGAGTTCAGACTTTGTGACCTGAAAGTATCTGGTGAATAAGGCACAAATAGCCCAAAAGTACTCAGATAAAAGCACACTTTAGAGGTAGTTATCTGACCTTTTCCTAGCTGCTTGCACAAGCTTTTTAGCATTGACACACAATTAGAGTATCATTCTTTATTTTTATTGCATGGGGTAACTCCTTCCAGAATTGTGGTTGTTTCAAATCCTCATTGCACTTCAGGATTTGCTAGTTAGAAATGTACTGTTTACTTTCCGTTAAAAGCAAATAACTGACAATGCCTTATTTATTGCTGACTGAAATTTGAGCCAGGATTTAGGTAAGACAGCAGCCTTCTGTTCTACTCACTAGCAAAACGGTCTTGCTCTGAACATTTGTAAATAGATTGGGCTTTTTAAGCCTTGTCACTGGAGGATGACAATCTTTATTTGATTAATGTATGTTCCTTTGTAGGCCTTGGGAATAATACCAGGGGTTACACTGACAATTTGTCAAAGGCTTTCAGGCTTGGGAAGTAACTCATAATCTCTGCAGTTCTACAACTTCCAGCTGTAGTGCCTACCTTAGAAATCACAGCAGACTTCAGTACCTTGTGAGAGTAAGCAGATTAGAGAGAAGACCTCCCTGCAACCCACAGACTGGGAGAGAAGTAGGATGGGTCCATTGTGCAATGTACACTTTAAATATAGCAGAATGCTACTCTTCCTTCTAGATCATATTGATACACACAAGCAGGGATCAAACTGGAGAAATAGAAAGTGATTCTGCCCCAAGCCAAGCCTTCCCTTCTTGAGATGTTCAAATGAGTTACTGCTAGTAGTTCACTGTACAGATCTTCCCTAGTCCAAAAGTTTCTCTGTTTTTATGCAAGGTCAGCATGCAGTGATATCAGCTGCTTGCTGTTCTTTTGTCTTGTGTGGTTGTATAATGCAGTAACCCTGAGTGGCACAACACTCAGCACAATACCAGCAGGTATTAGACCTAGGATGTCTAGATCTAAGAGTGGGAGCCTCTAGCCTGTGAGCTAAAAGACCTATTCTGCCCAGGTTGTACAGCCTTATAACATTGTATGTGGGGCAGCCAGTAGAGGGAAACAGAGCCACAATTAGTAACCATCAGTGACACCCGGATCAGCAGGGAAAATGTTTACAGTTTTGCCAGTTAAATTGTCACAATTAGAATTCATAGTTACCGTCAGGTTTCAGTGAGCAGGGCATACTTTGGAGTTATTTCAGGTGATCTAAAGATACAGCTAGTTCTAGACATGGTAGTTACGGTCCTAGAAGCAGTTTAGTTATGGCAGCATCAAAAAAAACGGGATAAATTATCCACTGCCAAGTGTTGTGCTGCTGCTATTACCAACCAACTAGCTTTTTTAAAGCAAGCTCAGCTATCTGTACTGTGCTATGCCTGTAATGGAAAGGTACCTCACAGTCAGATATCAGTTTGCTCTGTTCATACACTGGAAATTATTTTTTCTACTGCAAGAGCTAAGAGTCATAGGCTGCATGTAACAAGGAGCCTAGCGCTCCTGTTACTTTAAGGGTGGAAGCATAGGCAGAGGGAGAAAAAATTATTGGGGGGGGGGAGGGCTGAGCATGTGCACATGTGCACACATGCCCCCCAGCAGGTAAGTCTGTGGGGGAAGGGATGGAAGGAAGGGAAAGTGCTGGGGGTGGGGCAGATCAAGGCCCCACCCAGGATGCGGGACGGAGCTGTAAGCAGCTTGTCCAGGGAGCACCCAGCTCAGGGAGAGGGTGGTGGCTCCCACTGCTGCATGCACCCCGGGAGGGGATGGGGGGCATGTGCCCCCGGATCTGTGCATGGTGAGGGCAGGCATCCATTGCGGGTTGGGACTGGGACTGCACTGGGTTCTTCCTAGCAGGGGGCTGGACTGGGCTGCACTTGGGGCAGGCAGCAGCAACACTGGGAGGAGGGGGTTGGGGGTGCTATGTTGAATACTGGGATGGCTGATGACCCCCCATAGCCCCTCTCCCAGCACCACCGCCACCACCCATCCCAAGTGCAGCCTGGCCCAGCACCCCCCTGGGAAGAGCCTAGCACAACCCCAGCCCCAGCCCACAGCAGCATCCTGCCTTGCCCCACACATGCTCCCCCCATGCCTCCTGGGGTGCACATAGCAGCAGGAGCCATGCTTCCTGGACAACCCACTTGCAGCTCAGTCCCACACCCTGCCCCAGATGTGCAGTACCTGCCCTGGCCCCAGCCCCACTCCCTTCCCACCCCTGCCCACCCTTGCTGCAGCCGCCAGAAGCCCACAGCCTGGTTGCCTTGTGGCCTTACCACTGCCCCGCATGGCGGGGGGAATAAGCCCTGTTAGCCCTGTTAGCCCTCCCCCTTCTGCCACCTATGGGTGAAAGATCATCTGGGAGAGCCTCAGGAGGGGAAGGCTGATCATTATAAGCTGCCGGAGAGCAGGTCCCCAGGGATTTGCCTGCTACCAGTACCTACTGTAGACCTAGCCGCTCTGCAGTAGTATGATAGGCTACAGCACTGCATGGGGGGACAAGATACTACTGCAGCAGTGACCAGCAGCAGTAAGCTACCTTGAAGTTAAGTCAGTAAGCTAAATCAGGAAGCACCTGCAGCCAGTCCAGGGAATCACCTGATCAGAAGACAGCAAGGCCTGGAAGACATCTAAACCCAGGTCCAGCCAAGGCAGGCAGTCTTGTCTAGAAGCCAAAAGGGAAAGAGTCCAACTGTGAGGTGGCTGCTGCTGGAAGACTGACTAAGTTCCCACCAAGCCTGAGAACAAGCAAGGAGCCAAGGGCTGCTAGGGAACAGAGACACTGAATAAAAGGAGGTTTTTACTAGCCAGCTAGTGGGCTTTAATTTAATTTGCAACCAGTGCTCATATGTCATGGTTGAGTTTGAACCAGCCGTTTGGAGTTGAAATTATTAGGGATGAGAGGAGGTTCCAGAAGTGCCTGAAGAACATGTATTTGTTGTGAGCTTTGCCACGTGCTGGGGACTCGAAGCCCAGAAGCAGCTTCGGTTAAACAGGCTGGTAGAAGAGAGCAAGGCTGAAGCCAGACAGGGTCAGCAGGCACAGTACGCTGAGCAGAGTGGAAAAGGCACCCAGAGCAGGGTGTAGCCAGGGCCCTGAACAGGGATGAGAGAGTGCCCAGAATAGGGTGGAGACAGGGTACAGGGCAGGACAAGAACCAGAGCCAGTGGCCTGCAACCCAAATGTGTGATGAGCCTGAGAGGGGCAAGAAATAGGGCCAGGGGCCTGAAGTCCAAGAGGAGGGAGACCAGGGCCAGGGGCCCACAGCCTAGAGAGGTAAGAACTAGGGTGAGGTGCCCACAGCCTGTGGAGGGCAGAGGCTAGGGCCATGAGCCCATAGCACAAGAGGTTCAGAAGCTAATAAGGACACAGAGGCCTGAATCATCAGAGAGGAGATTTGGGGCTGAATCCCCACTGATATGAAAGATTGGTAACACCTGCGAGGCACAGGCACCACTGCAGTGGAGGTTAGAGGCCATGAACATCCCATAAGGCAGTGGGTCCCCTGGAGGGCACATATGGGCCAGGAGGGCCCACCTGATGTGGGGGCTGTGGGGAATAGACTGAGATCAGTGAAGTTCTGGAGGGATCTGCAGGCAGGAAGATAAACCAAGGCTTGCTCTAAGACCCTTGGGCAGCCTCCCTTTCCAAACCTATTAAAAAGATCAAGGTGTGGCAGGAAAAAGAGAAAGGGGAGGGTAGCTTAGAGGCTGAGCTGGGCAGAAGCCATTTGGTCACCAGGGGGTGTCACAGCCGCCCCTGGGGAGCAGTCTTGCTACACTGCACCATACAAGGATGCATCCAAATAACTGGTGAATACTAGCTCACCCAGCCACCACAAAATATTCTACTCTGATACCATAAGCAGAAAAACTATTGAAGAGTGGTTTTGTGTAGTTAATTTATATTGTCTTGCACAGATGAAATGTTGCTGTTTCTTATGCCATTATTTTTGGGGAGCTCCAGATGCAAACACTGGCAGACTTGAGGTTTACACCAGGCAAAAATCACAATACTAGTGAAAATGGTTTAAAAAAATGATTTAATGACTTTTTTCCTGATAAATTATGTCTGAGAAATATAGAATCTGTCCCTCACCATTTTGTTTCAGAAGGAGTGGCGGAGAATTAAGAGAGAGAATCTATCCACTATGAAATACATTTATAGGTTTCAGAGCACCCTACATTTCCAGGTACAGACATCACACTTTTACCGGTATAAGTGATCAGAAACCAGTCTACCAGCGCGCAAAACTGGCCTACACCCATAACAGCAGAAGTTCAGCACACATAGACTGGTTTAAAAATGACTGGTTTAAGAACGGTCTAAGATTTCCACCCCCACACCCAAGGTTGAATGTGTGTTTGCTACCGACCTAAACTATGCCACTTACAGAAAACGGCATAACTTACATCAATTCTGCTTCAGGCTTTTTGACTGTCTGTGCCTAGCCTTAGTGCCATTCAGGTCATGTGATTGTTCCCATGCTGCAAACACAGGAGTGAGGAAGGTCATTAAGAAGCTATTTGCAAATGCTGTAACTATTCAGAGTTGAATTCATGTTTACACTTGCACTTTTAGAAGCATTTCCAGGTTTGTTTGCCTTTTGTGGAAAGGCATAAAATATTGGGTTAGCTTAAGTTTGCTCTTTTTTACCATTGCTATTTATTGCTTTACTGTATTTATTGGCTATGGCTGACACAGAACTAATAAAATTGAAGCTTTGAGCATCAAAGAGGAGTTTGTGTGTGCAGCATGTCTGCAGATGTTTGGGTGGGGAGGTCTAAAAACAAGGGGTAATATTCTGACCACATTTTCACCGGTATAAATCATGAGCTGATGAAACAGTAAGGGCAGGGTGTGATTAAAATCATATCCACTGTTCAGAAACTTAAACCACATCCTTTTAGGGTGCCAGTTTTGTCTCCCCATGTTATGCATGAGGTTGCTTGTAATGCTACAGCTTGTCCATTTCGTTAGGGGCCTTGTGAATATATTTTTGAAATGGGAATGTGCATCATTTAGAGGCAGAACTAATGTTTAGAGCACAGAGCTTTTGTGTATTTGAATATGAGAGACATAAAAGGGTAGAGCTGGGCAAGCCAACGCATGCAGAGCAATGGGACTGCATGATAGTTTGAAAAGGAGGGGGGAAAGCAGATACCCATTCAGACATCTACACTCAAGGCAAGAGAATATTCCCTGCTACCTGCTGTGGCTGGGGCAGCTTTAGCTCACCTCACCTCAATGGCTGCTTCTGGGGAGGGAGATGCTGTCGTTGTGTGGTGCAGTCATTCTACTGTGTTATCATCTGAGGGACTCCTGGGGATCTTTTCTTTAAAAGAATATGGGTAATTATGGAAAATAATTTGTCCATACAAAAACAGCACCTGTAAATAGATTTTTAAAGTGGCAGTGTTCCATACACACAGTGAGCTACCACAAACAGACTGGGAATGGAGCTAGCATTTGGCATGGCATGTAGCAAGTAAAAGCCATTTGATTCTTTGAGGCAGCCTTTCCCAGTCCCAGTCCAGCCCTGCTCCACTGCTCACCCATCTACAAAGCAATTTTTTATGTCAGCTGCTTGGCATAACAGCTAGAGAGAGTTCAATTCTACTAGAGAGTCCACTTAAAATTTTTCAGCCTTTTTCTACTTTGTCCAGTTGCCTGATTTTAAGTTTTTTAAACAGTGCGGTTCCACCGGTTCCAGAGAGAGTTGGGTAGAAAACTGTTTTTCTGATCCTGAAAACTCAGAGGCTTGAAATGTTTTCCAATTTTACAAAGGAATGAAGTTGAGATCTTCAAAGCTTTTCTAAAAAAGGAGAGAGAGAGAGCACAGCAACTGCCTACCCCAGAATATCCAGTGGCCTGGTGTTTGTGGTCTTCATCTGGGATAAAGGAGTCCTAAACTCAAGTCCCTGTGGTGCCATTCTCTCGTACTTCAAGAGCATATGTTTGTATGTCTGCCCCTACATCTCTATAGAAGCAAGTACTGGTGGCCTTTTAGGGCTTCTCTTCTGTTTATGAAGGGGAACGTCTTTAAGGACTATTAACACATAATAGTAAATTCTCTATTTATATTTTCGAGCACCACCATAATAGTCTTTTGATATATTCTTTGGTTTCAGTGGGCACGTCTACACAAGATGCTACTGCACAGTGGTTACCGCATATTTATTTAGTACTTGTATGATCAAGTATTAAATAAATGCACAGTATCTGGAGTTACTGTGCAGTAGCACTAGCAAACACCTTTTTAATGATGCTACTGTTCAGTAGCCTAATAATACTGCACAATAGCGTATTAGCACTATTTGTGCTGTGATGGGCTACTGCACAGTTAGTGTCTCATGTAGACATGTCCGGTATCTATATTTTTTTTAGTACTCTAAGTAAAATTGAAAATAGAGTTTGCTAATGCTTTCTTCCATAGTTTCCAGTGCTTTTACAGATGGGGGCAGTGAGGCATAAGGAGGTTGAGAGCCTGCATGTCATACGTATTTCATACCCACTGCAGGAAGTGAAAGATAGAGTTGCCCAGCCCTTCTCTAAAGTAGCACCTGAGATTTCAGTGCATTTGGACTGCAATCAACAGAAGTCTTTCTACTGACATCAGTAGGCTCTGGCTCAAACCTTCAATGACTTACCCAACATCACCCAGCTAATCAGAGGTAGGGTGGAAATAGAATCCTGGTGTGAGTTTCTGTGCACTGTGATTTGGTTTCCAGGCCATAGAGTAGAATATAAGCTCATGGAATAAGTGAACAAGTTCACATATTTAAAAATATCTTGATCCTTGATGGCAACCCACAATTCACCTTTATTATAGTGACTTTTTTAATTACATGAAATAATGGCTTAGAGTTGATTAAGCATCTGAATTTTCTGCTTTAAGAACCATGCCTTTTTGGTTCTATGAGCACGAACAGACATTTCTTCAAAAAAAGCATATTTTCTATTATTTTTTATTAAGAGATACATCCAAGCAAAACTATTTGGGATCCAGCTCTGAACCTCCTTGAAGTTTAGGGGTGTTCTGGTTTAGGGGTTTAGTGTAAGCACGTGTATTTCTTTAAAAGAAAGAAGCCTGGCTAAGCTATACTGTGTTAGAGTAGACTATTTTATGTTAATATTGTCATACATACACACAGGAAAGTCAAGGAGATCATGCTGGAAAAAGTTCTGGAAAAGGTACGTGTTTATCTGAGTGTAGATGTTTGGGATTACTTTCCTATATTTCCTATATTTTTAAGCCTGATTTACAGTATATTTCAGCTCAGCAAGAATTATTTTTAAAGCCTATTACAACTTACATAAATAGCTATGTTCACTATCAAAGTGAACTAGAAATTGGTCCCCTTCATGTTACAAAGATTTTGTTTTTTAGAAATGCATGTTTCAGTTGCAAACATTAGCACCTGCATATGACATCATAATTCAACACTTGACCATTTAGCCCTTCACGATCACAGAAATGCTCATTTACTCACCTGCATACCGAGTTGAGCAGTCAGATGTTCTGATAATCTACTGAAGTACCTATATGTACAAGTTGAGCCCTATACTATGCTTTCAAATTAACAACTCGTCTTGCCCAAATCAATGGAAAATTGTGCATATATCTCTGAAGTCAGAACTTGATCTTAAAATCTAGTATAAGTTTTTGTCTATCACAATTTCTGACTTCTGAGATTTTCAAGTGTTATAAAACAGGTGGAAAGATGCATTATCAGTTTTTGAAGCTACTCTTTAATTTATTTACCTGATGTCTCTTTCAGGGTAATGTCTGCCTAGCAATACTAGCAAATAGTGTCTGAAGAGCTATAGAGAAGAAAAGGCTTTGATCCAATAGAAGCATGCCAGTGTAATAACAGCAGACACCTTTTATTTTCCACTCTTTTAATACCCCTTCAATTCACAAAACACACACACGGTGATTAAAAATTCCTCTCATTTTTGGTTTTAGAAGCAGGGACCCTACAACTTTAAAGTGTGGCGAAGCAAATCTTCTGCTGGACTGATCAAGGAATTATGCTATTGTCTTTTCTTTATATTTTCCACAATGCATCCGAGTATCACTGTCCTTAATTGTTCTTTCATCTCAGCCATTGACTTGAAATCAGCATTGCTCTCCAGGAGCAGTATTAGCTTGAGAACTGGCAAAGAAAAGCAAAGAAGCTTAGCATACCTCAGCACTGCAGATTAAGTGCCTCTTCAAAGATGTCACCCCAGATGTGGCAGGCTACATTCCTACTTTCCCTTGGCAACAGCTGTGGAGTCACGTCAGTGCTACTGCCTTATGTTGCTGAACATTATGTGAAGGAATAAAAGCTGCCTTTTTAATGGCTTGGATTTGTGTTGGAGGCATAATTTTCTGTTTACATTTCAAAAGGGCAAGCCTTGTTGTGTGTTTTCATTGCTGACAGATAAAGATAAGTTGATACCCCATAAGCAGTTCTTCCTTTTGGGGGGATATTTGATACTCCTCAGCATATTGGTTCAATACATCATTCCTCTAAGTGACTAACAAAAGCTCTACACTGTGATCTCAAGTATTTGCTTGTAATTACTTTAATCCCTTTAATTTGTTTCAAAATTATTTTATTCTGCTGCTCGTAAAAATGTTGCAGGTGAAATTAGAGAGTTGAGAAAGGTGGAGTGATGCGCTGATAGCACTAAAGTCTTTCCACAGCACAGTTGGTAGCTTTTCCGATTCTATACACAGCCCCTACACACAAAGTATAGCAGATAGGAAGTGACAGTTCTGGGGATGAAAAAATATTTTCATCTCCGTGCCTTTGTGCTGAATTTGTCCACAGCAAGCTGTGGAAACTGACTGACTGTGGAATTGGGTTTGTACTGATATGGATATCTACCTATACTAAGACTATCAAACTCATTTAATGTTGTTACCGTCATATAGTAACAATGTCTAGTCCCACTGATCTAGATGTGATTCAGACTGGTTACCAGAAAGTACATCACAAGTCCCTTGAGTTGGAAATCTAGGATGGTTACAGTACAGAACAACATGGATTTCTCATAAAACATGAATGAATATCAAAACACCTATCTGTGTTATTGCTTTTGTGCATCCCTAAACACCTCAGCTATAGGGAGTGTATAAGGTTCTCAGGGTACTGTTTATTGTGCAAAACAGAATTCTTTGATATGCCTTTCATAACAAAATGTTTCTCAAGCCACTTGAACTGTATTACACCTGGTTTTAAATATAATCTCTGCTATCCACATTACATACAAAATTCATCTTAAAATTCTTGACCTCGCCATCTAGGCTAGGGACAGAAGTTGCATATAAACTGGTTTAAGTGATCAGAAACTGGTTTAAACCTGTAACAGAACAGAAGTTCAGGGCACATAAACCAGTTTCAAAATGGCTAAAACTGTTTTAAGGTGAACCTGGTTGAATGTAATATCAGACTTAACTGATTTAGGTCAATCAGTTTATGAAACTTCTGCCCCAGACCCCTTCCTAGTTCAGGTTAAATCAGTCCCCCAGCATCCCAGCATTTTGCAGTCCTGGGCTAAGCTGTCTGCTTCAGAGAGTAGTGTTGGCTCTGCCCCTCTGCTCCCTACCTGGAGCAGTGAGGGGTGGCTCAATGGCCAGCCTCACTGCCCCCCTCCCCCCCAACCAGGCAAACCCCAGCTGGGGTCTGGGGACAGGGAAGAGGGTTAAACTTCCCTTCCCCTAAGTACAGAGATGCCCTACCCTGCTAAACTTACTGTTGGCTGTGACTGTGGACTACAAATTCCAGAGGTACCTGGAAGCAGGAAGAAGAAGTGATTAGCCACCCTGCAGAGCCCTGCTGTTCTGAGTCTGGACTGTGAATCCCAGAGGCATTGGGAGCAGCAGAAAGTGGATGAAAACACGCAGTCAATGCTGCCTACATGCCAGACAGCTGTTCTCTGGCATCCCCCAGCTTCTGGCTTGAGCCACTGAAGGCATGTGGCTGCATTTTCTGAATCAAAAGTGAATGTCTGTTCATTAGCTTATCGGTTCAATCTTTGCAGCTTAAACTAACCTGCAAGGACTGAATCAATTCAGCCTTGGGCTTTTTGACCTAGGGTCTTTATAATGTCACATTTTCACTTCATTTGCCAGACTCTTACCCCTTCCTTTGTTTCCTTCTCCCATTGTTCATCTTCACAGCTCCCTGTACTTGGAACAACTTGTCCTTCAAGGCACCCAGTTTCTTCCATTCACTTAATTCCTTCCTGAAAATCCTCTGCTTATGGTAGGCCTTAATTCTAACGCAGTGGTTTTCAACCTTTTTTCACTTGCGGAGCCCTACACATTTTTTAATGGAGGTGTGGACCCCTTTGAATTGTAAACATTAGTATTCACATATTTTTGATTGATCATAGTTATCTTCTGTGAACCCCTTAGACTTAGTCTGTGGATCCCAAGGGGTCTACAGACCACAGGTTGAAAACCACTGCTCTAACCCATTATAAGATCTTCCCATCAATGCACAAAAAAGGTTCTAAGTTGGCATCCTCTGGATGTGCAGTGCTTTGTTGTGTCATCTTTCAGATAATCAGTTCTTCATAGCAGGAACCATAATGTACTTTATGTCTGATATGTATTGTCAGTTTATGGTTAACAAATACAAAAGTAGGAAATCTAACGCTGGTCAAAATTCATTGCTGTTTGGCAGCCTGCATGAAACTGATTGATGTATCTGGTCCAATTCATAGTTGAAAAATATCCAAGTTACAGAGACCACTATCACAATTGGAACCTCTGTTCAACAGAGAAGACAACAAAGTGCCTAGGACAGAATGGATCTTAAAAATGAACCACTCCTTACCACGATAAACCATCTTTTGAGGTCAGCATTGTGGGACCACACATATTGTCTATGGGTCCATAAAAATGTTTGCCGCACCTGACCTATGATCACATTACCTACTTTAAGCCACATAATCATAGATAGGGGAAGCATGAACAGGTGCTTGCCAGTTCTGGGACCCATGCCAAGAACGTAGTGTAAGAAAATTGAGGTGGGAGGATTGGCAGGTGGGATTGGAAAGGGCTAGTGAGTTTGCGGGGGGGAGATGGGCTGGTTGGATTGGGACGGGGGCTGGCTGGCTGAGGGTAGGAGGATCAGGGGACTACAAATAGCCCAGTAGGGGTTGCAGTGGAGGGGTAGGAAGAATGCAGGCCTGGGCTGGGGCGTGTGACTGGGCTTTCCCATCCCTGAGCCTGCACTCCAAAAGCACACAGACATTTCCTAGATTGAGTTAACCCCTTCCTGATCTAAGTTAGTTCACCTACTTGAATAAACTAACTGAAACCAGGACTTCCATTTTGGCCACACTTAGACCCCCAAAACATCTACACAGATCAGTATTTAGGTAGACGTAACTCTAGATAGGTCAATCTAAATGTAATGGGTGTATATACCATATTATATGTATGTTCCAAAAGAAGATGAAGGACAGTGTCTATGTTGTTTTCAATCTGGAATTATCCATTAAAATAAATTCAAGTTAAACAAATGTTTGAACCATGGCAAAATTACATTAATCAGGAAAAGGTGGTTAGGGTAGGAAGAGACATTGACTAGCAAGAATGGTCAGGACAAGACAAACTCTGCAGGAAGGCTATTCAATGATGCTTACTGCAGATTTCCTGCTCCTACTTCTGATATGTTTGGTGCTAAACAGTGTCAGAGAAAAGAAACAAGTAAATGAACCCCTGGCCTGAACCAGTACAGCAGTTTCTGTCTGTCTAATGCCATATAATGCCAGAGAGTACACACTATTTCTGCAATAGCATTTTTGAAGAAGATGTAAGTAAATTGAATAATTACATGTCTCATCTACCCCCATTCGTAACCAAGTAATTAAATATATGACCTACCATAATCCTCAGAACATTCTCTCTATAAACCTTTCTATACTTAGACTGAATCCATTCAAGAAATACCATCTATAATGTACAGTTAATAATTGATTAATATATGTGTATATAACACAACTATTTTAAGGTTCACCTTGGTGACAGTGATACAAAAAAAAATCCTTATTAAGTTGTCTCTCTTACCCAGAATTGATTTGTACTGTACCTAATGAACAAAATACAATTTTGTTTACAGACTGTGTCCTCTGTAAGTAGGACATTCTTGAGAACAACCTGCCTATTAAATGACATTGAGTCTAACTATTTATTTAAGATGTAAGATAAACTAAAAAATAATTTGATATAAGAGTAATGGTTTAGGACAATCACTCTCAAATTATCAATCACAGAACACTTATGGCTGGTCTGAGCAAGGAAATCTGTACCCACAGTTTTGGCTTCTCCTCATTTTCTCTATCTTCTGCATGCATTTAAGCCGTTCATAGCAAATACATGGATAGCTGGGTGCCAACATGCCTGCCATTGCTGTGGGCATGTAAGAGTGACAAGGGAGAAGGAGGAAAAATCAGAACAGATGGAGTGGAAGAGAATAGTAACGAACAAAGATTCATTCAAACAGGATTAACACATTCAAAAAGGACAGAGCATGTAGTACATTGCTGGACAGTTAAATCAACACCTGTTCCTAAAAGCACCCTTCTTTGTTACCCACAGAAATTGCTGCCACAAGTATAATGGGAGTGGCAAGGAAGGTGGCACTGTGACTTGTAATTGAAGAACAATGGCCCACAAAACTATAACTTCTGATATAGAATTCTTGTTGTTTCTTGTTTTGTTTTGTTTTTAAGTTTGGCAAGGTCAGACAAATTAGTTGATGAAAATGCACTTGGCATAAGCTAGATATAGATATAGATATAGTATTATAATTGACCTACATGTAGACTGTCTACCTCTTTCTATATCCCTTTAAGATCTTCCAAGTATCTATTATCAACACAGTCCCTGAATATCTGTGTGAATATGCAAACTCAAGAAAAACAAAGAAAAACTCCATAATAGAACAACCACATTGCATGCACAGTTTTTTATACCAGTGTTGCCTACAAAGCACCTACATCAAATACTGTTTCTGAGAGCCATCATGTATTGTGTCAGATTATGATCTGAAAGGAATGTACCTACAAAAATGTGGTTGCACTGCCGCTAGTCATCCCCAGGAAATGCCTGTGCCACACATGTGCTGGCACATGGCAAGTAACCCCTGGCGGTGTCCTGGGGGCCTCACACAGCTATTACTTTGATCCTGGCTAGCAGTGAAGTGCAGCTCCAGCCAGACAGGCTCCCACTTCAGGCAGCGCATGCTGACACCATGTGTACCACTCTGGTTTTTTTCTCCATGGTTTTTTTTGCCCCCTGGATATCCTTGCAGCATGGAGAGCAATGGAACATGCAGTACGTGCATCACAGTTGTGGCTGTAGCACCACATGCCACACAGCCGTGCTCATCTGGACAGGGCCAATGGACTCATCCAGACAAGCATGAACATATGCTTTGAGGCACCTCAGAGGCTTTTGAGGCACTGCAAAATGCATGTGGTGCATGGGGAAAGGTTCTCCATGCTGTGCAGAGCCAAATTAGATACTGAAAAATCCTGCTATCTAAAAAAAAAATACGTGTAAAAAAAAGCAGCCTGGTCAGCCAGAGCAATGTTCTGGCTGCCAGCCAGGCTCTGCATGCCCAGATTGCTGCTGCTGCAGCCCTGGGAGGCCCCCAAAACCCCAGGTAAGGCTGCTAGGATCCCAGCCTCCCCTACCTCACCTGGCGCAATTTGCCACTGCTACCTGTCCCTGGGGAAATGCATGTGCTTACTCATCTGGACATGCCCAATGTGTTTATCCATAGTTTCATTGTGAGTGCAATTGTGACACTGCCTACATCTCTTGCTGATTAGTGCCCACCATCTAAGTTAATTAGTGGTAATTATTCTCAGATTTCAGCATGTAATTCATTTTACAGACACCAAAAAGCAGGTGTAAAATCTGCTTGCAACTTATTACCTGACAAAAGGATCCAGGTCTCAATCTAATTGAAATGATGCTCCTGACCATCTGTCTTAGGCTAAAGAAATAAGCAGAAAATGTTAGCAAAATATAGCATAAGGAAAGTTGTATCAAAGTTCTTCAGAAAAGCAAAAGAAAATCTAAAAACCTTTCTCCTGCTATGTAACATTAAATGCTATTAACCTATTTGCCTGTGAAATTATCGGGAAAGTAGAAGCACACATGCAGATGTCACAAAAGAAACAAGGCACATTAGAAAGGACTATTTTGCTTTTGAATGGACATAGAAACAACTGATGGAAACAAACAAGCCCACAAAGAAAGCAATAATTAGGGAAACAAAGAATACAAAGACGAACCTAGGAATCAGGGATCATCCTAAACAATAAATTAAGAAGTCCTTCACAACCATAAAAATAACCAGAGGTTCATTTGGTTTGATAAAAAAAAATGTGTACAACCTCTGACTCCTGTCTTGGAGGACACTGATTGGGTGTATGACTGCAAGAAGTGCATTCTTCCCCTAGATAGTTATAGTCTTATCAAAGGCTACACATGAATGAAAACAAACAGAAAGCTGAAGGAACAAAAGTTCAATTAAGTAACAATCAAGGAAAAACTGTGTGCTGATATTACTAGTTTATGGGATTTCTAATCAAAATGTTACTGATTTCCCCTCATCAGAGGATGGAAACCCAGAAGATGTTTTCATCTATATAAGATCCATATAAAGCTCATTTGCTGGCCCAGCACTGACTTTGACTTTAGTGTCTGCAGCTTTTAGTGGTAACACCTATCTCTAAAAAAAAAAAAAAAGGCACTGCAGCAATGTGTTCCTTTTACTGGTTCACTGGTGTAAGTCCGGAAACACACACAGCTTTTATGATTATCCTTGTAATAGTACTTGCTGTGTCTGATCTGGGGTGAGAGCAAAGGGGAGAAAATGAAAAGAAAGATTACAGGGGAAATGTGATGGGAAGGTGGGAGTCTACAGAGAGGAAAAGGAACTCAGGGAGATACCATGTATAGGAGAAAGTAATCCTGTGTTACAAAAAGAGATAAAAAGCAGGGCAGGGCTCCACCTTACAGACTAACTCATTCAGAGGTATGGGCTTTTGCAGGCAACATTCTACTTAGTGGGTCCATCTACACATGCCCCTGACTGCAGAGCTGCTACTAGCTTTACCAAATACTAAATAAAAAACAACAAGGATTGGACAGTCAAAGAAAGCAATACAACAAAACAGAGGTAGACACTATTGGAAAAAGATGGGTGAGGGGAAATATGTGTCAAAACTAACAAGCCATATGCTAGGCTGAGATGCCACCAGCCAGGTATCTTCTGAAATATCACAGTATTTCTCACCTGTGTCTGATTTATGAGGAAAATTAGAGGAAAAGGCTCCCTTGAAAGATCCATTCCCTATCAAATTTAGACATAAGATAGTACACGCAAGGAAACATCCATACTAAAAACAATAGCCCAATCTGAAATGGACAGTGGAGGAAAACCTCCACTGGTTTGGAGCTGACTCTATGCCTGCCACTTATCACTCAAGTGTAGAGCCCTACTGGGCATGTCTACATGAGACGTTCACTGTACAGCTGCCTAATTAGCTCTGCAGTACACATTAGGGGTGTGTGAAATGGGTCGTATTTGATTCGGATTTGGATTAGGCCTGAATTGGGGACAATGATTTGATTTGTTGATTCAGATCACTGTCCTGATTTGATTTGGCTGAATCCATATCTGAAGATTTGATGCTGATTCAGAGAATCAGCAATTTGGCCATAGACACAGCTTGAAATGTTTTTTCTACATACCTCGAGGTACCAAGCATGGCTTGTGAACACTGTGATGGTGGGGCAGATAAAGCATCCCACAGGAGCACATGGGGGACTTCTCTCCCACGTCCCTCCAGCTTGGCAATCAGCCATGGGGGGACCCTGGGTGCCCCCCCAGATCCAGGAGGCACCCGTTGCTGAGCTGGGGGGTGGGGTCCCCCACATGCTCTGCTGCAAACACTTCTGGTCCACTTCCAGGTCTGCCACGCAGAGCACTGGGGACCCCCCCACGGTCCTGTGGGATGCTCCATCCGCCCCACCATCTCAGTGTTCATGAGCCGCCTGGTACCTTGAGGTATGTAGAAAAAACATTTAAAGCTGGGTCCATGTCTGAATCATTGAATCTCTCCGAATTGATTCAGAGGGTTCCGATTCGATTCGGAGAGATTAAAGGGTCTCCTTCACACAGCCCTAGTACACATCTATACACGGATCCCTATTAGGGATCACAAAGCTAATGAATTCTGGAGCAGGCTAGTACATGTACATGTACATAAAAGTACTAACCTGCTCCAGAGTTGTTTCATGTGCAGCAGCACACGTAGGCACTGCCTGGCTGGCTGCATATTACTTGCACGTGTAGATGCACCTACTGGGGTGTGAAAGTGTGGGGTCTGCCTCCAATCTATTATAGGCCAGCAAACCCTACTAGAGCACTGTAACCTGGCTCAAGTCAGAGAAGTCTTTACATTGCTCTAATAAGCTCTAGCCTCCAAGGTAGAAAAGAAAGATGTCTTAGAGCCAACTGCGCCTCTCCCTAACCAAGCTCAGGATTTAGCCCAGTGTCTAAAAATAGCAGTCATGAGGCGGTCCATGTACTGCTTTCTATTGCCCTTTAAAAGACACAGGTTGAAAGTGTTTTATGAGCCAGGTGTATTAGTGGTCATATTTGTATGGGTCTGTTGAGTTTTAATCAATCAGGCTCATTTCAGAAGACTTTAATTTTGCTCTCATTAAGTATGTGTGAGTTTTGTGTGTGTGCAGGCGCATATCTTTATCCCTGTCAGCATTCAGAAAATTACATGCCCCTAGTTAACATGTTGTACAGTACTATAAATTCTCATGAATATCACCTACCACAGAGGAAGGAGCCTGTAATCCCCTATAATATAATGGATGTTTTCCCCTTTTCCAAAAAATGACCTCTGCTAAATACAAGGGTGTTTCAGAAAGTAATAGCAATTTCAAAATAAAACTATTTTGTGTTAAGTAATCATTTACTGGATCATATCACTTCTCTGCATAGTGATAGGTGATGGCTGTGTTTGACAATACTGCCTGCCATCAGTTTCCCCATTGCTGTGTAGTTTCTCACTCATTGCACATAGTAATTTTATTTTGAAACTGCTGTTACCTTCTGAAATACCCTTGTGCATATATGTGTATAAATACATTATAAATATAGATATATATTTCGTTATCATAGAACATGCTTATAAAGCACATTTGACAAAAAGGAACCACCTTTCCTTTATATCAAAGAGGAACTAATGACATTAGATCTACCATTTCATACCATGTAGGGCTTAAAACAACCCTCAAACATATTTAGGACCAAGACACACCATGGCATGGCAGCATTCCAACATAAATCTCACATGATGTCATAACACAACAGCTCTGCCCCAGAGAACAATATTAGTACATCTGGAGGATGTCAGCTAATCATTTCATTAAAGGAAAAATATGGTGGCACTGAAAATAAGGCAGATTTCATGGCTTGTTTAATTTTTCTAAGTTTTCAAGTATTTTTTTCCTTTAGCAATCTGGGTTGCAGTAACTATACAGTAAGTAACTTATTTCACTACACAAAAAAACCATCCCAAGCAACTCTCTTTCCTTCCTTCCTTCTTCAGTACCACTTCGTAACCTTTAGTCCTTTCATTCCTACTTTGGGCTACAAGGGTATAAAACCTGTAATTAACAACTTCTTTATTGCCTCCGCAATAGTAATTGCCATGTATAGCCTTGAGGTACTAAGAATAAAAAATCGTTTTCCTCCCCCCACCCCCCATATTTAACTAGCACTCTGCAGTTATTATTAGGATCTTGCCAGCACTTCACCTTTCACAAGAACCTTGTGATAAAAGTGTAATCCCCACACAGTGACCTCTGCATGCAGCAATCAATACTTATGCTGTAATATTTCCCCTTCTTGCTGTTTCAGAGCAGCCTTTTAAAAAAAAAACCCACCACACAAACACAGGCTGGGAAGAGATTAGATTATCAATTATCATGAAACTGTCTGCAACTTCAAAGGGCTGCAGAGCAGGGGAAACCATAGTTTATCAGGACTGTAAGCGTCCTGCAATTATCTCTCATGTCACCCAGATGTAGAGCAGTAGTTGGGGGAATAAACTCAGGTCTGTGGTGAGAGACTGGATTGGTGGAAAAATATAAAAGCAGCATTTTCTTTGGATCATGAATCATTAGTTTTGGGTCAGATATTGACAATAAGTAGGCTCTTGAATGTGTTAACCATGAGCAGCTCAATTCAATATACTCATGTATCTATGCAGCGTGAGCATTTTATCGATAAGCAGACACAGGATGCTTTCTTTTTCCCTGAAACTCCAATTTTTACGTAGGTCAACAGATTGTTAATAGTCTGTCAAAGAATGATGCATTGACAGTCAGTAAAACTGCAAGATGTTTGTCCTCAGTCATTCCCACAAGTATTATGCCTATGGTTTCACATAGAAAAACAGCTTTACAAGTCAAGTTAAACACAGAAGTTTGGAAGCAAAACTCCAGCTACTGACATCACTTCCTGATGCGACATGGCATTATTGTTTGGTCTTGTTTTCCAGTGGGATCAATGAGACTCCAGTTTGACCCACACTATCTTAAGACCAGGAACAATGGAAAATTAATGTAATGTTTATTAATACATAGAAAAGGCCCCTGGCCATGCAGAGAGCCAAATAAAAACAATTAAAGTAACATGTAGTCACAAGTCTAGTTAATGAGCAACCTTTTGTGTCAAGATATGATATACTGTAGCAAAATAAGTTCATAAAGGAGTTGTGCTCCCTGATAGTCCACCCAGTTATACACTCCCCACCTAATATAAATGCCAAGTATTTACCCTTGAACATGACCACACAAGTACAAAATGTAACAGTAGCAAAGCTGGGCAATTCTAGTAGCTATAAACAAGACTAGCTCTCCATGTTTAAAAGAAGGTTGAGGAAGCTGTTAACTACATGGCATATGAAAGAATCTCAAAGTGCTTCGCAACCTTTGTAAAACAAGCTATTATTATTATTATTATGTATATTACAAGCCCCAATATACTTGGTGCTCCATAGAACTGTAGCAACATTTCTTACCCAAAGATCTTTTCATATGGAATGAGAGAAAGAGACAAATGAGGATGAGGTGGGAGGACTCTATTTTTTCACTAAGATTTCCTCTATTATGCAAAATTATGTTAGTTCTCAGTATACTGGGATCTTCCATCTCTATGGCACTGCTCATAACCTCAGAAACCAAGTAATTCCTAAGCATTACCCCTAGGGTTCTTCCTGGTATTAGTTGGTCAAAAAGTAGCAATGAGAACAACCATTGATAACAACAGGTCATAAATAACAAGTTGGACTGAGCTATCAAGACATTGACCTCATTGTCTTTTCATGAGGTCAGTAGGGAACTACATAATGAGGATAATTTATTTATATACAAAATCTCTGTGTCTTTAAAAATAAATATTCCCCTAATGAGGATATAGTTAGGGGGAGAGTGGGAGGAACTAAATCCATCCCCTATGAGTGAGCGTCTCCAACCTCTATAAGGTTGGTGTCTAGATCATGTACATGTCTTTTGGGGTAGCCTGTGGAGCTGTAGGCCTAGAACAAAGCATTTTAAATAAATAAGTGGGAAAACCCTTCTATAGAGAATCATCTGAAGTCTCTTCCACTAGAGCTCCTGATGGTTCAGTAGAATTTTGAAGGGCCTAAAGGAAAATATAAAATCAAAGTCAATAAAACTTTTGTGAAGAACCTGGAGTTCATTCTTCTACAGCTATCACTTTGTAACATTCTAAGTTCCTGTCTTTTTCTCTCTAAATAAAATAGGCTTTGGGTGAACCTAAGCTACTTGTCATAGGGCGCATCTACACGAGACGTCTACTGCAGAGCTGCCTAATTAACTCCACAGTAAACATCTCCATTTCTACATATGTGCCCCTATTATGGTGCACAAAACTAATAAACTCCAAAAGTAATAAAGCTCAAAACTTAAAAAAAACCCAGAGGATTTTTGTGTGCAGCAGCACACATGTAGATACTACCTGGCTTGCTGGGGCATGAGGATGCTTCAGTATGGGGGCTGCCTTCCAGCTAGGGCTGCAGCACATTAAGCCAGCCCCTCTGCAGCACATTAAGCCAGTCATAGCAGATCTGGGCTGCTGCCAGCCAGGGCTGCTCTGACCGGGCTCGATGTGCTATGCATGAATAAACTCCAGAGCAATATACTCTGGAGTTTGTTGCTCCTGGGAGCACATTCAAATGGTATACCCAGAAGCAAAAAACTCCAGAGTAATAAGCTCCAGAGTTTATTCCTGTACATTAATTGCATGTGTAGAACACCCATAAAGCAGAATCCACACTCTGTTAAACACTTGTATGTAATATAAATTTGTGTATAGTCAACATTTTCTGGCCCAGCCAGTGATAAGGCAGGATACTATGGAAGTGATCTCTACAAGCAGGGGGAACTTAAGAAGTTGTAGAATGATAGCTGGTGTGGGATCTGGTTCCTAAACACCTATTTAGTTTGCTTCTGTAGGCCTTCTTGCCTACCACGGGAATTCAAGGCTTCACAGGAACTCCAGGTTGAGTGGTAGCTCTGTAAAGAGAGAGTTCTTTCTTCCTGGTATTTGTATTATATCCTCATCCTGATCCTAATACAAATTGGAATTTATTTGTCTCTGGCAACCCAAGGGAACAAATAATCAAGTGTTCAGAACTAAGTATGAAATAAGTATATCCTATAACCAGAACTACAAGCTTTTCCTCCTTTTTTTTTTCTAAGACTTCTTGGTGTATTAGTGAAACAATCTGAAACATGCCAAAGTTAAAATGTATCTCCTGAAAATGTATTTATAATATGATACTGACCTAATCTTCAGTGATGTCATGAGGCAAACATACATAGTTCCTGGGGAAAAAAAAAGTGCAGCTAATCAATTAAACCCATTTAGGAATTAACCAGAGCATCTTATTGTCAGATTAAACTTTAAAGATGGTGAAGTGTTTGCTAGTGTTAACACAATTTATATTCTGACTGTTTCATGTTTATTTAGGATGAAAAAAGGAAAATAATTCTCTTTTAAACACTGTTTCATGAGTTTCTGTCATGAAAACATCACTTACTTTCCCTCCCCACTCTAATAAGTAAAGGCCATCACTGGGACAGCAAGGTATAGCTGATGTATATAGAACAGCATATACAATGTCTGCACTTCCTATTGCCCTTCATTTCACATGCAAACCTAAGTCAGTGCTTTTTTTCTCTATCACGTAACTCAACATTTCAAATTTGCTTTACATAGATGCTTGTCTCTCTGCACTGTTTCTTAGAATGTGATTAAAGGGAAGGGAAGGGAAGGGGTGGGTTGGGGGATGAGGGCATGGTATAATCAGAAAGGGCCAGATTGTTTCTAACAACCTTGAGATGGTCACAACACAGCACAAGAGTTCTGGGATGGACACTGCCTCAAGAGCCACATCTCCCCTCCCAGCTTCCTGGTGTGTGGGTGGCATGTATATTCTCTCCGGTTTCATACACAGAGGGATTGGGCTGTGGGCCAGTTTCCCTGCCCCCGTGTGTATGATGTGAATTTGTGGGAGTGCAAAAAGAAAGCTACTCCTGCATTTGCCTGAGAAAAAAGACTATTAACTTGCCTGGTCCTTGCATGCAATTCAGGGAGGGAAAGTTTTCTTTTACCTTATTCCACTGTCTACCTGCACTTTGGACTAGACATTGTGGTTTAGTATTACTCTGGTAACCAAGTCTAGAAATACATTAATAAAATCCTTGCAACGCTACAGAACAAAAATACTTCAATAGTACCTAAGTATATTATTTTAGTGCCCAATGGCCATGATCAGGATTGTGAGGTCTCTGGAATAGGCATCTGTTTATTATACATCTGTTCAGTATCTATCGTACCAGCACTACAACAATACAAAAAATACAAATAAATGCACTATACAAGCACAAAAAAGAGACAATGTGAAGAGTTTACTTCTCTAAGTAAGAAACAAGTAAAGTTTCCAAGTCCACATGTTTCCCTCATTAACAGATTGCATGAGCTGCAGCCTTGGTAGTGAAATGATCAGCTAACTAGAAGTTTATTGAAATAAAAAACCTGAGCCAGAAACATATAAATGTTTTCAGCATTTCTTAGCAAATGGAACAACATAGGCCTTTTTTTAAGTTAAATTCTAGGGCTAGATTTTCAACTAGAAAAATCCATTTGAAACCAATGGAGTTATGCCCTTATACATCAGTTAAGGATCTGGCCACCGCCTTTTGCACAGGCACCTAATGTATACCTGGTTAAGCATAGAAAGCACTTTAAAAGTATATTATTTAGAAACTTTGTTGGTATAGCTAGTTACAGACATTCAAAAAGCCCAAGGCAGAATCAATCTAAGTTATGCTGTTTTCTGTAAGCAGTGTCATTTAGATTGGTAAACTGAAAACACATTTGCCCTTTGGTGGGGTGAGGGGCACAGAGGTTACCTATCTTAGACCAGGTTCCACCATTTTTAAATCAGTCTATATATGCTGAACTTCTGTTTTGTTATGGGTTTTGACTGGTTTCTGATCACTTACCTCAGTAAACGTGTAAAGTGTGTACTTGGCCTTCATGTCCTGTCTTGCTCTGTAGTATTCATAGATTCATAGATTATAGAGTCAGAAGGGACCCAATGGATCATCGTGCCTGACCCCCTGACCCTGGCAAGAAAGAGGACCGAAGTCAGATGACCCCAGCCAGGTGATTGGGGTCATCAAGCCTCCTCTTGAAGACCTCCAAGTTAGGTGATAGTACCACCTCTCTTGGAAGCCCATTCCAGACTCTGGCTATCCTTACGGTAAAAAATTTCTTCCTAATGTCTTACCTATATCTATTCTCCACTAGTTTGCACCCATTATTCCTAGTTACTCCTAGGGGTGCCCTGGTAAATAGCACATCCCCAATTCCCTGCTTCCCTCCCCTGATAAACTTATAGGTGGCTACAAGGTCACCCCTCAGCCACCTTTTGTAAAGGCTGAAGAGATCCAGATCTCTCAACCTCTCCTTGTAGGGCCTTTTGCGGAGACCACTAATCATACAAGTGGCCCTCCTCTGAACCCTCTCCAGATCCTCCATGTCCCTCTCGAAGTGCAGCACCCAAAACTGGACACAGTACTCCAACTGCAGCCTAATGCTGCATAGAGGGGGAGCATCACCTCTGTCGATCTGTTGGTCATGCATCTGCCAATACATGACAAGGTGCGATTGGCTTTGTTGATGGCCTCGTTATACTGCCGGCTCATGTTCATCTTAGAGTGAACTATGACTCCAAGATCTCTCTCAGCCTCTGAGCTGCTGAGGAGGTCATCCCCCAACCTGTAGGTGTGCTGGGGATTCCTCCTTCCTAGGTGGAGAACCTTGCATTTGTCTTTGTTGCATTGTATCCTGTTTCATTCCGCCCATTGATCTAACCTATCCAGGTCAGCCTGTATCTGCTCCCTGCCTTCCAGTGTATTAACTTTGCCCCATAACTTGGTATCATCCACGAACTTGGAGAGGGTGCACTCCACACCCTTGTCCAAATCGCTGATGAAGATATTAAATAACACCAGTCCAAGGACCAAACCCTGTGGGACCCCACTGCCCACCTCCTTCCAGGACAAGAACAACCCGTCCACCACCACTCTCTGGTGCAGTCCCTAAGCCAGTTGGCCACCCACCTGACTGTGTAGGCATCCACTCCACAGCCCCTTAGCTTCCCTATGAGAATAGGATGCGAAACTGTGTCAAAGGCCTTCCTAAAATCCAGGTAGATGACATCGGCCTCAGCTCCTATGGCAAGGCCTTGTGTGACCTGGTCATAAAAGGCTATAAGGTTTGTCAGGCAGGATCTACCTGTGATGAACCCATGCTGGTTTCCTTTTAGCATCGTTTCCCCTGCTGGGCCTTCACAAATGCGCTCTTGGATGATTTTTTCCAGTATTTTCCCAGGGATAGAGGTAAGACTAACTGGCCTAAAGTTACCCAGCACATCCCTTCTCCCCGTCTTAAAAATGGGCACCACATTGGCCTTTTTCCAGTCCTCAGGCACCTGGCCAGAGCACCATGAGAGCTCAAACAGCCATGCCAGTGGCTCAGCAGTGACACTGGCCAATCCCTTCAGCACCCATGGATGGAGGTTATCTGGACCAGCTGATACCCATCCAGAACCTTCCAACCTAGTGCTCTTTAACTAAGTCAGCACTAACCTTTGGTGGTCTGCTGCCTTTTGGACATCTCTCTATGCTCAAGGTGGGGGAATTGTCTTGGTCAGTATTAAGGAATACTGAAGCAAAGAACTCATTGAAGATCTCTGCCTTTTTCTCTGCATCAGCCACTCCATATTAGTAAAATGTGTATGATATTAAGCATTCCATTGTGAGCTGAGCCATATT
Source organism: Gavialis gangeticus (assembly GCF_001723915.1). NCBI lineage: Eukaryota > Metazoa > Chordata > Crocodylia > Gavialidae > Gavialis > Gavialis gangeticus. Next base: position 69,023,003 of record NW_017728992.1, on the reverse strand, counting down.
TAGAATTTATATATAAGCTTAGGATTGATAAAAATACACAATGTATTTGATAAATGGCATAAATGTCACCAAAAACACCCTAAGACAGGGGCAGGCAAAATACGGCCCACAGACCGGATCTGGCCCACCAAGCTCTTTCATACAGCCCACAGTGCCCACCAACAAGTTGTGCCCCACCCAGCCTTTCCTCCCACAAGGGTGGGAGTGAGGCACTCACATGTACACACAGCCCCAAACATACCCTATTGCCTCGTGGGTGGAAGGGCCCAGCCAGGCAGCATGCAGCATCCATGTGGGGCTGCTGCTGCAGCTGCTGCAGCCCCCAGGGATTTGCTCCACTTCCCTGGTCTTCTTCTGGCTCCAGGCAGCATGTAGGGAAGCAGCGGGGGCAAAGCTGCAGCTGGGCAGGAGCTTGGAACATGGAGCATGGGACTGGGGCTGACAGCAGCATGGAGCTTGCGCCCAGGGGGGTGGCAGCAGCACAAAGCTCAGGTGGGCAGTGTGTGGGCATGAGGGAGGGTGGGGGTTGTGGGGACCCCCCCCCCAACCAGCACTGCACATTGCAGCAAGGGGCACAACCTTCACTGGGCAGTCTGTATTGCTGGCTCTCCCTATCACTCATGCACAGCTCCTGCACTCCCACAGCATGGGAGGGAAGCACCAGGCACTGGAGCTGCCTGCCTTTCCCATTGGGGCTGCACAGCATAGGAGAGAAACCTCAGGTGCTGAAACTGGCTGCCTTCCCCACCCTGCAAGGTAAGAAGCCTAGGGCTTCTCTGCCCTGCAGCACAGCTCTAGTGGGGAAGGCAGCCAACTCCAATGCCTGAGGCTTCTCTCCTGTACTGCACAGCCCTGGCAGGGAACACAGCTGGCTCTAGCACTTGGGGTTTCCTTCTCTGCTGTGTGAGTGCAGGGGCTATGTGTGAGTGGCAGGGAACACCAGCAATACACACAGCCCAGAGGAGGTTGCACCTCTCGCTGCGATGTGAAGCACTGGCTGGAGCTGCATCCCACTGGGCACCCACATCCTGAGAACCCTGCCTGCTGCTGTGCCATGGAGGGAGTTGAGGGGGGGTCCCCACACACCCACACCCTCCCTCACACACCCACAACCTGCCCTACAACCCCCCATATATACACAACTCCTAATATACCCTATGCCCCCCACACAGAGCCACACCCACTCACAACCTCCTCTCACACACCCCCAACATACTCCCACACCCCACCATACATACACACACACACCACACACACCACACCACACCCCACCACACACCCATACCCCACACCCAAACCCCACCATACACCCCCCACAATATACAAAGCTAGGCTTTATTTTTGAGTTATTATGCAGTCACCTCTATATACAGTATGCAAACACAAATCATGACAAAATATTTTTTGTAATAAAATTAAAACATGTTATAGTAGGTGTTTGACTTTTAGTGTATGATTTGGTTTTTTTCTGGTTCTAAAATGGCAACCCGCCTCCCAAAAGGAGTAATTCCAGGGGCCAAGGGGAGGGACTTCTGGTGGCAAAGGTCAGGGTTTAGGGGTAGGACTTCTGGTCCCAAGATGGCTACAAGGGGGCAGGGCAACTGCCAAGGGTCAGGACTACCCATGCAGCCTTCAACAGATCACCAAAACTCATTAAGAGGCCCTCCACCTGAAATAATTACCCACCTCTGCCCTAAGAAGTCCCTGATATCAAATAACTAACTTCAATTAACATTAAGAGTTCTTCTACTTGTAGCTTAGATATTTTCTGTTTGCTGGAGAAAAAACTGAGAAAGGATGTTAAGATTTGGCCCATAAATATATTCTGGAATATCTTGCTCCTTACAACCCTAGTTAATCCCTGATCTAAGAGTGATTTTAAGATCACAAGGCTTAGCTTTAAGATTCTAGGCTTTTGTACTAGGTTAAAGTCCCCTGGATTCTTCTCATGGTGCCCAACTATTGTTGAGCACAGTACAACACATCACTCTTGAGGAATAAGAAACAGATGTCTTGTAAGGAGAAAGATATCCCAGATAAGATTTATGGCCACATCTTAACATCTTTTCTCAGTTCTTACTCCAGCAAACAGAAAATATCTAAGCTACAGATAGAGGAACTGTTCTTAAGCCACATTAACCAAAGTTAGTTATTTGATATCAGTGATTTTTTAGAATCTTTTTGGTGATATTTATGCCATTTACTAAATAAAACAGGTATTTCTATCACTCCTAAGCTTATATATAAGCTTTATATCACATAAAATAATGCAGTAATCTTAAAAATATCCTAGCTGGGGTTTGGGGGGGAAATTGGCCTTGGGAGTATATCTTCAAGTCTTCATTGAATATTCCTTTCCCACTTCTTCAGATACCTGTTTTGATTATTTCCAGAAATTATCTTTACAAATTAAATGCAATTTTATAAATGTTACGGCATATTTTCTTTTGGAGTAAATTAGTGAAGATCCTTTGACTGAATACCTTTTAAAGCCAGAAGGGGGATCATTAGGTCATTCAGTCTGATCTCCTGTGTAACATAACTTATAGAATACCCCTGCATTGATTTCAATATCTTGTGTAGGACTACACCGTCTTTGTATGATCAGAAGCTGCTGATTCAGTTTGTAGTAGCAAAATCTGCATTTCCCAGCTAAAATTATTTTATTAAACATTAACAAAAATAATAAGTAAAATATCTAAAAACTTTTTGAGGGAGTGGATGATTTGGGCCTATGTATAAAAATATTAGAAGGTAACACAGGTTCATAGATGCATGCAAAATATAACCATAGTACATCCAGTTCTTTTTCAGTAGTTGTTTTATCTAGCCATCATTTTGAGAGACGTACATGGCCCCTATATCTATAGCATCCACGTGCCTTATGCATTCTCTGTGAAGTAGGATAGCACATAAGGAATAGGTGAGCACATAAGGAACAGAGACACTTACATGGGATTTTCAAAAGTGCCTATGTAATAGGACTGTGCGAAACGGCACTGTTCCATTTTGACTTGCGTTTTGATATTTTGAAGGAACAGCATTTCGTTTCAAATTTTGTTTCAGTTCAAAACAGCTGTTCTGTTTTGTTTCGTCAAAACAGTTTCACTGTTTCAACGCTGTTTCAACATTTCACCCATAGGCTATAATGGCGAAGCTCGAAACAGCCTATAACTTTGTCATTTCTGGCCTGATTTGGATGAAACTTGCAAGAATAGTAGCCCCTTCTGAGGGCATGAAGCCTGCCAAGCATCAAGGAGATAGATGCAGGAGTTTCAGGGAAACTGCACCTCAAATCTTGAAAGCAAAACTAATGTCACATGTATGTGTTAAGCCACAGCAGGATCAAAACTGCAGGTGTGGTAGCCCCTGGTGAGGCCACAATGCCTGCCAAGTTTCAAGGAGATAGGTGCAGGGGTTTGGGGGAAACTGTACCTCAAGCTGTGGACAAGCAAAACTTGTGACATGGGTGACACTGTGTGTGTTAAGGTGCAGCAGGATGAAAGCTGAAGGCCTGCTAGCCCCTGCTGAGGCCACGAAGCCTGCCAGCCATCAAAGAGATAGGTGCAGGGGTTCTGGGTTCTGGGGCCCTGCACCTCTGGCTGCTGACAGGCAAAACTCATGACATGGGTGCTTGTGCAACTGAATGAGCTTGAAACAAGTCGAAATAATGTCAAAATGAAACTGCCGGCAAAATTTCGCACAGCTCTACTATGTAACTGCCTGACTTCCTCCCACCTTACGCGATTTGCCCAGGGGTGTCACACAGTTTAAAGGGGCGTTTTGTTTTCAAGACTCTATTTATTTTCAGGTTTCCAGTGTGCAATACATGTAAGAGCTCTCAACATAGGAGTTCTCTTGACTGACTTTATAAAGCACCCCAAAAAACAGTATTTATTTACCCAGAATCATTTATACAAGCTTCATTGCTCTATTTCTGCATATATTTGTGTAAAGCTCTCTACATTAGCAACATAGCAACAAACATCATAATTACTGCAGAATTAAGCACAGTGAGTACAGAACAATGAGGCAATAATGTTTATGAACAGAAAATGCTAGGTTGTAGCAGACTGATATATTTACACCTGTTCACTAAAATGTCACATTTACATATATCTATTTTTTAATTATATTTATTGTACAGTAGTTTTCAGGGTAGTTTACACTGCATGGATCTAGAGTAATGGCTAGGTGCTTTAAATATAAATGGAAAGAATAAATTGAATAACTGAAGTGTGATTTTTGTGATGGGGTAAAATGAATAATAGTTTCTCTCTATAATAAGCATTATCTTCACAATTTCAGAATTTTGATAAAAGGAACCTGTCTTACCTAATGAGCATTAAAGCTCTATGAACTGGCTTGTTAGAGCTCATTAGACTTAGTCCCACATTCAAGTCCTGGGTTCACATCCTGGCTTCATAGACCTCAGTTGCAAAACTCCCTACCAATGAGACAAGCATTACATCAAAAAGATTAAAGACTTGGGCTTGACTCTAAATTAGCACACAATTTCACATAGCCATTTGCAAAGCAGTTGTGCAAGTTAAGTATAAAATGCTTCTACTCTAAAGGGGTGTATTCACATATGCATTTGATCTGAGATCAGTTAACTTGCAAGTAAACTATTTGTGAGTAAATGCTCCCAGGCAGACATCTACATTTGCAGGAACATGGCAGCAGATTTGCTGCTCTTAGCACCAAAATGCTGCCACTTCCTGTGGCCCTAGGGCCAGGGCACCAGGTGCAAGAGGCACTGGCTGACCACCTCCTCCTGCACTCCCCACTGTAGCCCACCTGGACCGCCACCCGTGAGCCCTCCAACCCTCCCACCCACCCCCAGCACCAGGTCCACTGCAGACATGTCTCAGAAGAACAAATTTTTATTCCCCTCACATCAAACATACCCACCTCCCTCCTGTCTCCCTTCCCAACAAACAGGGCTCCCCTCCCCTCCAACAACAAAGCCCCTCCACCATCCACCCCACCCAACAATAAACCACCCTCTTCCCTGTGCAAACTATTTACAAAGTGCTTTGTGTGCTGTCCCACAGTCAAAGGCCATGGGGTGGGAGCACCTAGGGAGCAGGCAGCCAGCCCCTAGCCTCTGGTTGTTCCCACACAGATGTGTATGCTGCAGTGAGCCCAGCAGGTGGGGAGCTCCCCCAGGGATGATGCTGGCCAGTGGTCCACCTATGTGGATGGCTCCCCCTCTGGTAGCTGGTGTCCAGGGCCAGCGTACAGTCCTGGCCCCACTGCAGGCAGCTCTGTCTCCACACCCACATGGAGCCAGGCAAGCGGGGGGCCTGGGTGGTTGGGAACCCAAGGTGGGGTCTGGGGCAGGGGCTCCTGGCTGATGCAGGTGGCACAAGACCTCCTCCCACACTAGTGGGGGGGGACTGCTGCTGTGTGGGGGGTGGCTGCCAAGGGCCAAGGGGCCAAGTGCTACAAAAGTCATCACCAGGGACAGAACGGTGTCCAGCACCTGGCAGCCATCGCCCATGGCCTGCACTGCCATGGCCAGGACTACAGTCTGTTCCCACAGGGCCTCCACCCGCTCATGCTCCAGGTCCAGGAGCTGCACCCAGAACTCCCAGTCTGCCTCGTCCCACATGTCCTCATGGGCCATGAACTCCACCCACCAGGCCCATGTTTCCACAAGCTGGTCCTCCGACACAGTCACCAGCTGGTCCAGGAGGATGGTAAAGTCCTGGGTCCACCTCTGGCAGAGCCAGTGCATCTAAAGGACCCCCAGCTACAGGTGGTAGCAACCCTGAGCCCTCATCCCAGCTGCCAACGGTGGCCTCTGCCCCGTGTGCAGCTGCAGGACCTGCAGAGCCATGATAAAGAAGCTGTTTGTGACAGTTTGCAATATTTCTCCAATAAGATGCTCTGTACTAGAGGCCATATGCTGCCTGGCCTCAGATTGGGGGTTGGGCATACACGGGTGCCCAGGACCATGGTAAATCAGCCGGACAAGCCTGGACCCAGGCAGCTGCCAGCCGATCCCCCATCCCCGCTCACGCCCCAGGGGTAGGCTAGCTGTTGGGTGCTGGCTGCCTCTCCCATCCCATTCCCAGGGCAGGACGGGCCAGGCACCTGGCAGCACTTGCTGCTGTGGCTCCAGAACCCATTGCCCTCTCCCTCCTACTGCAGGCCAGCCACTCTCCTGTGTTGTTGCCAAGCCCATGGCACCCAGGCTCAGTTGGTGCAGGGTTCCTGGATGACTGGGATGCAGAGCTGCCCATGCCTCTGCTCTCCCTGCAAGGGGCCTCTCTGGGCAGGTGCCCCAGGGCCAGTACTTAAACCCCAAGTGTGCCCCTGCTGCACGTGCCACAGGCAGTGCACGAGGAGCTGTTTGCATGGACTGAGAAGTGCATGACCCACTATCCCCTGCTGATGATGATGGCCATGGTGCCCCAGGTGCACCTGCATACCTGGAATGGGACCCTGAGCTTTGATGGTGTGGGGGACAAGCCCAGGCTGCCCTGCAATCTCTGCTGCCACCTGGAGGGCTACCTGTGGCTATGGTACATGTCTCTGCCCCCCCAGCTGAGGAGGACATCACTGCTGGCATTGACACATTCCTTGGTATATGAGAGGCCCATGCCTGCCTAGTCATGGGGGCATGGGCTGCTCAATAAAGTTTTGCACTGTTTCCCACCTCTCTGCATGCTGGGGGGGCGGGGACAACCCGGTGCCAGGAGTGCAGCTGGGCTGAGCAGGGAGGGGGTGGAGGGGTGGGGGATGAGGGCTGGTGGCCAGGGCCAGGGTCAGGAGCCAGGATGAGGAGGGCCCTTCCCACAGTGTGGCCCTTACTATGTGGTTGGGGGTTGGCATGGCTGGCAGCTCTGCTCGGTTCCAGTTGGCAGCAATCGTGTTCAGCTCTGGGTGGTGTCCTCGGACAGTGGGGCATGACATGTGGGCACCCAGCCTGAGGAGAAGCTGGCCCTGCTTTTGTCCAGTGGTGACGTGGCCAGCCACATACTATGGCTTGGGCTGGGGCTGAGACTATGGAGCTGTCAGGGCAGGCACTGGCCCAGGCTCCCCAAGCTGCTAATGGAGACTGCAGGCAGGGAGCTTAGTGGGACGGACTGCTGGAGGCCTGAGGGGCCCTCCTTCAGTGACACATCACTGCAGGTGCCAGGCCTGGGCTGGGGCTCAGGCAGGCCACCTGTGCTGCTGTACACAGCATGGCTGCATCCTGGGTCCTGGGGCACAAGGATCACTGTCAGTTACCACATAAAGGGCATGGACTTGTAGGCACTCCCCAACTGGTGATTGTGGTCAGTGATGGCCATCCACTGTGCCCACAAGGCCTTGACCTTTATGTGGCATTACCATGCTGACTGATTGTGCTCATGCTCCCATATCTGGCCTGACAGCCCCTCATAGACGTGGGCATTGGAGCACCCACCCCATGTGAACTGGGGCTGCATCTTTGCCTCAGCCCACAGCACCACAAAGTTGCCAGTCTCCTCCTGCAACCAGTTGGGGGCCTAGGTGGCAGGTACAGACATCAGCAATAATGAGGCCATTGGGGCTCCTGTGCTAGATCTCCAAGCCTCCACACAGCTGTCCCTGTATTGCCGAGCCTGGGCAGCTGCCTGCAGCACCCAGCACAGGGGCACAACATGGGACTGAGAGCCACATAGCAAGGCTGTGCCCCACAGTACCTGCAGGCTCCAAGCCTGCTGGGGGTGGACTGAAGGCAGTTGGAGCTGTCCCCAGTGGCCAGGAGCTGCCTGCAGCTGGGTCTGGGTGCTGACAGGCCTGGCAGGAGCCTGCAGAACCCTGCAGGCCTGGATGGCATGGGCCTGGCAACTTCACGGCACTGCAGTGCCAGGGAATGGCACTGGATTGCAGCCTGCCCAGGGGGACACAGGGGCCTGGAGTAGCCTCAGGCTCCCTGTGTGTGGCCAGGGCTCATAATGGGTGCAGGTTTTTAAGAGCCTGAGGCTGGGGCAGGCATGGAGACGACCCAGCCCTGAGGCAGGAGAGGCTCCCAAGCCAGAGCCCTTGGGCTAGCCCCCTAGTGGTAAGGCTGACCAGGAGGCGATTTGCTCCCAGTTGGCATCTATATGTGCATTAATACACAGTAATTAATCACAAATAAATTTGCTACTTGCATTTGCACGTAGCAAATTTACTCACATGTAGCATCATTTACTGTTCAGTAAGCATGTGCACATGTAGACACATGCACTTTACTGAGCAGTACTGCACATTAAAGCATCTCATGTAGACATGCCCAGGTAGTAGTATTGTACACCCACTTTACAATGATATGAATGGCTTTATAAAGTGCAGAGCAACACAAGAACAGACATTTTTCCATAAAAAGGGGTAGGGAAAACATACAACTGGCTGTATTTGCTACTCGCTGTATCAATATTTAGATTTTGCTCACAGCAGTATGCTGATGATGTGATTTTTGTTCAGGGGAAAAGAAAGTGATTGGGGAGGGAATTTTATCCCAGACTCTGAGCATAGAGAGAATATTGGCTTCACTCTTACTGTTGGATCCTGCCTAGTATGCCTACAGAATAGAAAGTCCCTGAACTTTCTTCTTTACTCATCCACCACCACAGGAAAAGCCTGGATATAGTTCTAAACTTTCTGTTTACATTTGTAACAACACCGTGTACGTGCTTTACCGACTTCGGTAGCACCTGCCATGAATACATAATACCTAATATATTGAGACATTTACTTTGTCACAAAAAATCAAGAGGGGATGTGGGGGGAGAGCTTTATTCTTATAGTTTTTTCTTCTAAAAATATGATACTGATGCATCTTTATAAGTTAAAAATCCCTTTTTTTAAAGCAAGGAATGAAATCAGCATTGGGGCTATTTTCATTCTAGGCCATGTTGGTGTGAACATTATCAATTGATCTAGGATTTAAGTGACCTGTCTGGAATGCTTGACAAACAAATTTTTCTCATGAATTATACATATTACTGAAAAACATACTTAATGGGAGACTGGAAAGAGGGCAGGTATTTCCATCACCTAGGGGTGAAAGCCCTGCAAATTAACAACAAGACGGTTCATTGAAGCAGGTAATGGATTGGTCTGTGAAAACAAGAAATCTTTGTGGGAATGAGTGTGATTATTCATATAGTCTGTTTGCTAATTATTGCTAGTATGAACATTATTTCCAACTGCTTTTAAGAACCTTGAAAATGATGTGACTTGTCAGCATTATAGTGAAACACTGTAGCAGACACCACACACTGAAGCAGGGGTGTATTCATTGTTTGGGAAAGTTTTGTTAAATTGTAAAATCAAAAAATATATTGTTTCTATGGATTTCCATACCTAGGAAGTATTGTGTCTTCTTAGGAAAGCAGGGAGAATCTATCAAACACTGAAGATGGCCTGAACAGCCTGAATACCTGAATGTTCATGAAGCAGGGGAAATCAGTTCCTTCTGAACAGGGCAAAAAAATAAATGTTCTGGATTATGTATTTCTTCTATAGCCACTTCCCTTTTTCCTTTGTACCAGTTAAAAAGTCTGGAGATTTAGTTTCTGATGGCAACTTTGATATTCAATACTTCTGTTTCTTGCAAGGTTCTGTTCCTCTCAGTTTTCTTACCATTATTTACAAAACCAAACCTAGCATCCCACTGCTATCCTGTCCTGCTTTCAGTCATTACTTTCAGCCATTCTAATAATGTGTAGGGCCCTTCTTTGAGTGTGGTCAATGATTATTCTCTGTTTCCAGTATTTTGAGGATTTTGCCAGAACATAAGCTAACTACCTGCCTTTAAATTATCCAGCACCATGCTATTTTTCCATGAAACAAACTCAGCGTTACCTGGATTTAGTTGCATCCCAGAAATACTTTCATAGATTCATAATTTTAAAGCCAGAAGGGACTCTAATCCAATTCCTATACAACACCAGCCATGGAATGTGACTGATGATTCCTATAAACAGCCCATATTTCTGGTTGAGCTATAGCAATCTTGATTTAAAGACTTCAAGAAATAGAGCATCTGTCACTTCCTTAAAGATATGGACAAATAACAAATTATAACACGTTAAAAGGAGACGCCGCTTTACTGCACGTCAGATTCTCCATGGTATCTGACCATGTGCCTGCACTTACCCTGCAGTAAGTGAATGCTGAACCACAGTAACTTAGCCCTATCTCATTGAAAAGTATAGTACCGTAATTTAGATCTCACTTACTCTGAGGTAAGGGCAGGCACACTGACAGTTACCACAGAACAGGTGCTGCACAGTAAGTGCTTGCCCCCTTTTAACATGGTATAATTGTAGTTTGTCCGTACTTTAAGTTGATTAATATCCATCACAAAAATCTGCCTCTTATTTCTAGTCTGAATGTGTCTAGCTTCAGTTTCCAGCCATTGGACTTCTTCAGCACTTCTACTTCTCTAGCTGCCTTAATCCTCAAAGAGATGATTTCTAAAATGCAATTTCCTCTGAGGGCCTTATAGGAAGAGTTTTACTGGCTTCCAAATTTCTGCATTTACTGCTCATTTGTTCATAGTCACACAAAGGAAATCTCAAATTTATTTTGTCAATGGCCTTTTTATCACGGATTGCAAAACAAATGTCTGCCAGGGTTCCAGCCTGCCACTGGCCTTTTAGATCATATTGAGTATTTTCATTGTAATTCTCGGTTTGTAGTCATTCATTTACAAAGCTTACTTGATCTGGGCTAATAATCTTACAGATCATATCCTACAGGCTGTCTGCAAGAATTTTTGCCAGCAGTTTTACAAGCCCAATTAATAAGTGACAGGGGTCTAACTTCCTACAGACTTGGAGAGCTATACATAGAATCCTGTCCCACCTTCCTCTCCTTCCTGAATATGGTAAATATTTTCAATACAAATTTACTGTATATCTAGATCATAGCTTTATTATAGCTCTGAATCTTTTTAATGTAAATTCAGCCTTCATCTCTACCATCTGGAAGCTAATAAAGATTGGATTTTCACAGCCAAAACTTCATGTCCTTGCTTGTGTATTTTCAGCTGTCTGGAAAATACTGAAGTCTTCAACTATCCCTTAATATGAGGATGATGTCTGCCAGGGGGGTGGGATTATTGGTGAGTTTTAAGATGGCAGAAGAAACCAATCCGTGCCATGACTGAGTTGAGAGAAGAGAATTTGCTTCGGGAGGTGTGTCAGCCATCTGCACATAGTGGCCAGCCCAGCGGAGTTGATGTGTTATGGGCTTTGCCTCAACACTGGTTATGTTAGCTGCAGAGAGGATGTTGGCACTGGTGTAGTGGTCTTACCATCTAATTCAAAGGATCTTCCTGAGGCAATGCTGATGAAACCATTCCAGGCACTTAAGATGGCTTCAATATGTCACTCATGTCTCACACCCATAGAGGAGCATGGGGATAACCACTGCATTGTAGACCAGGATCTAAGTTTGCATCTGCAGATCTCAGTCAGTAAAGACATAGTGAAGCAACTTTCTGAAGGATACATTAGAAGAACAGCTGTCACCATGACTAAACCTCTCCTTTATGTGCTTGCTGTGCCAGATACCTTCCCTAATCTGGAAGCCATAGATTAGTTGGAGATGTTTGTTGCCTTTTTGGGCTGAACATATTGTATAAACCATTGACCATCACATTTTCTATGAAGGCTATGTCCAGTCTAAGAGGGAGATTAAGGCCTGTTCTCTCTCTGAAATGAGCACAGCATCCAGGCCATTATGAAGGCAGTCAGAAGAGATATCAGAGGATCTCTTATTTCAGAGACTGATAATAGGTTGTTGAACAAGGACAGGAAAAATATTCTATTAAGGTTCCATGCAACTTGTCTCCAACAACAAGGTTGTCAACAACAAGCAGACAACCTGCCCTTAGTTTAGGTCACTGGGTCTGGTTCTTGCAATTGCACTCATCCCAAAACCAGTGACTTAAACCAAAAAGACTGGTGAAGGAGTAGAAAGGAGACCATATTAACAAAAGATAAGAAAGCATCTGATCAAAATGCTGTGTGAATGTTGCATATGTTATGTCCAGGCCTAGGACAAGGACAGTAAGAGAGGTATGATTTATAATGCACACAAGCTGATTTTATTTATATGCTGGACAACCATCCTCAGGAGAGACCAGAAAATCTCTTCCTGAACCATCTGCCTTACAATGTGCCCAGCCTGGCAGACTGCTTCCACTATCACAGGCATTATTCATCCAGTGTCCAAGTAATAATTAGTCTTTTTAAAACTGAACTGTGTAACATAGACCCAACCCTTTCCAATAGGTTCACTGATTTGACACTGGGTTCTGACCTTCCATGCTCACAACCACAGAAACAAAGCATAGAAAGGGATAAATAATAAAAGGAAGACTGTGCATGGTTGACAGATTACAAATTTCAGTGGTATGGCAGAGTACATATGATCATTTTCCATCAGCAATAGGTTGTGTTCCTATCTAGTCCATCTCTAATTATTAACAGATCATGATACATCCGGGTGTGATTCACTCAGTATGTGAATTCTTACTGTTCAATTCAAGAGTATGCAGCTAACCATCTGCATTGACCTATAACCATAGCATTTCAACATCACTTTTTAGAAAATAAATAGTTGCTAAATCCCTGAAGCAAAGGGAAATCAGAGCTGATGGACAATTCCATGAGAACCTTAGTGGTAGGGCAGATGGCAAGCTATAATTCATTATCCAAAATAAGATGGAAAGAAACATGAATTATAGTAAACTCTATATTACAAAGATTAATATAGTAAATAGGAAGATCAATTCCAGCTACAGTCTTACAGTGGAGAAAAAACATTGCATTTGATTTTTATGGGCTGATATACATCTCTTTTGTATGTAAAGATACAAAACTTTAGATATTTTATATTCCACTGCTGTCCCACTTTGCTTCTTTTGCAGCCTTTCTCTTTTTCATTGTGCCACAATCTGTTCCTGTTTTCACCCTATTTTTCCGTTGGATTTTTTAATCTCTTCTACTTTCTCCGCAATCTCTCCTTGGCAGCATACTAACTCAGCCCTACAAAGCTACAATGTCAGAGCAGGTTTGAAATTAGGCAAAATGAGTTCCCTCTTTCTTAGACTGAAATAATAAGTAATGGATTACATATGAATTTTACAATCCTTTTATGATTGTACTGTTTGTTTGTCCTTTGTGGGACAAACAAAAATGACTGCATCCAGCAGGGGGAGGGGAGGGAAGAAGAGAAAAAAGAAGTGGGAAAGAAAGAGGGAAGGAGAAAAGAGAAAAAGAGAAAGAAGGAAAAGGAGAAAAAAAGGGAAAGAGAAGAGAAGAAAGGGAGGTGGAGGCTAGGTCGCATGTGTACGTGGATGACTTATAAATCCAATCTTTGCTTTGAACAATCTGAATTACATGATTACAAATAGCATTGGTTTTAGAAACCTAAATCAAAACTCCACATCTCAAAATTCTTCAGTTTGGGAGGAGATGAGGGAGAGCTGAGATAGTCAAAATCTTAACCCACAATGGGGTATTGTATATAGGCCTTATTTACAATAAGCCAAACCACAACTTCAGGTCTCAATCTCCACAGAGTTGCATTTGAGACGAGTCATAGCAAAATAGGGCTAGAAGGGACCAGCAGAGGTCAGCTAGTCCAATCCCTTCCTTAAGGCAGGATCATTTCTATCTAAACCATCCCAGACATTTATTTGTCTAACCTGCACTTAACAACTTCCAGTGATGGAGATTCCACAGTTCTAGTAATCGGTTCCAGTGCTTAAGCATCCTCATAGTAAGAAGTCTTCCTAATATCCAACCTTAATTTCCCTTCTTGCAGTTTAAACCCATTACTTCTTGTCCTGTCCCCAGTGGACATAGAGAACAATTGATCACCATCCTCTTTATAACAATCCTCTTTATACTTGAGGACTGCTATCTACACCCCCACCCCCAGTCTCATTCTTTTCTTCACTAAACTAATAATTGCAATTCTTCCAAACTTTCCTCATATATCCTGTTTCCTAGACCTGTAATTAATTGTGTTGGTCTCCTCTGGACTTCCTAGAATTTTTCCACAACCTTCTTGAAGTATAGTGAACAAAACTGAACCCAGCGTTCTCACCAGTACTGAGTGGAAAGGAAAAATTGCTGAATACTAATACTTGATCCCATATTTCATTTTTTCTCATACCCTCCCATTCTTCATCTAAAACAAGCTTCTAAATCATATTTTGAATTTCAATTCAGAAATATCTGGCAAACAATCTCTATCATTTCTGTCATGTTGAAGTATAGGCAGGAGTGGAAGCAGGAAGCATAGAGATGTACATGTTGCCACAAAAAGGAGTGGTAATGGTTTTTATTAGTAATAACAAAGAAGGAAGACAGAAATTCAGCAGAAGTCCCAGGGGCAACAAGATTTACAATTATATAATTTCTCCTGAATGAGATTTGATTTCACCAGCCAATCTTCTGAGCTCTTTGGAACAATTTTTTAATTATTTAAATTAAATTTAAGTTTCTTCAAACCTCACAGATAATCTAAAAATACTTTAGACCATTCCTGCATGACAAACAAACTGTATCCTGCAGCAGCATGTCCAACATGCTGTACATGCACGTGCTTTGATTACTGCTGAGATGGACAGTAGAGCCACTCTATATGTCTAAAGCCTTGATTCTCCACTTCATTCAAGTAGTGCTAGAATAAAGTTGAAAGAAAAAGATTGCAGAATGACAAAAGGAATTTTCCTGATTCAGGATACGTTGCAGAGGAACAGCCTTAATTAATGGCCTCAAACTATTTAAGGTCTTTCTGCCTTGCCATTAGATAAGCTCCTGTATCCATCGCATACCTTTCCATTTTGTTCTGCCCATGTGCTGCTATGTCTTCAATTGGGCCTCTATTTCACTTTACACTAGAGAGAAGAGGGGGGTGGGGGTAGCTGCAGAAAGAGCTAGATACATGGCCAAGATGTTTGTCAACAAAGGATTTCTCTTCACATACTGAATTCTCCATTAGCTGCCTCCAGATGATTTGATACCGCGTTGCACTGTTGTTATGGTTCCAAGAGGCATTCATGGATTAAAGAACTCAGCCAAAAAATGTAACTGTCCTATACAGTAGTGAATTCCTCTTTTCTCCTTAATGCTCACTAACAGCATAGTGGGATGAGGAGTCATAATCTGATAGCAGCATAGAGTTTTTATTGTAGGACAATCTATACATTAGTAATCCACCCAGAGCATTCATAATGTTAAAGGTATGGGTCACCTGAACCACATAAGTTTTACCAGTGGCATTTTATATAATGTATGACAGGTAGTAACACACAAGTTTAGTTTCCAAAACTAAACTCAGTCTGTTTATAGAACTGGTCCAACTGCAGGCACCATTCTAGCCTTATGCACACAGACTGGCTTCCTCAGACCTCCTCCAAACTGTTCCCTATTGCCACTTATTCCTGTGCCTATGAAAGTTGCAATAAGCCAGTTCAATATAAGCCTTTTTGAAATATGAGAATGAGCTTTTCTCAGAAGGTCATCAGGAGACATGGAGCAGGTAGCATGAAGAACAAAAGGATACATTTGCTAATTATGGAAGACTTTCAGCTGACCCTTAAAAAGAATTCTTGCTTCCATGACTGGTGACCTCTTCAGCAGCCTCAGAATCCTATCAGCCACTATAGGGAAATGGTTTCTCTGGACTACAGCCAGCCTATTGTTATAGAGTGGACCCATTTAAATGGAGAAACACCAAGGTTAATGACTGTTAATGGTTTTTGTCATTGTTTGCCCCTCAGGTAGGTGCATCACTGCTTGAGTAGTCTACATCATGTTGGAGGCTACAATGCAAAAAATGAACGGCACAGGCAGTTTACAATTATAACGGCAATTGCAAAACAGAATGAATTTTTCAGATTGATATGGACATACACTAAACTAGGGGTCAGCAACATTTTTTGGCAGCAGATTGGAATCACCCAGCTCAGGTTAAAGGTAAGCCAGTGCTAAACCCAGCCATGGGCAGAGTATCCAGCCACCTAGTCACAGCACAGCATAGCACATCATGGGCAAAGTCCAAGCCACTGAAGGCCAGATCCAGTGGTTCTGCATTCTGTATCCAGCCTATGGGCTGCAGGTTGCCAAGCCCTGCACTAATTTATAGAACTGTGGAAAAATAGGGCTGAAAGGAGCATAGGACATCATCTGGTCCAACCCCCTACTCAAGGCAGGAGTATCTGTCTAAACCAACCTATATGTCTAATGTACATTTAAAACTTCCAGTGACAGATTCCATTGTCCCACAACACCTCTTTCATCTCTTTTCTTAGAGCAGAGGAGGGAAGTGTTTTAGAACCTATGCTGTTAAAGGGGTTGATTGTTAACTCTAAGTCATGTGTTCAAGAGAGCTCAGGTAGAGGGTTACACTCCCCACTGCAAAGGAAAGGAAAAACCCCACAGTCTGTACCAATCTGACCATAAAGTAAAATTCTTTCCTCTCCCCAAATATGGTAATTAGTCATACCCTTAGCCAGGAGCCCTCTGGCTTTGGTCCCAGCAAGAGCATTGGCACACCCCAGTTGAAATTCTGGCAGCAGGGGTGGCCACATGCTAAGGCACATCGTTGATGTCCCAAGGTTACAAGTTTGAGGCTACAGCAGAAGTGCTCATGATGCAGCCTCTCAGATTCTAACAAACCTGTGAATTCTGTTAAATACCTTGTCACAAGGATATAGGAAAGGAAGTTAAAGTCCCTGGCCTTTGCTGGAGCTAACACCCAATGCCTCTGAGGGAGGCTTAAAAACACCCAGACTTGTGTAACAGGAATGGGGTGAGGAAGCAACCAGCAAAGCCCAGAAGCATGGGAAATACCCACAGTAGAACATAGACATAGCTATGCCTAGATCATTCCCAACCAGCAGCTGTCCAGCCTCTCCTTAAACACCTCCAAAGATGAAGAGTCTACAACTTCCCTAGACAGTCTATCCCACTGCCTTGCTAATCTCACAGTGAAGAAGTTTTTCTGGATATCCAGTCTAAGCTTTCTTTGCCGAAAATTTACACACATTGATCATCTTCCTCCCTGCAGCAAAAAAGAAAAAGTGCTTTCCCTTTTCTTTATGGCAGCCCTTCGAGTATCTGAAGGTTACTATCATATCCCCTCTTAAGCACCATTTCTGCAAGCTAAACATGCCTAGCTACTTCAGCCTCTCCTCATATGACTTGCCCTTTATCATCTTTGTCACCTGCCTCTGGACCCTCTCCAACTTCTCCACATCCTTTTTAAAATGTGGAGCCCAGACCTGCACATAGTACTCTAGATGAGACCTAAATATCACCTCCCATGTCCTGCATTTAGTGCTTCTATTGATGCAGCCCCAAACCACATTCAGTTTTTGTGTAGTTGCATCACATTCATATTGACTGAAATACTCCAAAGTTCTTTTCCATAGCTCTGGCATCCAGCCAGGTGCCACCCATTTTCATAGGTTCATAGATGTAGGG
>NW_017728992.1:68998827-69000529 GCF_001723915.1 Gavialis gangeticus | reverse complement strand
ATTCATATTGACTGAAATACTCCAAAGTCCTTTTCCATAGCTCTGGCATCCAGCCAGGTGCCACCCATTTTCATAGGTTCATAGATGTAGGGTTGGAAAGGACCTGAGCAGATCATCAAGTCTGACTCTCTGCCCTGGGCAGCAATGAATTCTGTGCTCATATGACCCCTGGTAAGTTTAAGATCAGATAACCCCAGCTAGGTAATTATCAAGCCTCCTTTTAAAGACCCCTAAGGTAGGAGCCAGCACCACTTCCCTTGGAAGCTGGTTCCAGATCCTAGCTGCCCTGACTGTGAAGTAGTGCCTCCTGATGTCTATCCTGAACCTACTCTCAATCAACTTGTGCTTTTTGCAATCAACTTGCAATTCTACATTTGTGCTTTTGATTATTCCTCCTGAAGTGTAGCACATTGCCTTTGTCCATGTTGAATGTCATCCTGTTAGCTCTAGCCCAACTTTTCAATCTGAGGTCCTCTCAATTGCACTCACATCCTCCAACATGTTTATAATACTTCCCAATGTAATGTCCTCTGCAGACTTTCTCAAGAAGCTTTCTATGCCAACATCCAAATTGTTAATAAACACATTGAACAGCACCAGCTCCAGGACAGACCCCTGTAGGACCCCACCCAAAACTTCCTGCCATTCTGACATGGGCCCATTAATAATTACCCTTTGCTTATGGCTATTGAGACAGTTCTCTGTCCATCTTGTAGTAGTTTTATCTAGCCCACCTTTCTCCAATTTGGTTATAAGAAGGTCATGTTGGACCTTGTAAAAAGCCTTGCTGGATTCCAAATACACTATATCCACAGCATTCCCTTCATCCAGCCAGTTAGTTATTTTGTCAAAGAAGGAGATCAAGGGTTTTTGTTAATAATTTGTTTTTCATAAATCCATGCTGATTGCTTGTGATCACCCTTTCCTCCCCCACATGCTTGCAAATGGCCTTCCTTTAGATATGCTCCAGTAACTTCCTAGGTTTTGAGCTGAGGCTAACTAGTCTGTAGTACCCTGGGTCCTCTTTTTTGCCTTTTTAAAAAGAAGCACTATATTGGCCATTTTCCAGTACTCTGGTACCTGGCCTGTCTCTCACAGCTTCATAAAGATCATTGCCAAGGGCTCTGAGCTCTCCGCTGCCAGTTCCTTCAGTATCCTGGTATGAAATTCATCTAACCCTGCTGAGTTGAATTCATTCAGACCCAACAAAAGCTTTCTGACCATCTCTTCTGTTATATCCTCTCAGCTTGCCCCCTTCCTTATCCAGATAATCCTTATTAGGTATCTGTCTGCAGTTTAATATTTTTGTGAAGACTGAGGCAAAGCAGCTGTTGAGTAGCTGTCTACTTTGTATCTTCAGTTAGGAGCTCCCCCTGGCTTGTTAACAAAGGACTCACAGCTTCCTTGGTCCTTCTTTTCTGGTTAACATATTTATAGATCCTCTTCTTGTTGTCCTCAACCTCCTTTGCCAGCTGCAGCTCATCCTGTATCTTTGCCTTTCTGATTTTGTCCCCACAGGTTCTTGCCTTTATCCTTCAATCTATCCTCCCATGTCACCATGCCTAGTAACTCCTTGAGTCAGCAAAATTAGAATGCTGCTTTTCAAAAAGGTCAATTTAATCTGACTCAAGGAGTTACTAGGCATGGTGACATGGGAGGATAGATTGAAGGATAAAGGCAAGAACCTGTGGGGACAAAATCA
>NW_017728992.1:68980833-68993827 GCF_001723915.1 Gavialis gangeticus | reverse complement strand
TGACCTCATGAATTCTATCATATCGTGAATGTTTCCTCCCAACTTATCTATCACCTTCACATCCTCCACCCATTTTTCTCTGTTGATCAGGACAAGATCCAAGACAGATGATGCCCTAGTTGTATTCTCCATTTTCTAGAACAGAAAGTTGTCCTCCACACAAGTTAGAAACCGGCTTGACATTTTGTTTGGTTGCACTGTTCTTCCAGAAGATGTCCAGAAAATTGAAGTCTTCCATCAGTACCTTCCCATAGCTTTTGAAGAGATTTGTCACCTGCTTAAAGAGTGCCTCATCCACCTCCTCTTCCTGATTAGGTGGCCTATAATAAATTCCAACCGCTGTATCAGTGCTGCATCTTTTACCTTTCATCTTCACCCAGATGTATTCTGCTTTTCTGTCTTCTTCCTCCTGAATCAGGGAACAAGTATATGTGCTGTTGACATACAAGGCAATACCACCACCTTTTCTACCAACCCTGCAGAAGCAGAGTGTAACCCTCGATGTTGACATTCCGGTCATAAGCTCTCACCAGTCTCACCAAGTCTCTGAGATGCCATTCAGATGATAGTTCTTTTCACAGCCTGCAGCTTCCAGCTTATCTTGTTTGTTCCCTGTACTTCTCACATTCGTATATATGCACCAGACATATTTTGCATTTTGGCATACTCACTTCCCTTTTGCATCACTTGTTGCAGTCCTGTTGCTCTCTGGCTCTTTCCCAGAGTTAGCTTGCTTCTTTGAGTCCTTTCCCCTATGGGCTGTGTGCTCTGTTGCTGGAGGGTTTAAAGCCCTCCTACTAAGTTGGCCAGATGACATCCAAAAATGGCCTTCCCCATTCTCATCAGATGGATCCTGTTTCTTGATAGCAGGCCTCCTCCCACTGTCAAAGAAGCTGAAGGCTTCTGATTGATACCACCATCTCAGCTATACAGTTTTAAAAGTTTTGACAAAGAACAGGAAGCAAAAAATAGGTATGCATGGTTAGTTCAACACAATGGAAGGAGGTAAGCAGTGGAGTCCCTTCAAGGTCTGCCATAAACTATTTAAAAATAAGAGGTGAATAGTGATGTGGCCAAATTCATGGATGACACCAAAGTATTCAGGATGGTAAAAAAAATGGCTGACTGAAGAATTACAAAAAGATATCATAAAATTGAGTGACTGGGTGTCAGGCTGTGGCCTTGATGCCAGGTTCCTGGCCTGTGTGGCATTGCTGCTCATCCCAGTCTGGCACCTCCCTATCAGAAGAGAATTATGAGATCATGGATTGTGAACTCCTGGCCATCTGTGTGGCCTTCAGGGAATAGCAGCATTAGAAGTAGTGCAGGACAAGATACAGGTCTTCACAGGCCACAAGAACTTAGCATACTTCCATAAGGCAAAACGTCTCAATCAAAGGAAACTGCATTGGGCACTATTTTTCTCTCATCTCAACTTCCAAATTAACATACTAGCCCACATCCAGAAATGGAAAAGCAGGCATCCTATCCTGAAAGGCAGGATACGATACTGGCCCAATGCAGGTGCCAGCAGAACCCAGCCCTATTCTGAAGCTGTAAAATGCCATTAGTGCCATACAACCAACAGACATGCTAACTTTGCTCCAAGCTGCCACCCAAAAGGAAATCTTCCCTGAGGAGCAGGCCACCCTCTATCAACAACCCCATCAGGAATGGAAAGAGATCATATTCCTTTTGAGATAGGATCGATGTACCCCCAGGTCTGGTCAGACTAACTGTGCTCTGTGTGAGCCGTGACTCACTGTTAGCAGGCTATCAGGAAACAGAAAAACAGCTGATTGGTTGCAGGATACTTCTGGTGGCCATGCCTACATGAGACAGTCCAAGACTTTGTCCACTCCTGCGGCCTTTGCACTTGCACTAAAAGACCCATGCAGAAATGTGGGCTCCTCCAGCCTCTTTCTATTTGAATCTAACAGATACTCCATAATCCTGATAGTGATAGATCAGTTAACCAAAATGGTCCACTTTATCCCATGCACAGGTCTTCCCTCAGCCAATGACACTGCCCAATTATGGTTGGACCATGTGGTTCACCTCCATGGTGTCATGGAGCACATAACCTTTGACCTCAGGCCCAGTGTTTCACAATTTTGGTGTGAGGCCCTGCACCTGTTGGGAGTTCATACCCAGCCCTCATCCACATACCACTCACAAACCAAATGCCAAGCTAAGAGAACAAAGTAAATCATAGAGCAGTACCTGTGGTGCTACCTCAGTTTCGAGCAGGACAACTGGTCCCCCTTGCTAGCACTTGCAGAGTTCGCCTACAACAAGTCAATGCATGCCTTGACTGCACAGACATCATTGTTTGCCAATTATGGGTTCCACCCCCAGCTATACCCTGCCCTACCCATCACTTCTGATATCTGCAGTTATAGACTGGGTTCAACATGCTCAGGAGTCCAAAAGGAGCTAAAAGCCCATGTGGAAAAAACAAAGAGGCATGCAAGGGACATGCGGGCCAACGTCAGCAGCAGGGACTTGCTTACTCAATAGGACAAAATGTATAGCTGTTGACAGGACACCTCTGTACCCATCAGCCCTCACAGAAATCAGACCACAGGTACACAGGCCCCTTCTGTATTGCCCAACAAATTAATAAGATCACCTTGGAATTGCAGCTTCCCCCAACACTGAAAATCCATCCAATATTTCACATGTCCTTGTTTAAGACCTACATGGGAAAACTTGCTTCCCCACTGATCTCAACCTCCTCCACCACCTATAATGGTTCACAGCCAAGAAGAGTACTTAGTTTACGGGATTCTAGACTCAAGGTGGAGGTGAGGAAAACTGCACTATCTAGTAGACTGGGAGGGTTATGGATCAGAGGAATGCACATGAGAGCCTGTGGAAAACACCCACATCCCTGACCTAGTGCAAAAATTCTATGAGGACCACCTGGAAAAGCTGAAACCAAAGCCCCCTAGAAGGGGTCGGGGGCAGCTAAAAATCAGGCTATGGCCTAGAACCTTGGCCTAGATGGTATAGCTGCTCAGTGCAGCCACAGACATTGCAGAGGCAGACACTTGAGTCAGGCTCAAAAAAGTATTATGCAGAGTCATGTAGGATAGGTCCATCAGTGAGATTTACCATATTTTCTCATGTTCAGTGTGCCCCCAGAATAAGATAAGCACCTTGTTTTGAAATGCAGAATGAAGAAAAAAATATTTGTCCTTGTAAGTAACTGAGTAACAGTGGCTAGGGAGCCAAGCTTGCTCATTGCTCTGCTCCCTGTAGATAGCATGCAGACTTTACTTTTGCTTTTGCCCGGTGCAGAAACTTCCATTCCCATATTTCCTCACATATAACATACCCTCCAATTTCTTGCAGCCAGTTTTTGGGAAAAAAGGGTCTGAGAAAGTAAGGTAAATCATAGTACGGCTAAAGCCTCCAAATTAGGACTTTCTAGGTCTCTACATGCTGGAAATTGTAAAGAAAGAGGGACTGGGGGCATAGCATAGAAAAGACCTGTGTAAATACTCTCCCTCATAGTATCCAATCTCTAACACTGTGAGAGACTGGATGTTGGGCGACATAAAGCTGTGGTCTGACCCAGTATGACCTCTCTTAGGTTCTTACGTATCACAAGTGTGAGCCATTTATGTGCATGAATTAAAGCTGATCAAGAATTGGCTGATACTCTTCCATCAGAAAATGCAGGTTCATTGAAACTGAAACTTTTGGCAGAAACTTAAAAGGTTTTGATGAAACCACTGGGATGTTTCCTTAGACAAACACCTTAGCAATTTGGAGAGATAAACGCCCATCTCAGAATAGCTAGTAATTCGGTGGCTTGAACTTTCACCTGAGATGTGAAGGGAGAAATCACACTCTGGGTTTCACGAAAAAATTCAAAAGGTATCATTTTAATGCAGATGCAGAATGGAAACAAATGACAAATTTTCAAAATGCCCATGAAACAATGTTCTTGTCTTTCAAGCAGCACTAGTATGCAAGTTTTTTTTCTTTTTTCTTCTATTTCTTTACTCTAAAGTGGATGGTGAAAGCTTCTTTGCACCATGACAGTTTGGTCATATTTTTTAGCTGCAGCAGTCAGGAACAAGAATCCAATGCTGCATCATTAAAAGAAACAAAAACTATATCATGGCATATCTGCTATAAATATAATGCATATGCACTTAAGATATGCTCAATTAAGTAAGGGTTGTTAATCAACATAAACCAAAAAGTATTCAAATGGAGAGCGTGGAATGGAAAAACTGATTTCCCCCATGTTCAGGGAACATGGAGATTACATTTGGATCAATTTATATGCCAGATTTTGGAATTGGATTTTTTTGTTTCCTGATTACAAGAACAGATATTGTGCTTTCTATGTAATATCTTTGCCTCTTCTTGAATCATTTGCTTGGTCTTTCCAAATCTTTGAGCTGCACTTCTGCAAGATAGCATATGTAAATATGCCTGTATGTGCATGTACAACACCTAATAGCACATGTGAATTGCTGTGATGCCTTTAGACAGTTAGATTGTATATCTAGTTTACCACCCATTTTATATGCGTGATTCTATGAAATTCCACAGCTTGCTAACCTTAACTCAAATATGCAGTCATTTAACCCAGTAGATGGACACTCCATGCTTTTATTACTTTCAAATTAATTTAGCATTAGCTCACATTTCATCAGCTGAAACCCAATACCTGACTCGTATCATTGGGACACCTACTGTCTGTCACCATCTAAACAGTTTTAAGGGTTGTATGTTCTGGGAGTACCTCCTAGTTCCTCCTCATTATAGACTGCATCTAAAATCCCTTGCCTACCTTCATTCCCAGGTGTGGAGATCTGAAGTATGACTTCAAAGCTATTGGAAAAGATTTTTTTGTTGTTGTTAACAAGATCCTTTTCTCTAATATTTTTCCAAAGTGAACAATTATGAATTGTAATAACTGTATTCCAAGAAAGCTATAGTCTGTCGAAAAGGAGCACTCTCCCCCAGGGCCACATTAGTAGGTTTTTCTGTCTAGGAATGCAGATGTTCCAGGGCATGTTCTGAGTAATGTTTTAATCGGCAGATATACAGATATTCAGAGTGCTTAGGCTAATTGTGTAATAAGGGAATCACTCCTAAAATTTTATAAACGTTAATATAGACATTTAACTTCAATTTCTTTGAAAGTTGAACAGGAAATGAGAATTCTACTGGTACTAGTACCAAATGCTCATTTTTATACTGAGGTTTTAAAATGTAGGGTATTGCAAATCTAATGCTGTATTCAAGCTGCAAATTACTCTCTTTGGCATTGAAATATTGCTGCAATTAAACCTGCAGTAAAGTATTAGAAGGCAAAAAAAGAAAAAAACAATCATTTGACTGCTTTTACACGAAACTCTGTGGATCTTCAGAGTACCAGAAATCTTCGAAGATGGACCACTGAATCCTAAGCTATCAGTTTTCATACATAGATACACACATTTCAATAGTTCTCACTATCTTTCATTTCTAGCTATGATTTAAGTGGCTCCACATGAAAGCTAACACTGTGTGACCTATCTGAGGCAGCTTCTTTAATGCTGGTTGTAATGTACACCTCAGCCCTGTGCTTATTCATTTGTCTAGGTGTATGTCTCCGTTTCTACGTTTATATAACCCAATGAACCATTCATTTCAATGAGAGTCTTGTTTCAGGTATTTGGTAAACAAGCCAAATTTGTTTTCAGTTAAAGTATCTGGGGAGGAAGGACAATTGGCAAACGACTTAAACCAAATACATGCACGTACACACACTTTCTCTTTCCCCTGCCCTCTCCTTCTCCCTCCCTTCAACTCCCTTCCACTCCCTAAGTGCCCACATATGTTCCTGTGCAGGTGGGGAAAACTCCCACAGGAACTCAGTACCATCAGAAGCCTAACTACCTTCCAAGTGCAAAGCACACTTCTCCAATCTCGCCTCCTCTAACATAAACACACAGCAGCATGTAAATGTTAAGGAAAAAGCCCTTTCGAGACAAAATATTACACACTGCTCACACAATTCTCCCTCTGGATGAAAGAGAGAATGAACCACACATGACAGATGTTCGTCACATCGCTTAATGCACAACTGGAGGGCTCTCAGATAATACAGTGATGAGGGTAGAATAAGAACCTATATGGAACAAAACAGAGCACAGGAGGATTAATTCATCACTGGGAGCATTTGGCTATTTTAGTAAACCCCAGGAAACCCCATAATCTTCCACGGGAACATGTGTTGCTCAAAATGCAGAAAAAGAGGAGGGGAAAAAGACCAAAAACAAAATAAACAAGCAAACAAAATAAACTACTTTTCAATGTTGCAACTTGTCTTGCTTGGCAGGGGTAAGTCCCTTTCCAGCATGTCAAAGGAGATGCAGCTGGGCAAGTCCAATGTGACCCAAAGCAAATGGCTCTGCTGTGACAGAACGGTTGTGCCAACAGGAGGCAGTAAGGATCTAAGAGGGGGTGGGATTCCCAGTGATGCACTACTTCCTGAAGAGGCTGGCCAACGCAAATGAGAGTCCTCTCTCTCCTCCAGCTGCACCAGCTTGGAGGGGGAGGGATAGTGACAAACAGAATACCAAGAGCAAGGTCCACAGACACAGAGGAAGTGGTGCTGTCTCAGGAAGCATTTGCTGACCCACTCCCATTCCTTGTATTTCTAGTACCAGCCCACTGCCAATTCGTTTTCTTACAAATTTCTGAAAACTCCCTATAAGGAACTGCTCAACTCTCAATGAAGCCAACACTTAATGTTTCTGAAAGGCAAACTGTGGGAATTATGGATTAAGTGGCCTCATGTTAAAACCTTATTTTTTTAAATCTTGCTTAACGATTTTTTTATGCTGCTGGTTGTGATTGCATGGCATGGGAAAGATGCATGACAATCAACAAGGATGGAAAACCCCATCGCAAAGATTCAAGTCTTGGATGTCCCTAGCAAAGATTTGAGCCATGAGCCCATAACCACCATCACAGCCTCCACAGTTTAGGACAACTTTTTCAAGTGAAAAGCATCCCTTGGAAAATACCAGCTCTTAGTTTTCACTTGTTTTTGTACTACAAACAAATAATAGAGCAATTCTCCTGCTGCTAAGAACTCAGAAAGACCACAACAGGTGAGACGCTAAGAATTCCTATTTGAAATCTCTGGATTTATCTTGGCTAGGGACACATACATTGGTTTACATGATCAGAAACTGGCTAAAACTGTAACAGAACAGTAACTCAGTGCACGTAAACCAGTTTCAAAATACCTGAAACTGGTTTAAGATAAACCTGGTTGAATGTAGTATCAGATTTCACTGATTTGGGTCAAACCAGTTTATGAAACTTCTGTCCCAGACCCCTTCCTGGTTGACATTAAATCAGAGTCCCCCAGAAGGTTTTCCAGCCCTGGGTTGGGCTGTCTGCTCCAGGGAGCAGGGCTGGCCCCACCCCTCTGCTCCCTTGCTGGAGCAGTAAGGGCTGACTAACAAGGGAGTGGGGGGGAGGGGCAAGCCCAGTTGGGAATGCAGCCCAGTCTATGAGTGGAGGGTGAGGGTGACTGTCACCCCCCCCAAACAAACCCCGGCTGGGGCCGGGGGAGAGGGAGCTGAACACCCCTTCCCCTGCTCAAACTTACTGCTGGCTACAACTGTGGACTACAAATCCCATAGGCACCTGGAAGCAGGAAGAGGAAGCCATGAGCAACCCTGCAGAGTCCTGCTGCTGTAATTCTGGACTACAAATCCCAGAGACCTCAGGGGCAACAGGAAGAGAAAGTGAATATGGCCAGAGAGCTGTGCTCTAGCCTTCCCCAGCTTCTGGTCTGAGCCACTGCAGGCATGTGGCTGCATTTCCTGAATCAAAGGTAAATGTCTGTTCACTTCTGTTTCAATTTAATCTCTGCAGTTTAGACTAACCTGCAAAGACTGAATCAATTCAGGCTCAGGCTTTTTGTCTGTCTGTACCTAGCCCACGTGAATCATGTTTGCGTGCCTAACTGCACCGACATTGTGTGGCACTTCGTGGTACCTTTGAAAGGATCTCAAGGCACCCCAGGTTGCTGCAGCACTCTGGTTGAGAATCACTAGTTTAGGACCTAGATTATTAGTTATGTCTACACTGCAGTCCAAGGTGTGATTGTGCTATATAAACAAAGCTAATTCACCTATGTTAAAGTAGCTGACTGAGTAATTATGCAGGGTCCAAAGTAAAATTTTATATTTATATGCCAACCAGGTTGTCATTAGAGCTCCTTGAACTTCTGCACAACTGCACTAAACTTTATATTCCAAAGCACAGGAAATATGAAAATAAGATCCTTGTCTCCCTCAAGGGTGGTACATTTCTAAGTGTAGTGGCTGCCATTATAAAATGACCTCGGTATCATCACGCAGCATGCTACAGTACTAGCATGGATTATTAGTTTAACTTTTAGTAATTTCTCCTCAGCTGTCTTAGCAGTATTTTTTCCTGTGGTTACCATCCCTTGATGGATGTTAAACTATTCTCTGCTCCCTATTGGTCCTTGTGACACTACAGTTTGTAACTGTGATAGCTGAAATACAAATACAAGTGGGTATGTACTTTTATCAGGTACGATCTCACTGTGTTTATCAGGTAGGACTCTACTGTGGCATTATAGTTAGAGCCTTGGGTTGCATCAGGAGCACTGGGAGCTCCCAGATGTGCAGGCAAGCTAACTCCTGCAGGGTGGTGATGTTAAGGGACTGTCATTATGACCAACTCCTGCACGGAACACAAATGGATTAATATCCTTTTCACTCTTAATTTCACAGTGTTCTCATGCTGTGACCATTCCTGTTGGACCCATAAGCACTGATGACCAGATTCTCCATTGCCCTGAGCTTTGCATACTCAAACCACTGTTAAAACCCCATTACTTTTCACTACTACAAGTGAGTTCTCCACAGGCAAGGAAGACAGTACCTGGTCATGGGGCTGTTTTCAGAATAATGGCTATGTAGTGATGGATCCAAGCAATCCAGCATTTATTGTATCTCAACATATTAAGCATTTGTCATTATTCCTAACTATAGATCTTTACCAACACAGCAAGAGAGTCTAGATTACAGAATGCAAAATTCAGTTTCAGGGGAAAATGTACCCACTGAGGTTTGCTGTTTCAGGTCCTGCATTATTACTTTTATTGAATCCCTGATCACCCCAAGAAGAGCCCCACTACATAGTGCCTTGCATGGGTAGTCTTCTAAAAATCTGCACCTTAACAAGGACGGAGTCTCCTTCAAGCTCCCAGACAGAAGTTCCATCTTTCACTGCTTTGAAGAACAGTCTTCCTGGATCCACTGATGTTCCTGAATAAACCAGGTGACAGTGCTGGCCTGAATGTCTTTTACTGTCTTACACTGTCCCAGGAATCTTGTCCTCAACTCTGTGAGGAACTTGACTCAGTTATCAATGCCACTGGCTGTCCCAGCCTAGACAAGTCCTGTGTACTCTTCATGGGACCAAACAAGCCAGTGATCTCAGGTTTACCAAGGTCCTCATACCAAAACAGTTGAGTTCCTACTCAGTGCAGGCTTTTTGGTTCATGGACTTTTTCGTATTGAGAAATCAGCTTCTACCTTTTAAAAATGTAGAATAGTAACAATTTACACAGTGCCTTTCAGCTGAGGATCTCATGGTTTCCCAAACATCAAGTAAGACTCGCTGCATCCTGGAGAGACAGATAAGTATTTTAATCCCTATTTTACAGATGAGTAGATAAGATGAGCCACCATGGTTAAGTAACTCAGCTAAGGTTACAAAGTCAGTCAGTCTATCACAGTCAGAAACAGAAGCCAGGAGTCTTTGATTTTATTCTTCTAGGCTAGCCAGCACTCAAGCCAGATTTGCTTAAAGTTGGCCAACAGTATTGTGAAAGACATTGTATATAGATCCAAGCAGAGATTTAGGTATACAGTAGGAATGTTTTATCTCTGTGTGACATTATTAGATACTGTCTTTTATTATTTCATCAATAAGGCAAACAGTGCAGTCTTCTTAAATTATTGTCCAAATGTAGCAGTGGCAGAAAACACCAATACGGGAGTTGCACTTACTGAAATTGCAATTCATCAGAACCTAATCAAAATCATATTATATTTCTTGAATATGAAACAGAGTAAAAGGACAACATTTGTTCAGATTTACATCCTCAGACAAGTTCTCCTACACAATTCTAGATCCCTGTTCCATGTCTATCTCACTAAATTAGCGTGAAATGCCACAAACTTCAAACGACAGTGTCAATTGTCTTTAGCTCTTCCTTTTATCAACAAGTAAGTCTTTATAGATTTCATATGTTGGCAAAGCCAAAGGCATGGTCAGTGTAGAAATGCTTACAGATGGCAGAATTCATGTCTTTTAAAAAAAGAATCAAAGGAAGGCTGAGAATATACAAACCCTGGCGGTTAATACATGTAGGTAAACAAATAAACTAACATGTTGCTTATACTATATGACTGAATGTATCGGTATGACTGATTGACTGTATACCATCAGCCTTTTTTTGTTTTGAAACAGTCCATTTAAGGGCCACCTCAGAGAAGCACTCACTAGATAAGGGCCTGTCAATATTCTTGCTATCAACTCCATTTTTTAGGGATTTATAACTTGTTGGTAAAACTGTTCTAAGGTGAAACTTGGCAGGCAAGGTCTCAGCTTGACAGTGGTGTTTTTATTACATTATTTTAAAATGAAATGGCTCTTTTTAACTGAAGGAAGGTGCAAGATGCATCTAAGTGAACCCATTTCACGAGTTTTTCTTTGGCTGCTATAACTCAGCACAAAAACGATTTGTTTTTTCTAAAACTTTGTGTGTATGAATTAAGGAAAATGTGCTGGATGGACAGCACTGGAGACTAGAGTCCTCTGTTTCCAGACAAAAGAAGTATAGAACAGGCAGTATCTGTGCAAATTTTGAAGGCCCACTCCAGCAATGCTGAGGATGCTGCTGATCATAAAAAGTGAAACTATACGGTTTTAAAAAATCCATTTAATTTATGCAAATAAAATCAAATTGAAGTGACATGTAACTGTGCAGTCCAGCAGGTTTTCTTTAAGACACCTCTGAACAAAGTACATAGGGGTTTATTAAGAAAGAGTAGGGACAGATAGAGATAGACAGAAAAGAGGAGCAAGAATAACATCTAAGACTAGTTACAACCAAGGTACAAGCACCTACACCAGTGAAGCACTTTAATGCAATTCCTAAAAAAGGGATGGCGTATGAAGCCAGGCTTATCAGGATGAGACTCAGGGAGAGTCATTCTGCCACTGTTATAAGGATTAGAACAATCTTAATCTATTATTTTACAACATGAGAGCCATCTTATAAACTACTAAAAGTAATCTTCATTCATAATTATTTTGAATAGTTATTAATAACTAATAATAATAATAGTAATAGTCTTGAATTCTTATCTCAGCAGCAATTTCTGCTACCTAATTCTTCAAAAGTGGCTGATAATTATGGATGCTTCTTTTCCTAAGTGACTTACAGCGCCTTAACCTGATTTTTCCAGGTCAGTGTTCAGCACTTTCTCAAAATCAAAAATCTCCAGTTGACTCAAGTTGGACACAGAAATTAAGGCCCCTGCAATCATGAATCTCTTCTGAAAATGAGGGTCAAATGGTGGCTCCAATGCATAGTAGGCATCTAACTCCAGGAAGACAAAGGTTGGGATGATGGTGATGAAAGAAAAGAATCTTTTTGACAAATAATGATGATGAAATATTCGGTATGTTTGAAATGAAGGTTACAGAAGAAAAGAAACACTTTATGTCAATGTATTCTGGTTCTACTATACGAGAATAGATGCATCACTTATGTGAGCTTTTTGTGAACTAAGCTGACGCTCATGTTTTACAAAAGTCCTCAATTGGAAACTGCTAAGGAGATATGCTCAACTGGGACATTCACTAGTCTTGCTCTGATCCTGTCATCAGTCAAAAACCGAACAAAAGAGACATAGCCAATGGCTATTCACTGTCTGCTAGAACCCTGTCTCTAATTGTATACATAAGAAACATGCCTTGTAAAAAAAACCTCAGAAAATGCAAAAGGGGGGCGGGTTATGCATGAACACTGCTTGACACTGTATTGCAATCAGGTCATGTCTATGTGGCACTGCATTATGACATGTAGACCTGTGTCAGATTGTTGGCTGTTTTCAAGGTCTTACTCTAATCACAATGACCTTTCTCTGTTGTTCTGCCTTTCTGTCTGCAATGGGATAACTTTTGAATGCCATTTCCAATCAAATTCCTAAATTCCTAGCTTTTAAGGGCAAAATCTCAATGTATTAGATTAAATCTTAATGGAGCCACAATGAAGACCCATGGAGACCCAAGTATCTAAGTAGCAGATTAAGAAACGTCAACAATCTCTGTAATCAAGGAAACACTTGATCAAACACTTGGTGGCAGTCATTACCACCTTCCAGCATAACACAACTCCTCCCCTGCTTCTCAGCTTTGGCCAGCCTCCCCAGTAGGGGTGTACGAAGCTTTGGTCACTGTTTCAATTCAGAAAAGATTCAGCCCAATTTGAAGACCAAATCCAAATTGAATCAGGAAACCAAAAAAACCCTCCGAATCAATTCGAAAAAGATTCAGAGAGTCTAAAGACATTCTTTCAGGGGAAGAAAAACTGAGAAGAGGGAGGGGAAGTTGGGGCGGGGGGAGAGACTGACATCTGGAGCTGGCCAGTGACTGTGATCTTTCCTTGAGTCCCCTTCCAATCACAGTGCTCTGGGGGAGGGATTTAGAAACAGCCTATAAGCCTCTGTCTGCAGCCTTTCTGTCCATTTTGTGAGCTGTTTCTTCCTGAGCAAAAGAGGGGCAAGTGCTGGTGGGCAGGCAGAAACAGGTGGGCAGGCAGAGATCTAACCAGCACTGGGAAAGTCCCCTGTTA
The DNA here is from genome assembly GCF_001723915.1 of Gavialis gangeticus. Taxonomy (NCBI): domain Eukaryota; kingdom Metazoa; phylum Chordata; order Crocodylia; family Gavialidae; genus Gavialis; species Gavialis gangeticus. The sequence goes on along the minus strand of NW_017728992.1, from coordinate 68,980,896 downwards.
CAGGCTATCATCCCTGCTGTTTTCATCCCGCTCTGCCTTAACACACACAACTGACACAAGTTT
>NW_017728992.1:68972816-68975833 GCF_001723915.1 Gavialis gangeticus | reverse complement strand
AAACTTTGCAGGCTTCACGCCCTCAGAAGGGGCTATCTGTTTTCATCCAAATCTGCCAAAAAGTAACAAGGTTATAGGTATTTCAGTGATTCCCCTTTATGCTCTATGGCCGCATCACCGAACCGCTCTGAATGAGCACCGGATCTTCTGAAGCCAGTTCAGGATAGTGACCCAAATCAAATCACTGTCCTCCGAATCAGCCAAATCTGAACTGAATACTTCCCTATTCACACAGACCTACTCCCAATGCATAATAAAAATGCTAACACTCTAAAAGACTTAAATCCATGCCACAACTAAAAGGAAATGAGAATGGGGAACCATTAAAAAAGCCTGGCATGCAGCATGGAGGAGAATATGGTGGAGCTGCTGGTGTTTGACAGGGGTTAATGAAGAGCTTACAGAGCCCCTGCCATAGTGGAAAAGGGGGATAAAAGGTACATAGAGTTCTTGGCAGGTAGAGTATGGCAAATTGGAAATAATGTTGCAGAGGAGGAGAGTATGGGGACACAAAGAGATCCTGCCATAGTATAGAAGTAGGGAGTAGGTGACACTGATTGCCCCTGCCACGGAGTGAAGAAACAGAACTGTAGAACAACAGGTAGACCTTTGCATGGAGGAGGTGCAGAAAATACTTCAAATAGAGTAGGATAGGGATGGCACTTAGAAAGGCTGTTGTGGGGAAGAGTGAAAGGATTCCCTGATGTGTGCAATGAGTTCAGCCTACAAAACCTACAGAGTGTGTATGTGATATGTTCATTTATTATGGCATTGCTGGAGTAATGATGTAAAACTTTAAAAAATAGTCAATGAACCTGCAAAATTTTGTGCTAATCTTGTTTTCAAGCATTATAATCTGCAGATTTTATCTACTTTGACAGAAAAGCACCCAAATAAGAAACGTTGTCAAATTTTAAGAGACAGCTTGTGACATTCTTATTATCAGTTCTTTTTATTGTGATAGTGCCTGGGGACCAGACTACAGAAGTAACTCTTTTACAGCATATGAAGTAATACTGATGTAGAAATGATGTGCCTAAGAAGAGAATCTGGCTCAGTGAACCTAATCCTCCCCCTCACTTAAACCAGGATAAATCAGGAGTTATTCCACTGAAGTCAACAAATTTCTGCAGGTTTAAAAAACAGTTGGAGTAAGGTGACAATCAAGGCCTTCATTTAAGAAGAAATAGTACCATCTTACTTATTTGTTGTTAAAGAGATTCTCTACTATTTGCACTTATACACAGTATTGCCCACACATGCCAAAAATGTAGCTTGCAAGTTTTCAGAGACTTGGTCTGATGTGCATGAGGTAAGAGTTTTCTGCAACAATAAAATGCACTAAAATGTCTACTGCGTTAAGTACTGAAACAAAATGAGTTGTCTTTCAAAAGCCACACAGGAACCATGTTATCTAGGTTAATAGGTTAAGACATGTCAATTCTCTGCCCACCTGTATTCAGCATGGCTTAACTGTTTTATTTTTAGCATATGTGAGCAGTCAGAGTAGAAACCTCCTTTCCTTCATTTCAAATGGCATTTCTCCAAGATGATGATACATCAAAATGAGTATTTGCCCAATTCAGAATAGTGTTTTCTTGCACAGTAGCAGAATGCAGTATAATAGATCCTCACTATGGTACTTCTCTGCTAACAAGCAGACTTCATAGCAAAGGAAACTGAAACCATGCACTTTCTAGTGCCACTGAAGTCTATTTCCCCTCTCTCCACTCTCTTTACTATTTATGTCGATTATCCTCCTTTTTGCGTGCATAATTCCTTCTGACATTAATAGGAGCTCTGTTCATGTAAGTCGTGAGGATAATCAGACCTTAAACAAGCTCTTACTTTTTCAGCCAAATCCCTTGGCTCAGCAAAAACTGCATTTCATGTCAACATGTTAAAATATTTTTTTTATCTCACAATACTCTGTTCCATAAGAATACTATATTCTATAAAGAATTCTACATTTTACCATTATTATTCTGCTGTAATATACAGAAGGATCTTTTGCATACACATGATATTAAGTTATATGCTGCATAAATATATATATTGATCAAAGAAAGATATAGCAGAAATCATACTAAGTAAGTGTACATGATAATGTACACTCTCAAACCACCTCTCCAACATATGCACAATTGCACATGCATACACACAAACACACACACAAGTAGTCCTATTGACTTTATTGATTTTGATTTTAAAAAAGAAACTTGTTTAAATTAGGGCTGTCAATTAATCACAGTTAAGACGCATGATTAATGCATTAATCGGGTCTTGCATTAATTTTTTTAACCCGTTAATCGCGTGTGTGGTTTTGGAGCCAGTCCCCGGGCTCCGCTCCACCACCTCTGGGCCACCCTGTGGGGCAGCGGTGTCAGCGCAGAGGACTACAGGGCAGCCCAAGCATGGGCTCTGGGCAACTGCAATTGGAGCAGGGAGCATGAACACAGACACACACAAACAGCCTGTACACTGTGTGTAGAGCAGCGCCACAGTGGTAAGTCTGTGGAGGGGGAGGAGAGGCCCCCAAGGAGAGGGAGGGAGTGGGACAGGAGCAGGGGCTGGGTGAATGGGGCCCTGGGGACAGGACATTTCATGAAATGGAGCCATAGGCAGCTCATCCAGGGGTGCTGGGAGTGTGTGGCTCCCCACCACTGTGTGCACCCCCAAGGGAGGAATGGGGTGCATGTGGCCCCTGGATTTGTCTATGGGATGAGGGTGGGCTGCCCACTGTGGGCTGAGACTCTGCACCCTGCTGCCTTTGCCCCAGGACCTGCATTGGTCATGCCATATGTTCCCTGCCTGCCCTGCCATGGAAGGCACAATGTGGCATTGTGTGGCTCCCAGGGCAAAGGCAGGGGGGCACAGAGCCCCAGCCAGCAGTGGGCAGCCTGCCCATACCCAAATCTGGGGGGCACATGCCCCCCCATGCCTCCCCCAGGGGTGCACGCTGTGGCAGGGAGCACCCCCCCACACACACACCTCCCTGAACAAGCCACTCACAGCTC
>NW_017728992.1:68971504-68972389 GCF_001723915.1 Gavialis gangeticus | reverse complement strand
CTCCTTCCCTCACCGTGGGGGCCTTGATCTGCCTCCCCCCTCCCCATCCACAGACTTACTTGCTGGGCGCTGTCTGTGTGTGTGTGTTTGTGTGTATGTCTGCCCCTCACTCCCAAGCCACGCCCTCCCCAGCCCTGCTGCTGGCCTTCACTCCTGACCCACAGGTTGTGCAAGGACCCCCCCAGGCTCCAAAACCCACACACACACCCACAGCCTCCCACACTTTCACAAATTCCCCACCACAGACTGCACCCCAACCATAGAAAGTACCTGCATAATTCTGAGTTCTCTGCACATCATTTTGAATATTTAGCTGTGATTAGAATGGCAATTAATTGTGACTATTTTTTTTAATTGTGCAAATAATCACTATCCCATGTTTTAATAGTCTGACGGCCCTAGTTTAAATATAAAGTGATTTCAGTGGAACTATTTATGTCACTGCCTAGGTGAAATTTACTGAACTGGACTCTCTGTTTTCACCTTTAACTTTTCAGACCTAAATGATCAGAAGCCCAGCCACACATGAGATCATATATCCCAACACATGGCAGATGATACTAGTTCATGTGATCAATCTAGAATTGGAATTGGAATTTGAGACAAGGAAGCAGAAGATCTTGGTTCTATTCCTAGCTAACTCTGCCTCAATTTTTCCATCAATAAAATAGAAACAATATTACCCACCCACTTACATACATGGGTGTTGTGAGTCATAATACATTACTGCTTGTTGATGCTTTCAGTTTATCTAACGGAAGCCACCGTAAAAGTTCAAAGAATTGACGCTGGGCAAAATAGTGGCGCTCAGCACTTCTACCTCCAGGAGTCCCCTCAAGTTCTATTAAACTTTTGCCTAAGTAAGAAACAAGAGTTGACTTTTTT
>NW_017728992.1:68960324-68966504 GCF_001723915.1 Gavialis gangeticus | reverse complement strand
CTTTGAGTTTATCTAACGGAAGCCACCGTAAAAGTTCAAAGAATTGATGCTGGGCAAAATAGTGGCGCTCAGCACTTCTACCTCCAGGAGTCCCCTCAAGTTCTATTAAACTTTTGCCTAAGTAAGAAACAAGAGTTGACTTTTTTATTCAAAGTAGACCATGCAAAATGCTATTTGCAAAATGTTTAAAATCAAAATGTATACTCTTACAGTTTTACAGGTCTCCTAACAAAATGGAGGGGTCCCTGCAAAGGGATTTTTCATTAACAAGGACTAAGTACAGATAGTCAAAAAGTCTGAGGCAGAATCAATCCAATCTATGCAAGTATCTCTAAGCTGCATAAATTGGATCAGGAGCCAACGGAACATGTATTTGCCTTTCATTGGGGGTAGGTGAACATATATTTGCCCTTGCGCATGCTTCCCCACATACCAGAGATTGCTGAGGGCAGCCAAGCACAGCCATGCAAGGGCCATCCCTGACTGGCTACCAACACATGCCCCAATCCTCCACTGTAAGCCACAGAGACGGGGACAGCCAGCACAGAATCTCTCCCCAGCCCCACCTGACAGGCACAGGCAGGATGCAGGGCTGGGGAGCAGAGGTTTTGCTTTCAGCTCTGTGACAGCCTTGGGGCAGGACAGGGAGGGGAGGGGAGGAATAAGACAGGGCAGGGTTGGCCCAGTGCTCAGTCAGAGTAGACAAGCACCAGCCAAGGCTAGCCCACCCACCTGCAAGGGGAGGTCAGCAGGCGAGCCACAAAGGCTTTTGGGATAGCAGGGAACTGTGACCTAACTTGAGTCAGGGGCAGGATCTAGGACAGAAGTTTGATTGATTGGTATAACTTAAACCAATTAAATCTGATACTACATCCATCCTGGTCTATCTTGGCCCAGGTTCTGTCATTCTTAAACCAGCCTATGTGCACTGAACTCCTGTTTTGTTACAGGTTTAGACTGGTTTCCAGCAACCTAAACCCAAAATAGTGTCATGTCTGCACTTGGTCAAGGACTTCTGTCCAATGTTTCATAGTGAATTATTGGGTTGGGTTAGGGTTTGCTTTTCTACCACATGAAAGTACTGTAGAAGTTCTGCTTGATCGAGTCTTCATATGTTTTGAAGTTATGTTCAAGGGGATCATGAGAAGACTTATTTTCTCAAGGCTATGTGAGAGACAGGACAGAGAACAGAGTGGTGTTGCAAGCTGACTGCCCACCACAGATAATAGAATCAGCATTAAACAGAAGCCACATAGGCAGATGTACTTTTGATCCTGTACCAATGGCCCAACCACATTTCCATTAGCATGGGTCTAGCCTTCCCTCCTCGGTTACCAGCACAGTCACAGGGTATCTGCCCATTTAAGACCTTCCAACATCCCTCACCAGCAGTCAGAAGTCACTGTGACTAGTGTTCATCACATATTCCAGCACTGTGGGAAGTGTGCTGCTGAAGGCAAACAAATGCTGCTGGCCTAAGATAGTGCAGGCTACCAGTTTTTCTCCCAGAAAATGTCAGAAGGTAGGGAAATAATCACCACACAAGTTTTTAAGTAAAATACAAATTGGGTAGGAGGAGCAAACACCTACTGAAGCCCTCCATTACCTTGGATTGCTTAGAGAATCCAAGGTAGTGGATTCAGTTCACTGAGACACTTAACTGAACCAAAGTTAATAGCTTTAAAGTTTCCACTTTCAACAGTCTGGCTAAAAGTCAGGTGGCTAGTTTCTGTGTACATTTAGGTGTTTTGAGAAAGTTCACTGGATGTTCTCATATAATTTTGCTGTGGTAAGGTGCTGGTGTGTTGCATGCTCTTATATGCATTTTACATTAGGAAGTTGGTCATGGACTGCTTTTTTGTAATAACTCTGGGTTGCTGTGTGTTCTCTTATATTTTGCTCTATGTGTCCTAATTCTAGAAGCAGGGCTGGAAGTCTTCAAACTGTAAGGAGAGGAAATTATTTTAGTTTGAGAGTTGTGCTTGACAGGGAAGTCTTGGCAAATGTAAAATAAGCTTTCTTCCCATGTCTTGTGAATTGAAAACCCTGCTATTGCATCTGGGTTTTATATAAATGAGTAACAACTGTATTTGGCTGGCATGATTCTTATGAGTGAGTTGGTACACCTCCATTTTTCTTTTTATCTCCCTTTATTTTCATATTTATACATTAAATGCATAGTATGCCACAAAAACTTAGTTTATCTTATGAAATATCTGTGATACCTGATGTGGAGAAAGCAGGTTTATCAGCTGCTGCTCTTGCAGTATTATTTGTATTGGCAATATTATTTTATGAAGCCTTCTTTTGCTAATCTTCAGTCCCATAACTCTGTGATGAGTTCACAGCCTGCACAGACCACAGCCAGCAATACTCTTGTTACATGTTAAAACCGTGGGAAGAGTTTCCAATTGGAACCTAGCCATGAAGCATATCTACCGCTAACCTTTCACAATAGGTGCACACACCTGATAACATTTGGAATTTATACCCCACATCTGTTGGCAGAGCTCAGGGACAGGATAAGTTCACTTCGTGAATATTTGAGGTATTTCTATATAGTCATAGTGACTTAGATCCATTGCTAGCACTTTCCCATTCTCTGTATATTTCCTCTGTTTTGTTCCTCTGCTAGGGTACCCAAGCCTTTGATAACCTGACTCCTTCTATACCACAAGCATTAGCTGTTGTAGTCTTCTCCATTCTACTGATTTTTCTGTTCTCTACCATCCATCAACTGTTCTAATAGCCACTATCACAAAAGCAAATTTTATATAAACAGAAGTTTTTGTTTCTAGATCCAGCTGCCCCCAAACTTGGGAAAGTTCAGATTCAAAAACAAATTTTGCAACTGACCTCTAATTCCATACAACCCTCAAAGAAAATGAACTCCCCAGTGTTAGGGAGATTTTGGATTTGGAACAGGAAACATCTACATGCAGCCTTTAGCTCATAGGTGGGCAAAGTATGGCCCAAACCCAGATGCAACCCACTACTTGACTGTGTCCAGCCTGTGGGCAGGTGGCCACCAACTCATGGGATTTGTTCATGTGGTGCCAGGCAGGCAAGCAGGATGGCTTCCCTTTATATCAGTGGGACCAGATGAGATCTATCCAAGTGTGGTGAAAGAATTAGCCAGTGTCATAGCAGAGCCACTGGCATGACTGTTTGAGCACTTGTAGTGCTCAGGTAAGGTTCCACAGGACTGGAAAAGGGCCAATGTTGTCCCTATTTTCAAGAAGGAGAGGAAGGAGGATCCGGGTAACTATAGACTGGTTAGTCTCACCTCTATCCTTGGGAATGCCCTTGAAAAAATTATCAAGAATCACTTTTGTAGGAGTCTAGAAGGCAATATAATGCTGAAGGGCAACCAGCATGCATCCATAGCAGGTTGATCCTGCCTGACTAACCTTGTTTCTTTCTATGACCAGGTCACTAAAAGCTTAGATACAGGAGTTGAGGTAGATGTCATCTACTTGGACTTTAAGAAAGCCTTCGACACAGTATCCTATCCTTTTCTTATAAACAAATTAAACAGCTGTGCCATAGATGATTACACAGTCATATGGGTGGCAAATTGGCTTAAGGGTCATACCCAGAGAGTGGTGGTGGACAGGTCAGTATTGACCTCAAACGATGTGGGCAGTGGTGTCCCCCAAAGCTCGGTCCTAGGGCCAGTGCTGTTCAATATCATCATTAGCGACCTGGATGAGGGTGTGGAAAACACTCTGGCCAAACCCTAGGTATGCACAGATATAAAAAACACAAAAAAAAATCAAACCCTACCAAAACAAGATGGTCCACCCCACATGCTTTTCTGTGAGAAGGTGATGAGACAACAACTACATATAACAGGTGTCATGAAAGCAACTCATATACTAACTACTGTGGTGAGCTCAATATAAGAACTGCTAACTAACTGCCCTTCAAGAATGACGGATTTCAAGGAGTGTTTACATGGCCGCGCCTTGCCCACCACTCGCCCTTTGGGGCTGGCCGTGTAAAGACTCCCTCTGCTGCTGCTGTCTCCTCCTCCAACCTTCATTGCTCCCCACCCTGCCCATCTCCACCTCGCAGCAGGGCTTCCCCCCACCTCCATTCCCTGCTCCCCCCTGCCGGCTGTTGTTGGGGCCCGCTTCCCACTCCCCTCTCTCCCTCCCTCCCCACCACCTGGCCCCTACAACAGCCGCCACCATGACTCCCCCTTCGCCTCTCCCTACTCCACTCCCCTCCCTGCCTGCCTGCCCACCACCTCCCCCTCCCTGCTGGCTGTTCTGGGGGGCACTGGGGATGGGCAGCAGGGAGGCATTACCACCATGACCCCACTGCTTTGCCCTCAGGTAGGGAGGCATGGGGAAGCCCCACTTCTCAGGCAACTGAGGCATGTTCACTGCCACCACAAATTTCCCTGGCAGCAGCTCAAATTTGGGCCCATGCCCACACAGTCAATTGCTGCCCACCCTCTCGGCAGCACACATGCAGTTGGCCAAAATCATTACGGACAAATAGACACACAGACGGACAGACGAAGCCCTTTATTATATTAGAATATTGAACAGAACCAAACCATGCCCAAGCTTTATGTACCAGACCAATGTCTACTAATTTATAAGGCAAAGAAATTGTTACTTGTAACTAGGGCTGTCAAACAATTTAAAAATTTGATCACGATTATTTGCACAATTGAAAAAATGAGTCACAGTTCATCGTGACTTTAATCCCAGAGCTAAAAACTAAAAATACGCAGAAAAACTCAAAATTATGCAAAATTATGCAGGTAGTTTGTATGGTTAGGATGGGGGGGGGGGACAGAATTTGTGAAGGTGTGGGGGGGTTTGGAACCTGGGGAGGGAGGGCTCCCCACACACCCTGGCAGGTTGAAGGGTACTGTGGGTCAGGAGTGAGGGCCAGAAGCACACACACATACACACACACAGTGCCCAACAAGTAAGTCTGTGGAGGGGGAGGGATGATGGGAGAGGGAAGGGGTGGGGGTTTGTGCAAAATTTCACCAGCTGTTTCATTTTGACACTGTTTCAACTTGTTTTGAGCTTGAAACAGCAACATCTAAATGAAACGAAGGGTTTTGAAACAGCCTCAAAACGAAACAAGGGCAGTCAAAACATTTTGAAAGTTTCTAAATGTTTTGAGTTTTGAAGCTCAAGCTGGGCTTGCTTGCAGGGAAACAGAAAGTAAGGAGAGGGAGGGGGAAGAGGGGGGAAGGACTGCTCTCATACTGACTGTGTAGCTGGCCAGTGATCCTTTCCTGAGGTCCTTTCCAATCCCAGTGGTCTGGGGGAGGAATGGAAAAACAGCATAAAAGGCAGCATTGTTTGGACTGGCCTGCTTTCTGGGAGGCCCAGTGCCTTGGGGTGTCCCAGTGCCCAATGCCTTGGGGTCTGACAGTTACTGAGCTATCTTTCAGCAGCTCAGAAGCATTCATAGATTCATAGACATTTGGGCTGGAAGTGACCCCGGAGGATCATTGAGTCCAGTCCCCTGCCCCAGGGGCAGGAAGTCAGCAGGGATCACAGGATCCCAGCAAGATAAGCATCCAAATGTGTTTTGAAGGCGTTGAAAGTGGGTGCTTGAACCGCCTCAGGTGGCAATCTGTTCCAAACCTTGGGGGCTTGGACAGTGAAGAAGTTCTTTCTTATGTCCAGCCTGAACTGGTCACAGTGGAGTTTGTGACTGTTTGATCTCGTCATCCCTTGGGGGGCTCTGGTGAACAGTCATTCCCCCAGATCCTGATGAGCACCCCTAATAAGCTTATAGGTGGCCACCAGATCACCCCTGAGCCTGCACTTTTCCAGGCTGAAGAGTCCCATTGCTCTCAGCCTCTCATCATAAGGTCTTTTTCTTGACCTCTGATCATGCATGTGGCTCTCCTCTGCACTTGAAGGGGATATTCTTGTAAAAGCTGGGCACTAGAATATACTCTGATTCTAGTCATTAGCCAGCGACTTCCATCAATTCAGTGGTCCAACTTGCTTTAAAAGTTTAGCAGTAAGCACTCAGTGCTTGAATTTTTTAAAAATTATTTCAATAGGTTCTGTTAAAGCCTCTACTTGCATTGGGGTAACAATTTCAAAACAGGTTTGTTAAAATTGCTATTTATATAAATAAAACAGTAACAAATAGGTTTTTATCCATCCTGCTTATACTGACTGCAAGTATGAT
>NW_017728992.1:68959133-68959429 GCF_001723915.1 Gavialis gangeticus | reverse complement strand
ATCGGACACTTCACCAGAGCGCCAAGAACTCTCAAAGATCCATGCCAGGGACTGGGCTATGATGCTCACCAGCTCCCTGAGTACCCTTGGGTGTAACCCATCAGGGCCAGCTGACTTGAAGGTATCCAGCCTGTCAAGGTGTTCCTTCACGAGGTCAGCTTCGATGGAGGGCAAGGAATCTCCCTCACCCATGCCTCCCTGACCCATAGTGAGCAGGGCCGTCCCATGGGGCTGATGAAAAACTGACACAAAATATCCATTTAGCAAGTTTGCTTTTTCCTGGGCGTCAGTTGTCA
>NW_017728992.1:68958868-68959122 GCF_001723915.1 Gavialis gangeticus | reverse complement strand
GATTTGCTCTCTGCAAGTCCGGACTAAAGCAGAGTATTCTTTCTTGGTGGCGGTTCCAGTCCTCCATCCTTTATAGGTCTTCCTTTTCAGACGCAGGAGATCCACCAGTTTCTTGGAGAGCCAAGGGGGCTGCTGTGCACTTTTGCTGCCTTTTCTCTGAGATGGGATGGACTTTGCTTGTGCATCTAGGATTGCTCCCTTGAGGAGCAACCGTGCGTCCTGAACTCCCCTCTTCATTGGGTTGTGGCCTTTTA
>NW_017728992.1:68939078-68953868 GCF_001723915.1 Gavialis gangeticus | reverse complement strand
TTGACATAGAGAGCTATGCCCCCGCCCATTTTGTCCACTTGATCCCTCCTGTACAGGGTATAGCTGTCTATACCCATGGTCCAGTCATGGGTGGAGTCCCACCAGGTCTCTGTTATCCCAATGACATCATAGTTATTTGCATTTAGGAAAAGAACAAGTTCCTCCTGTTTATTCCCCAGGCTCCTGGCATTTGTGTATAGACACACGAAAATCCCCTTAGGGGCTCTTGCCTTGCCTACATTTTGTTCCAGGGCTGGGGCTGGGGAGGGATCCCTTATGTGCCTTGGCCTGCTGGCTTTGCAAGGGCCACTCGATGGGCCAGCAGCGGCAGTAGTTCCCCCATACCCCGGTGGGCTTAGTTTAAAGCCCGATGGAGCAGGTCAGCCAGTCTAACTGAGAAGAGCCTCCTCCCCAACGGAGAGAGGTGGAGGCCATCCCTTCCCAACAGCTCACTGCCTCTCTCTCCAAAGAGTGAACTGTTGTCATGGAAGCCAAAGCCTTCCCAATGACACCAGTGGCGCAGTCTTTGGTTGATTATGTGGATCCTCCTCTCCCTCCTCAGCCCATAGCCCAAGACTGGGAGGATCGAAGACAACAAAGGCTACTACTACCATTGATCTGATTTCCTACTTGCTAGCCTAACAAGTGGGATTTCACAATACCTTTTTGCTTTCTTTCTAGACCCTTTTATTTTTTTATTATATTCATCTATTCTTTTCAATGTCGTAATTATATTGGATATTAACTATAGAATTTATATAGGAAGGCATATACATTTATATATTTTTATTTCTATACATTTATATCTTGTGGCATATTACACTATAGAATTAATATAGGAAGGCAGATACATGTATATATTTTTATAAAAACAAAACACTATGAAACACACCATGAAGCATGGTGGAAAGGCAGCTGATAGAGTTTCCCAGAAACCCCTGCACCTATTTCCTGGAAAGCTAGTAGGCTTCATGGCCTCAGCAGGGGCTACCATGCCTGCAGTTTTCACCCCGCTGTGCCTTAACACACACACTCGTGATATGAGATTTGCTTTCAAGACTTTTGAGGTACAATTTCCCAGAAACCCCTGTACCTATCTCCTTGAACCCTGGCAGGCTTCATGGCCTCAAAAGGAGCTACCATCTTTGCAAGTTTCATCCAAATCAGGCGTGAAATGACAAAGTTACAGGCAGTTTCACAATTCCCCATTATAACCTATGGGCAAAACATCAAAACAGTGTTGAAACAGCAAAACTGTTTTGATGAAATGAAGTGGAACAGTGGTTTCAAAACAAAACACAGTCCCATTGAAACATCAAAATGGAAGTTGAAACGAAATGGTGCTGTTTCGCACAGGCCTAGTGGGATGGTATTTTGAGGCCCCCATGGTGAGGGAAGCTCTGCACCCTGCTGCCTTTGCCTGGGAGTCATGCAACACTAGGTTGTGCCTCCCACAGTGGGGAAGGCAGGAGACACATGGCATGGTCAGTGTGTGGCCCCTGGGGCAAAGGCAGTGGGGCACAGAGTCCCAGCCTACAGTGGGCAATCCCCCTCCACCCTGCGGACAAATCCAGGGGGTATGTGCCCCCCATGCCTTTCCCAGGGGTGCATGCAGTAGCAGGAAGCCATGCCCCTCCTTGCCCCTGGCCAAGCTGCCCGTGGCTCCATCCCATGACCTGGCCCAGCCCTGAGGCTCTATTCACCCAGCCCCTGCCTCTGCCCCTGCCCCATACCCTCCCTCACTGTGGGAGCCTCAATCTGCCTCTCCACCACTTCCCTCTCCCCCTCCACAGACTTACCAGTGCAGTGCTGCTCTACATGCAGCATGCAGGCTGTGGCTGCTCATGTGTGTCTGTGTGCACTCCCCCACCCTCCCCTGCTGCAGCTGCCTGGAACCTGCACCTGGGCTGATCTGTGGTCCTCTGCACTCCCACTGCTGCCCCACTGGAGGGCCCAGAGGTGGCACAGCAGAGCCCAGGCATGGCCTCCAAAACCAGATGTGTAATTAATGAGTTAAAAACAATTAATGCAAGAATGAATTAACACATTAATCACATGCATTAACTGCGATTAACTGACAGCCTTACTTATAACATTTTTATCACCTTGCTCAGTGTGACATAAGTTGTGTTATTCAAAAACGAGCACAATTTTTCTCCTGCTAATGAATGATTCTGGTTACATTGTATCTTTCTGTAAATTTAGAAATAGGTGAAGTTAAACCAAAATGAAAGACTTACATGACTTAGAATTCTAAACTGACAATATTTAGTGAAGCAGAAATGCTGCAAAATCTGGACAACGCTGGATGTGACACTCTGGAACCTGTTTAATTTCCTCCATCCTCCACACAGTCTTTTATGCAAGTTAAACAAGAAGATTATGTTGTAAAATAATATAAAATCAATATTTGCCAGGTCAAAATACCCACATAAACATTACATGCTTGTTCTCCAAAGGAGGCATCGTTTCCCTACAATTCATCTAGATACTTAGGGCTAGATACTTAAACTTCTTTCACTGTCTGCTGCTCCTAGGAATTTCCCTTCCCCCTCCAATTTCACAACTCTACTCTCAGCTCTTAACATTCACTGTGCTTGTTTCCCTCTTCAGACCTAATGAAGAATATCTTACATTTGAAAGCTTGTCTAACTTCATTCCAACCATGCAGTTGGCCAATAAAAGATATCACCCCCAAAAAATCCTAGCCTCTGATGTAATTTGTGGACCATCAAAGCTACGGTGTTAAATACAAGCTCAATTAAGTGACTCACCAAAGGTCATGGCAGGAGTGTCTGTGGCAGGTTTTGAGCCCAGGTCTCCACAGTCCGGTGCCCTAGACCATCTTACAGACACCAGATGTGGAGAAGCTTTTCCCATTTGCTGAATTACATGTTTTTCCAGTAATCCATATCTGCTAACACAAGAGGCCCTTGAGCAGTTTAATTCAACTTGGGTCCCTATTGTCCCTCTGTATTACCTCTATATGGCCACGTCTATATGAGACACTGACTGTGTAGTTGTTACTGTGCAATTATTTAGTATTTGCATACACAAATACTAAATGACTGCACAGTAACCGGAGTTACTGCGCAGTACCATCCCCAAATGACTTTTTGGTGACACTGACTGCACAGTAGCTTGTTACTACTGTGCAGTAGCATCACATCACACTTCATGCCATGTGGCACTACTGTGCAGTAGTAACGAGTTGCTGTGCAATAGTAATGAGCTACTGCGCAGTCAGTGTCTCATGTATACGCGGCCAGTGTCACCAAATCTATACCTATACTTTGAAGCTGAATATATTATTATATACTCGTATAATAACACAACGAGAAAAGGATAGACTGACTCCAGTTCCCCTTTACTTTCATCTGTGGAAATCAACTTTAACTCCACTGAAGTCAATGGATGTACATTGCTATAAATGGGAATAGTGGGAATAGAATCAGACCTCTTAAGTTCAGAAATGTCTGTGCTTCCTGACACAGAGGTACTGAATCTAGCAACCTTGCTGAGGTATTTGGTTACCTCCTTTACTTTCTGTACAATCATGCTATGGTATTTTGAGCGACGGTTCTCTAAGAAGATACAGTAAAGTTCAGGAGAGACATTACATTGAAATCTACCAGCACAGGCCTTTTATGCCCATGCAGTGGTTTTAAAAATTCCTAAAATGACAGAACCCTTCTATAGCACTTCTTCTGCTACAGAAACCCCAAACCCTGGCTCCACTAGCTGTGTGAGCTGATGTGGAACCAGGTCAGGCAATGGCAGCATACTGCCTGCTGGTCCACTGCACCATTACCCCCAGTCTCTTTGCAGAATGCCTGATGACCTATTGCAGAGCACAGGGTTCTGCAGAACAGTTTGAAAACCATTGTGATAATTCCCAACCAGGGTGCTGCAGCACCTAGGGGTGCCATAAGATCCTTTTAAGAATGCCATGCAATATTAACATGGTTAGGTGCTCAAACACCTACACATGATTCAAAGGTGAACTCAAATATTTCAAATAGGAATCCATAGTGTCAGACAACATAACATTTGGATGCTTATCTTGCTGGAGTCATCTGACCCCAACTGACTTCCTGCCCCTTGGGCAGGGGGCTTGACCCAATGATCTTGTGAGGTCCCTTCCAGCCCTAGTGTCTGTGAAATCTATTGTAGTCCTTTTGAGCTCATTGCTACAAAATAATTGCTTTATTATTCTTCCAGATTGAAAAAAATGCATAAAAGCTAAGAGCTGGCATTTTCTGAGATGTGCATTAAGTCTAAAAATGTTGAGAGGTACTATGTTAGAGAATCTTGCTGTGGGATTGGGATCCAGGGGTAGGGGTTTTTTAGTTTTGCTCGTACGGACTTCTAGTTGTGAGAGAGTGAAATGAATTTAGAAGTCATAAAAATTGTAATGTGTCTAATTGACAGCCCTGAGTGCTACAATTCTCTATTAATAGACTGGTGCAGTACAATACAGACAGCAATAGTGCAGGCTTCTCTGCAGATGTGCTGAGTCTTCTGTAAAAGCATGATCTCTAAGACTGAGAGAGTGGTGCCGTACCTATACGCATTCAATTCTGTGAATTCCTGCTGAAACTTCAAAGAAAGGGAGCCAGCAAGAACTAGCTGTGGTGATCTCCCCCTCCCCTCCCCCCCCCATAGCCCACATTAAGACCACCCAATTCTTCCCACACTGCATTTGTCATTGATTTTAGCCCACATGTCAGGCTTTTGCTCATATTAAGCTTTGCTAGTATGACAGTGAACATATGCTGTGAATGTGCAGTAATTGTCCTTTAGCTCCTTGTTGGCTGGATTTATTGCCTAAAATAATCATGCTGCAACAGAGGAAAAAGTAAATAAAATGTTTATGATCATGACAACTTTTTCTTTCTTCTTTAAATATTGCAAAGGTTGAATGATCTAAATGGCCAAAAATTACGTAAAAATGTGGATGTGTTTACCTTGGGTTTTGTCCCACTTGATATGGTTTTCACCAAAAGCTTTCTTTTGAGCCAAAAATCACATCACACAAGCCAAACCAGATAACAGACACACACACTTCTGAGGTCATCTTTGCTTGAATTATTGAACAGGTTTCTAAACTTCTTCATCTAGGCAGATATCTGAACTATAGCTTGCCAGTATCATCTCTTTCTTCCAACAAATACAATACACCCAAACACATATTACAACCATATAAACCACATGAAATAAATCATATTGTTTTTAAATATTTCCTTCTTTGTTCTGCAAAATAAAAATAAACAATGAATGAATAGTTATTCTGTTTTCTCTGACAAAGAACTCTCCTGTGTCATGTAAGATAATCTAAACTTTAGACTCCAGTCATTATCCATAAAGGAAATTCATCATCTCTATTTTAAATTTTTAATTTTTTAATAAAACACATGTCCCCATAAGACCTATTAAAATGAATATAAGAGTTTTGCATTTGCAAACCTATTATGCCCTGTAATGCCAGAAATTCACTTAAAAATATATTTGACAAGAAACAAACCTGTGAAAATTATGTATTCCCAGTGCATTTGGTCACATGATGCAACAGAAAATGCTGGTTGAACCAAATCAGAGATATATATTTGTTTGGGGTAAACTGCTCCATTTTGGAGGTTTAATCTCAAACCCTTTTGATATTTTGACATTTTAAAACCAAAAATCAAATGATTGGGTTTTGCAAAGGTTGAAATGAAGCACTTTGACTTTTGATTTTTTTTTCTTTTTTTTTTCCCCTGTGGCTGAATCTGTTCACTAAAATCAAGCCATGTTTGTAAAAGGTTTGGTTTCCCTAAAACTGCATTTTGCAACTAATATTCTCCACCCCCAAAAAAATCACTGAGCTCTAATTATAAGAGACTTCTCATTAGGTTAAAACAAAGCAAGCAATCCTGGCTGAGAAGCATGCCTACCGAGTTTGTTACTTATCTAAGAGTGGCAGGCAATCAGAAGTTCTCAGGTCTGGGCTCTGCGTGTTAATAAATAACCACCCATACCAAACCTTGGAACACATTACACAGGGAGGGAAATACTGGGCCCTTACAGTTATTTGTGTGTCTAACAAGAAATTGCATTTGAGTGTCCTACTATATTTTAGTATTATCCAACTACTTTATAAAAGTCTTCTGCCTTCTTCTTTGAGTAGAGGGCTAGTGTGAACATTTTCACCCTTTGCTATTCTCCTCTGTACCTGCAACTGACCCTCCTCCCATTACAAAAAATATAAAAGACTTAGACAACAGGATTAAAATAAAATACTAAAGAATATATAGAATGTCACACCTGCCGCACTTGTGAGTTATTGGTCTCTTAAACTTCTATAACCCAACACTGTCAGTGATATCCTTTATTTACCCTTAAGGCGCTTGGCAGCTGCTAAATGGCTGTCTATGGCAGTTTGGTAGAAACAATAATAATACATTATAAATCAATGAAAATGAAGTTTTTGCCTTGATAATCTGATATAGATTTGCTAACATTTGTATGAAATTCAATTCTGTTTGATTGCATCAGCATATGTTTCATTTCTTCCAGCACTATTGATTTTGAAGGTTCTTATCCATATGCCTAAATTATTTCTGTTACATCTTTGCATTACTGTTTGGAAATAACCTGGATCAACTGAAGCCATTTATTCAATTTTAAGCCTTTTTTTTTTAATCTGGTTAGCCAAGTAATGTAATCCATGCTGTATTTTCGATAGACAAAAGTATCCTGAAAAACATTTCCTGTATCATGGCAATATCTACTAATGTTCCTCTGTAATTAAACCTATGTCATTAGTTCCAGTACAATCTACTGAAACATAAAGTCTAATTTTAAGATATAAGCACAGTAGTTCTACCAACCAGTATGGCTACAGAGTTGTATAACCCAATCTTTATAAGCTCAGTCAGGTATCTGGGAATAGAGATGGAACAACTGCTTAACTAACTTCATCTTGTAGCATTCAGTTACATAGTAGCATATTCAGATAGCTGTTTTGTACATGCATGGTGATTTAACTATTAAGAATACTTTGGTAGCCACTTTTACCCTATTTTGGCAAAGTATTTTATACATTTCAACAAAGGAAGCCTCATAAAATCCCAATGAAGTAGAGACATAATTATTATTCCATTACATAGCTGTGGAAATTGAGGTGCAACATTTTCTAAATTTGAGTACATAAACCCAATGTTTATAAGCAAATATAGCCACTGTTTGAGACCTGATAAAGTTGTGGTATTTTCTGTATACATTTGGTATTCTGATTGTCTGTTACCATCCTCTAAGGTATAGCTTGTCTGCCTTCAGATATACCTTTGTCTCCACGGTAGCAATACACGGACACCCAGAACATCCTACAGAAGACAGCTCATTCTAAAAAGTGAAGCCATGATGGTCAACTTTCCTGACTAAAAGATCCTATATGAGTGTGTATACAGAACATGCTAATAAAGGAACACCTGAGTTACATTTCCCTGCAACTTTAATACAATCATATTATTAAAGTGCAGCTGCATAGGGAAGAATTATTTCATTTGTTGGCTCAAAAGCAGCATACCCCAATGTAGTCTGCTTAACTTACTAATACCTACAGCTCTTCCTGCACTTTACTTCTATGGCCACATACAGACATTACACTTTTACCAGTTACCAGCCCATACCCATAACAAAACAGAAGTTTGACACATAGACTGGCTTAAAAATGGTGAAACCCAGTCTAAGATTGCTCCTCCCTCCACCCACCAAAGGACAAACGTTTGTTTTGTTTGCTACCAAACTAAACAATGCCCTTGCAGAAAATGGGTAGTTTAGATCTATTCCACCTTGGGCTTTTTGAATGCCTACAAGACAAGGTCCAAAACATTAGAAAACAAACAAGGATCTAATCTTCTGGGCAGTGAGGCTAGTTATCACTCTGCAAAATCAGGCCCTATGTGGTTTAAAGTTTTCTACATAAAAATTAATGTAATTGACCTAGGTATAATTCCTAACTAAAGGCCATCTTCTCTTGAAGATTCAAATATGGCTTCCCATCACCAATACAATACACCTATGTTGAGAGTTGGTACCGGGCATTTTCTGATACTGAAAAGAAACTATTGTTACTCATTTTCCTTTTAGCTGAAAAAGTTACTTCAGAATTGAAGTACTTTTCAGAACTTATTGAATTAACTTTAAGCTCAACAAAAATGGAAAAGTGAAGTACTTATCAATGGTACATATGTATCAAAGTACATATCAATGGTACTTAATAATGCTAATTTTACTGAAATTCCTGTGATATCCAAAAACAGCATATTTGCTTAAAACCAAGTGTTATTTTTAGTTCTAAGTTTCCTAACTGTTCAAGCAAAGCCCTAAGTATTATTATGAGGGCCTCTTGAATTACTAATCATGACTAAATTATTCTACTAATTTATCTAGTTTTTTGTTCCCCAATTATATGAAAATCAGTCCAAATTTCTGAAGGTGTTTGTGATTCATAAATGTTTGTTACACAGCTTGGATGTGGAAACTTCAGCCACCGTGGAGGAGTTTTCATTCATTCACTCTTGCAGTCAGTTACCCAAGTCACATAGTATTTCTACTGTCTATGACTGGATATCTGAAAAAATTAAATCAAAAGTTAACTAAGGAAAAAGAACTATGAGTGACAAAAAATGGTTAGGGATTTTCTTCCTTTGAGCACCAGTATTCTTACATGCAAGCAGGTATGTCTATTAGAGCTGTGCGAAACCACTCCATTCCATTTCACCTTGAGTTTCAATGGTTCGAGAGAACAGTGTTTCGTCTCGAATTTCATTTCAAGTCCAAACAGCTGATCCATTCCATCGAAACAGAAAGGCTGTTTTGACGCTGTTTCGAGTTTTGCTGGGGATGGCTTCCACCCCCGGCATGATCAAGCGTGGGGGTTTGGGAATCAGCACAGCTGGGCTGCCTCCCGTCCCCAGCATGATCAAGCGCAGAAGGCAGGGAAGGAGCACTACTGGGTTCCCACCCCCTGCTGGATCTTGCACTGGGGATGGGAAGTTAGCCCAGCTGGACTGACTTCCCATCCCCAGCCTATGGTCGAACATTTCGACCCGCCTCACTTTGTTTCAAGGCTATATCGATGGCTTTTGTTTCATTCTGATTTTGCTGTTTCAACCTCAAAATTGGTCAAAACAGTGTTGAAACGAAACGGCTGGCAAAATTTCGCAGAGCCCTAGTGTCAATTATTATAGGGCTCTGCCATGCAAGATGGGCATGCCTGCCACCTACTGCAGGTCCTCTTGTTGAAGTTGATGGTTGAGGGTGCTGACTACATGCCAGGAAGGCAGAACACCATGCAGGATAGTACCCTATTAAAACAATCATTCCCAAATACTTAAGTATTCAAAACCTCATTTTTAGACAGTTTCACTTCTAGGTTCTCAGTGCTGTAATGTTTAGAGGAAAAATTGTTCTGAATAACTTTTTTTTTAACTTTTTCCTTTTTAGTGGGAGCAAGGCCATTGTTCCTGAGTTCCATAAAATCCTGGTTTGCAAAATATAAGTTTTGGACTGTATTTGAGTAACAGCATCCCTTCAGTGTGAAAGTTAGGCTGCATCCTAAACTGGAACCATTGTAGCTATGTCCACACAGTACTGAGGGTGAGCCAGGTGTCAGTGCTGATTAGCCTGCCTGAATTGCCACACAGAAGAGGCCAAAGGACACAGGAAGCTTCAGGATACTGCTCTGGAGCATGGAAAATGTGCAATGTAGTCATGGCTTTAATATGCACTTTTTGAACAATAACTGTCAACAGGGGGAGCAGGGGATTAGTTTTCTTTCTTGCATTTTTCCTGACCTATGATTGATCAAATGACATTTCTTACTATGGCAACTGTTGGCTAGTCTATCTTCACTATGGACATAGGTCTGATTCTGTTCTTATTTATATTAGCTTTGCACCAACTATATTTCCACTGACTTCATTTGAGTTACTGTTGAGTTAAAGCCAAAAAGAATCAACCCAGCATTCTGTAGTGTGGGAATTACTTACACATGCTAGATACTGAATAGATCTTGCTTTAATCAGAGTAACAAAGCAAATATACTATACATTACCATGCAGATATGGTCACCAAATGTATGTAGGCAGCCTATTTCTTCAAATACTAGTGGTCTCTGATTCTCCACTCTTGAGTGCAGCTTAGGTGGAGTGGAAAAGGTCCTGCAGGGTCCTGGCTTCCTGATTCAGAACTGTTCAGTCAATGCACTTTAGAGAGGCAAAGAACCCCCCCCCCCATAAGAGGTCTTCTTCTCTAGTGTTCCTTATACTTTTGTTAAAACAAGCAGCTATGCTTTGTGATATATGAGCCTGTATGTGATGCAAAATGGCACTAACAGACAGAAGAATTCTCAGCCAACAGATAGTCATAACACACATAAACAGTCAGTGAATCTATTTGCATGGGTCAGGCTCAATCATATGGGCAAGTCTGAAGAACTTATCATTAATTCAAGAGCCACCATTGGCTTTTAAACCTGCCCATGTTTAAGCATCTACGCTTTTTCTATGTAATATATTATAAAAATGCCTTTATGAAGTTGTTATACCTTTGCCATGAAACTTTATTATACAAGCTGTAGGACACTGTAATGCAGGTTACTGAGGCTCAGGACACTATAATTCAGTTTATTAGGATCACACCTCCACTTTGAAGTCACTCTCAATTTAGAGACATGAAGGAACTGATTAAATTTCATTCCGTTTCTCAACAGAGGCAATCCTGCAAACAAAAGGCAAAATTTTCCTTTGGGACCCACATCACAAGCCACTGCAGATCTGTGGGCCTAGTTTTCTTTAGTGCCTATTTGGTACTCAGGCTGTGCAATGATGTCCCAACAATGTCAATGCAAATGCCATGCCTGGAATGAGCACAGTATAGGAGACTGAAGGATCTACACTGCAAACAGAACAGGGGTCTGCAGTGTGGATCAGCAAGAAAGATATTGTCTGGAATATAAAGCAGCATTCATTAACAAGTCCAAATCATTCCCCTTTATCTGCTAGGCTATTAATAGGTTATAGTTCCATGGTGGCAGTGCTCAGCACTGGTATATATATAAGTATGTACCAACATATATTATCTATGTGTATCTCTGTAGATTGGTAGCAGTTTGGGAGATTGTATACATATTTGGATGCACACAAAAACAAAATGGTAAATGTTGTCCTGAAAGATGATGGTGAAAAAAGGCCCAGGAGTAATGCAAATTTTGCTATACTATTGTTTGTTCTTATGGCCACATTTTAACCTGGACACAAAATAGAGATTCATCCATCCACAACAGCCTAACAATTCATTCAAGAAAAAAAAAGCAATAATATCATCCTTTAAATATATCTTTTTTGGTTTGCTGCTTGCTGTAACAAAATAATAAAACATAAAGGCCACTAGTTCTATTACTTCACTATTCTATCGGTTTTACATTTTAGCTGTTACCTGAAAAACTGTCATGGTTGGTTATAGCTACTTTAAAGGAATGCACTTATCAAGCTCCTTACACCTAGGACACTTTTTCTCAACCTCTACTTTTTTTTCCTATTTCTCACATTCACTTTCTTACTTTCTTTGCTGCCTCTTTCTCCTTTTTCAATCTTTCTCATCTAGCCTTTCCATTGTTATTCACCCTGTTTATTGCTTCAAGCAACCCTGACATACTGGACATCATCTGAAACTACAAACGACAGGATGCAATAAGCTAGAGAATAGCAGTAATCTGAGGAAAGTTCTTCATTCACTCTTGCTCCTAACTCTCTGTCTTCTTATCCTACATAGAAAATAAAAAAATCAATACCACCTCACAGGGCTTGATAAAAGTGCTGGACGAGTACAGCAGGCATGCTGGATATAGTAAATTAAAGTGATCAAAATTTTCCAGTCGACTCTGCCTATAGCCTACATAAACTAACAACCCTGTCTGCACAATGTCTGTCATTCTGGAAGCTTTATTTTATCTGTGCCTCTGATTATCTAGAGAATGAATACATAGACTATCTGTGTGTGCACATTTATCTGCATGCATGTGTGCGTGTGAAATAGATGGAAAGTATATATATAGATACGTACCAACATACATTATCTATGTGTATCTCTGTAGATTGGTAGCAGTTTGGGAGATTGTATATATATTTGGATGCACACAAAAATAAAGGTAAAAATAAACATGAGTGCATTACATTGTTTTTGGCTACAAGACCGTCAATATCACAATACATGTTTTATTTTAAATGTGCATTATCCATCAAATCAAATCTATAACAGGTGTAAAGTTTTTGAGGATCTGGCCTCTTCCTTTTAATGTTATATTTTAAGGTTAGATGTTGCTTAATAGCTTCTAAACAATGTCTAAAAACTGTACAGGGAAATGGAGTGCAGAGAGACTAAGGAGGCAGCAGCAAGATATGGTAACAGCAAAGCTTAGATCAAGCACAATAAAAGAAGTCATACTCTGCCCTCAAATACATACATGTATAGGTCCTATTGACTTCACAGGGAGCTATGAACATGCATGAGAGGATGAACTTTGGCCCTATAATATTCTAAAATAAAATAAAATAACTTGGCAACTTCACAAAAGCCAAGTGGCTAACCTCAGAGAATAGTTTTAAGATGAAATCCTGGCTTCACTGATACAGAACAGGAGGCACTACTTCATAGTCAGGGCGGCTAGGATCTGGAACCAACTTCCAAGAGAAGGGGTGCTCGTTCATACCCTGGGGGTCTTTAAAAGGAGGCTAGATAGACAACTTGCCAGGGTCATTTGACCCCAGCATCCTTTCCTGCCCATGGCAGGGGGTCAGACTTGATGATCTGCTAAGGTCCCTTCTGACAGTACCAACCATGAAGCTATGAAAGATGGCAAAACTCCCCTTAATTTCAATACAGCCAAAATGTCCCCCTGTACATGCATCTTTCTGGGTGCCTTAATTCTGGTATTTTGGTGCCAGTTCCTATCCTTTAGTTCTCAAGAGCCTGCACATGCTGAACTGAATGATTCCAGTTGGCACTGAAACCAAACAAAAGGCCTGATCCTATAAGGTGTTGCACAACATGAAGTCTCTGTGAATACTGGAACAGGCAGGAGCCTAGAGCAGTCTGTATAGAGGGACTGGACTCATCAGGCCCTGCCCAACCATTATCTTTCTTACCTCCTGCATACTGCTGTGAAGGAAGTTCTTGCAGTGAGAGTGAAATTCAAAGATGTCAATTCCTGCCTTCCCTGGTACATATATTTGAATATGTTATTCTTTTATACCACCAATGCCTATCCAAAGGCTCTGGATGCCCTTGACAAATCTGCTGCCAGCAACCCAAAGATCAAATCAAATAAGCCTTCCGTAGCACAAATAAAACAAACCAAATAATACCCTCTTCACACAGTCACCATCACTTTCACACACCACCAGTACCCAAGCATCACTCCACTTCCTTTAACTGAAGAAGAAGAGACAGGCTGTACAATGTGCCCAGATGGCTGAAAAACACATCACTGCAAAGCAAAGGAATGAAGCAGGCCCCAAAGACTCAGGCTCTTAATCATCTGCCCCCTTTCTGGACCAAAGAAGCTTTAGTTCAAGTACTTAATGCAATAGCAGCAATACCTCTCAGTTTCTTTGACAGATAGAGCCAAGGTAACTTAAACCAAAAAAATTTACCCCAGAAACCAAGAGGCAGTTTACATTGTCTGTAGGACAAAGGTTTAGTTTACTCATAAACTGAACAAATAGGGTGCTAAATTCTGAACCAGTTATTTCCAAATAACAGTAAGATATTGATCCCGGCAAAATACTTTGCAATAGTCTAATGTCAAGCTTCCAAAGGCACAGGTGGCCATTTCAAGATTCACGTTCAAAGGGACTGATACAGTATCCTCATCATCCAAATGTGTGAGGGGAGAAAAAGGCCAAATAACAAACCCTGTCAACACAAGGTGGCTGCATACCCTTAGCCAAAGGAAAATATGACAGGTACCAAATTATAGAAATGTCCTTCCTGCCCATCCCCCATCTCCACTAATGACTCCCTCAACCAATACCTCCTCAGTCTTTTATTAATTGCAGAACTTCACAAGAGAACCCGACACCCAGGGGTAATGAGAGTAGGGCATAGAGCAACTGTCCATAGAAATCATAGAAAATTAGGGCTGGAAGGGACCTCAGTAGGTCATCTAGTCCAACCCCCTGCTCAAAGCAAGACCATGCCCAACTAGGTCATCCCACCCAAAGCTTTGTCTAGCCAGGCCTTAAAAACCTCCAAGGATGGAGCTTCCACCACCTCCAGTGTTTTACTATCTTTCACCCAAAGGATCAAAAGTCTTCCTAATATCTAACCTAAACTTCCCTTGGTGCAACTTGAAACCATTGCTCCTTGTTCTGTCATTTACCACCACTGAGAACAGTCTCGCTCCATCCTCTTTTGAACCCCCTCTTCAGATAGTTGAAGGCTCCTATTAAATCCCCCCTCAGTCTTCTTCTCTAGAGTAAATAAGCCTAGTTCCTTCAGCTTGTCCTCACAAGTCACGTTCCCCAGCCACCTAATCATTTTCTTGCCCTCCACTGGACTCTGTCCAATGTGTCCACATCTGTAGTGGGGGGGGGCAACAAAACTGAACACAGTACTCCAGATGTGGCCTCACCACCACTGAATAGAGGGAAATAATCACTTCTCTTGACCTACTGGCAACACTCCTACCAATGCAGCCCAGTATGCTGTTAGCCTTCTAGTAGTCCAATACTACTTTCTGACAGC
>NW_017728992.1:68928653-68934078 GCF_001723915.1 Gavialis gangeticus | reverse complement strand
TCTTCAGATAGTTGAAGGCTCCTATTAAATCCCCCCTCAGTCTTCTTCTCTAGAGTAAATAAGCCTAGTTCCTTCAGCTTGTCCTCACAAGTCACGTTCCCCAGCCACCTAATCATTTTCTTGCCCTCCACTGGACTCTGTCCAATGTGTCCACATCTGTAGTGGGGGGGGGCAACAAAACTGAACACAGTACTCCAGATGTGGCCTCACCACCACTGAATAGAGGGAAATAATCACTTCTCTTGACCTACTGGCAACACTCCTACCAATGCAGCCCAGTATGCTGTTAGCCTTCTAGTAGTCCAATACTACTTTCTGACAGCTAACCAGTTAAACCAGTTAAAATGGTAAACTGTTTGACCTCTACATCCTGGTCCTCTACCATCCATCTTTCCATTTCTCTTTTCTTCAACCTTCTTGCCATCACAGAAACCTGGATTCCTTCATTGCCCACCTCCCCCGACACTATTACAACATATATTATGATTGTAGAATATTTATGGCCCAGCTTTTCAAAGATGTTTCACCTTAGACTATCAAGTAGTGGTCAGATTGTTCACATACAGGTTTTGGCAGGCCCAACTTTTTACACATTTATTTTAATACATGTAAAAATCTTGGATTTGTGGCAAAAGCAGAAACCCAAATCCAGTTTACATACACACATCTGGCATTTGACCCTGACTCAGTATTTCATTGCAAAGATATAAAATGTTTCCAGTGGAACACTTAGAAGGGATGGCTGCTATTTTTTTCTTATAGAACAGCTTTACTGTATATTCACCATTCCTCATTCATGCACAGCTCCCATTAATGTCAGCAAGAGTTATGCATGTAGGGAAAGGAAAACAATATAAGCTAAGAGACACTAGCAGTAGAATTCACACTTTACAATTAACTAAAAGCCATATCTCTCCATGCCTGATTGGCTGCATACCCTCAGCCAAAGGAGAATATGGCAGGTACCAAATGATAGAAATTTCCCTCATGCTCAGTCCCCATCTTTACTAATGAGTCCCTCAACCAACACCTCCTCAGTGTTTTATGAAGTAAATCTCAACACCTAGAGAGCCCTATTTCCCCAGTGAAGTCATCAGATGAACTGCTTAAGTAAGGATTGTCTTTTTGACCCAAAAGAAACTGAGAATATTCATTCCGCAGTCCCATTTGTCTCAGTTTGTTTCTTGCTCATTCCCCTTTTCCAGTCTCCCTCTTTTTTATATTTTCAGCCCTTTGGCTTCATTTTACTTCACTTCATTTCATTTCAGATTTCCTTCATATAATCCATGCTGATCATAGTGACTTTGTAATGGGTGGCACTGTAGAAACCTAGATAGCCAGGTAGAGAAGTCAGGGGGAATGATTATAGTGATTTTTTTCAATCAGGCTGGAAGGCAAGGAGTACCACCTTGTCTAAGACCTAAAGGAATTCATTTTTATTGGTCTTAATTAGAACTAAAGCATGCAAAAAGCCTGAGTTCAATTTGCTATTTAGATCAGCAAGTACAAAACTATAGAACAGGAGAACACACCAATCTGGGGTGGCTTCTAAATCCAACCAAACTATTTTCCCATTCCTAATTCAGATCATTTTTAACTATGTTTTGGTTAGGTAACACACCAGGAGAATTCAATATGAGCTATTATTGCCCATCATGTGACTAATCACAGTTCTGCTACCCTTACACCTTCGTCCATCAGTAATCCCATCAGTCTCAATAGGCCTCTCTGTCATGATGGTGGAAAGACTAGGGAAAAACATTCAAGTCAGCACTGCTTCCTGGCTTTCAGCCATCAGTGTAATGCTTTGGGGTGCAACCTCCACCAGAAGAAAATCTAATTCCAAACAGAACAGTGTTTCATTTGCTTTATGAAAACAAGAACCATTGGAAATACCTCTTTTGAGTTGGCCCTTTTAAAATCCATCCATGACATTACAAAGTCCAAATGTTGAGTCTGTACTACCTTGACAATGCCACTCCAGCTTCAACTACTTGGAAGGAGCTCTGCGAAGTGCTAACCTCTACATTCTGTCGAGAGGCTAAGCAGATATTTGTGCAATACTTAGCACTGAGAGCTGGTGCTTGAAGGTTAATAATCCACCAGAGTCTAGATTTGGAGAAAAATCTATGCAGAACTTTTTCCACCTGTCTTTACAAGCTTATGTTGGCCCTGAATATATGCAGTTATATAGAACCATGGGGTTTAATTCCATACTATCTAGGAAAATAGGAGTCTTTCCATTTACTTCAATGGGCTTTGAATCAGCCATTTAGGGAGTACAAGATATTTTGCAGGCAATATGTACAATATATCTTACAAAGAAAAGCTATGCAGCAGTTTCATAGAGCCACAATTATATGAGGTACCTCTACAGCATGTTGTAAAAACCGGCAATTCCCCCCTGACATTTCTACCCAGCTATCTAGGTTTCTACAGTGCCACCCATCACAAATTCATGATGATCAGCATGGAGAGTGCAAAATTAAACATTAGGGATCCCTGGTGAGTACAGCTCAGCAAGTAATTTACAGTAAGTAATTTACCACATGATTTTAGCCACTTTTTCAGTTCACAGAATCTCTCTCAAGCAGATCACAATTTCCTCAAATTTATTTGTCACTCAAAATTACTTAATGAATGTGTGGGGATTTTCTTTTGTCTCTCTCAAATGACTAAAAACAGTTCTCTGTGAATATTTGTTGTGTATGTTTGAACAGTGCAACTTAATAAATAATGCTAATATTGGTGAGCTCTTAGGCAAGGCTTGTTTGTAAACTTTGAAGTGCTTCACACAGGGCATAAATACCAGTATCCCTATTTTAGAGCAGTCACTGAGAGCAGACAAGCATCTTCCGCAAAATAAACTGCAAGGTGGTGGTAATGTCCAGGCTAGAACCAGGGTTAACATAAGTCCCAGGCCAACCTCCATTCCTTCAGCCATAACTCTCTGCTGTTCAGTTGTGATTACTTATCTAAGTCACCTGGTATATTTTCTATTCTCTGACAGGATGCAAGAACTTACAATGCAACTCCTCGTGCATATTTATATTGAACTTGGTTACTATGAAATTCTCACTTGCATGACTTTTTGGTTTTCTGCAAACACTCATTCCAAAGAATCTTATAGCACAAAATTTGTGTGAAGTACAAGAAAAAGGGATGAAAGCTGAAGTAAATGCCTTAAAATAAAAATCGCCATTTATAGGAAATGTTGTTTAGCATTTGCCAAGCTGTTCTGATAACAATAATGCACTCAGGTGTGGCATAGTCCTAGGAACCATGACTTCTGCAGTGCTCCAAACTACATCCATTTTTGAAGTATAAGAGTGGGTCTGGGAGTCGAGTGAATTCCTACTTATTAATATATAATGCTACATCTAGGAAGGTGAGGTGGCTATTTGTGGATTCTTAAAGTAATCTGGTTTAATTACAAGTGGCAGTAGCACTGAAAGTGCTGTGCCTAGTTAAAGATGCCTAACACCTGCCAGTAAGAGACACTATTTTCAGTTGTGTATAACTTAGCTAAACTTGTTCAGGCTGAGATTTTTCATGCTGAGCATCTGCCTCAGGAATATTTTATTTTTTAAAGTGTCAGCAAAAATTGTTTCAAGAAGTCCATTAAATGAGAATATCTAGCCTTGCCATTCTTACAATATTCATATAGTTGTTTCATTAAGAAACTTTAATGCGTCCATCATGCATAACAGAGGCTTGACATTTCATAGGGGGTTTACCTTTGGCTCTGAGAGGTACCTTTTGCTGTTTCTATGAAAATCAACCCAGATTTAGTGTATTCATACACTTCTGAAAAATTCTGTTTGCACATGCTCAGCAGGGACTTTTCTTAGCGTTTGGTGTCTAAATTCCCTGAAGGTCTCATCTGCAGTATGTTCCAGTCAACACCTGCTAGGGATAAGCAGGACTTTTCTTACAATTGCTTCTCCTGGGTATAGGGAAATGCTGTGCCACCAAGCATAAAACTAAGAGCAGGGAGGTACTCCATCTTCTGCTCACAGTGCTCATCTGTTGGTGCCTACTGTCCTCTGTACATCCTCCCTCCTCTAATATCTTCTTTGCCTTAAAGCAAGCACTCAAATAAAACTACATATGGAGAAAAACCATGTAATTTAATCGTGCACCAAGCTCTTTTCAATGGCAAATTAGTTTTTAGATTGTGGAATATTTATTTGCTGTAATTTTCCTGCCAAATCATTCGTGTCATTTTGCTGTTGACATGATATTAGGAAGTAAAAAGGTCATATGCCAGCATGCAGCCTTGTGTTACAAATTTACACAGAGAGCTAACATATATTCATATTTATGAAACATATATATACATATACATGCTAATATAATACAGACACAAATTCTAGCAACATCATTTGTATTGCCATAGTCAAAGCTGTGCCAGCATTTTCATTACAAAGCCAGTGTTATAGGGATTTACAGCTTTGCTCTAAATATTCACTCTAGAATGAAACTTGGCAAATGGGTCTCAGCCCAGGAGCAATTTTTTTTTAACCATCCATTTGACTGTTAAGTTATAGTGGCATAAAAATATAGTTTTAGTGTGCAAATAACTTAAAATGGCTTTGAATAAAAAAAAATGAAATAAGTTTATGGCCTAGTGTAATTACTTGGTATATTTGGAAGAAGCAAGATAACAAAATGCAAAAATGGCAAAGGTAACAAAGAACAGAAACATGCAGCATGTTTTGTCCATGATTTGCAGTAGAAATCACAGCACATCCAGAATCAACCCCTGATTCTTCCAGTTTTACTCCTCTTCTGGACTGCTTATATTCTCCAAATCACTTCCATATAGCACCTCCTCCTCACCAGTAGCTGTAAGGGTGCCAAGAGACAATGGCCTGATAACTGGAAGGCAAGATTTGCACCTTATAGGCAAACTAAATTACTAATTAATTGCACATAAGAATTGCCTCATCTGTCCAATATATACAGCACAGGGACACTGTAAACGGTTGATAGCATATATGATGTTGGTAGATTTTCAGATAATCCCTACATGAAAGAATGAATGAATAGCAATCTGGCATCAGCTCTAGAAAGGCATCAGGACCTATGACAGAACACTTTAACCTCCCTGGATGTTTCAGGGCTAACCTCAGGGTAGCTGTTCTTAGGCAGCAAACCTTTAGAAACTGATTTGAACCGGAAATTGTGGAACAAAAAATCATCAACAGACTGGATTGCGTTAAGCATGGTTTAAATAGGGCCTACAGTTTCTTGTCCCATTCCCTGAATTAGCTTTTGTGACCCCTTTATTCCTATGGGTTCTTTGTGTGTTTGCCTCTCTCAATACTGTCCCCTCACTTCTCCCTACTCCCCACTCTCCCCCTCCCTTCCTTGCTTTTGCCTTCAAATCGCTCCTTCCATCCTACACACTGCTCTCTGCACA
>NW_017728992.1:68925234-68928642 GCF_001723915.1 Gavialis gangeticus | reverse complement strand
CACATCCTTTCACAGCATCTGATGAAGTGAGCTCCAGCTCACAAAAGCTGATGCTATATATATATAATCTTAGTTAGTCTATAAGATGCAAATCTGCTCTGCTTCCTGCTTGACTTCAGACAGCTACCTACATCTCTGAAAATTAGACCCACCTGAACTGGGCATTCTTATAATACTGTGAGGAAAGTAGGGATACAGGGGAAAGCAACTAGATCTAGTTCCTTCATTTTCTTTCAGGGTAAGAAAGGGGTGACAGGTCCAAAGCAGTGACAGCCAGCTAAACTGGAGGTAGTGGTAAGATTTCTACAATGAAACTGCTATGAAACTGGTGAAAGAGTTATTGATAGGCATCATCTCTAAAATACAAACTAGTTGGCTGGCCTTGTGTTAGGATCTTTTTTGCTGCAAGTGGTCAGAAGGATTTTTGCTTTCATGTCCCATCCAAGTGGTGGCAGTTCTAATAAGGGGCCTTGTTACACATTACACTGTGAGCTGCACAAATGCAGATTGACTTGGTGATAGCTTGCAGTCACACCTTCAATTTGGGCAGCACATCTGTGGGAAGTGGCCACACCTTCATGGAACAGGAGCTGGGTTATGTGAGATCAAGAAATAATCCTGTCCTAGAGTGGCATAACTTTGAGCCATGTAACAAGTGCTTTAAGCCACTTAAAGGTGTTACTGTGTGGACAATCCAGGGGTTAAGAGCTCCAGAAGCCACCCAACATTAACCTGTAACAAGCCCCAAAGTTATCCTGCCACCATGCTGTGATATTGCAGGGGAAAGTGAAACCTACTTATTAACCAATAGTAGTAACAGCTGGGGAGCTAGTGTAAGAAGATAGAGCTCTACCAGTAGAGTTGTGTGCACTTATCCCAGAAGTTAGTTTAAGACTCTGTGGGTACATCTACATGAGATATTTACTGCAGAACTGCCTAATTCATTATTAATACTGTTATAACTATTATTTAAATTTAGATTTAGATCTTGCTCTATCTAGAAAGTCTTACATGGCAACAATTTGTGAATTAATGCAATTCAATTTTTTTTTCATTTTGAAAAAAAAATCTATAACCTTGAAATTCCCAATTTTGTCATTTGAAGGATTTGGGGTTCTGTTTCCCATTTGACATGACTTATGTTTAAAAATCTCCTTTCATTTTATTTTTAAAATCCACAAATGTAAAAAGTTATAATTGAATTATCGTGTTCAATGTGACATTAAACCTAAAATTAAAAAAATCATATTTTCAATTTGATCAAATTGTGAAGATTTTTGTTTTCAATTTGACCAGAATTTTTTTCTGCAAAATTTTGAAACTGCTACTGAATCAAAAATTTATTTTTTCATTCAGCACTCATCATCTGGTTTTTTACAGTTAAGAGTGAGGTTATCAGTTTGTGGCTGTGAGGGGTTTTTTTAATAATACATAACGGTATAACACATTTTATTTCTTTATTGTTTTATTAGATTATAATCAGGGGCTTTGTTTAAGTATTTTTTAATATGCTCAGCTGTTTTGAGTCACCCATGACTCAACATTTTTCTTCTTTTAACAGATTCACTGAAAGCAAGGCATTTGAATACGTCTTGAAAAATTGCTGTCATAGGGTGACCTCTTCAGAAAAAGCAAGAAATCATGCAGTCCTAACAGAAAATACTGGGATTCATAAAAGTCAAGACATTATGGAAATAAAGAACAGCAAGGAATAAAATTACAACCCTTTGAAGAAAGAAGAACTATGCTCATAAAGATTATTTTAGAAAATTGTGCAGCAGTATGATAGATACATAGATAAGCACTCAAATACCATACTAATGGTCAGTATAGAAAACCTGCATTGATTAGGACAGAATAAAGTGATTATATAGAATAAATTATATTATAGAAGCCTTTGTAAGGAGTTTCCAATAAGAGTATGTTCCTAATATGATCACATTAATAATTGGGTGTAAAACCACAGAGGAAAATATGAAGAAGGGGTGAGGAATTCTGCAGTTAGTGTTCTATCGTTATCCTTTTTAACAGAATGAAGTACAACCACTGGATTTTGAAATCCAGACTCAGAGTTACAAAAAAACCAAAAAGTCTATACAACTTTTAAAGATAACACCAAATCCTCTCCCTACCTATAGAATATGCAGCAATAATTACAGAGAGGTCCATTTAAGGGCAGAATTGTGTCTACAGCAGTGGTTTTCAACCCCTGGGGGGTCCACAGATTGTATCTATGGGGTCTGCAAAAGAGGACTGTGATCAATCAAAAGTATATGAATACACACACTTACACACACACACAATTCAGAAGGGTCTGCACCTCCATTTGAATTTTTTTAAGGGCCCACAATTGAAAAAGGTTGAAAATCACTGGTCTGTATTGAAAAACAGACAGACAGAACCTACATTTCAAGCAAGTTTGCTGTGGCTTTATTCACATCCCTTTTGTATTTGCTCTAGCAAGCAAGCTTACTGGAAAGGTCACCAAACCAACACATTTTGGTGGACCATGGGAGAATATTCCTAAAAATTGAACTTTGACTTTACAGGATTATTTGTACCAGGACCCTAATTTGTTCATCAAATGAGGGAACATGTGACCTATGTATCCAATCAAAACAGCTCAAATGTCAGTTGGTAGATATTCAAAATGAAGAGTTTGAGAGCAAGTTACAAACTAAGCAGGGAGGGCTTTCTCTGTGCCTAGAAGAAAAATCACTGTTGTAAGCTTGCTATATTTGCAGGTTTGTGAGCCTGTGCCAGTTCTGGAGAATTAAGTAATTTCTTCATCTCCTCCCAGCACAATTTATGAGCACTGTACTAGGAAAATTAAGCCAGAAACTAGTGAAGATTCAGGCAGTTGATAAACAGTGAGGATGGTGCCAGCAAAAAAAGAACCAGCAGGAAGGGGTTGTCTTACTCTTGCAATTGTGAACTCTGTTTTTCACTTATTCTCTTTGAAACAGTAACTTTACTCTGTAGTTTGATTGAGGGAAAAACCCTGTTGTGTTTACTATTTAAGGGGTAGAACATCCTTTACCCTTACCTTGCTCCACTCTAAAATAAAGCACAATGTGGAGATGTTTAAACTCCCTCCAGGTGTGCTTAATTCAGTAGTTTAACTATCAGTCAGCAAAGAGAGTGAATGAAGACTGCTTTCCCCTCTTGCTTCTCCCATACCCACAGAGCAAAGAGAACTTTTTGTTAGAAAGAACAAAGGGCGCAGACAGAAGTGCAGCTCCCCGCTGTAACTCACTTAGTGTGTGGCTGCAAGCAATAAAGCAACATTTCTGTTGCAAAAACTCAGAAATACCACAGCAGGGCAGAATGTTTCTAATACTATGAAATCCTATTTGAAGTCTCTGGGCTTACCTTGTGACATGTGTTTGCATACCTAACAGTGCTAAC
>NW_017728992.1:68922697-68925166 GCF_001723915.1 Gavialis gangeticus | reverse complement strand
GTGTGTGTGTGTGTGTGTGTGTGTATCACCACACTCTAGTTTGGGAATAGCTTGGGCTGGAGTGCTGGGGGAAAATGTAAATGAATTGACACGTTCTGGGGGCAAGCAGATTTGTAAATGATCTACCTGCCAGTGAGTTTCAGCATTTTCCATTCTTGATACATTTCTCTACCATTAGGTTCCTCTGAGTTTACGAAAGTCACAGGAATTACTCCTCTAACTGTGAGCAATAGGCAGAGGGGGCAATATGCAGGCCAATTATGAGAAGGGGAATTGGAAAAAAAAATAAAGACTGTGGTGAAACAGGTCAAAGGCCCATCTAGCTGAATCAAGGAAGAGAGTGAATCTGCCAGTCACATGGAGAGCTTTAGAACTAATGGCTCCATGTCTCCTGTTGGCTCCAAGCAGTAAGTAGGATTTGACATTCAGAAATTAAAACAATTGAATCACTGGATTTTTTTTTTACCCTAGAAGTCAGAGCTCCTAAACCAGGGGTGGGCAAAATATGGCTCACAGCTTGGATCTGGCCTGCCAAGGGACTTTGTCTGGTCTGCAGCAGGTCCCTCCACCCCATGCTCTCCAGGCCCGGGCAGCAGCCTAGGCCATGGAGCATGTAGGCAGTCCCATCACCCCCAAGCACGTAGCGGGGCTGGGGCTGGGGCAGCGTAGCAGCTGGACTCCATTTTCCAGCAGCTTCAGCAGTGGTGACTCCTACCTGCTGGAGACACTGGACCTGGCCCTGCTGCCCAGGCACCTTGTCCTGCTCACCCTGCACCCACCACTGCCAGGGACAGGACCCACTCAGGCAGGGCACTTGGCCAGGTGGCTGGGATGGGGCTGCAGGTGGGCAGGGAGCCACATCCAGGAACGAGATGGTTGGGTGGGGCTGGGAAAACCCCAGGATCTCAAGACGATGAAAGCGTGGGGCCAGGACAGAGCAGCAATCCACTGGCCTCCCACCCCTGCAATGGGCACAGATTCCACGGGCAGTGGCGTGCAGGGAGCAGATTGCAGCTCTGCCCTGGCCCAGCCCTGCATTTTCACTGCCCCAAGATCCTGGCCCTGGATGCAGGTCCCTGTCTGCCTACCCATGCACCCTGCCCATGTGGCTCCCAGCCAGTCTCCATGGAGACCTTGGGATCGTGTGGCAGTGACAGTGCAGAGAAATCACAGCTCTTCCCCGGTCCTGGCCCCGCCCCTGGCCCCGGCCCCATGCTGTCACTGCCCCTCAATCCCAGGGTCTCCATGGAGACTGGCTGGGAGCCGCACGGGCAGGGAGCATGGCCAGGCAGATGGAGAGCTACATCAGGCACCAGGTCCAGGATCTTGGGGCAGTGACAGCATAGGGCTGGGGCTGGGGCCGGGGCCAAGTCAGAGCCATGATCCACTCCCTGCATGCCCCTACCCACAGAACCAGCACCCATCGCAGGGATGTGCAGGCAGCAGATCACAGCCCTGCCCTGGGCTCCAGCCCTGGCCCCATGCTGTCATTGCCCCACATCCCTACCCTGTGATCCCAGCCTCACCCTCCTGCCCTGCTCCCAAACACCACTCCCTGCCCAATAGCAGCCCCATCACACAGAGAGAGTTTTGGCAAGCTGGTGCCAGGGGGAGAGGGGAACAGGAGAAGAGTTGGGGGGCTGATGACCTAGCCAGTGACAGCTCAGAAAAACTCCTTATTGGTCCTAAGTCAGAGGACCCATGGGCCCAAATAATTGCCCACTCCTGTCCTAAACTCACAATGCCAAATTCAGCCGTTTCATAAGCGATGGTATCCGATACTTGTCCAATGTAGGTGAGATGCATGTAAGTGCAAGTTGACATAATTTGCACCGAACAGTTAGTGATTTTTAAAAAATGCAATTTTTTATACCAACAGGATGAAGGGAGAGAGTTGTCCACTTGAAAGTGGTCTTTCCTTCTGTGCTCAGCAAGTAAATTTGACTCGCTGTGTAGCTATAAAAAGCCTCATTGGAGGGCACTGCACAACTTTAACAGACCTGTACATACCATATCATTCTCTGACTTGGGACCAATTCATGCCAGAAATATGACCATCATGTCTCATGCCTGCTGAATCTCATGATGAGACTTTCATGCATGAGTGATGTCTCCATATAGGTATGAATTTGACCTATATACTGTAATGGTGTAATCTACCACATTCTAGAATACATGTAGTAGTTGATTAAATATCATAAATAACTTCTTAGTTACTTTCAATTTTTATATCACTTTAAAAGAACTGAATGATACACATATCAGAAAACAAGCAATATATCATCTTTTTTTACTCTGAAAATTACTTGTATATCCATTAACTCCTACCTGCCTTAAAATTTGACTGAGAGTTTTAGAGTTACTATTCTGAAATTCAGAAATGCCACTTCTGTTTCCTATATCTCAGAATTTACCTTAAAGCTGCCAGGATCACTTTTTTTTCCCAGAGTCTCTTACACTCTCTCTGCA
>NW_017728992.1:68915197-68920197 GCF_001723915.1 Gavialis gangeticus | reverse complement strand
TAATGAAAATACACACATATTTATAGAGAGACATACACACATACATATATAAACATACATATTTATACATATTTTATATATATATATATCCACACACATCGACACACACATAAATAGATATATATCTATATCTGTGTGTGTGTGTGTTAGACAGATATCTATATCTATGTGTGTGTGTGTGTGTGTGTTAGATAGATATCTATATCTGTGTGCGTGTGTGTGTTTTCATTTCCAGGGTAAGAAATGTATCCTTTCCTAGCATACATTAATCCTTATATTTCAGTGACTGATAGGACATAATAATTGCTTGTGTCATTCACTAGTGTAATATTTTTTAAATGTGCTTACCAAATGACCTTAAAACATTTAAACACAAGATTTAAAGCATTACAGAATTACTTAACCATTGTGTTCAATTTTATATGCAGTTTGTTTCCTGTCAGTTCTAGTGATGAACTTTGTAAAGGAAAGCTAATACCAGGGCTTGAAGATAAACCCTTCCAAACCTGGGAGTACAAAGTAACTATATTGAACAATACCAACATGCCATGTAAGAAATGTGAAACACAGGGTTTAAACCTTTTTGAGCCCAAACATTCAGGAAATGGCTAGACTTTAGGTTGAACGTAATTTTAAAAATTGTTACAATTAGTCTCATGCTTTACACCTTCCTGTGAGTCTCCCTGCTGATGCATTTGTTTCTACGACCACACTTTACCATGTATAAAAAAAAACAAATATGTTTTACCTCTTCTCCATTACTGTAACTGATGTAAACTCATCAAGAGAGCAGGAAAAGTGGACTATCTGACTGTGGAGAGTATCTGGTAAAGCTGATTCTATGGGAAGTGGTGTCAAAGGCACAAATTAAATGGAAAATTCCCCCCCCCCCAATCTCTTTCATTTGTTTTAATATTAAGTGTTGCAAATAATAAGAGTAGATAAAAGTATTTATGCAGATGTGATTTTTTTAAAGTTTATATTGTCTCTCTAAGAGTGAATATCTCATAGTTATCACACAGCTTCCTAAATCACAGAGCTCAAAGTGAAAGCAGAAGGTAACCACTGCTTCTGAAGTAGTACACTCTAGTAGAGCGATGCATACAATGCACTACATATGTGGAACTAATTAACATTCAGCTAACTCCTACTGAAGTTGGTGGGAGGTTTTGCTTTTAGCTTCAGTGGGAACAGGATAAAGCTCTAAATTTATGATAAGAAACTGACAACACATAACTATTTACATTTTCCCTCCAAATACTAAAAGTGATTAGGCTGCAGGGTGGACTAATCATCTGCCAAATAGCTTCTATAAATAAGACATGAGTTATAGATGTTTTTAAAAATGCATTCATTACTCTGCAGCCTTTTGCCTCAAAAAAGTCAGAACAGGGGACCTGCAAACATTTATACTCAGGAGTAGCATTACTGAATAGTGCTACTTTCAATAACACTTCTCCTGTGTGCACCTTTTGCAGGATCAGGTCATAATAATCATCAAAGTGGTTTTTGCATGTTAAAAAACACCTAGTCAGTCTTTCTTCATGTTCTGAGACTGAGCTGTTGCTGCTGACGCTGCTTTGAGAAAGGAGAAAAGAACAGATACAAGCCATCTGGGAAAAGGAAAACCCAAATAGGGCATGGGAAAGGATATTGATACAGCACCCGGCTGCTTAGCAGACATTTGAGATTACTAGGTCCCTGACCCAAAGAACTTGTGATCTAGGACAGACAAAGTCAGGTCAAATAAATAGGGAAGGCAGGGATCTGAAATGACAAAAGAGGATTGTTAAGGATGGGCAGCTTCTCACTGGTTCCAGGTTGTAAAGAGAGTTATAGTGCTTTCTTTCTTGTGTTTGTGTTGCTTAGAAAAAGACTCATGGTAGTTTTGATATTTAGAATAAATGTATAAAGTTGAGTATGTGAGAGAGAGGTTTGTGAAGGGGCTAAAGGGAAGGGGAGGGACATGTCACATAGTTGGGGAAGAATGATGAAGTAGAAGCTAGATCCAGAACAGGACTTTGGCACTGCAATACTGGCTAGTGCAACACCTGCCTTTTAAAAACCTGTCCTCCCTTTCCAGCAAGGAATCTGTAGTCCTGAACTAGACACTTAAGCACCCAGTATTCATAAGAAGAATGAGATACCTCAGAATGGGATCCAGAATAACAAACACACTGAGTGGGGAGCCACCTAGAGGTAGCTATTAAAAAATATGGAGGAAACGATTGTCTTAATTGCCCATCTCTGGGCTTGGATGCATCTGGATTAAGTGGCAGCTGAGCGGAGATTTCCAGGACTCAGGTACCTAAATTTCACCCAAATCTTTTTCAAGTTCTAACCCTGAGAGCCAAGGTTGGGCAGGAATCCAAAGTCATCTGTGAAGATTAGTATGTGCTGAACAAGCTGTGGAGAAAGAAGAGTGGAGGAGGTAATACAAGCCAGTAAGGCAGAGAAAGGGAAGGTGCATAATATTAGACCAGCAAAAACATGTTTGAAAGGAATTATAAATGAATTGCACTTGCCTAGATACACTGACCACATGATATTAGAGGTGAAAAATAGAGCCGTCTCCCTCCACATGATGGAGAACAGAAGGAAGGTTCACTATCATGGCAGAGAAGACTTGGGTAGTTTTCAGTTCCCTAATTGATTAGAGTGGGCAGAAGCTTGCTTTGCTGCTGCCCCCAGAAGGAATCAAACTGGGGAGGGGGGAAGATCTCCCAAAAACACTTCTGAGTGTGGAATTCAGGCAATGTAGTTCTAGCTCCGCTTTCAAAAGACAGACAAGGAACTGCTGGTTCTGCTCTCTGTCATCTGGCCAGTATATTTCTGTTGTTCCAATAAACGTCTGCCCCCTCTCAGAAATGGGTTCCCAAAACAGCTGTTTCCTTCTTATCTGTAAAAGGAGAATCTTGGGAAGTAGGTTTGGGTTCTTCCTTTTCCTATTAAGGACCACAGGTTCACTGTTTTTTTCTTTTTCACCACCCCCTACATTCCAGTGTCTCCACATGATCATCCTTCTACATACAAAGTTCTTCTTTTTACCCTCTCTAAATTGAGATCATTTCTCTCAGTTGGAGGTGGGAGTGAATAATATTCTGGATTTTACTTTTCATCCTCCTTCTATTGCACTCCCCAGAGGAGATCTCTGTTTTCCCTCAAAAAAATCCCTTGTGGCCCAATGAAAGGGTGGGTGCAAAGATCAGTATGCCTTCTAGCAGGGCTTACAAGAGGAGACAGTTGTTTCAGTTTCTAAATGTTTAAACCAGGCTGCATTACCAAAATTCCCTCTTTTTGCAGTAGTTCATGTAACTCCACATGAGGTCATTCATCCATCCCTCATCGGAGTTGATATGGTGTTCTGAATTAGGGTTTCTGCCTTCAATGCTAATTGCAGGTCTGACACTGACTCCTTCAGTCTCTGGGACCTGAAGAGGCTGCTGCCACAGATAATCCCCCATCAATTTAGTCCATGTCTCTGCTGTCTCCCTGCCATGCCCTGGACCTCAAGCAAGGACCATACTCATTGTTACTCTGTCTGTACCCACACTGGGCATTTAGGCAGCATCAGTGGCTTAGCGAACTCTTGCGAGCATGCTTCTCTAAGCCACCTACAGTAATGCAGGAGGTAGTGGACAAGGCTCATTTCTTGGTTGTACTCTCAAGCTTGTCAGGGAGGCATTAGAGTTGCTTTGAGGTACCTAGAAATGTAAATGGTGCTCTTAGTTCACACTTAAAGATAAACTTGCAAGGGGAAATAGTGGGCTTGAACTTTTCTTGAAGTACTTGTACACCAACACACAGTGTTACCAGTGCTTGCAAGTTTATGAGATGTTTTGCAGTAACGAGTGTGCTTTAGTTCCCCTAAAGCTCCAGCTTCTGGAGTCAAGTCATTAAACATGTATCTCTGCTCATAGTTTTGAAATAAGACAGTTCTGTCCCTCTGGGGTGCAAGACATAATTAAAAATGTGATTCATAAAGGCTTGAAACCAGTAAGGAAACCAAACAAGCCGAAGTCCATTGCTTCTAATCCAATTTCATGATTTGTGAATGCCTTGGATTAGCAACAGAAATAGAGACATTCTATACAATACAACACCTAAAACAGAAGATGAGTTGATAAGGAAGCTACTTTCAATAAATTAAAGAGCAATATTGATACAAATATCTCTCCCCCGATACAAATAGAAACAGTCATTTTTCCAAAATCATTTGTCAGGTTGATAATGTGTCAGGTTGATAACGTTGATACTGTGTGATTAGAGCCAGGGACTAGAATCAAAGAGGTTTTGCTGTGATTCAATTTCCCTATTGGTAAACTAGGTATTATAATCTCTGTCTGCCATACAGGGGAATGGTAAAGCTTAATTAATTGGTTTTAAGGCTTGTGAAGTGCTACAAGAGCTTGGTTGAGAGGTGCTAAGGCATGTGAATGTACGAACATACTGAGCCTGATGCTCCAGAGCCTTGGACCTTGCATAGTCATTTGCATTTCTGCAGATTGGTATAAAGCTATGAACAGGCACACATGAATGACATTCTGGATGGGTAGTATGACACACTCTATGCACAGTATAAGTGACTACATAAGGTGCAAGGCAGTGGAGAATCAGACTGTTTTTGTATTTGCAAAAATAAAGTGATGAAGAGTGTATCAATGCACAGCTCAGTTTTTGAGATTCACTTGGTAAAAATGGCGCAAATGTGCAAGCATATTAATTTGAGTATGTAGCACAGTCATAAACAAAATGATAATTGCACCTTTTAATGAAGTAGTTTGCTTTTAAATACTTTGGTCTTCTCTAGGTCAGTACTACTTTCCCACATAGCACTATCACACTGTTCTCTTAGGTCCCCTGACACCCTAATTCCAACCTTGTGTCACTCA
This sequence comes from Gavialis gangeticus, assembly GCF_001723915.1. Classification (NCBI taxonomy): domain Eukaryota; kingdom Metazoa; phylum Chordata; order Crocodylia; family Gavialidae; genus Gavialis; species Gavialis gangeticus. The sequence goes on along the minus strand of NW_017728992.1, from coordinate 68,915,305 downwards.
CGGTCATCAGTCAGTAGTGTTACAAAGTCAGCTGAGACATGGATTTCTAATAAGATTAAGTCTCATCAGTGTGGTTTTAGTCCTTTCCTTTTCTGAGGCACAGGAACA
>NW_017728992.1:68908343-68910197 GCF_001723915.1 Gavialis gangeticus | reverse complement strand
TTAGGTCCCCTAAAAACCCTAATTCCAACCTTGTGTCACTCACGGTCATCAGTCAGTAGTGTTACAAAGTCAGCTGAGACATGGATTTCTAATAAGATTAAGTCTCATCAGTGTGGTTTTAGTCCTTTCCTTTTCTGAGGCACAGGAACAGTATCATTCAAGACTTTCAGTTCTAGCTTCAAGCACCTGCTGAAATCCGTACGTGAAATAACTCCCCCCAAGAAATCTACTGTTCCATTCTTTCTTCTTTGGCAATTTGTAGAAACAGTTAAATGAAAATGGGGAGCAAAAATGTTGCAGGGTTGCACTGATTTTGCTGGGTTTTTTCTCTACAGCCATTAGCAAAGTAATATTTCAGTCAGCATGTGCTTTCATTATTGAAAAACTAACTCCAAAAAAGGAAGAGTCAGGGTCAGTACTTTGATTTCAAAGAAACTCCTTCCACAGTATTCCTTCTTAACTTCTGTACATGCTAAAATGTGTATGTTGTTGAGCTCATTCTTTGCCAGTGAGGTAGTTATGAAGCTATGTATTTGGGGATGCAATACCTTTCTTTACTATGCCATTGAAATGGTAAAGCAAACACTATAAATTCCAGTGTGTTTGATGTTTGTATCTTACAGGAACTTTTCTAGTCAATTTTCCTGTAAAAAGGTATTACACCCCTTTCTTTTGTGAAGGTAACTTGCACTTCGTATTGGTGGTTGTCAGGTGGCTGCCATAGCAATCTAGGAAAGACATTTCACCCACTTTCTATAGGAGAACCAAGCCCCCGGTCCTCCTTGCCACCCAAATCCCAGATACTGTATCTTTGAGTGACAGCTGGATTTTGAATCCCATGGGGAGAGTCTATGCCTCTTGACAGATTCATTGTGACACTGCCCAGACTGCCTGCAAACTGGCAGACAACTCTGTTTGCCAAATGTCGACATTGTCTAATTGGCATTTCAGCCCACTTCTCATTTTTAATGGACATGCAAAACATCCAGCCAGCAGAGTGGTGAAGCAGCAGCATTAGCATGTTGCTGTATCACTCAGGAGGCCTCAGGCTCTTTTGGCCAGCTGTGGATTGGCACTGGCATCCTGTGTGAAGGCAGGTACTTGAAAGCTGCTGGGCAAAGGAATAAACCAGGAATAAGTGAGGTGGGGAAGAAACACAATGAAAGGTCCTGGCTGCCAAAATAAGGTAACATTTGTGGTTGCTAAGCTGACCTAGGTCTCCTCTCCTCTATTGTAGAAAGAGCATCTATTCCCATTGGAAGAAACGGCTCTGTGCAAACAAGGAAAGGGTTGATATAAATGTACTGAGCAATAAAAAGTCACAAGATACATTATATTCAGAGATATCACACCTTCAAATGAGGAATTCAGAGTAAAACACACAAAGCAAGCCATCTGCTGAAACAGCTGAGAGATGGCAACCCATACATTACTGAGGCTGTCTATTCATTCATAATTGTTGCCCACATCTCAAGAAATAGATCTGTTTCTCTTTTTCATATCTATCTGCCTGGCCTGTCAGAGCTGTAGTAGATTACTTTTTCTCACTGTACTAAACTGTGGTTTTCCAAATAAATTATTACACCACTCTTGGCTTGCAGCAATAGTGTGGCAGAATGGATAAACAATTCACGTGGCTCAGCCATCACTCTAAATCTTCATCAGACAGTGTTTCAGTGGCTGCACCCCTTTATCTTAAACATGTCATTCCTAATTTCTTGTCAGAGGGTCGCTCCGCATTATTTCATATTGTTTTAAATTGCAGTACACATGTCCATGAAAAAATGACTAAACAAAACGCTGCCTGAACTGACTGAACGAGGCGTTGGGGGGGGGGGGGGGGGGGGGGGGGCC
>NW_017728992.1:68895195-68908310 GCF_001723915.1 Gavialis gangeticus | reverse complement strand
TGGGGGGGGGGGGTGGATGGGGGGAGTCAGAGTTCTTGAAGCTTTACTGTAATTAGTGTCACATGAGATTTTTAAATTTTACCACGCTCCAAAAAAAATATGTGGCAAAAAAATGTCAAAGCTACCAGATAAATGCACCACATATTTAACAGTTATAATTAAGCTATTCTGTCAGTTAATTCAGAGACTAAATGCAAAGAGATGTGGTAACACATATAATCAGGGCTTGTTTTTAAAGCTAAATAGGAAAAGCTAAAGTTTGAAATGAAAATATTTCTTTAAAAAAAAGAAAAAAGTAATGGTTTGTCCTACATTTTTGCATACACTCTTTAAATGTTATATTAATAATGTTGTTTCATTATGCTAGAGTTTGTTATGGTACACCAGTTCTTTTGGTAGACGCACTTTCACAAGTGAGGACTGTATTTATGATGAAGGCTTTTTTAAAAGCTTAACATCAAGAAGGATTTTAACTGGCTACTGTAAAAGGATTGCCCTGTTTTAGTGAGAATTATGACATTATCCATCAGTTCAAATACACAGTAAGCATAAAGCAAAAGCTTTTCTTCTTTCTCAATAACATTTTCCATAATACCCCCTTCTAACTGCATGCAGGTGCATGTTTTCAGCCACTCTCCACAGTACCTTAACAATCATTACAAATCCCACTTATCTAAACTAGTGATTAAAAACCTTTAAGGAGAAGCTGTTTAATTAAAAGTAAAGTAGACATTTATTATGTGTTTAGTGTGCCAATTTTGCTATGACCTAAGAACATTCTCTAATTAAATTTTGTAATTCTTTCATATATTACAACTACAATATGATAATGCAAAAGAAACATAACAGCTAATTCAAAATTCCTGTGTACATTTCTGAAGTGTTAGCACGCCTAGATTTGAAACCTAAGGCTTAATCTTGCCCCTATTAAAATCAATAGAGATTTTTTCTTTTGGTTGAGATCAATGTCAGGTTTTGAAAACAAAATATGAGTGGAACCAGATTATGATCTGTTTTACACTAGTGTAAATCTGAAGTCCTTCTGTTGTAAGTGCTGTAAATATAATGTGCTCTCTCTAAATTATGAACACCTCTATTTACTACTATCCATTCTCTTCTAACATTTTTCATTCTGAAGTTACAATTCTGTGTATACTTCCACGTGTATATGTATGTACACACCCATATACAGGAGATCTGTTTGTAATCTTCTTTATATCAGTTGGAACTGGGGACAAAGTAATGCAAGTAGGCTTATACCAATGTAAAATGTATGCAAAATCAGAATTATGCACTTTGTGTTTGTAGGAAAATGCATGTACTTAGTTATATGTAATATAATCCATACACAAATTAAAATGTGACAAGCCTGAGGTTGTCTCTCTGTTCACTAGAAAATGAGATGTCTGTGTTCTCTCAGTAATAACTTGATGAATCAGTCATTTAAAACATTACTATAAAATGTGAGCATAGCCACCGTGCCTTTATTAGGCACAGGACACTGACAGTCACGTGAAAACACACCTCTGTGGTTCAGTTTTTTATCGTTATTACTTTAACAGTGACATTTGACCTCTTTAGCTGCTTGTGTGTAGTGAAGTGTTCCTAGCTCACACCTGGTGTCGGTAATAAAGCACAGCATGCATAAATAATGAAGATATGTTTGTGAAACTTCACTAAGTGGCAACTGCCTGTGACAGAGACCCTACTACTAGTACTTACTGCAGTAAAGGCTTGTTAATGGAGACTGCTCAGTGGATGACAAAATGACCCAATTAAAGTTTATTCCAAATGACATCAGGGTCATAAAAAGAAACAAAAGAGGAGGAAATGGCTTTGGTGGACTGAAAATATATTGTAATTTACATTATTACATCTACACATCTCTACTTCATGCTATTTTGGGAGACTGCCGTATTCACTTGGAATAACTTGTATTTAAAACCAGTTTAATGAAAAGAATGATTGCTTATTTATTATGCTTAGAAATGATAGCTAACTATGTGCTATAGGACATCTTTTCCAGCAAAGGCTCTAGGAAGAATTTCTTTTGAGAATGGGGGTAAGGGAGCCATTTCTCCTGTCAGCCATGGGATCAGAGGCACTCAGAACAAACAAGGGATTTCAAATTCAAGTAGTCAGTCCATTTGGAAGGAAAGGACTCTCGTATATGCAATAAAGTGTGCCTAGTGTAGGGTTTGTTGTATGCTGATTTATACTGAAATTTCTAGATCAGGACTGAAACTGCAGGCCTCTTGAGGACTAGACATATGGCCCAATTTACAGAAAAGTTATTTGCTCTTAAATGGTCCTTTCATAGGAAAAGAGGAAACGTGAGTAAATGAAAGGAAACTGAGGTGCCCCAATGAGAAATCAGCAGGTAATAAAGTGTCAGTGATTTTGAACCACCTGCAGCTAATTTTCCATTGGTTCCTATCATGATTCTACATAGGGGAGGAGGAGAGACTATTGCCTTAAATCCCTTTTGCATGCAGTAACTCAGGTGATAGCATATGATGTATCTAATGCATTAGTTGGGTCCAAAGAAACAGTGTAATTCTTTTTTTCAGGCAGATAGGCACAGTAAGGAGAGCACTGGAATAGACCACAAGTACTGCTGTGTTTATAGATTGTCCAAATTAAAAAGGAGTAATTCAGTTCACCTCTGGCCACAAACCCCAAGCCCAGCTCAGAGCACTGGATTGTCCATAGCAGTACTTCTAAGAGTGGCAGAAAGCCAAACAATTTGCCAGACACTAAAAATATTAAACCAATGACACAAGGGCTGAGTAGAAATGAATATACTAGATTAAATGAGTCCTGTTGCAGAGGCAGAAGCATAGTAATGGTAGTAATAACAATTAATACTTGTCATGTATACAGTACTTTCACTGGAACATATTAAGAGGCCAGAGTCTGACACATTTACCTTACACTAAATAGTATCTTATACAAGTTACATAATGTATTCCTCAGTATAAATAAGGGGGACAAAAATCAGTTCTGATTTAATTGAGCCTTACAGCATCCTGGTGAGATAGTCAGATATCCCCATTTTACTGGTAGCAGGATTAATACATCAGTCCAGTATATCAGTTTTGTCTGCCAATGTGAATTACACTGGAATTAGCAACAGAGATATGCATCTATCCTGGGATACCAGACAGTTGTTCTGCCACCCTAACACTAATTCAGCATGGATAATAGTCTGCTTGCCACTGTAAACAACTATACGGGATAGCCAGGGACAGATGAAATATAAACCACTGTATCTTCAGCAATAAAGTTTTTCCCCTGATTCTTTCAGGGATAATTTTCCACCAGATTGGGCAAAAATACCCTGGTTTCAAGGTCTGCATCATCTATCTGTTAATTTTTTACACAACTGGAATTTCAGTTATATCTATGTCAATGTTTAATCTGTCCTGGACTTCCCTATTAACTCTTATGTCATGATTCTATTTCAGTATCACCAGTCTTTACTAGAAATGGCCAACTGGCTGAGAAAAGTAGAGTGACAGCCGACAAACAGAAAGCCAGAAGAAAGTGGCTGATACAAAATTAGATGCTGGCTCAACCAAGATGAGGAGCTCTATCATTTAATTTTATTTCAGCATTAAAACTAGAGCAAAATGAAGACACTGCCAGAAATCTCCAGACGGCCAGTTTAATATGCAAACACATTTTCACAATAATTAGCTTCTTTTGTAGTGAACTTGTAAAGTGCAACAGTATATTAATGGAATACAGTATGATAACCTTGAATGTGATGCTTTAATTTGTTTCACTAGAAAAATTGACAAAATAAATGAAGCCACACTTGTCATCATAAAAAAACATCCTGGCCTCTCAATATGAAAATGATTATTGACCCTTGATAGTTAAATACCTTCAAATGAGAAATGAAGCAGTTATATTTGAGCCAATTAATCTCCACTATTCCATTTGCATTAGTAAGGGGAAATATTTTTCTTACATTCTGGTCCCCTTGTTGTACTGCTTGGCATCGATTTCCTTAAGGCAGAGGGAGATCCCTTTCACATTCCAGGAATGAGCATATTACCAGTCCTTGTACAAGCAGCATGAAAAAAGATCACCACCCTATATGTCTAAATATGTAACTGACTTGCTAATCAACACCTCTTCTGAACTATTTAAGGAGGTGAAAATCTTTGCTCAAATAACACATACTTCTACAGCTCCTAAAAATACTAGATTTTTTAAAAAATATGTATTTGTCCTCTAAGTTTAAGGAAATGGGATAGCTGCATGTATATCTGTTTTAAGCATAATAAAATAGCGGACTAGTTCAGAGTGATTTACTACAGAAAAGAAAATCCTACTGCTGTAGCCAACTCTCTGTGACATTTATCTTCCATGTAAGAGTTTGTTAGCCCTAGCATTCTGATTAAATTCCAGTGTAGGCAGTTATATCTACCTGTCTATAATTTCCCCATGCTTTCAGTTGGAGATGATATTTTTCACTTGCAGTACTCAGAAATCTCCCAACTAAATGTTTTTCAACTAAGGGAAAAAAAACCCAACTTTTCATTGAAACTAAAACTTTTCCTTTTCAGTTATTTTTTTTGACAAAATTTCCTTTTGACGAGGGAAAAAGACATTTTGATAAGACTGAAAGATCTTCATTTTTGACACTTTCAGGATGGAATTTTTTTTTCATTTTGAAGTGATTGTGTGATTGTATTATAAATGTGGAGCTAAATTCTACTTATGCCTACCACGTCACTTACACCTATCAAGTCATGCTAACTTTCTTTTGTTAAAATGTGCAGAGGAACTGATCAGTTCTCTCCAAGAATACTATTTTTGTTTTGTTAAAAATAATAGGCATAATATTTCAATCAATGTTAAGAAGTAGCCTCATTGATATGCCACTCAAAACCACTCTCTCAGACAATTGACTTCAAAGGTAAGCAAACACAGGTTCTGAAGAAAAAATTAAAGAAGCACATCCCAGATCCAAAGGTCCTCCAATTGGAACATCTTGTTTCTAGGTCCCTGGTAAGTAAAGCTAATAATTAGGCTGTGTACACACATCCAAATAATTGAGAAGTCTTCCAGATTTCTTCTCCTGGTAAAGAAATTTACCCACAGTCATGTGTACAGACTTGAATGCTAAGGCCCTGAAGAGTGGACAGCTTTAAGTGCTGACACTGTGCTGCTGGTAGGGGAGATGCTATGCACACAGCTCAGCATGCTCTGCAGACTCCTTTAGTCTGTTTGGTGACAGATGACAGCAGTGCATAGGACAGCCCTGAATGGCTCGCTTAGATTGCCCATGGTCAGCCTGTGTTTTCCTGCAGCACAAGGTAAGGATAATGAAGGATGTGTATTTTCCATGCTGGAGTAGTAGAGTCCAGTGAGTCACACACATCTCCCTGGCCTATGGCCTTGTACAGACATTCACTTTCTCCTGGGGGAATTGCTGCTCTCCCAGCAGAAACCACAAGTGTTCAGATGTTCAGGCTTTTTCTCCCAGGGTACAAATGGTCGCTCCAAGAGAAAAATAGCCTGGGAACAACCAAAGTTAAACCACTTCCAGAAGAGTTTCTCTTGGGAGAGTAAATGTGTGTACATGCCATAGCTTCTCTCAAAAACCAGAATGAACATAGTTCTTCAGCATCCCTCCCAATCTGCTCTCCAACCATTTGAGCATTATATTGGAGCTGCACAGGACTTTGGAGTAGTCATAGATGAATTTCTAGTTTATGGAAGACATTGAGATACTTGGTTTTGTTTCAAAGCTGCAAATTTCAAAATTTTACAAGCCCAAGTTTTCACCAGTCACCATCACATACTTTATTATACAGCCTGCAGGCACAGAGTGGAGTGAATGTTCATAGCCTGGCCCTGAATTAGGAATGGATTCCAACTCTTCAACTTCTTCCTCATGCAGGTTCATTTAGACTAAAGGTCCTTCCTTTACTCACAGAAGTCAATGGCAATGCTCTTTTTGGTTGCAGTTGCTGCAGGATTGAGCCCAAACATCAATAACTTCAGTTTTATACAGGTGAGGTGGATTTCACCCATAAAGCCCAATCCTTCTTACAGTTAACATCATCTCCTGTTGATATCAAAGGCAATTTTGCCATTGAATTAAGCAGGAATAGTCATTAGGTATACAGTATCCTTTCTTCCATAACAGAGATCACAGTAATTGCTACTTTGCAATAGAGTTCAGGGAACATTTGAACTGATATGTCTGATGCTTTCAAGTGCAGCTGTATTGAAATGCAAAAAAATATGAAATACTGAGCTAAGTTTACATATTTTTCAAAACAGGAAAAAAACCCTGGGAAAAATCCTTTGGCACCAGTAGCCAGGGAGTTTTGCCATTGAGTTCACTGGAGTCTAGATTTTATCCACAGTTTTCATCCCTAGAAAAGATGCTGTAAACATCTTTTATACAGGAATTTCTTTGATACCCCCAGTCATTTTGTAATGTAATTTTTCAGGCAGTTTATTTGGAAATATTGTATCCACTGTATCTAGTTGTTAGAGATTTTCTCTGAAGGCATTATTATTTTTAATAATCCTCAGAAGTTTTGTTAAATCAGTATAAAATTTGTGCTCAATAATGCATAGTCTAGGTTCGGCTTTTGTGTCAGATTAGTTCAATTTAAATTTTTGCTGCCATACCAAATAAAAATGTTATTTCTGTTATTTCCCCTTCTTTCTTGTTCACAATTCTAGCTTTCAAGCATCTTAAATTATCTTGATGGTTTACAGAAAAAAAATACAGATTTTAAGCTTATATGCTCTTCATATGTAAATGCCTGATTACCAGTCAGAAGTGCACTGGGACAGAAAGTAAGTTTTCTTTATTCATTCAAAATTAAATAGTAGTATGTTTCCCGAGGAACCAAAAATATGTAAATTGTGGCAAAGTATTGATTGCATACTAATGTAATGTTGACAAGGCAGAATAATCACGTTTGCAGGTGGGAGTCTTATATACATTAGGCAGCACACGTTTTACTGATTGTATGGAACTATAATTCAAGCAGTATATGTTTCTGTAAAATAAAACTGTATTCACATACTAAAACCCTCCTACTACATCATGATAAAATGTTATGATCTTTCCCTGAGATTGATTAACAAAAAGAACCAGTGTCTAGTATTAAATCTGATGTGAATGACATTTAAGGTCATGAAAGGTAATCTTAGTGGTACTGGAATCTTTTAATCTTATTTGCAGATTATTTCATCAGTGGTTTCTCAGAGTTGCAAAAGGATTTTATTCTAGTATCTTTATTATTTAATTAAATGTTGAAAGTTCAATGTACTGTGTATTTCTTACATTAAATAAATAAACATTCTCTTCTATATATCCCAGAACACTGGGAGTTACAGGAAAAAGAACACCATAGTCTCAGGAATATATAGGCCCAAATTCAGGAATATGCAGGCCTAAAGTGGTGCTGTAAAAATTTGGGTCATTAAGAGGTTTGGTGTAATTATGTAGGAAAATGATTGCAATGAAATGAAATAATCTGTGTGCATTAACATTTGGGGATTCTGTCATAGAATAAAATACCAGTGATTTTAACTTGCACCTATTTGGTATAATACAAAAATTAAATTCAGCCCTGAGAAGAGTGAAGGCATTTCACACTGATGTTACCTGATCAAATTCATCAGGGTTGAAAAACGATTGCCTTCAGGGATGTTTCATCAGGAACATCATCTTTGTATTATCTTATATTACCTATCAGTTTTTAGGAGGGGAGGATGTGCAGCATCCTGTCCTCTTTCCTTGTTCAGCATGTAAGATATTATACTTGTTTCCCATATCCATTAAAAGGCAAATCTGTACAAGTTACTACTCTGCCAGTTACTGCCACCTTTTTATGACTAAGCTATATAGACATTCAAGTCTGGGCCAGGTTTCTTAGGAATGAGCCCAACAATGAAACCAGAAATAGTTGCATGCACTCCAGTGCAATATTGTCTAAGGTCCACTCGTGTGAACAAAAAGGGGCAAGTCAAGGTAAGCCAGCGATTAACTGTGCAGTGATTACTACACAGTCAACCCAGTGGTGGTGATTAATATCCAGGTTGGCCTCCCACAGTTTTGAGGGTTCCCACAACAAAGCCCTACTGCCTATATCCTCATGATGTCTGCAGTCATCTAGACTGATCTGAGGATATGGTCTGGGGGGGGTTTATGCTGAGATGCTTCAGGATTATTTCCCCAAAGAATTGGATCACTTCACAGGAAAACTGGTTTGTTCTTCAGGACCAATTATGAAAAGGGCATGAGAGAACTCCCAGCTTTCACGTGATTGAGCTGGTATCATCACTACAAAGTAAACAGGCTCTAATCCAAATTAGACTAGGTTCTACTCCATGCCCCCGAGTCACCTAACCACTGCTTAAAGCACCTCCAAACTTGGGTCAAAGGATGGTGAAGAGCATTGGGTTAAAACCTGAATAAGAGTCCAGCTCTCCACACAGTGTTAACATACATCCTCAGGGAGAGGTTAGAGATCAGTGAGCTGTGCCTTTCTTCAACCAGTCTTGTCAGGGGGGAGGGGAGACTCCAGTGTATAGTTAACTCCACCATAGAGCTCTAATTATTCTGCAGAACCCTATATTGCTCTCAACCTCCCTCCCACCCATCCACCCTCAGTAAGAAAGTTTGAGGGGCCCACAGTCAGCAAAGCTTTGAAACTGTATAACCAGGAAGTCAGGAAGAAACAGAAAGCTTTGAAGCTACAACAGAGGAACAGGTACTTCAGTGCATATCTGAGATTCACAAATTTTGGCACCCAAGCAAACCTAAGAGCCCCAAGTAACGTGCTCTGGAGAAAACTATCTGCAAAGGCGTGAATAAAGTGTTCCTCTCCCACTACCTACTTTTATGGGTTTTTCCACAGGACAGACAATCTGATCCATTTATTTACTGGCCATTACATAGCTGTCTCTGCTAGGTATTTATAGAGCAACAATTGCAAACCACTGGCACAAAGGTATTTATAGAGCACCAGTCAGACACAGTCTAGCCTAATGACTGATATTAGCATGATGTGACAAATACAAAATCTCTCTCTGAAACAGCAGGGTCCAAACAGCTCAGCTAACGAAACAGGAAACATGGTACATATATTTGCCACCATCACTCCTATCCTATTTGTGACTGTTAAGAGTATTTGTACTTCAAGTACACACAAATAACACCACTATGTACCTTGTATGCATTGCAACATCTTGCAGTGAGGCTTATAGTTTTTGGTGGCATGTAACATGCCTAGCAACAAAAGTAAACACCCAGCATAAGCTGGCTTTTTGGCTGCGATAAGCACACAGGCTGCAGGATGGCTCCATGAACAGACCAGAATGGCCTTGCTTTCACTTTCATCACAGGAATGCCTGTGATCACAAAATGCTACAGCCCATGTTCTGATCTTATAAGAGTAAATTCAATTTGCTTTATTAATTGGCTGTTCTATGGTCCCAACAGCTTTAGTACCTCTCAAAACACTTTGGTTATCCTCCTCCTACTCCTTTGAGTATGGTACTAGTATTAGCCCTCTTCTATGGATGTGGAAATGGAGGTATAGAAAAAGGTTAAGTGACTTGCCCTAGGTCACGAATGGAGTTGGTAGCAAGACAGGCAAAAATCATGGTCCACTCATTCTCAGGCTAGTACCATAATCATAGAGCACCCTCCCACACACAGCACAGTTTTGTTCTCTCCTACCTAGGTTACTGAACTATTAAATAAAAGGAACGATATTTCAAAACCAGTTATTTGCATTGAGTTATAGTTTAAAAGTGATTACATAAATTATTATTGATATTATATTTCCATAGATAAAAACCCTACATAGATGTACAGATGTAAACCTACATATTCCCAGAGAAGGGAGGCACTCACAAATTGTCATTTTTGCTAAAGAGAGTGAACAATCTCCTCTTAGCCTTCCTTGTCTTGTAGTTTGTCTCTGTTAGTGGCCATTACTAGATGTTTCAGAAGAATGCAAGATGCTCTCTTAAAAACAAGTATAGAATAATTTGGTGGGAGTCTGGGAGAAGAAGAGGCATTAGGGTCACTTTTTTTCTATCTCCAAGCAGTTCTGAAGTATAACAGTTTCCCTCCCTCATATTTTTTGTCTAATCTTATAACAGTGAATATTATTTGCATGTGTGTGTTTAGAAATGTATTTGAATCCACACAATGGACCAGTTTCAAATCTAAATTCCAGGATTCTGATTTCAGGGTCTGGCCTGATGGGACAGAGGAATGGATTTTGCATTTTGAAAAATTATGTTCCTGGAATGTGGTACTACTGCACTTATTTCTTTTAGGATGATACAAAAAAAAAAAAATCATGTACACATAGAGCTAAAATCTCCTGCACTGGGGAGCATCCTCCCCCCTCCACCCCCATTCCCCTTCAACCACAGGTGCCTTATGCACCTGAAGAAAAACACAGCACAGTTGTGCCTATGGGCAGAAGCTGCAAACAGTCCTTCAGCTTCCTAGACCAGTCAGTTTTACAAAGAGATATTATACATATTTGGATGTTAATTTGAATCAAGCTCTATGTGAGTGCACAAATTAGAGAAAAGTGTCTCTCTCTCTCTCATATGTATATAGAGATATGTGTATACTTCTGTGTATAAAATAGGCCTACACCCACTGAATATAATGCACATAATACATACACATCCTACACAGCGCAATGCAAAGGACATACTCCAGACTAGGAAGTCAAACATACACAAAGGAATGTGAAAATAGGTTCTACAATTCTATTCTTTCTGTAAGCAGACAGAGGCAGACAGGATGATTGACTGATAATTGATTTTGATCACAATAATGGTGGCCAAAATCACAGGATGAGAGCATTATTGCACTATTTAAGTAAATGTTCACAATCCAAAGGTGATACTTTATCAATTTTGTCTGAAAAAGACCCACCATTTTATACATTTCACTGATGAAAAAACAGAAAGTCAATACTACTGCTGCCATTTTGTTTTACCTTGAATGAGAGTGTTGTCAGGTGACATTAGCAAAGAAATAGAACACATGCTTGGAAAGGTGCCGTAGCGTATGGCTGCATCATGTACGGTTTAATATAATATAATATAATGTAATATATATGATTTGACTCTCTGTCAACCAGTAAAGCAAGTTGTGTGCCAAGGATAGAGTTTTTGCTCTCACATTTATTGTAGCTATCTAACTGGTTTGAAGCATTTGCAAGCAGTTTGTGAACAGCTGAAAAACAAAGTTTCTGAGAAGTGCCCCCAACTATCAAAGGCAGCCCTGATGTGATCCTTTCAAATATTAGCCTTTGTGTCAGTTTATGTCTGGAACCTTTTCAAACATTATAATGTGTCTCGATGCCTTTGAAAAAGTTCTAACTCTGCTACACATCTCAAAATTATCCACAGTGTACAGGATTTTTTCAATATTGGAAAAGCTAGTGTGTTAAAAAATAAACTCCCATAATTCTGAAACTTCTCATATAGCTGGCTCATTCCAAAGGCCTCAGTCGCTTCTTATCTTTTCCAGAAACCTGCTTTCTTCTCCCACTATATTCACTACACACATACACACACATACAGAGTTCTTCTTTCTTTCAGGGATTCCAACTTTGCCTTCTCAGATCATTGCTTTTTCCTATCATCTCTGTTCCATCTTTCTCCCCTTGACCCTTTCCATCTTTTTGCTCAGCTGGCTTCAGCTCTTCCCTCTTTCTTTCCAAGCTGCTTTTTTGTGTGGGGAGTTTCCCTCTGTAAGAAACTTTATCACATATGTACTATATGTGGTAGGGCACACTTTCTGTTCCCCAATCCTCCTTGCATTTCTCTCTATCGTTAATACTAATCCAGGCCACATTTCCAAATTCATGCAGGTTACCTTGTAGTAAGGTATACCCCCAGTGAACTTAGTATTTACTGCTCTGGCAGTTGGCATGACCACAGTTAACTGCACCAGCAACAGAAAAAGTGACAGTAAAAACATAAAGAGGTTGCTTTCACAGACCAGTGTCTTGCAAAAAGGTTCCATTCCAGTTGAAACCACAAAGTTCAAGTGGCTTCCGAATGTACTCAGAAGCTTTCTCCCATTCCTGCAAAACATGACACAACGGTTAACATTTAAAGACCAGCATCCTTATCTTCGGATTAGATGGTCTTTCTCAGTTTGGACTGCAGAAAACTAATCAGGAATTAAATGTTCCCATTGCTCAGTACCTAGTACCTTATTATCCTTTTTCACTTCTGTAAATGAGACACATTCTTATTATTTATCCTGGCGTTCACTCAGACCAAGTTAGCCAAAATCACTTGGGAAACATTTGATCTTTAGCTTTTCAAAGGTAAGATTTAGCTCTGCTATGTTTGGTTCAGGCCACAACACCAGGTCTCATTTTAAAAGTTTCAAATACCCTTATAGAAAACTTGGGTACAGTTTAGCCAACTCTGACAACTAAGTAGAGGTATGTATATATGGATGCATGTACAAGCACATCTGCACTCATGTACATGAATGTATATATACACACATACAATTTCTAAAAATATTGAAGGTACCTTTACAAATACTTAGGTTCCCCAAATTAGAAGTTCTATCTAAAAGGAGGCTCTGGTGACAGTGAGATGCTCTTTCCTAATCAGGTGCTGCCTGTTACCAAGCAGAGTAATCTAATTTGCAAGTAGGTGACCTATATGTCTGGACATACCTGATTATTTATTCAACTAATCAAATTATATAGTGTCATTTGATGATAGGATGTTCACACTGCTGACACGATGTTATTTTTCTTCTTACCAGATAAGGGGAATTGATTCTAATCTATATTACTTTTGTTAGTCATCAGCTCTTACACCTAGGTCTGCCAAGGGTTTTTGTTAAGTTCAATAGCACATGTATCATTAGGTCATAGTCAAGATATGCCTTGTTGAATAAAAACAGGGACCACCAGCACTTGATCAGCTTTGTCTACATACCAGCAGTTCAAGTGCCAGAGTACCTTGCAGTACCTTGCTCCCACAAGCAGGCTGGTGCATTTGCCCAGTTCCACCTCTTTTTCTCGGTCTGCGTCTGTATTAAGGGGGGGGGGGGGGGAAGGAAA
>NW_017728992.1:68887558-68894946 GCF_001723915.1 Gavialis gangeticus | reverse complement strand
GGGGGGGGGGGGGGGAAGAGAACACCATGCATTAGATGCTTCATCTCCTTAGAAAGCTCCCTTCTCCCCCCTTCTCGAGAGCAAAAGGCGTTGGAATGTTAAGTATATCTTTCCATCCCAGGCGTGTCCTCGCAATCCATGTTTTATAATTAATTTCAAGGCATGTGTCACAACCAAGACACGATGCAGTAACTTGTTTTTTGATTGATTTAATCCCCCTACGATATCTACTGAAAACGTCAACCAACAGCCCTTGGGAGGGATCAGCTCGGGGGTCTAATCAGAGCGGGGTGTGTTTGTGTGTGTGTCCCGGAGAGGGGCAGTAGCTAAAGGCCTCGGAGGAGCTCGATATTTACAAGATCCTTTTGTCAACCCAGTACATTATCTGAGGGGGTGGGGGTCGAGGATTTAGTGGGAAAGAAGGAGGCTTTTAAAATATATAATTCCGAGATGCTCCTGGAGCGGACTAAACCTCCGCTGTGACAACGGCTGGGAGGGTAATAACAACTCATTGTTGCCATTGTGGTTCCCCTCCTGGCTGCGAAGGCGCTGACCTCTCGTACCTCGCAGGGGTGGCTTTTGCCGCTGCTGCCGCTGCTGCTGCTACTGCTGCTTGTTGTTGTGGGGCGGCTCTCTGGATAGACAGCCGTCTGCTTTAGGCTCCCAGTGTCTAAGCTGCGGAGTCTAATCGCTGCCATCTCTGTGACCCTTAATGAGCCGGCGCTTGGGTTGGGAGCTGCGCTTCTCTATGGCTGTGCAGCAGCAGCAGCCCGGAGCCCCCCAAGCCGGAGCCAGTTCCCAACGCTGCTGGGGAGGGTGGATGCCCTCCGGTGCCTGGCGGCTCCTCTCTCCCAGCCGCTTCCCCTCCTCCCCACTCGTTCCCCACTTGGGAAGCACAGAAGAAAGCCTAGCCTTTTTTGGATCCTCTCCCTTTTTCTCGAAAGCTCCCCGTTTGGTCCGGAAACTCTGCGCTATCGCTCGGATCTGAGCGATGCACTCTGGCACAGGCAGAGAAATAGCCAGGCGGGGAAAGTTTGCCCGGGGGTGGGGGCGGGAGCCGGCCTTGGCAAAGTTTGGGGGAAGTTAGTGGCCAGGGTCGCGCTGCCCGGCGGGGCGCGGGCCGGGGGGAAACAGCCGGGGCGGGCGGCCGGGACCCGCGCGGCGCAGATCGGGGCAGGGCAGCACCGGACCGCGGGGATGCGAGGAGCAAACATGCGGGGCTCCTAGAGCCAGAGCTCCCTGCAAGCGTGAGCCTTAGGGCGAAGGAAACATGCATGTGCGGTACCTGTTTAGGGAAGGCATTAGCTGGAAAGGGGAGGGGGGGAGCAGGCACGGGGAGAGGCAGCAGGGGAAACCTCCTCCAGGAGGCAGGACAACACCCGGGCACCATCGGACAAGTGCTTTTGCTTCGCTGTTTCACGCTCCGGGCTCCGCGAGTTGCAAAGAGCACATCGGGGTGTTTCAGGCGCGAGGAGCAGGACTGGGTTTCGCCCCGCTCGCCAGAACCGGGGCGATCTCTTCCTCCCCACACCCCCCTCCTTTAAAAAAATCAGACTGGGGAGTGGGGCTATGGATGGGCTGGCAAATCTGAGGTTAGCCCCCCTCCCTACCCCCCTTCTTTTCTGTCTGACACAATACGGGAACGATTTCATCGCTAAGCTGTCTCCAGCAGGAGCAGATGTAAAATCGCAGCCGAGAGCCCTTTAGCGTCGCTTTCAGCGCAGCCCTGCCTTGAATGCTGCAGACAGCTTCGGTGAGGGGCACTTGCCTTCTCCGAAACACTGCTCCCTCTCTCCGCGAGGGTGTCGAGCGGGGTGCCCGTGCTCTCAGCCAGCTCTCCCCCTGACCAGGAGGCAGTGCGCCCTCAAGAAGCGGGGCTGCTGCCCCGGGTAAATCAAACTTAGCTGCTGTGATCCTTGTCCCCCTCCCGCCCCCCTTCCAGCTCCACTCCTCCCCGCCACTCGCCTGAAAAGCGCAAACTTGCCTGGAAATGGCACTTCAGCTTTAATGCGACTCTAACTAGCCCATTAAATATGATCAACATACCGTTTGCACGGAATGAAACCTTTCCCAGTCCTGATTGCTCCAAAGGGGAATCACGTCCTACCTCCCACCTTCCCCAGCTCCATTCTCCCAGTGTACACACACTTGTAATTACTGGTGATTGTGCTAAGGCAACCCTGAGCAAAAGCATGCTGGTGCTGCGGAGAGGGGAGGCAGGGAAATACCGTTAATTTCAGGAAAATACACGTGGATTATGCTCCCCCTTCGAGGCGGCTGTACCTTTGCACACCCTGTAGATCCTGCGCGTTGCACACAACCCTCCAGAGCCGAAAGGGCTCCTGTGGCTCACTTAATGTATATTTTTTAATGGATCACCAGGTGATCGGGAGAGAAATGATGTGTCGCTTTGTGCGAACGGCAAAAGGGGAGAAAGTGGGAAGAGGACTTGTTAGTATTGATTCGAAACAAGCCGTCCGCTCTTGGTATAATTTCTGCCGTGATTGTTTCTTACATAACTCGCTGCTTCCAACGCGCTCAGAAAAAAAAAGAGTATAATAAACCATTGGGCCTTCTGAGAGCTTAATTCCCCTCCTGCAGGAGAACAGGGGACTGGAGTGCGATCAGTAACTTCCTTCAGCATCATTTGCTTTTCCTTTGCAAAGGTTGAACGGTCCCTTTCTTAACCTAATATTTTTTTTTATTTGTTCAAATGACATCCAGCCCTCTCCCCCCCAACTCCACACACACCCCTTTTCTTTTCATCATCATCAAATAAAGATTAGGTGGGCAGATTATAGAAAGCATTTTCAGTCCTGTGCTGATCTTTATTCCAGAGCCTTTGTGATGATATTGATGATGATGATGGTCAAGTGGACAGTTTGATTTTTGTGTTTGGAGCTAGTTATAAAGAATCAATATTATATCAAGGGGTAACTTTCGTGATAAAGGACTTTAACCACTCTGGCTATTCATCATAAGTCTGTAGCAAGCAGATAGGTCAAAAGAAATTATATTGCACTAAAGAGTGTGTCTTCTTATCTCTCCCATACCAGGGGAATAAGGGACAAGCCGATCGATACAGTAGCTGCTGTATACTTCTTGCAATTATCAATAGCTGATTTCGTCTTTTGAGGCCTGCATCTATTAATACAAACTAATAATAATCTTCTGAGCATATCTGTAGCCAAGGGGATAAAAGTTTGTATACCTGAGAGCGCTATTTGTGGAGCCTCAGTTCCTGAACGATGTTATTCTATTCTACGGAGAGCTATAGCATATTCCTCTCGCTACTCATTTTAAGTGACATATAGATGTGTGAATGTAAAGGACTGTATTGCCGGGTGCCTGTGTACATGCACACAGTAAATATATTATCGCCTGTGTGCATCTAGATAAATGCAGACAGGTCGTGCTCGTGTGATATTTTAATGTCTACAAGGCGTCAATCTGCACGTAAACCTTGCATCTATACGTGCACGTTTCTAACATCTATATGCTGCCTCTCCAAGATCTATATTTGCATGTAGGCTGCACATAGCCCATAATCCCTGCTGCTGGAAAACGTTTTGTTAAATTAATCATAGAATAATTTTGGATAAAGAACAGAAAATATTGATGGTAACTGGAGTTTGCTAAGTGTGAGCAGGAGGCTTAGTGTATATGAATCGATGTTTATTAGGATCTAAGAGTGACATGATATTAAATAAAACGAAAACTAACTTAAATGTTTAAGGCAAAACGTTTAGGAACGATTGTGCTGTGGACTGGTTCTATAAATCTGACGGCGGGGCTAGTTGCTTTCTACAAAAAAAATTCTAATAGAAAAGAAACATCTTTATAATTGACATTTGACATGCTGTTTGGGTTAGGCTGTGGTAGACCAAGCACAGATTTCCCTCTGATGGAAACATTTATCATCGTGATTGCTCCAGAGTGGCAGGTGGTGTTATCAATTACCTCTTCTTACCAATAATAATATTAGTATGGTAATATCTTTGCTCGAGTGAGAACGAATTAGCGGTCAGTTGTTACAGCCTCCAACAGACAAAATAGTGCTACGTTTAACCCCAAGGTCCTCACACAAAAGTTGGGGTGGGGGGAGTGGGTGAGAAAGGGGCATCAGACTGCAGGGAAGGGGAAGAGATAATAGAAAACAAAGTGCAAATAATCGGACCCCTCCCCCACTTAGGAAAGAAGTTGCTGAAGCAAAATTTTTAAAACCTCCAGCGGACCGACCGCACGAACTGTCAGATCCATCTTCTTCCCATGCGGGTTTCTGAACGCAAACCTTATAGATAACGTATATGCAGGCAGATCTCTTTAGCCTCTCCTTGTTAACTCAAGCTTTCTAGTTTGGGGGGTTTTGTTCCTGAATAAGTGATACGAATTAAGGCAAACACCTAATTATGGGTCCCATTAATGTAAAAAAATACCGTACTAATTGGTAAATCATATTATTTAGCAGACAAAATAATAACGTGTCGCTTCCTAAAATGAAAACACCATTCCAAAGAGAAAGACAATTAACAAATTAGATTTAATTGCAGGCGAGGGGGGAAAAAAGCAACTTTTCCCTTTTTTCCATCATTATTAAAAATATTTTAATGGACCCTCCAGTCCTGGAGCGAGGGCTCTGAATATGAGTTTAAGTGCAGCTCGTGCACACACGGACCCAGTTCTGTACTGTACAGTGTTTATCTGTGCCCACATACGGATCTGCTTCGGCACCGACTTGTTCTGTCAAGCAGTTTTTTTCTTCTGGAGTGGCCATATTTTTTACAGTTCAACCTCTGCAAATATTTCGGGGTTTTGCTCAGGTCAGCTGGAGAGATTCATTAAAAGAACCGTGAAAAAGTTTTCAGACTGACAGGGCAAGAGCGAGCGGGGGCAGAGGGATTAGAAGACACTTTATAATAACTTCACCCTGCCTCCCCTTTCCCTGGCGAGATGGATGGTTTCTCACCTAAGCCACTCATAAAAGTTTCGCCCTAAGATTTAAAGCGAAGGTGGCGACTCTTCGCTGTGTGTGATCGGAGGGGCACACGCAGGTGTGGGGTACAGAGACCCAGTGATCATTGCAAGAAAGTCTTCCCTCTAGTGAGCTATTCAACGAAATCTGAATGTAGCTTGGATTTAGGAAGACGCAGAGCCCTGCAACTCTATCAACTCTTTCAGTGTCTCGTTTCTTTCAACAACAACAAAAAAAAACCCCTATAAAATGTGTCACTTGTTGTAACCCTAGAATATGTAAATGTCGAGAGATACAAATCTGGTAATTATGCCTTTCTTGCCTTTGTGATCTCCAATGTTCATTAAACATTAAAGACTGGATTATTTAATTTTCCACTTAAAGATTCTTTCACATCTCGCAAAATCATATTACACTTGTGATTTTCTCTTACAGAAGACAACGGCAGGTTGTTGGGTTTTTTTTTAACTGTAACACTCTCGAGCAATTGTGTTCTTTTTTTTTTTTTAACCACCGTTATGAGAAATGGGCTTTTAAAATCCCTAGGCAAGTCCCCATTGTGCTACTGGTGAAACTAAAAGACCTTGAGAAACAGCAGATGCTAAAGTTTAGGAAGAAAATGTTGATTGATCAACAGCAGCACAATGCCTTCAGAAGATGACTGGATGAAAATTGACACATTTCTGGTGCTGCTGCAATTGGGGGAAAATGCCTATGCCAGGTTAAAGTGCAGCTTCTCTGATTCCAGGCAAATGTTTCAGCTACAGTGGGGAGCCGGGCTTTTTCACCTCGAGCAAATCGGGAGAAAGGTACCTATGTGCCATCTGAAAGAGAAGATGTAAAGCGATCATTTCATTCCCCATGGCAGTTTGTGAAGGTTACTTGAACGCTCGCAAGGGATCCCTCTCGTCTGGAAAAGAATATAGGCACGTCTGTCTCCAGAAACACCAGTGTTAGTGGGCGGGCAGTATTCCTTCCTCGTGGTGGGAAGACAAATGCTCAGTAAATGGGGTCCGTGCCCTCCCTTCTTCATATTGGAAAATGATATGAGTCGAGATCTTTCAGTTGGGAAACACTCAGGCTGCCAAACTTTCAGGCAAGATAGGCTTCTCCGGAGGAAAGTTAGGGGAGAATGTAGAGAGCCTAGGAAGTGGGGCTTCCTATGTATACCTTGTATACCAATGTATAAATGGGGGATCCTAGACAAGGGACGCGTTTCACAACCACCCCAGTTGAATCCGGACAACATATTTGTCTCCAAACTCTGAAGCCATGTCTCCGGCGTGGCTGTGGTTTAGGGTGGGCTTTTTCTCAGGCATTGAAAGAGAGGAAAAAAAGCTGGAAGCAGACATGGCAATGCACTCTGCGGACCGGCCTAACCCGATGCCTCTGTAACTGCCCCTCGGCACGTGCAAGCCCCTACGCACGTAAGAGTAGGGAAGAGACCCCGGGCTCGGAGATAGCATCCCTGCGCAGAGGATGGAAAGGCACCACACTGTATCAGGAGGGGAGCTGGCCACAGGGGAGGCTCCCGAGGACGCCAGGGCTAGTGTGGCCGAAGGGACTGGACGGGTTTGGCGCGCCGGGCCGGGCCTCGGCCCCCAAGCCCTTCCCGCCCGCCCCTGTGAGAGGCAAGGTGGGCTCTTGGCCCCGCGCTCCCGCCGGGGAGGGGCAGAGCCACTGGAGCAAGACAAAGGAGCGGGGGAAGCAGATCCGAGAGGCTGATCTGTAAATAATATTAACAACGAAAAGCCCCGAAAAGGAGGAGGGGAGAGGGGAAAGGAACCGAACAACTGTGTGTGTATCTGTGTGTGTCTGTGTGTGTATGGGGGGGGGGGGGAGGGTCCTTTCCTCGGTGCACTGATGCGCGGGATGCTGAGCCGATCAGTAACGGTGTGGTACATCCTAGCGGTAGCTCCCTGGTATGGGAGCGCTGGCACGCGTGTGTCGGTGTGTGCGCGTGTGAGACAGAGACAGTGTGCGCGCGTGCCTGTGTGTGTGTGCGAGTGTGAGAGTGTGTGCGCGCGCCTGCGTGTGTATGTACGCGTGCATGTGCGCGTCTAGGTGTACGCATGTATGTGTGCGTATGTATGTCTGTGTGCGCATGTGTATGTATGTGTGTACGCGCGTGCATGTGTATGTCTGTATGTGCGCGCGTGTGCACGTGTATATGTGTATGCATGTGTGCGCGCGCGTGCATGCGTGTGCACGTGTATACATGTGGTCGTGTGCATGCATGCACGTGCGTGCGTATGTGCACGTGTGTATGTGTGCGCGTGTGTATGTGTATATGTATATGTGTGTGTGTGTCCCCTTGAAGGCTCCCAGCAGAGCCCGAAGAGACAACTTGTAGCTGCAGTCCAGACAGCCCGGCAGTTCCAGGCGAGGCAGGGACTGGGCGATGCCCCCCCCCCCC
>NW_017728992.1:68886392-68887289 GCF_001723915.1 Gavialis gangeticus | reverse complement strand
CGCCATCACACCCCTGTCGCACGGGGGGGCGTCTCTTTCCTTCCCTCCAATTTAAAAGCAAAGAGGGGGGGCCGGGGGAGGGGGCCGGGAGCCGCGGGAGGCGGCGGGGAGCTGCTGGGGGAGGAGGCGGAGGTGGAGAGCCGGCGGGAGGAGGAGGAGCCGCCGTGTGACCCGCACCGCTCCCAAACTTGAAAGTTTATCTGCCCGAAATCGAGAGCCGCCGCGGCGCGCACAGTCCTCCTTTTACACGAAGAAGGAGGCATCGATTGGGGAGAGCCGGGCGTGCAAAGGCAGGCTCCAGCCCCGGCGAGATGGCGTGAAAGGCGAGGGAGAGGGGGGTGGGGGTGCAAAAAAAAAAAAAGACAGAGAGCAAGAGAGACCCTTGCAGCAGCAGCAGCAGCAGCAGCAGCAGCACCAGCCACCCCCTCGCCAACTCAGCCTGAAAGAGCCGGCGAGCCCCGAGCGCGGATCGATATTGTTTGCTGGAGACCGAGGAAGTCTTTGCTCATCCCAGGCGCCAGCAGCCCCTGGGCACGGGCAGCCCCGAGCGCAGGAGGGGGGCAGTGTCACCAAAACCAATAATCCTCCTCCTCCTCCTCCCAACCTGAGACCGAGCAAGGAAAAAACAAAATTAAACAAAAAAACAGAACTAAAAAACCCAACCAAACTTCCTAGCCATGGACAACAGGAAGTGACCGGCACCAGCACCGGGGGAGGCTCTGCTCCGAGAGCGAGAAGCTGCGAGACAAAGAAGCAGCCGGGAGAGGTGAAAAGACACACAACTGCCCCGGGTCTCCTGGGGAGGGGTGAGGGGGGGAGGATGGAGGAAGAGCCCGAGCCGAGAGCTTGAAGATCCAAAGGAGCCGCGAAAGTTTCCTCCCTTCCCCAGAAGAAGAA
>NW_017728992.1:68881070-68881392 GCF_001723915.1 Gavialis gangeticus | reverse complement strand
CTGGTGAGGGGGGGAGGATGGAGGAAGAGCCCGAGCCGAGAGCTTGAAGATCCAAAGGAGCCGCGAAAGTTTCCTCCCTTCCCCAGAAGAAGAAACTCGGAGGCCGGCCCGCAGCCATCCCATGCCATGCCCAGCAACTTGTGGCCCCAGGGAGAAAAGC
The DNA here is from genome assembly GCF_001723915.1 of Gavialis gangeticus. Taxonomy (NCBI): domain Eukaryota; kingdom Metazoa; phylum Chordata; order Crocodylia; family Gavialidae; genus Gavialis; species Gavialis gangeticus. The sequence goes on along the minus strand of NW_017728992.1, from coordinate 68,881,232 downwards.
AGGAGGCAGGACGAGCCCGCGCCGTGTAGGAAGAAAAAGAAGAAGAAAAAGCCGAGGCAGGAGGCAGCCCAGCTCGTGGGGAAGCGGGGGGAGGGGGGGAGGAGAAGGGGGAGAGGCGCCCAGCCCGCAGCCAGTTGCCCCTCGCCCATATGCGGGGCACAG
>NW_017728992.1:68875564-68876070 GCF_001723915.1 Gavialis gangeticus | reverse complement strand
CAGCACATCCTCTCCCTTCCCATTACCCCCACCCCCCATAACCACCTCCTTCCACCTCTCGCTGATGCCTCTGCAAAAAGCAGCAGCAGGCAGCCTCAGTTAGCAGCATGTCTCGTCGGAAGCAAGCGAAGCCCCAGCATCTCAAGTCGGACGAGGAGCTGCAGGCGGAGGTAGTTTCTGAGCACGGTAAGGGCTCTCCCTCTTCTGGCTGGGTTTTTTTTGGGTGTGTGTGCGTCTGTGTATATGGCTGACCTGTTCCATTTTTGCCTAGAATGTATGGTTACAGACTTGAGAGATGATGGCACGTACAGTGGACTTGGCATGTGCTGTGGATACTGGATGATGGCATGTGCAATGGTAATGGTATAGAGCAGGGGTTCCCAAAGTTTTTATTCCATGGCCCGGCAAACCACAGCCTGGAAGTAGCCGTAGCCCAGCAAACCATGGCTTAGCAGTCACAGCCAACCACAGCTGGAATTTCTGGCTGGCATACAGGTAAGGGTACC
>NW_017728992.1:68865747-68875495 GCF_001723915.1 Gavialis gangeticus | reverse complement strand
CGAGCAAAGAAAAGTTCCTAGTTTCTGCAAGTTTCCCCAGCTCATCCGCTCCGAGCCCGCTGTCTGCACACTCCCTCCTGGCCCCAGCCAGCACCCCCTGCTCGGTCTGAGGAGCAGCCCCTCTCCCTCCAGGAGGGTGCACCCCCCAGGGGAATCCCTTTCTACCCCCCCCCTTCCCCACTGCTTGCAGGGAAGAAAGGGCAGAACTGGCACTTCCCTGCACAGTCCCTTTGGGAAGTTGGGAGCTGGGGTGCGGAGGTGGCTGTGGGGAGCCCCCTGCCCCCAAGCCCAGCCACAGGGACTGACCCCTTCATCCCCGTCCCATCCCCTCCAGTATCTCCCTGCCCCTAACTCCTCCCTCCCAGAGGGGTGCGGGGCATCCCCTAGACTGCTGCCCCAGCAGCCCTGCCAGCTCCCCTGCTACCTCTAGGGCCTAGAGGTAGCAGGGTTGTGGGGGCAGCAGAGTTGGCCCAAAAAGTCCAGGCACTCTCTTTTTTTTTGGGTGGGGGGCAGCTCCCTTAGTGTTGGAGCTACCCCTCCCTCCAGTTCTGGGGCGGGGGGCAGCTTTCTTTCTCTTGCCCCTCTGCCCATTGTGATCATGCCCCCCCCCACCATGCAGATGCACTTTTTTTGCTGTTTCTAGACTGCCCAAACGGCTGGTAAACAAGTGTCCCGGGTTGCCAGGAAGGATCTGATCCTTGTCTGTCATTTCTGCTGGGCAAACAACAGTACCAAGCCTTTTTTTCCCCTTTTTTTTTTAAATTAATAACCCCCTCCGTACTATATAACCCTCTCTAGAGGTCCAGTTTGCAAAGGGATCCCCCAGCCCCTTCTGCCTTGGCCCTGACAACTTTGAGGGCTCCCTCTTGAAAGTTTCTTTTCCCTCCTGGCAGACACTGGAGCATTTTTAGTGTCTTGAGCAGCCAAGTGAGACCCTCTGTTTCCTGCACACTGCCTAGGCCCCCACATGCCTGGATTTGAACAGAGGGGAAAAAAGCCCGTTCTTCCTAGTGCTTTCAAACTGGGATGTTTTACTAGTTGCATGGGGGGGGCATATGAAAGTTGGAGACTAGGGAGGATTTTGACTATTGTATGTGAACTTTACAACCTTTAAAGCTTAAGGGCAGTGTGTGAAGCCCCTTCATCAGGTTATAACATCTGTCAGATTGGCAGATCTTCAAGCCCAGGACTACCACCGCCTCTTCTTTTTTTTTTTTTTTCTTCCCTTTCCAGAGTATTAGGAAAGGGGGGTGGGGTGTCTACACAGTCCAGAGAAGGCAGGAAGGGTCTGCTACTACTGCAAAAAAAAAAAACCTTCTGGGTCCTCACAATAACAGCTGAGAAACAAAACACCGGGTTCTTCCTTTAAGGAGAGCAGTGACAGTGTAAGGATCATTAAATGGAAGCAAGCAGGTCAAATATATTCTTTTTAATTATGTAAACAAGATTAATTAAGCACAGTGCCTGTTGGGGAGGATTCTTGGTTTTTTTTAAAATGTATTTTTCGCATTGTACACTTTAAAGTGTTCAGAATCCTTTTCAGGACGGAGGGGGGGCAAGAAACCACTACTTCATTATGACACTTCTAGTGAGTTAATAAATTGAAGAAAATTGTTAAACTAGGTTTTTGTTTTGTTTTGTTTTGTGAATCTTATCTATGTAGCCATGTCACCCAAGATTAGAACAGGAGATATGCTAAAAAGAAATGCTTGCATATGGTGGGTAGATTAAGGACAAAGAATCTTTTTGTCATGGAAATGTTTTTTTTTTCCTCCCTTTTTTTTTTGGTTTTGTTTTGTTTACTTCATCACATAGAATTTCTCACACTTGGTTTGTTTTGTATTACCCTCAATGACTACATGATCAAATGAATGGATTTATTTCTGCCGAATGAGAAAGACAGTCTTTCCATCAAAAGGACTACATTGCATCCCAGTGAGGAATTTTAAAGCGTTATTATTGTGGTCCCTGAATAGCTCAAAATCGGCTTTCACAGCAGCCCTAAAATGCAACAATGTAAATACTATCCAGCTTTAGAAGGCTGTTATCAAAATGTGCTATGTTCCCTTTTATTAAAACATATTTTAATTAATAGAGTGAAGCCTATCGTAGATTAATAGTTAACAAGCTGAAGAAGTACTGTTGGTTCTTCACTTTCATTTCAAAATGAGAACAAGGTGAACTTAGTTGAGGGGTATGTAGTGCACATTTGTGTAGTGAGTGTTAATCATTTTACGTGTTATACCATGAAGTCCAAATAGTGCTCTAATAAGAGGTCAGATATTTTTAAGTGCACAAAGAAAATGTTAGAAACATAACATTTCTTGTCAAGTCGTTGCTTTTCATTTCTTTTCACAGTTGTATTCAAGATATTGCCTCAGTTCCTGAGCATATTTTGCAACAGGCCAAAAATAGTCTGCATAGGACAAAACAGAGAAGGAGCCTATCTATAGGTTTCTAAAGGGAAGACTATTAATTATTCTTTCTTCTGTAGCCTTTTAAACATTTTTAGAGTCATAATGCTATTTATAGAAATTATTATAATCCCCATATTAAGTTGAGGAAAGTTATTTATTTAGTATAATCATACCATATTTAAATACCTATATATATGAGAAGTACTTACCTTATTATAATAAGGGAAGTACTTTAAAAGAACATATTAAAAGGATTCTTCATGTAACTAAAATAAAGTTTAGAAATAGCTAAAAGAAACCTGACAGTTTGGACAACAGAATAAAAACTGAACATTGGACGATGTATCAGTTTATATCGAAGCTTGCCAATTTTGGTGGTGATATTACAATAGTAGTTTTAAAAATGAAGTAAATATGTATTAGCTCAGTTTGTACTGCAGCATAGTACAACTGAGTTCAAACAACTGAAAACAGTCTCAGTTTGGTGGTTTGGTAAGAGACTGTTTGAAAACTGAAGATAATTGACAGTGTCATCAGCTACAAATTTACATACAAAATCATTTAAATTTTTTAATGTGGAATGCTCAAATATACTTTTTGTAATTTGGAAGAGAAATGTTTGCAAACAGTTAATAATGATTGCCTAGCCAATTGCAGTGTAGAACAGTGAACAAAAGACACTTATACACAAAACCGTCTTAAGGATGCCATACTGAAACAAATGATGCAAATCATTTAAACTAGTGGCAAAAGACTTGAAATTACTGTAGCTGATATCAGATACAAAATCTTCTTTATATATTTTGAGTAAATATAATTGTAGCTATCATATGCTTTAAATTGCTATACTGCAATATCATAATTCTGAGCTGCTTGTAATCTGTTGATTTAGGAAAAAAGTGTGACTAGAAAACAGAAATATTATAGGCATTTTTGAACCAGAACAATGTGTGCTATTAAAGGAAGATGACAATCATTTTTAAAGTAAAAATAATAGAACTTCAGTTTATCTAATGTTAAAAAGTGATTTCAGGATTGTAGAGCTAAAGTTCTAGGAAGGGTAACTATGGCAATTGATGCTTTGGACTTTTTTCATGCTAAGCTAATGGCGAAGATGTATCATTTAGTTTAGGTGAAGGGAAAATCTTAAAGGAACTATAGAACTGCAGTTTTCTAATACAATTTTGCAAACAGATGTTTTGCTTTTTTAAAAATAGATACAATTATAGTAAAGTTTTTTTTGCTTTGCAAAATGCATAATATATTTTAAACCAATATATTGTCTTAAGGCTGATTAACTGGAATTGTGATATGTGTATTTTTGAACATTTAGTAGCGGCAGCTGTTTTTGGAAAAAAATACTGCATCCAGTTACACCAATTCAATGAGAGTAACCATTTTCCTTGGGGAAAAAAATCTCTTTTATTTGAGTATATGCAGTAAAGATATATCCTACAACTACAAGGAAAAGTCTGCATATGAAAAAATACAGAGGACACTGTAATGCAATTTAGAAATATAAATAATTGTTTTATCTAGAACATGAAAGATGACAGCAAGCAATGAGTATACATGAAACTCCTATAATTTTGCAGACATTTCTTCTGGAGAAACTAGACCAGAGATGGCTTATTTGATTTGGAAAAAATAAAATTTTAAGAGCCAAACGAAGTATTGCTGATTAATTTCCCCTTTGATGAAATGGAACAGTTGATACTGTTCACCTATACTTTGGGAATTTTTGCACATACTTCTCGGACAAACTTTGTAACATATATTTGCATCATATATTTTTGATTATGTAGAAAGGCAGCGGGCATAAAATACATGGGTTAACAACAGGAATTACTTAAGTTAATTATTTGGTGTGTGCAAGATGATGGAGAAAGCATGCAAAAGTAGGTCAGTTTTCATTGCATGCTGTTAGGCATGCAGAAGTTTTGCCATTGATCTTGAAGCAGACATAAGTGCATTTTTTTTCTTTGGGAAATTTTTAAGGTGATTTTCTAAAATCTTAATATCAGCAGGGTGCTAGGATATCTAAATATAGAAGTTCAAAATAAATGATACTTGCCAAAATACAAGCAAAATTCTAATTCTAGAAGAAAGCATTCACATTTCCTTTTAGTAAGATTTTTTTTTTTTTAAGAAAGAGGAAAATTCAAACAAATGGCCATAGATACTAGCTTTGAGAAATTAAATCCTGGGGAAAAAATGCTTTTTTTTCCTTGTATGATTTGCTGACTGATTGCCAAGCCAGGACAAAGATATCTGTAGTCCATCCACTGGTTAAGATGTGGGTCACTTAGGTTTGCTGATAATAAAACAGATATGGCCTGACCATCAAATAGTTAAGTTCTGACACATTTTATACAAAATAAAGCACGTATTAAACATACCATTTGAAATATTTAACTTGTAATCTGACAGTAATTCTCCACAAACTTTTCAGAGGAATCATTATCAAATCTCGTTACAGTGGTTAATTTTTACTAAATCCTGTGTTTCAACATAAAAGGCCAAAATCCCGTTTGCTTTACTTTCACAAAACCATGCTCTCAATGTAATCGGCGTTTTCCATGAATAAGGCCAGCAGAGTGGGCTACAATAATGTGTGTACTTTTAGGGCCATGTTTAGCAGCAGTACTGTTCAAGATAGGTTTCTGGTTTGGTTTTTTTACTTTGATCAAGAAAATTAGGCTGCAGATTGGAAAAGCCAGAAAAATCTTGGATTATAGAAAGCATAAGCTAGTGAAATACTGAATTTTGTTATGTATTTTAAAGACATGAGTAAAAAAAGGCATTGGACGTGGGAAGTTTTCAGTTTTGTTCTAATTTACTGTACGCAGTATGAGTATACAGGTATGGCACACAAAAGAGATTTTTTTTTCATTAGTTTTCTTACCGTTGGGTTTTTGTTTTTTTTAAATATTGTGCTTCCTCATCCCAGAAGGAAATAAAACTCTTTCCCCACCCCCCATGATGGGAAAGTATTCCAACATTTTATTGCTAATTGATTATTAGTATATTTTACAGTTTATGGGGGGGAGTTTCAATCCAAACTTAAACAGGTTATGTTTAACATTCAAGACCACCTCTTGTATTTTCTGGGCATTGTTGCTCAGTGTACTATAGAGAGTCTGTTTGGTGTCAGTGAAGAGGTGGGAATGCATGGAGTGCCAACAAGCTTCCAAAGGACTCTCCCTGAGGGTGGGTAGTTAGAAGTGCTTTGACAAGGCTTGCTGATTTAACCTTTGCCTGCTTTGCCCTGCCAGGGGTGGCCACTAGATGTCAAGCTCATAATACAATTAGTGCATCTGTGCAGTTGACCTTGGCAGCACGGCTTACCACTGTTCTGTTAAGTGTTAACACTGAATTTGAGTGTTAACTAGAGATCCCTGTGAGTTTGCTACATGCTGTACGGCTTATCAAATGCCCATCTAGTTCAGCACAAGTGTTTACAGTTCTTAAAGAAGGAAAAAAAGGTTTCCTTTTGTACAGTCTTGCATTTTGAACCGCTTAATTAACCCTGCAGGTGCCATAGCACTTTCGTTTCAATTAATCAAAACATTCTTTTTATTTCCCATTTCAAGAGGGTCCCCAAAATAGCCCTGTTTGTTAATTCCATTTCATTATTTTATTCCTGTGTGTAATGTTTCAGCAATAATAGGTTTGTGTTGCTTTTTATGCAGCTTTAGTTATCCAGCACAACACTGCAGCATAATAGAGAATGATAAATGAGCAAAGTGAACTAGACAGTTAGCATTGGACTACTTGGAGTTTGATCCTTCAAACATTTAAATATACACTAGTAACTTTACTTGGAGAAGTAATCTGTTTGACTCCTACATTCATGTGTTCTGTCATAACGTTCATAAGTGTTTGAAGGATTGGGCTCATAATTGGCTTCTACTATTGGTGGTGCAACTGTTTTGTTTGTTCAGACACTGGTTGATTTTTCTTCTGCAGGGTTAGGTATTCTAAAATTATTAAGTTTTAAGATCTGTTCAACCACAAGCTTTCTGAAACAGGGAAACTATGTAGAAACCCAATAGTTGATTTAATTCTTTAGCCTTATGTAATTTTGTACTTTCTATTTCAGTACCAGCTACATTAGAGAGATCAACCTTGAAAATGTAAGGATTCCTAATAAAAACTTTCTATGTTCCAAAAATTTTTAGAATCAACAAATGAAGCATGTTTATATGTAATAAAAAAGACAGATGCACAAATGTATTTATACATATGTCATAACAGACAGCTGAATAGCTTATTATATCATCTAGAAAGCATAACAAAACATCTTATTATTTGATACAATATCCTGCACAGATATTTGAAACAATTTGTGAATGTTGTATCTGTTCCACATCTGTATACATATATAAAGGCACTAGTGTTTTAGATAACTACTGCTTCACTGCACAGATTAGAAACTGCAAATGTATTAAACAGAATACAGTTAGTGACTGTGCCACAGGTGGCTGTTACTTAACAAATTCTGAGATTTAGGCTACTGAATAGATCAAACTAAGTATGCCAGGTCAGTATGAGTTTTTGTATAGCAAGAGTGCCCTCCACTGTTGAAATCCATATTAACAGCCTTTGTGGCCTGTGAAAAAGGACAGAAAAATTTTCTATTGAGTCTGGAATTTCTTCTACATTGTTAAACACAGTAGGGGTCTCTATTTGTCTCCTCCTGTTTCACAGCTTGGGCTCAGTATGTGATAATTCATCTTTCTTTATGGGATTCAAAGCTATCATAAAGAGTTAAAAAGAAATAATTTGCAAGAAAATAAATGTCTTCTAACAATTTAAGAAAACTTTTTAAAAAGCTTGCTTTTAAGAGGTGAAAAAGCTAAAGGAAAAAGTAATACTTTTCTTCTCGGGGATCAATAAATTATTGTGAAGTTGCTACCTCAGATAGGAAAGCTAAGCTATTTCTGAAAGAAAAAGAAAAGTTACTTTTTAATAAACCCCCCCCCCCAAATATATTATTAAATAGTTGCCTACTCTGACAATAAATATTGTTCCAAGTCTTACCACACCACTTTTCAGTGATTAGGAATATTATTTATAAGATCTCTTGCTAAATATAAAAATATAACTAAGAGCTGCTCATTCTACAGCTAGTTTCATGACTAAACGTCATTTTACCTGTAGCTGCCAATAAATGGTATATTTTCCAGAAATTTCTTCAGCGTTAATATGCTGCTTCCCAAAAAAGGGTAGTTGTACTGTCTTTTTTAAATGAATGCAGCTATTTTTAAAACAAGCCAACATTAAATTCTACATGACTGTATCTGATTCAGAAAAAGAAGGTCTTGCATCCTTTTAGTGGCAATATATTTAATACTACATATGACCTAAAAAGCTTTAAAATTTTTGTTTGACATTTTTCTTGGACTTTTCACAATATATATTTTGAGCGGTAAGACTATTTTAGACTATACTAAACTTAAAAAAGTTTCACTATTTTGTTTTACCTATTTCTATGGTGAGAATATTTATAATTATGGAACACACAAATTGGCCCTGGAACAAAAATAGAGCAACACAATGAACTAGAGACTATTTCTTTAAACTATAAGAATCCATATATAATATGATTGGAAAAGGTGTTTCATAGGCATTTGCATGCAAACTAGTTTTAGTTAGAAAAAAACATTTGAGAACAAAGCTGAAACAAATTAGAATAGTTTTGGGCTTCTTTCAAATTGTAAAATGGTCCTACACAAAGTTGGCATTTGGTTAACAGTGTATATTTTAGGAGTTGCTCTGATTAATTTCAGTCCATTTCATAGCAGTAAATGGTAGTATCTCTCAAATGTCCATTCTTTTATGTTTGCCCTCACAGGTATTGAAAAGACTTTTTCCCTTCCAGTAGAATACAAGAAAATAGTCCTGCTGTAAGAAAACAGGACTACTTGAACAGGATGTATAACCCTGTGTATGCATTGTTCACAGCTGCATCGGCTTTATCCCAAATTTACTAGTTTCCTCATGTAAACTGAGAGTCAGCATACCATATAAGCCATTTCCATACCGTCTCTGTCTGTCTGTCTCTCTCTCTCTCAGGCCAGAAGGAAGATTTACATTGTTCCATATCGGGGTGTATTGCTTGAAGCACGGACAGCATTTGATGAGTACACTTAGTGACACCAGCTAAGTAGAGTTCTCCCTGCATCAACATCTTATACCTCCCGTACTGAGCCAGTAGAGCACACACAGGTAGCCAAAGATTCTACAATAATGAAGTGACTTGCTCGAAATATGTTCAGACAAATCCACTCGCAAAAAATTCAAAGGGCCTAAGCCTTCAGCTCTTAGCATCAACCTAGCTCTACTGGAGTAAATGCAGCTGTGCTGATTTACACCAGCTGATGACCTGGTCCTGTTTGTCCTTACTGATGTCTTTTCTGTCACCTGTTTTCCACTATGTAACTATCATATATGGTAAGCTCATGTTGCATATCATGACCATTAGCAGTTTCATGTACCTCTTTTAACTGTAAATCTACTAATAAGAAAAATAAAATAAATGAGGGGTTAAGAATAGCAGAGGTCCTGACTGCTCAGCAAAACTCCCATTCAACTCCCATTGCTTGAGTAGACACTACAGGATTTAACCCAATGTTTGTAAAATTAAGCAGCTATTTTATTATTCCAAAAAGTTAGTGAGAAAACCCCATTGTAGTAGTACTTTAATTGCTACAAGAAATTAATAGTTTTTACCAGAAATAAGTGATCAAATACTACATATTGATACAATCACTTGTTTTAGTACATGAAAGTGTAAAGGGAAGCTATAAAACATAAACAAATAAAAATAATTTTTAAAATTCTTCCAATAGCAGCACAAGTCCAAACAAATATAAAATTGACTTCTGAGTTTAAAACTGTATCTGTTTAAGGAGCTTAGCAGCATTCCATAGGATAAAACAGTAAGATTTAATTTACTATTTCCAATACAGATAATTGTAGAATAATTTTATTGATAGAATTTTATCAAGTTGCAAAATATACTGTTTTTAAATAACTGTGGACCCTACAGAGGCATCCACTTTTCAGCAGCAGGGAATTACACTTCAGAATCAATGGCACAATATGGCACTTCTTATGCTAATGATCAACACTGAAAATGGCCTAGGAAAGTTGCTACAAAATACACAAGTACAAATTTGACTCCAATGACGACTCCCTCCCCCCTCCCCCCGCATGTGCGCACACTTTTTTTTTTAATGTTTACAAATGACCATTTTCACTTGTACTTTTCTTTTTTAAAGAGTGTGTTTGGGGCCTAAAATTGGTTGCTTGCATGATCATATGAA
>NW_017728992.1:68850064-68855064 GCF_001723915.1 Gavialis gangeticus | reverse complement strand
CAAACCCACTTCTACCTCAGACTTCATCAAATAGTGTGATCTTCCCCAACCCACTGGTTAGCATTGCGGCAACTGCTAATGCATTAGATCCTTTATCGGCCCTTATGAAGCATCGCAAAGGAAAACCACCAAATGTGTCAGTGTTTGAACCCAAATCAAGCTCTGAGGATCCCTTTTTCAAACATAAATGTAGATTTTGTGCCAAGGTCTTTGGAAGTGATAGTGCTTTACAAATACATCTACGTTCACACACAGGAGAGAGACCTTTTAAATGCAACATATGCGGAAATCGCTTTTCCACAAAAGGCAATCTGAAAGTTCATTTTCAAAGGCATAAAGAGAAGTATCCCCACATTCAGATGAATCCATATCCTGTTCCAGAATACCTCGATAATGTGCCCACTTGCTCTGGAATTCCATATGGAATGTCACTGCCTCCTGAAAAACCAGTTACGACGTGGCTGGATAGCAAACCTGTCTTACCAACTGTCCCAACTTCTATTGGCCTTCAGCTTCCTCCCACTATACCTGGTGTTAACAGTTACGGGGATTCTCCAAGTATTACTCCTATGAGCAGGTCACCCCAGAGGCCATCTCCTGCTTCAAGTGAATGCACTTCTTTATCCCCAAGCCTAAACAATTCTGAGTCAGGCATTCCAGTGTCTGCAGAATCCCCACAACCAATTCACAGTGGCTCTTCTTTGACTAAAACTGAACCCATCAGTTTGCCTCCCACAAATGCAAGGGTTGGAGACCTTACTGGAAGTGGGCAAGTTTCTACAGCTTCCACATCCTCAGTTCCTACTCCTGTTACGGATAGCAACATTTCACCGAGCCTCCCAAACCCAGTGCTTCCAACCATGTCTGACCAGTTCAAGGCAAAGTTTCCATTTGGTGGTCTACTAGACTCTATGCAAACATCAGAAACCTCAAAACTACAACAGCTAGTAGAGAATATTGACAAGAAGATGACAGATCCAAATCAATGCGTCATTTGTCATCGTGTGCTTAGTTGTCAGAGTGCTCTCAAGATGCATTACAGAACACATACAGGAGAAAGACCATTTAAATGCAAAATTTGTGGACGTGCCTTTACTACAAAAGGCAATCTAAAAACACATTTTGGAGTTCATCGAGCGAAGCCACCACTAAGAGTACAGCATTCATGTCCCATTTGTCAGAAGAAATTTACAAATGCTGTTGTTCTTCAGCAGCATATTCGTATGCATATGGGTGGGCAGATTCCAAACACGCCATTACCAGAGGGCTTCCAAGATGCAATGGACTCAGAGCTATCATATGATGAAAAGAATATTGAAACATTGAGCAATTATGATGATGACATTGATGAAAATTCTATGGAAGAGGACCCAGAGTTGAAGGACACAGCAAGCGACTCATCCAAACCACTTATATCTTACTCTGGGTCATGTCCTTCTTCACCACCTTCTGTAATATCTAGTATTGCTGCTTTAGAGAATCAGATGAAAATGATCGATTCTGTCATGAACTGCCAGCAGCTGACCAGTTTAAAATCCATTGAAAATGGGTCAGGGGAAAGTGACCATTTGAGCAATGATTCCTCATCAGCTGTTGGTGATCTTGAAAGCCAGAGTGCAGGCAGCCCAGCAATGTCAGAATCCTCTTCCTCCATGCAAGCTTTGTCTCCTGTAAATAGCAATAGTGAAAGTTTTAGGTCAAAGTCCCCAGGTCTTAGCAACCAGGAAGAACCACAAGAAATACAATTAAAGACAGAAAAACCTGACAGTCCTCCACCTGCCACTGAAAATGGAGGTGCGTTAGATCTGACATCCACCAACCCGGGAAGACCGGTCATCAAAGAGGAGGCTCCTTTTAGCCTGCTGTTCCTGAACAGAGAACGTGGTAAGTTTAAAAGTACTGTTTGTAATATCTGTGGAAAGCCTTTTGCTTGTAAGAGTGCATTGGAAATTCACTACCGCAGCCATACTAAAGAACGTCCATTTGTTTGTACAGTCTGCAATCGTGGGTGTTCCACTATGGGTAATTTAAAACAGCACTTACTGACACACAAATTAAAAGAGCTGCCTTCTCAGTTATTTGAACCCAACTTTACTCTAGGTCCCAGCCAAAGCACTCCTAGCCTGGTCACCAGTACCGCGCCTACCATGATCAAAATGGAAGTGAATGGTCACAGCAAGCCGATCTCACTGGGTGAGGTTCCCTCGCTTCCAGCTGGAATCCAGGTTCCTGCTGCCCCACAGACAGTGATGAGTCCAGGCATCACTCCTATGCTGGCACCCCCACCACGTCGGACTCCCAAGCAACACAACTGTCAATCGTGTGGAAAGACCTTCTCCTCAGCAAGTGCACTGCAGATACATGAACGCACCCATACTGGTGAAAAGCCATTTGGTTGCACAATCTGTGGTAGAGCTTTTACCACAAAAGGGAATCTTAAGGTAAGAAGAAGTCTGAAATGCTAAACAAAACTGTAAGGAATTTGGGGTCTTAAAATGCACTCCATTTGACTTATCAGACTCTAGTGGTGTTATTCATGCACCAAGAGGAAGAGAAGTTAAAGAAAATATGTTGTGGTGTTTTTAGTATACTGAAAATATGCTATTTCATGCTTCTCAGATGTTTAAAGGACCAGGGCCGACTCCTGCCCTCTGGTCTGTGGGTGTACATTCCCATGTGTTTTAAAATCAGTTCCAAGAGTTGATCTTGCATGTGCAGCTCATTTAAAACATGATGACACACACCTGCATCTTGTGGGCAATATTTTTGCTTATATTTATGATGCTCTGTGTTTAAAAAAAGAAAGTGTAAAGGAATAAAGCACAAATCATTCCAAGGAGGGTAGAATGGCATGATAATCACTACGCAATTTTAACCTGTATTCTATATGATTGCCTACATGGTGGCATAGAGGAGGTTGGTAGGCGGACATGAATCTAGACCTTTTGCTAAATAGATATCTTCCCATTTATGAAAATCATTTAAAAAAGCTCCTTTCGGTCACTAAGATCCAGCACTGATGCCTTTTTTCCTTCTTTTGAATATATGGAAAAGTTATTTGCAATGACCCACAGCTTCTTGGGACTTCTTGGTCCAAAGCCCATTTCCATTTTGCCTGTAGCATATGTATCAGCAGGCTTGTTTGATAAGCTGGTACCTGGTGACATAAAATGATACATATTACAAGAGCACTCCTTTTGTCTTCATAGCCCAAATAAGCATCAGGAGATCAAAAGGTTAGGAGCAGCAGGATGAACACACCTTACTAAATATCTTAAAATATAAAAAAATATAAATAAGTAAAAACACTTAAAAAAGAAAGAGAATAAGAGTGGAATGGTGTCAGACAAATTGAGAAAAGAGGGGGAAAAAAGTAAAGAGGAAAAATCCAGGGCAGATGAAATAACTATTAGATGAGGGTAAGGATGGAGCTATTGCCCCCATCTAGATGGGTCCCCAACTATTAAATGGGGCTAAGGTTTCTTAGTTTCCTTGAGATACAGTAATTCTTTTGGTGGTCTTGTTTTTATGCACATGAGAACTTCCAGCTGGTGTTTGAAATTTGTGTATCCTCAAAGAATACATATTCTATATCGTTGTAGTGTTGTACTTGTTTTGAATGAAAAGAAATATGGATAGGTTGATGACCTGCAACATACAACTTTTTTTTTAATTAATTTATCTACTTTGCCTCTCAGAATACTGGTTGGAAAAACAATTAAACTTGTATTAAGTGTGAATAGTAGGATGACTTTTTTTTCCCCCCTAAACAAATGTCTTACATAAAATGACCATGTAGTATATTTAAACCAACCAGTTCATTCCAATTTACTAATTTATAGCTGTTTCTTGTTTCTATTTTCTGTACAGGTTCACATGGGAACCCACATGTGGAATAATGCCCCTGCAAGACGTGGTCGCCGACTGTCCGTGGAAAACCCCATGGCTCTATTAGGTGGTGATGCTCTGAAGTTTTCTGAAATGTTCCAAAAGGATTTGGCAGCTCGAGCAATGAATGTTGATCCAAACTTTTGGAACCAATATGCTGCAGCTATCACTAATGGACTTGCTATGAAGAACAATGAGATTTCTGTCATACAGAACGGAGGCATTCCCCAGCTCCCAGTAAGTTTGGGTGGAAGTGCCATTCCACCTTTAAGTAACGTTACCAGTGGAATGGACAAAGCTCGCACTGGCAGCAGCCCTCCCATTGTTGGTTTGGACAAAGCAAGTTCTGAAACTGGAGCCAGTCGTCCATTCACAAGATTTATTGAGGATAACAAAGAAATTGGCATAAACTAAAAGCATACATAACCAGTATCAGTTGGACCACTACTCAACACAACATTTGTTCTAGTTTATGTACAGTTTTTGAAGTTAAGCATTAGTTTCCTGACCTAAATGCATAGGTTCCCTTTAAAATTTTACCCATAGCAGAAATACGTAACTTTGTGGCTGCTGAAAAGTTGTCTTGCAAGATCTGCATGATACTTCTTTCAACAGTGAGTTTGACTGTTACTGAGAACTATGAAACCTTTTTAATTTAAGTTAACAAAAACAAAAGATTATTGGATAACTGCATTAGGAACAGAAAGAGGCTAGACTACGTCCACTTTGCTTCTTACAAAACTTATCAACTGAGAAAAGGGGACTTCACTAATGCATTCCTGTCAAACTTATTTCCTGGTTTTGTTCAAATTAGTTAGAAACTTGAACTATGTTTTTAGGAATCTTAATCTTAAATAAGTGATTTAGTACCCCAAAGCAGTGTATTATTACAGTATCCTTGTCTGTAGTATTTATAATGTTAAGATTATGCGGGTAACAGACAATATACTAGCCCCAACCTTAAATGAAGCTTTTGTACTGCAAAATACATCTGATTATGTGATTTTTCTTTTTTATTTTCCCTTTCTTTTTTTTTTAAATCAAGTTTTGTTTTACTATAAATAAGTGGTTTATTTCAATGCAGGCAAAATTGTGAAGTTTTATTGGGAAAG
>NW_017728992.1:68822564-68847564 GCF_001723915.1 Gavialis gangeticus | reverse complement strand
CATATTTAAAGTTAGGTCTGTGCTTAAGTACCTTGTTCAAAGCTCCAAAATCGACCAGCCTTCAAACTGTTATAATCTGGTGGTGATAAATGCCCACTGCATTTTTAAAAAAATTATGCTAGTCACCTTTGGATTTTGAAGTTCCTTTCTCTTTTTATAAAAACCTATGAAAATAAAGTTTGAGCTTCCCCTGGTGATTCAGCAACCACAATAAATGTGCAACAACAACAACAACAAAAACCCAAGCCTTCAGCTGTGCTGGCACTAGGCATTGTGATGTGCAAATAAGGAAGTAGTTCTAAAGAGTTGGGTTCATTTGACAGCAAAACATAATGGAAGAATTATCTTCACTTTCCAAGAAAAAAAGGAAACATGCAAAAGGATATGTCATGTTATATTTAGTAATAAAACAATAAAAGTAAATAAACCGTATCTGTATAACATGTACACTGCCCTTTTGGCTGCTACACAAAAGATATTTACAAAGTGGGCCATGTGGGGATTGCACAGACAGATCAAAGGCAGCAGCCTATAGCTTCTGTGTTGTAAAACAAAGTAAAAATTGGAACGTTGAGTCTGAGCAAGCTGTTAGAACTATTCAGTTACACTTTCCCCATCTATATTGTAAAAACCATTAAAACTTGCAACAAATCAAACGACATTAACTACTTTTTACATGTAATTTTTAATTTCCCTTTTTTATATATTATGCCTATAGAAGCCTAAGTATACAAACTATTTGTCTACCTACTTTTTCCTCATTACTTGGCAAATTTTTTGTTTTTGTGAAGCTGTATTCTTGTTGCCTTTTCTTTACTTCTCTGCATGTATTCGGTCATGTGGAGGATTCTGTGTTTTATTTTTTTCCTCTTTCTCTAGTTCTGCAGAAGTCAAAAGAGCTGCCTGTTATTTACATCTGTGTGTAACACTAGCATAAAGAATGACAAAGTCATCAGTGATATAATCAGGTATGTGCACAGCTCAAAGGGTACAGTGGCAAACATGCCACTCAAGCTCTTTCCTTTATATGAAGGTATGGTATTTGTCAGTTTACTGATGCAGGACAGCCACAGGTAGTCAGGAAGATACACTGCTGATCTAGGCTTCATTTGAACCAGTTAACCATTAACTTCAGTCAAGTTACTCCTAAATTATATTGGTGTGAGAGATGAGAATTAGGCCCATGTGTTTTCTTTTTTAAGTCCCATCAATGACAGCTATATATAGATGCAAAAATATTTCAGAACATTTCTAGGTAAAGGAGTACTGGGCTATAACGGAAGAAATGTACACTCCACCAGATTATCTCAGTTTTTAAAGAAGGTCACATTTTGGACATAAACACAATGGCTGTGTCTCTTAACTTACACTTTGTTCAGAGTTTTGGCACATAGAAGCAAGCAATCTTTTTTCACTTGATTGATGCATGGATATTGAAGCTGAAGTATAAGACCATGAAAAACAAACATGGTAACAGCTATTATGGCTGATCAATGTATTCTGTGAGAATCTTGCTATAATGTTGCTGCCCAAGGTAATCTAAATTTAAGGTCAGGTACTGTCCCTTCTCAGATACTAAAAGTGT
This sequence comes from Gavialis gangeticus, assembly GCF_001723915.1. Taxonomy (NCBI): domain Eukaryota; kingdom Metazoa; phylum Chordata; order Crocodylia; family Gavialidae; genus Gavialis; species Gavialis gangeticus. The sequence goes on along the minus strand of NW_017728992.1, from coordinate 68,845,979 downwards.
CAGCAGACTTGTTTAAAGAAAATGGACATTGCAGCACTGATATACAGTACCTTTATATTTTTTCAGGGGTCATCAAGGTTCAACAATTACCGTTGGGGCAATTCAGGCATCCAGAAACTCCTGAGTTGTAATGCTGGCTCTGCTACTGACATGCTATAGGGATGTGTCCAACTTATTTTGAAAGGAACTGAGTGGTTTCACCTACAGGGGGACAGAGGGTACTAACTCCTCTTTGCAGAGACAACCAGCGCTTTTACAGTATTCCCCATCTGTAAAATGGGGATAATAATACTTATGTACCTACCTCACAGGGGTGTTGTGAGGAATTGTTTGTTTGTACAGTGTTTCAAAGATGGAAAGTGCTAAGTATTATTTCTCATTTTAGAGAGTTTACAGTACATGTATTATTATTTATTATTTGTGTTCTGGTAGCACCTAAAAACCCCAGTCAGGATTGGGGAGCCATTATGCTGCATGTTGTACACTCACATAGCTAGAAATATGAAATTCTACCCAGTAACATTTTTCCTCAGAAGTATTCCATTTTAAGCATCTGCTTTATAATTCTAGTGGGTTTCATTCAATTATTTAGTTTTTTCTAACTTGATTATCAGTTCTAGACTATGGCATTTCATTTTTTTTGAGCTTATGTTGATTACCACTAAAAAAAAAAAAAAACCACGGCAATTTTCTATGAATAATCTAGAATCAAGTCTTGCAATCAGTGGAATTCTACTGTACTTTTGCAATTAAAGCTAAAAGTTAAAAAGATAAAAGTGTGTATGCGTGTGTGTGTGTGTGTGTGTGTGTATTATATACACAAATATATAATATACATGTATATATACATGTATTTTTTTAGTTTGTTACTTTTTTAGTATGAATTCTAAAATGTATCCAAAAATAGGAGTCTCATCAGTTCCAATTACCACTAAAAACATTGCCAAATAGTGCCAACCTTCAAGAAAGATAGGCAAACTGGGAATCCTGACAGCAGAAAAGACATATTGTTGCAAAATAGTTATATGCCAGTGCATTTGCAGAGAAAGTTTCCTAAGTCACAAATGTTAAAATTCATCTCTGAGTCATAAAGGTCATTACTTAGGTTACGTTGAAACTGATTATTATATCCGAATGAGTCACTCATTGTACATAATGTGTTAAAATAAATATTTAATTATTATAATTCCCAATGTAATTGCTTGCTATCATTTGGATGTACTATAGAAAACAACTTGCTTTCCCAAAATGGCCTTATATATTTAATATCTTTTAGTATGTAAGACAGTACACAAGTTAATGGCCTCAAGGAAAGAGAATCTTCCCCCCCGCCTTATTTCGGAATCCCATCTTTAGATTCTAACACCTTTACATGTGTTTTGTGGTACTTTACAGTATCAGTCCCATTGATTTCACTTGGACTAGCCATGTAACAATGTACTACTGGGTGTGAGCAATGGTGGCAGAATATTGTTTTTAAGCTCTGAAATAATTTTTAATTTGTCTGTTTAAATTTTTCCAAAAGGGCAATCTCTTCGCCAACCTCCCTTCCCTGCTGTTTGTTTTCGGCAACAAGTCACCATTTCTCTGTTTTGCTTGCTTCCTGGTTTGTAGATTAGCATCACAAGTTACATTAGGAGAGCTCTGAGAATCAGTTTTGTCAGTTAACTGATATTTTTTCTGCAACAATAACACTTTTCATCTGTAAATATGCTCATAAAATTAGCGGGTGTATTCTGCTGTGCATGCAAAGCCAGCAACTGAACACCTGTGCTGGCATGTGCATGAAGATACCTGTTTTGCATGAACAAATGAGGGGTTTGTTGGTTGCTATAAATTTACTCAAATATGCATTACATAAAAACTGTGTTGCTTTTATTAAAATCTCAATGGAAATAGTAGGAAGTTCTAAATAGATGTTTGGAATAAGAACACACCCTTACAGATTACAACAATTGTAAAGTAAAGCATTATTATCCATAGTTATTACCCGATAGATTTCTATTAAATTGGTTCACTGTTGTGTGTCTTCAGGGTTGCTTATCCACTAGAACTTTTGCTTTATTAATCTGGCCATTCAGCTCCAATTCTGGTGTCTTTATGTTAAGTAGTTCTTTACTCTGAGGGCAGTTGTACTGAAATCAGTGGGAACTGTCTAAAAGTGATATTCAATAACAAAAGGGAGTAGAATTAGACCTTGGAAATTAATCCAAATGAGGAGAATGGAACTACACACAGGGGACAGTACTACTCATTGTGAAGTGTGTGTACATATGACTATATGATATATAATCCTATTTTGAAATAAGTATGCCAAAAATAGGTTGTACCTTGACTGTGCACCATACAAGTGGAGAAAAAGTAAGAAGTGTCTTTCTTCCCCAACATATATGCAATATAGAAGCTACCCAGAACTGCAGTGCCTATGTTTGGAAGCCCACAGATGCTTCCAAATTACTTCTGCAAGCAACTTTTCCAGAAGGTGGGAGGCTAGGAAGCTGAGACATTTACAATATGTCTTCATGTGGCATGCAGAACCTCTCCTCTCACCATGTGCTGCTAAGTCACACAGAAGGTAGTATATTGCTCCCCTTAAAAGGTCATAGTAGTAGATGAAGCTTCCCTAGACATGACAGAGCTCCAGGACTTTTTCCCAGTGTTCCACACTTCAGTCCTAATGCACCATTCTTGATTGCATTTTACACTGATATGTTTACATTCTTTTCATGTGTTCATCGTAGAAAGCACAGGGTTTATGCAGCACATGCATTTTTTGTTATTCCTTTTGGAAATTCTACTATTGGGGCTACCTCACTCTTAAAGCAGTCCCACTGAAATCAGTGGAACTGTGCATGGATTAAGTATCTCACAACAAGCATCGAAGTAGCAGAATTTTGCTCCCTAAGACTGTGGGTGGGGATATTCAAGTATATGCCTCAAATTAAATCCTCTGGCATGTGCACATTAAGGTAGTAGAAGTACACAACAGACTCAATTTAACAACTGTTTTTCAGATAAATCATTCTATTCCAAGACTGTCACAGCTTGAGAGGACTGACCGATCTTTTTCAGAATCTGTTTTCAAAACTGATTTTGATTCTTCCACACTTGGAAAAAACAATAGCGACATACTTGCTTTTTCCCTAAAGCACTTTTCCCTGAAGGTTAAATTGTCTTGTGCAGGGTGGGCTTTTCTTCCTGTCACAAAAAGCAACTAGTGACAGGGAACAAATCTGAATATGACCATGTCTTCAATGGAGCTATTTACACAAGGAAGAACTAAGCCTAAAATAATTTGGCCTATTTTCTGCATATTCATGCACATTTAGTATGTATATCATACTGGGCAGGAAAGAGCGCTGGGGTCATATTACCCCAGCCACGTGCTTATCCAGTCTCCTCTTAAAAACCTTCAAGGTAGGGGAGAGCACTACCTCCCTTGGAAGACCATTCCAGATCTGACAACCCTTACTGTAAAGAAATTCTTCTTGATGTCCAACCCAAATCTGTTCTCCGTCAGTTTGTGGCCATTGTTCCTGGTTATTCCAAGCAGTGCCCTAGTAAAAAGAGCATCTCCTATTTCTTGCTGCCCCCCTTCCCCTACCCCCCAAATGAATTTGTAATTGGCCACAAGACCTCCTCTCAGCCTTCTCTTGTGGAGGCTGAAGAGATCCAGGTCCCTCAGTCTCTCCTTGTAGGGCCTGGTCTGCTGCCCCCTGACCATGCTAGTGGCCCTCTTCTGGACCCTCTCAAAGTTATCCACATCTGTCTTGAAGTGCAGCACCCAAAACTGTGCAGTACTCCAGCTGCAGCCTGACCAATGCCACAGAGGGGAAGTATCACCACCCTGGACCTGTTCATGATGCACCTATGAATGCATGATAGAGTGTGGTTAGCTTTATTGATTACTTCATCACATCGATGGCTCATCTTGGAGTCAGCTATGACTCCAAGATCTCTTTTTGCCAATGTGCTGCTGAGAAGGTCCTCCCCTAGCCTATAGGTGTGTTGGTGATTCCTTCTCCCTAGATGCAGCACTTTGCACTTGTCTTTGTTGAACTGCATCCTATTCTTTTCTGCCCACTTTTAGAAACCTGTACAGGTCTGTCTGGATTCGATCCCTTCCCCCGAGTGTGTTTACTTTACCCCATCATTTCGTGTCATCCATGAATGTGGACAGGGTGATCTCCATACCCTCATCCAAGTCCCTGCTGAAGACATTGAATAGCATGGGTCCAAGGACCAAGCCTTGGGGGACCCCACTGCCCACATCTTTCCAGGTCGATACCGACCCATCCACCACCACTCTCTAGGTACAACTCTTAAGCCAATTTGCCACCCACCTGACTGTGTAATCATCTATATCACAGATGCTCAGTTTGTTTATGAGAATAGGATGAGATACCGCATCAAAGGCCTTCTTAAAATCCAAATCATCAAAAGACCTGGGATCTATATGAAAAACTTATGATGCCAGTATTGTAATAATAATGATAAGCACAAATATAGACATTATACAAAAAATAAGTTGAAAAGATATTAGCAATTGTAATAAGGAAGGAATAATGCACTCTTAACCTGCATACAAAACCTGCATACAAAACTAATATTACTATAGGCTTGATATCCTGACTTTCTCAATAGGCATTGATTTCCCTAAAACCTACAGGAGTTTTGTAAGGATAAGGACTGCAGGAGCTGTAAAACTTTGTGATGGTTTTTCACTTTCACAGAGGTCTAACATTGTCATAGAGTTACAGACCCAGAATCCATTTTTGCAACCTTTTAGGCAAATTCGATTAAACTTTCCAAAGCACATGAAGGCCTTCGGAATTAAAATCTCATTTTCAAAAACACACGTCTTATTAAAAGTAGGCATGTAAGAGCTTTGGACAATGTTGTTCAGTGAGATATCTATCAGAATTAAAGTTTGCAGAATTTGGTCCATATTTTGAGGCCCACTGTTCACAATGTATAACAAATGTAATACGGCAGATATCAAACACACTTCTCCTTTTGTTCTCCTCCCTTCAACTCTGTGTGCTTCTGTTACTCATGTTGTTCCCTTTTCTACCACCTCCTGCAGCTTCAGAATTTCTCTTGTATAACACTGTAACTCCAAACCTTCACAGACACATGCAATACAGTGAGAGAAATAAATACTTAACCTCACTTGCATCAGTAACCCCAGGCATCAATATACTTAGGACTAGACTGTGATATGTTTTTATGCCTAACATAAAGTGACACAGCAGCTCTATGTTGTGAGGAGCCTCAGGCAAGAATCCTCACAATCATAATTCTTCTCTTGCTCCTTATTCACTTTGGGGTGCAAAGGGATGAAAAAGGGAAAGTAACTTAAGGAAAAAGTTCAGATTTCTTTTCCCCGATTTCATTTTATCATTCCCAGCCAGAATACTGTAGAACAGAATCAAGATCAAGACCCCTGGGCCACACATGACACAGATTGCATGCCATGGGGATGCCGTTTGCTGGGTCCCTCCTGCTGCACAGGCAACCCATTTTCCCTTCCCTGCATGAAGCCCAAACCCTGCATGCAGCCTGTGCAGCTCCACTCTACTCCCAGTGACACACGCAGCCTGGTTCTGCTCCCCACAGCTGTGTGTAGCCCCACTGACCCCTCTTCCACTGCATGTGCGGTCACATGTGGTCCTCTGGCTACCATGCGTACAGCCCTGATCTGCTCCTTGGTGAAAACTGAGCAGCTTCCTACCTCCTGTCATTAAATCATGGTGCAGGAAACACTAGCATATACAGATGTTCAAGAGTTCTTGCTTTTAGAGAACTAAACTCACTAAATAGGTGAGTTAAAGCAAATCAAATCTGACCCTAGAAAAATATGCAGTGGACTGTTGGTCATGGTCAACCATTTCCTGAATGTCAGTCATCTAGGGAAACCCTTCCTCCAGTTTGGAAAGCATCCTTGTGGCATTCATTTATTGATGAAAATGGGAGTTCTAGAAACAGAAATCAGTGCTCAATAAACTTGATAGCATGTAATACCCTAAATGTTTTCCAGTTCACAGCTGACCCAGACTCTTGATATTAATACAAATGTTTGAGCATTACTGCATTGTAATAGCTGGGTCTAAAACCATGAATGAATTTAACCATTTGAGCCTCTGATGTCTTCTAGCTTGAGAGAAAGTAACAATTTGAGATATAGATGTACAAGACCTGATTCTGATCACTCTTATATAGGTGTAAGGAATATCAGAATTAAGTTCACAGTGATTACTCTATTACGTACTCTCCTTAGAGTAGGATTTTTTCTTGTCTAAGACATCTCAAAGGGCACTTTGTGAAAGGTTTATCTAATGATGATATACTATACTGAATATATTATTGCAGAGAAAGTCTGATTCTCTTCCATCTTGCCTGAGCATAACTCCAATGGAAGTTAAGTTGAACCATACATAGATAGTATGTATATATGCTGCTCCTTTTTGCTGTAGATGCCCTCTTTTGTAATTGGCATGGCATAGGCCTGACTTTTCCTAGCAAGACTTTCTGGGGCTGGGCCTTTAAATTTTGTGAGCCAAACTTCTGCAACTCTACTATGGTCATGTTGTGCTTCTGTGGCTTCTGACTACCACAGCTCCTGCTTTTCTTGCTGGTATGTGTTTTGTTTCTGTTATGCTTCCTCTTTTTTATTTTGGGTAGGATGGTACATTTGTTTCTACCTAGTTCATACTAATGTGAGAAAAGTATCATTTCCATTAAGGGGTTGCTCCAAACTGAAGTCAATGGAAAGTCTCTTAGGGCTTATTTATGCATAGAGTGATTCAAGAATAGACTCAAGATACTCTTGCTATAGACTAAGTGTGTCTGTGTGTAGAGTTATTTAGAAGCAACTGTTCCTGAATTTTTGTGCACACAGATGAGCCTTTATTGGCTTCAGTAGGAGCTAGATTGGGCTATAATGTAGTGGGATCAATTAGATTAAGATATGCTATGTAGCAATGCAATAACAAAAGTCCTGGGAAGGAAGGGGGACTGGGAGGGAGAATTTGCCAGTTGTCATACAGCATGCTGTCCTTAAGCAAATGGAGACTTCATGCTGTGACATATTTGGCTCAAGCTGGCTTACAGCTATGCCTGGATACTCCCCAGTTATGCTTTCACTTAGTGCTATGATTTCAATTAAGAAAAAAGCATGGATTGCAAATTAGTAAGATAACATGTCCCATTTGCACCCTTTTTGGATGTTCAGTCTGCCAGAATATCAAAATTTAACTCTAATAACCTTATCTTATATTTTTGCTTTAGAGCCCTTTGGCAAAGAATGTAATTGACCAATCCACTAACCTGAAACTTAAAATAGGCTTTTGAACTGAGAACTACAAATTAAAAATAGTGTGTTCTCAACTCCTAAACATGAGCACAATTTCACAGGCATGACTTTGAACGCACAATGATTTCAATATTTAGTTTGCTTTTTTCAGCCTTTGTAATTAAAGAGATTTGAGCATTTCTTCTGATGTGTTGAAATTCCATTAGCAGTTATCTTTAAATGGTCTAGAGGTAATTCTGGCACATTTAAAACACTAATGTGACTACGGCAGACATCATGTTCTCTTTCAAGATGAGAATATATTGCACAAATGTGTAGTAACCATCTTCTTATCTTTCCCTAGCCCAATGAAATCACATCTTCACTATTTTTTCCAATGCTGTTGATAGTTACCCTTGATTCCCAAATCTGTTATAATGTGTTTCTGAGGGGCTTACCTTTCAAAATGTGGGATAGTATTTTTTTTTAAGGAAAATACTTTAACATGCACTACAAATTGTTTCTATGGCTATTCAAATAAAAAGATGGCAACATAACACTAAAATGATTGATATTGTTTAAACACTGAAAATAATGAAAGCATTTTTATGGTAATACCTCAAGATCTCTTGCTTTTCAAACCTGTATGCTTGGGGTGGCTCTGGGATCCTGATCTTTGAAGTGCTAAACACCTCCCCATTTTGCCTATTTTGATGGAGGGAGCTGCCTGTCAAGACTACTGGTTGCTTGCTGGCATTACGCCTTTGGAAGCTGTGTAATACTGGTATAGTCTCCTTAGCACCAGTTACTACTGAGAATCTAAAATTCACTCTGGCTTTCTAGAGGACCCAATGTTTTCTAGCTTTTCCCACTCCTAGACACGGCAAGGCATAGGAAAATTTTAGCTAACTGAATAGCAAGTGTAATGAGAGAGTTTGGCTGCTGAAATCCTATTGGGAATCCATACTGAGATCTTGTTCTTGAGCTAATAAAGCAGGCACTATTTTCTAGGTTAGGATGCACAACTCACTCTTTACTTGTTTGTGGAAAAGACAATGGGAGTAAGACTTGCAGTCTAGCAAAGGACCCACAGTGAGACCTTGCTGAGAGGACAGAAACTAAGCAATCTACAGACAATGATACTGCAATTCAAAACAGAGACAGGGCTGTTCTCAGAGGCAGGCCCAAGGTAAGAGCTTAATATTCATTTCGCTGTTGTTTCCAAGATGAGTTTTACACTACAGCTGTGGCTCTTGTAAGATTCTGATATCCACAGACTGTAACAAGAGGCCTATTTTTAACACCTTATATTTGACTTTGGTCCATCTCTAGACCACCAATAAATGATCAGCTATTTGGGATGTTATTTTATGTCCTGAGAATTGATGCATGTCTTTCTGCAGTGAACTCTACCAAATGAATAGCAGGGCATGTAATTCGTATAACAGTATGACGTGATGACTTTGCTTGGACCTGCCCACCCTGCCAAAAAAAACTTCTAAAATACATTTGTGCCCTCTCTTGACCTTTACTAAAAGTTGTGTGAATATTTCAAAAGTTATGCTCATACCAAAAGTAATCTCTGAAATGAAAACACATTATTGAGCACATTATTGAAACGTCTATATCTTTTCAAGACTAATATCAAGTTTTAGCTGACATGGAACAGGTGAAAGATACACTGTAACAAATATTGTACGCATAACATTTTGCTCAAAATTTCTTTTGGAATTTGATATTGCACTCTTCATTTATATGTAGGCCTGGGACAATTTGATTTTTATCAAGAAAAATCAATAAATGTAGATTTCACCTCACACAGACTAATGAAAAATATTTCCATTGTTAATAACTGAAATGTATAGAAAGGGGATGTAAAAAAATGATGGCTGATGGAGTGTGTGACAACAGCAAGAGCAATCCTAGAGAACTGTGCTGATTGTAGTTTGGACTGAAATTCCCAGAAACCCCAGGAGAATGGGAACAAAGGAAAAAGAACTGACCGAGTGAATGAGGGGGAAATCGGCAAGTGAGCCAAGACTGATGGCAGCTCTGCCACTCAGCTGGTGGCAGTCCTACCGTGATCGCATTTGTCATTAACAAATTGTCTGCCCCCCACACTTCTAGTATTATGCAATCCTGAAAATATAAATTGATAAAAATTGAAAATAAATGCTTGAAAATAAACATTGATAGCATCCGCCAGAATTATTAAAAAATAAAAGTTGAATTCTGCCAATCCTATTTATATGTTAACATTCAGTAAAGTGATTCAGATCCTGCATTATTGTGCCGCTGACTCACCATTACGTTTAGCCAGTACAAGAGAGCCTCATTCCCTTTTATTATACCTAGTAACCAATCCTCTGTTCTTAAACCAGACAGAATTCCCAATGATGTGTGCCCAAGTCTGCTTTGCAAAAGCAAGACTTTAGTTTTACTATTACCGTGTTCCTTCTGGAAGCTTTCCTGTGTGGAAGTGCAGGATCATGGATAATGCATTTCTGCATGAATTTTAGGATACTTCTCCATTCAAGATAGTTTAAAAATGTTTCTTAGAACAGCACTTGCACAACTTCTGTATATAAAGTTACACAGAGTAATTTAATTCATGTCATAAACTTGATGTCAGTTCAGATACTATGGAAATGAGAGAATCTGACACAAAGCTGATAACTTGTATCTGTCATGTTGTACAGGCTTATTTAAGAAGAGTAAGTAATAAGTCCCAAATGATCTTGTGGTAGTAATTGCTAACACATACTCCAATATCCTCCTAGAGTCTCACAAGAGAGTCACATGCTTAAGGGTTCAGACCAGTGAATTCTATTGCACGATAGGGAAATTAATGAGTAAGGTTCGGTAAAAAGAGTAAAGGAGCAACAATTCACTCCTAAGGTTCTGGCTGAATAAAGAGCTGAACATAAATGAGCAAAAAGTAAGCGATGTTAACACAGTAGACAAGATTATTCTGTACTACACTTTGATTTTGTGTTCATTTTTGTTGTTTAGTAGGATACTAAAACTAGTACCTGAGAGTTAAGTGAAAATGAGGGAAGAAAAGAAAGAGATGGAGGGGAGGAGAGGGTGGAAGAGGGGAAGTTGGATTGCACGGTATTTTCATTGACTCTAAGAATCTAATGCACTTTTCAGAAAGTTTCCAGTTCTGGCCATCTAGTGGGTTGTTTTTTTTAATTCACACTCAAACTGCGCAGTCTTTCTTTCAATTGCTTGGTCTTTATATGCCTTAAGACTAACATTACTGTTTATTACATTTGCTCTGTATTTTTGGCTCTGAAAGCCATTTGTGGTTATCAAATTTGTTTTTGCACCTGTGTCTAATTTTCAAGCTATTATTGCTACATTAGCTTGAAGTGGTGCTGGCCAATAGCTGGTTGCTACTGTGCAAACACCGTTACTGGCTCACTGTGCACATGTGGGTGAAATTCACTCTAGCACAGGGGGGTTGCACAAGGTACTAAGCACCAGTTAAGTGCCAAATTCTGGTCCCCTTAAAAACAATGGAAATCTTGGTCTTATTCTGGGGCTGCAGTGATGCCATGACCTTCTGTGAGCTCTTAGCCCTGGAATTTTCACAACTCCCAGGCAGCTTTAATAAATATTATCTCACTTGGTTCTGTCTCATTAACATGATTTATGTATGGAGCAAGAATGCAAATAGGATCCATATTTAAGCACCTAAGCTGCCTGATTTTGAAAAGTTATGAGCATCCAATAGCTCTTAGTATCTACTCAAGTTAGGGGTAGATGAAAGCTGGCAGGCTGAAGATCATCCTAAACATAATAGAAGTAATGCTGGCGAGGTGAGGAAATAGTGGGAAATGTAGTTGCTCTCCCACTTGAAGGTTAAAGTCTACAAGCCATCCTGTTTGTTTGGGTTTTTTAGCCTCCAGTATGAATTGTTACAGTGCATTCTCCTTGGAATGGGTGTGTGAAGACCTCAGAAAACATTCAGTGCAAAATGCAGCTGCCTTTGTTTAATAGGACTTCATAACTAGACCACTTCAGAGCATGTAACTTTGCTCTACAGTTGCATTTCTTTTCATGTGTTTCCAAAGGCAACTTAAGGTGTCTGTTTTAACCAGTAAAGCTCCAGGTTGTTTGTACCCTGCCTATTGTATAGATTACAACTGTGTGTTTCCACAGCAGTTGAGGTCAACTGAAATGTTAAGCTAACAGACAGTAGGTATCAACTTAAAAAGGACCGAAGCAGGCTGCTTTCAGTGAGGAATCCTACAATTTAAAAGTTAGTCTTGCTTGCCATCCTACCCCTCACCATCTGGTCTCGCAGAATCTGAATTTACTGGCTTTGGTAGCATGTGAGACTGGGGAAAGGAGGCTAAATGGTGGAGAATGGAGGAAAGGGTAACTTTCTAGATTTTCCTCTGCCCATTCACTATTGATTTAACTGACTGTGCTGACTATTAAGATGAGGGTTCTATGAATATGTCCCATTACCTGTTCTTTGATCCCAGGGTATCTGTGGAGCATTTTAATTACTATGTAGCCTATAAAACAACCAGAGGGAGATCCAGATAGGGGGCAGTTGCACCCTCTTTTTCCTGCTCCATACAGACTTTAAAACCAGCTCCCCAGCAAGGCAGCAGCATTTCTATTCCAAGTGCTGGCAGAGTCCATTGACTTCATGGCTCATTGTAATGTATGATTTCTGCTAATCCTTTTTCACTCCACAGGTGTTAATGACCCTTTTCCTTTTTAATGGTCTTGATGTTCCATTAATCAAGTTATTCTTTCTTCTGCAATTTTGCTGTCTTGCTATTCCTGGTAAACTAATCTCTCTCTCCTGTTTCACAGTCCTGAAGACTGTTTTTAGTTCCAGCTAAAAAGCTTAACTCAGGTGTAATATTAACTCAGGTAAACATTAATTCAAGTGTGGAAATGACAGACAGTGAAGTGTTGGATGCGCTGTCAGGATGCTCAGGAAGACTAGATTTTGTTTCAGAAATCTGAATGAGATGTACTTTTAACTATAATGACTACAGGGCTAATAAAATGGTATTATTGGACTATTTTGCCTTGTTTGTTGTGTTTTTTAAACTTAAAATATAAGCTAGCAAATTAATGCACATTCCAATAAAGTTATATTTGTTTTTACTTTGGTCTTAAACTGAATAATATAGTACTGGGCCCCTAGCAGATTAGTAAATCTTCTAAGGTACATCTACATGAGATGGTTACGGTGCAGGTGACTAACTAGCTGCACAGTAAATGTCACATGTCTACACATGCACCTGGAGTAAGCTAATTTACTCCACAGCAGGGTAATACTTGTATAGACAAGATGATTCTGTACTACACTTTGATTTTGTGTTCATTTTTGTTGTATACAACAAATTGTTGTATATACAAATACTACCCTGCTGTGGAATAAAAAAACTGCCCTGGCTGGCTGGGCATAAGGGTGCTTCGGTGTGGGGGCTGCCTGCTGGTTAGCTCCATGCTGAAGTACTCTCATGCCCTAGCCAGTCCCTCCGCAGCACATTGAGCCAAGTCAGAGCAGCCTTGGGCTTGCAAGCTGGTCCCCTGCCAGCTGCAGCTGCTCTGACCCAGCTCAATGTGCTCTGCTTCTGGGCACACGTGCAGACACATGCCCAGGAACAATAAACTCCAGAGTGATAAGCTCCAAAGTTTACTCATGCACATGAATATGCACATGTAAATACACCCCTAGTTTCTCTAACAGGAGAAAAATGTGTTGTGTTACTTGTGATGATGCATCATGCAACCTTCACCCCACCTTTCAAAATCCTAGATCTGTCTATGGAAACAACTGTTGCTGATACGGTTAGTCCCAAAATGCATTCCTACAGTACATAAAGATGATTCTGATTTTTTTATACTCTTAAAAGACCAACTTTTTTGGACAAAATCTAAGAAAATGTAATTATTGCATGAACAAGGTACTTAGACCACCCCCAAAAAAATCTTTTATTGCATTAGCGTTGCAGCTTGATTCTCTTATACCTATTGCTCACAATATAACTGATAAAATAAAAGCTGTAATACTTTATGGATACAAGTTAATTTAAATTCTGCCACTGGATATAACTGTCAGAGCTAGGGTGAAAGAGCCAGAAATGCCTGAATCCCACCATCAAATATGACTTACCTACTTAGGAGTCCAAGTTCTATTGACCTTCCTGCCAATTTGATTTTTCCCTTTTATTTTTAATTAAGAATTGAAACTACAGTTATCTTACTGGGCTTGACTGGATTTAACTCAGATGAATGGATCCTGATCCTTAAGATCAGCAATGCTGATATTTAAAGAACTTTTAGAAAATATTTACTATGCTCTTAAAGGTATTTATTACAGTAAATAACTTGTAATGCTAAGTTAGAACTATGGTTCTGGTAAAACCAAAGAATAAGAAATTATAAAAAGCAATACATCACTAACCAAGTAGAGTTAATCTGGCAGTTTCAGCACTGTGAAGAGTGGCTTCTAACAGGCTGTCAGGTGTACTTCAAATGGGAAATTCCAATCTCAAGGTAATACATTTTTATACTATTTATTCCCATTACTTAAACTACTTAGCCTACCCTAGTAAGTATTTCAATATGCTTTAAAAGAATACTTGAAAAACAAACATGCTACATCATTTTTTTTCCAGTGCTCCTTTTTAAAATTTACTTTACAAGGACATCCCATAATAATTTTGAATGTTTGTCCTACTTTTGCTTCCCATAAGACCTGCCTAATTAACAATACCTTTGTTTTTACCATTTACAGTTTCAGGCCCAGCCTGTTTCTTATTAGCTTCATTAACTCACTAGCTTCATAAACAATGAACAATTTTAAACGATAAATAATAAATAACTACAATATACAAATGCATATAATGTATCTTAAATTTCTTGGACAACACCTTTCAGCAAGATTTAGGCTTGGTCTCCCACAAAAAAGTTTTACTGGTATAAGCAAGCTGGTTATGGTTGTGCCAGTATATATTCTTTTTATTGATGTAGGCATACCCTTGTGAAGTTTTTACTGGTATATAGGCTCTCTTTACAGGTGCTCAAGATGGAGTAAGTTATTCAAGTGCAAATGCTTTTAAACCAGAATACCTGTGTCCTGACTCAGGGAGGGGCGTTCAGTAGAGGCATAGCCCCTACTGCTTTAATTATCTCAATATAGTAGGGTGGCAAACTTTTCTAGAGTAGACAAGCCCTTGTCCTCAAAGGGCAGGATTCACAGAAGGACTTAGGACTGAACATTGCAACACTTATCTCTTAGGTACCCAGCTCCAGCGGTGGAATTTTCAAGCTTGCTTTAGCTGCCTATGTTCCCTCTGCAATGAATGGAGAGGCTTAAGCTTTTGTGACTCTAGTCCTGTGCATCTAACACATTGACCAGGACAATGCCTCAGCCAACCAGTAGGAAATGGTGCTCAATTAAGGAATGGGAGACAGAAGAGAGGCAGGAGGTCTCAAAGCTCCAGCTGAGTGGGGCGGGATCGGGAGTCCCCTTGTCAGCCCCCCACCTCCCTTTGCATGGGAGATGTGGCAGCTGCAATGGGAAATGTCAGATATTGCCACCAAAAGCCAAATTACTGCTTCCCTGACTCTATAGCTGCTGCCAAATTAAAGGCTTTGGATCTACCTTCCCCATATAAAACTGCAGCACAGCTGCAGGGTCAGGAGAGGGTTAACAGCACAGTGGGTGCCTTGAGCCACCTGTCTCCATTCTGTGGCCCCAGGGCACAAGCCCTATCAGATACAAATCTGCTGCCCAGGGCACAATGTTTACCAGTTATATCTCTCATAGTAAGTGCTCTGTCTCAATCTATAGCCTTGTAGCCCATATCCTTACAGTTAGGACACACTTGTGGGAGAGCCTGGAGCCCAGGTCTCCCACTGTTTGAGCAAGTACTCTATCCATTACAATATTATGTAAAAGGTATATGCCACCATTGTATTCCTCCTCTGGCCATGTTTTTAATAGAAGATCCCGTGGCTGCTATGCTTTGTGCCAAAATGAATGCTATTGGGGCGTGCTATCCATAATTGAAGCACACCTACTGGATTTGAAGATCTAGATGCAGAGATGTGGTATGGACATGTGCTAGGCACCAGGGTGGCAGTAGTTTTGGGCATTTGCTATACTGGAATTTTAGGCATCAATAGAATGTCACTAGTGAAAACTTAAGTACCTGTGGCCTTGTAGGTATGCCAGCGATTACAAAGATTTTTGTTGACCATTTAATTTGATGGAGTCCAGATGCCTTAAGTCTATGTCATTTTTTTCAGATCCGTTCCTTAGCTCCTGAATCATTTCTAATTTGTGGGATAAGGCTCATCTGCATTTTAAAACTTATACTAATACACCTGTCCATTGTGGATATAATTGTTGCTGTCCTTATTTTTCTTATTCATTTGAAAAAGTTGTTTTGCTTATTTTTGTCATTCATCTGAAAATACTTAATGTGTAACTCTGGGGAATCATTACACTATCATGGCCTGTTTTTCCACGGAGATCTTATTTTGTTCTCTATTATTATTCATCCATATTATGCAGTTCAGTGTTGCACATATTCAAACAATTTTCTGATAAAAGTTTTAGTCCCTGAAGACTATGATGTATTCAATGTTTTGTAAAATTATCTGTGTGATGTTCAGTCACAGTTGCCAGTAGCACAGTGCCTCTCCCTATAATGGGGCTCTTAGCTGAAGTACTGACTTCAAGGGAATGTTACAGTTTTCTGAATCACCACCACCATTTTCTACAACACCTTGAATTTGTCCTTTAGAATTTTTTCATCCAGATACTAAACAGGTTGAACTGTACTAAATTTATCATATCTGAAAGGCATGGCCTAAAGTGGTAGAATGACAGCTTGAGGCAGGGTGCTTGCAGAAAGGAGATTTCTAAGATGTAAATGCAATTGATTCAAATGTAAAATGTCTGCCAAAGTAGGCATGTTACACTGTACGTTTTATAAGCCTCATTTACTTCTTTGCTAATTTCTCTGAGTCATCAGATCTTTTTTCACTCAAAATAAATACCTCTAATTTATTTTGTTGGAAAAAGAGGGAAAAAGAGTTCTTGTTTGTGAAGCTGTTCCTGCTGCCACTACTTATACCAGTACGGCTGGGAGAAAATGTCTGGGGAGAGGTTCTTTTGTTTTATTACTGCAGTTCCTAAGTGCTGTTTTCTAAACTAAATTTATTTGCTTGTTTTTGGACTTGCATTTGCCTGTCTACATTTAGACTGAATTTGTTTGTTCACTTGAAGTGCACAGTCCATATTTACCTGTGCTCAGACTGTTCTGTCGTTTTTGTTTGAACCATTTTAAGCCTCAATTTTACTGAAAAGGTAGGGAGGAAAAAGTCTTCACTAGACACAAGAATTTTCTGCCACCAACTGGTAATATAACCTTTCATCTGTCACGCTGACTAGTTCCATGTTGTTTGCTTAATTTTAAAAAGATTAAAGACCTCATCTTTACCCTACATAAATGTGTCCTAGACTGGTTTATAGATTTGATTCTTTCTTGAATCCCTTTCACATCAACAGCAATGCCAACTTCTCTCTTTCATTTTCTTTCCTACTGATGTCTTGGAGATCTGGTCCATTGGAATTTGTAGGAATCTACCTGATTATTTCAGTTAAGTTGGATCAAATCATCAATGCATTTTCCCAGTTGTTTCCTATAAACTAAGCTACAGTCTTTCTAATTCTCATTCAAGTTTCTTAAAAATAACTTCTTCCGTATCTCCCACAAACATAAATCCACAATAATCTCTTCTCCATCCCATCATTATATGAAAGGGAAGAAGAATAAAACTCCTTTTTTGGTGCCTAACCACCTTGCCTTGTCTTCACCCGTCTCTGTTTTGTAATTTCCTTGAAACAAAGAGTGTATTTATGCCTTGTAAACTAAGAAGCACCTCACCAGAGATTAATACCTAACAACTTCCAGGGATTATAAGAATTTATTCATTATTTAGCTATGCCAGTGAAATTTACTAATCCGAGTAATGGCAGCAGGCACTTGACCAAACTCTGTGAAGCATTATAAAAGTACTGCTTTTTAACTGATAATATCCTATTGACAGGTGTTTCAAGCAGAGGGAAAACTTGAGTTAAGAGGCTTGTGTTTTAGAGTTGCACTGATTGAGGTGGCAAAAGTGGAAATTGGGAGTATTCCCCCTGTTAAAGGGTAGGTAGTTAGAGAGATAAAGTGTCTGGAGAAAACTGCCAACTGCTCCGCAGTAAAAGCTGATGTTTAGTTCTTCTCATTCATGTTTAACTGTCTTTTTATTAAACTCAATAATCATTAGGGCTGTGCGAAGCTTCAGTCCCTGATGTGATTCGGCCCCATTCAGTGGCTGAATCTCCGAATTTGAATCGAATCAGAGGACCCTTTAATTTCTCTGAATCAATTCAGCGATTCAGATGTAGATACAGCTTTAAATGTTTTTTCTACTTACCTCCAGCTGGCAGGGGCTCTGAACGCTGTGATTCTGGGGCAGATGGAGCGTCCCACAGAAACACAGGGGGCTCCCCAGCGCGCTCGGCAGCAGACCTGGAAGTGGACTAGAAGCACTTCCTGGTCCTCCAGGGAGCGCACAGGTGGGGCCCTCTGTGCTCCCTCTGGCCTGGCGACTTATGCCTCCGGGGTCTGGAGGGGGCACCCGGGGTCCCCCTGCGGCCAGTCACCAAGCCAGGGAGGCCCCACAGCACGCTTCCTGGTGGACCCGGAAGTGGACCAGAAGAACTTCCAGTGCACCCTGGAGAGCCCCCCATGCTGCTGTGGGACGCTCCATCCTCCCCAGCACCACAGCAATCATGAGCCATGCTGCTACCTCAAGGTATGTAGAAAAAAACTTAAAGCTGTGCCTGTGTATGAACTGCTGATTTGCCAAATCAGCATCGAATCTTCAGACTCAGATTTGGCCGAATCGAATCAGGGACAGTGATCCAAATCAACAGATTGAATCACTGTCCCTGATTCGGGCCAAATCCTAATTGAATAGGGCCTGTTTCACACAGCCCTAATAATCATTACAATATTTTGTCACAATTTTCAAATGTTGGTGCCTAAAATGGGCAACTAAAGACACCCCAAAGACATGCCCATAGCATCTACAGCAATCCTTAGATTGCTACTGAGAAACAAATCCTGCTGTGTGCTGCCATGCTGTTCGCTGGGAAAAAAAAGCTGTGTGGTTGCATGCCCAAGACTTAGATACTGAGACCATCCTCATTCACATACCTCAAAGTACCTACATGATACTTCACAGGAGTGGGCAGCATCAGTCTCTGAATTGCCAAGAGCTGTTATAGACACCCTTTGCCCCTAAATAAGTGGCCTAACTTTCTGAGGTGTGGATTATCCATAAGGTCCTGTTGATATTAATGGGAAGTGCAAAAGCTCAGAATCTCTCTTAAAAAATTGATGTATAATTTAGGGAAATGTGGAATTTGTTTATAATTCTAAAAAACAAAAATAAATATAGCAAGTTCTGTCATTTTATACTTCTGAATAATCAAGGAGAAAAATCTTATGCATTCTAGGCAGAACTTATGTACAGGGGCAAATTCTCTTTAGTTATATTTTACAATCTCATTGAAACCAGTGTATTTTACAGTGGTTAATCCAAATGGGATGTGGGATTGTATATAATAAGTGCTTACTTTCTTAACTATGACCCATTTGTCTACAAGTGGTAATAAGCAGTGAAAAGGATAGTAAAAGCAAACCAGTATCAAGCAACTAGGGCCAAGAGATCAGATTTCATCTATTCAGGGAAATTAAATAATTTATCAAAACAAAGAGCAGATCATAACGAAGCAACTGCTGCTAAAATACAAAAATGTAAGAAAACCCCTGAGACTCCAAGTACTGTGAATTATTGATACAGGTGGGATTTTAAAAGCACCTTCAAGAGGATTTATGCTCTTGAACCTTTCTTTTTTTACTTATTTTAATATTCTGTATAACAGTTTTTATATAACAATTTTTAACTTTACTCTGAGATGATAAGTTGTGAAGACAATCTTTTAGAAACTTGCTTGAGGAAACCTGTAAGGGGAAGACCAACAAATTAAAGCACCGAAAGAAAACACTTCATGCAGAAACATTCCTGTCACCAAGGGCACAAAAAGACATTGCCCTTGTGCTGCCATAAAAAATTTTATGGTGGCACAAGTTGCAAGCAAACAGATGTCCTAGCCCCTTGTCATGCCCCAACTGCCCCAAAACATTGCTGTGACCAAAGCTTGTGTTGTCTTTTAGGGGAGTATGTCTGTTTCCTTATTGCATGCCCTGGAAATTCCTCTGTAGGGGAATTCTCACTACGAGCATATCAGGTTGCAAGCAGAGGAGGCCTCTCAGTGAAGACATAGTCCAAGTTGGTGGAAGGAGCAGTGACTAAGACCTAGATGAACTGAAAGACTTTGAAATACAGGGCCCATAATGAGGCCTTCGCACTGTACTGGCCAACCCCCCCATGGGTTCCCCCACTTGCAGCCACATGCTGAGTATTGTCCCACAGGATCAGGCTCCTGAAGGCCCAGAGGTGGCAGAGGCTGAAACCTGTTGGACAACAGCTCTGGGCAACCTTTGTAAATGCCAGTAAAGCAGATCAGGTCTGCCAAGACACAGCCAGGCACAGTTGATCCTGCTCCAAAGAGGATGTCTGTTTATACCGCAAGATAACGCCTCCCTTGCAACTCTGTCAGTCTCCATTATCCATGGAATGAAGGGAAAGGGCAATGCCATAGATTTGAGAAATAATCTCAACACAAAACCCAATGATTGCATGCATGCAGGAACATTGCACTTGTGATAATTGTGTTCATACATGCCAATTGGGTAAATGCAAAAGCCTAGCAATTTAGGTCAAAGAATGCAAAGATGATTCATTGTATTAGTCAAATCTGACAGAGTAGCATGACAAAAGACTGAAACCACAAATATTTGCTGATCTTAAAAGTTCCTGTTGGGGGTATGAGACAAGAAACAAAGTGCTAATGAAAGATGATAATTTTACCCCATGGTCAGATTGGTACAAATTAGGGTTTTTGCCTCTGTAGTGGGGGAATGGCCCTTTTCCTTGCCTCTCTTCAGCACATTTTAACACTCACAGCAGCAGGACATCAGGCACTGTTGTTCCCCCCACCTTACAGGTTAGGTTGTTCTGTCTTGTGGTTGTATCAGGGTTGACTGTATAGCTTTACTAAAAGATTAAACGATGCATTTTGGAAAGCATAGTTTGGATAGGGATTATCCTAACTCTGGCAGGGGGGAGGACTGGATGACCTCTAAAGGTCACTTTCAGCCCTACTTTTTTATTAATCTATAATTAAACACTTGGGAATAAGGTGGGTGTGCCTAATGTAAACAGAAAATGTCAGAGTGGTTGGTTTGCTTGGATGTGCAGAGGGCTTAGACCCAGAAGCTTTTTTACAAGCTGGCTGAAAGAGTTATTGATATAAAGCAATTTAGCTGCCCCAGTTGTTCTGACATCTGGCAAGAGGCTTCTTGCTAAATAAACTTCTCCTTCTCCCTTTCTGTGTTCTGTGCTGGTGGGTTGTATAATTGTTTTTGTAATAAAAAGGCTCCTTAAAACATCAAGAATTGTTTCTAATCTGAATTACCAAAGTTCCACTTTGGGAATATATATCCAGATTACATTAGGCTACTTGTGAACAGGAGACAGATGTTCATGACTGTGAAACAGATATTTCAATATATTGTTTTTTGTTGTTTTTCTGTCTTGAGCTGTTTGCTACTCAGCCAGACTTTGGGTACAAGGTAATGGGCATATGGACAGCTTTTAATTCCTAATGAAGCAAATATGTGTGCACTTCAGTGGAAGAAAGATTTTGCATGCCTGTGTTTAAAGCCAAGAATAACTAAATATGTACTGTTACAACGTCTTCTGGTTTGACTGAAAATTATGGACAGAAGAAAAATCTCTTGCAAATATACACATACACAAAAATTACAGTCTCTGTATCTTGATGTAACTTACTGTAGCGTGCACAAAGATATTTTATATTGCTTATAACATAATCGCTGCATTGCTCACTCTTGAAATAAGATTGAAAAGAGAAAACAAAATAAAAAAAGCATTCTTCAGAGACAGAGAAGGGAGTAAAGACATACATTAACTTCCTTATGAAAGTAAATTCTCATCATCTTAATTTGTATGGATGCACTTTAACTCATCCAATACAGAAAAGAAAGAATAAACTGAAAAACAAGACACACTGATGCATGCATACAAACTATATGCGGCCCTTACTTATGTGAGTAAATATAGAAGTCATTCATTTGAATACAACTACTCTCGTGTTACTGATCCAGAAATCTCATATTCAAGACATGCAGCAATAGCCAGAATGGAAATGGAAGGACAAGGTGATAGACCTGAGTTACCTGCATCCTTTGATGAACTGAAGCAAACGTGTTTTGGGTGGTACAATAAAGCTTTTGCTGTAAGATCTGTTTCCATATAGACACTTGTAAGAGATGATGACTTTGATCTATACTGGAAGAATATTCCACTTGGTGTGAGGGTCTGTTGCTTTGATAGAGTTTTTAAATAGATAATAAGGCCACAGGTTATTACAAATCAATCTAGACAAAGACCAGGTTGATTCTGAATGAGAGAGAAATTTTATGGACTTGTTGCCTCTGGAAATGTCTAAGCTTTCTTAAGAAATGTTTACTCTAGAAAGGGGAAAGTAACAAATTACAAGCCTGCTAACTGTGTGTATGTGTGTATCAGTCTATAGTCATAGAGGTCTACCCAGAACTCATTACCAGGGGAATAGCTGGTTTAAAACAATAGCCCTTGTAGTTCCTTCTAGTGTAATCTTTTTTATTTTTCTTCCTTTTTTTCGGGGGGTGGGTTGGGGGTTCTCTAGGAGTGATCAGTACAAGAGGAAGGCTAATGCCCCAATGGACGCATCTAGGCCTGCATGGATGTTTGGTTCCCTGGGGACAACTAGCAGTGGCACACCTTGCGCTGAAGCTACTTGTCCCCTGGGAAAGCCTGTGCACTTTGGCACGTGGCAAGTTGCCCCGGGGTGGGGTAAAGGAGGCTGGGGCCAGCACAGTGCTGGCCCCAGCAGCCTTACCTAGGGTGCTGGTGCCCTCCCAGAGCTGCAGCCATGGCAATTCTGCAGCGTAGAGCCTGGCCAGCAGTCACAGCACAGCTCTGGGCAGCCTGGCTTCACTTTTCAGCAGCACACCCTTGCAGTGCAGAGAACACCGGACTGTGCAATATGTGACGCTGCAAGCCTGTTTGCAGTGCCACGTACCACATGACTGCACTTGTCTGGATATGCCCCATATGTCCAGTTATGGAATTCTAGTATTATAAAAGCCTGTCTGTTTGTCTGTCCATAATGCTTTACTCGCACTCTGATTGGCTGTTCCATCAGCCAATCAGAGTACTCCAAGCATGGGGGAGCTCCTCCATGATTCTGAGGCCATTCCGAGCACTGGACAGGTGGTGGGGGAGTCAAGGCCACTCCCTGCAAGAGGCAGAACAGCGGCAGCATGGGGCATTAGGTGGTAGTCCTCCATCCCAGCCCCCTCCCACCTCCCCCCGGCCCCCTGTCATTCTTGACAGGCAATTGGCTAGGCCTGTGAATATCTGCCTAACTTCAGGCAGATGCTGATTACTTTGGGTCTTAGAGTGTGAGGGATAATATAACTTACTAATTTTCATCCTCTTATTCATCTCCTCTATAAATAGCTATAACCTATTTTAGGCCCTGGATTTTAGGAGGGCAAATTTCAACAATCTAAGGAGGATAGTTGGGGAAGCACTGAGGTCCCGGAGGGGAGGGGAGGGGAAACAGGTGTCCAAGGAGAGTGGTTGCTCCTCAAGGAGATGATCCTCCAAGCCCAAAGGAAGGTAATCCCAACGAGGATCAAAGGGAGCAGAAGGGCGCATAAGCCCCCATGGCTCACCAAAAGCATCCAGGAATGTCTCCTTGCTAAAAAGGTGGCCTACACCCAATGGAAAGAAGGGGTCATCACCAAGGAGGGCTATTCTGCAGTTGCTCGGGGATGTAGGGGGGCAGTTAGGAAGGCCAAGGCAGAGATGGAACTGGG
>NW_017728992.1:68816577-68821830 GCF_001723915.1 Gavialis gangeticus | reverse complement strand
CACGGTCAGGGCAGCTAGGGTCTGGAACCAACTTCCAAGGGAGGTGGTGCAGGCTCCTACCCTGGGGGTTTTTAAGAAGAGGTTAGAGGAACACCTTGCTGGAGTCGTTTAACCCCAGTACTCTTTCCTGCCATGGCAGGGGGTCGGACTAGATGATCTTCTCAGGTCCCTTCCGACCCTAGAAACTATGAAACTATTTAATCTCTCTGTATTTGGAAATATATGCAGACCTCTGATCACTTGGATTATACTCCTCTGGACTTCTTGGCCAGGTACAGAAGTTACACTTGTTGCTCAGTAGGCTCACAGAAAGCGCTCTACAGCTATAACTGAACAGATGGTCAGGGTACAGAGAGCACTGTAAAAATGGTGGGTCCAGCTCTAAGATATCCCTGGATGGATGTGGTATCAGACTTCACCACTTGGAGGTTAGAGCACGGTAACAAACATCTGTACTAGATCTCATCGTGACTCATGATAGGTCACATTCTGCCAGCAACCCATGGGGCCCCCCACTAAGCTCCCCTCACAGGATGGCACTCTAGCCTTAGTCAGAGCTAGACTCCTGTGCTGGAGTGCAGGGCCAGCCCCACCCCATGGCTGTCAAAGACAAGAAACGGCAAAGCCTCTGTTACCAGGCCCACCTGCATCCTCCCTCCAGTTAGCATAGATCCATCTACGCAAATAAAACTGCTTATTGATGAATTGCTCTTATTGCATTTTGTCATGGGTTCAGCTGAGCAAGTGCTGAATGTGTGTCAGCTGCTATTTTGCCTCTGCTTACAGTTAACCTGTCTTAAGAACAGATTCATCTGCACTAATTTCTGACAATGGGCAAGTTCCCTAATGGAAGTCAAAAATATACTTGAACACGCCCAAAATGTACATCAGTACACCTGTGCATACTAATATGTAGTATCACTTGTTTCCAGCTTGTCTGGGGAAACCAGATGCATGTGTAAAATGTATAGTGTGAGAAGCACTTACACTCCCTGTACTCAATACAGGATGCAGGACCAAAAACTAATGGGTGCCTGTAGACATGCTGTGGGGCTTCCCCAACACACTGTAATTATAGTGTATCAGAGCAGGCTCGATTTAAATGAGTCTGCTGGAGCATGGTAATTACCATGCTCCAGCTGACCTCCATGTCTCATGTATTAGCATCCCCACACTTCAAAATGGTGGTAGGGATGCTTTAGCTAAAGCTCATCGAACAAGCTTTAGTTCAAGCACCCCTGCTGTCATTTTGAAGCACAGGGAGAGTAATACAGCTCTTGGAGTAGTTCAGTGCATGGGGGGGATGTGTTTGAGGGAGGCTCTGAACATCCAAGTTGGGGCAAGCACACACACACACACACACACACCCCTGGACCTTAGGGACCATGTGGGACATGGACCCTTGAATTTTACAGCCCAGGCAGGGCTTGTGGTGTAGCCACAATCACAGGGCATCAGCTGGAAGCCCCTGGACAATTCAAGATTCTGGAGGTGACCTGAGCAGCAGAGACCAGGTGATGTGGGAGCAGGGGGCCCAAGCTTCTGAAGTGAGAGTGAGAACCACACACTGGGAACTGCACCTTCACACATCTGCCTCTGCTTTCATCTCACAGCCTGACCTTTACTTGTGGATGGACACCAAAATCCCACGGGCACTACCGTGGACCATGGACAAACCCAACCTATCTGCTGCCACCAGCCAAGCCTGGGAATGCAAGTGGCAGTTCAGGGCAATAAAGGATCTCATCACCATCTGGGGTGAGGAGGACAACCAGCACCAGCTCCAATTAAAGCATCAAATCAGAGATGTCTTCAAGAGTACTGCCCAACAGATGCAGGTGAGGGAGAAAAACAGAAACTGGGAGCAGTACCTCAACAAGACCATGGTGATGAGGAGGCATTATTACCATGTGCTTAATGCTACTAAAGGAGAAGCTGGGAGGGTTCTGTGGGCCGGAAGCAGAGCATGTTGTTCTATACAGACATGTCCCACTTCCTGCCCAATAACAGGGCAGATGCAAATGGGACCAGGGATGTTCTGGAGGAGTTACCTGCAGGTACCCTGCCTTGTGGGGGAGGAGGAGGTGGTAACACCATTCTGCACCCAGCTATATCTGCTGTTCCAGAGCAAGTTCTTTTGGACATCTCTGCACCCCTTCCAGAGATTTGGAGTGCATACTAGGACCTCCAGTACCAGCACAGTGGCTGCCACCCTGGCACAACCCACAGGACACATGGTCACTCCTCCCAAAACATCTGATGAGTAGCCCACACACGAGGATATGGTGTAATCCATAATGGCAAGGTTCACGTAGCCTCCATGTGATCATGATGGTCCCAGGGGAAATGTGGAGCCCCTGGGGGGAAGGGAGGGGAAAGAAGGAGCATCAGGGGGTGCCAAAGCCACCACAGGCTGCAGTCAGCACCTGCAGTCATAGCCCTTTCCCAGCAGCCATTTTGGCCAAGAAGCCCACATGGAGGTTGGGGCTGAGCAGAGGGTCTGGGAATGCTGGGGCATAGGGGGAAAGTGAATCACCCATTTTTCCACCACCCCTGTCCTGCTCCCCAACTGAAGCCTGGAGCCCAGCCAAGGCACCAGTTCCTCCCCTCACCCACTTTCTCTTGGCCACTTAAGAAAGCATGTTCTGGTCAATGGGATCCTAAATCTGCCTAACTGACATATCCTTGCCATTTCTGTCAGTGACATGCTGTGCTTCATGGGAGATTGTAACCTATGCACAGATACCTTGAGCACTTGGACCTAAACTCCTCTCCCTCCCTGCAAAGCACTCATGGAAAGGCACTGATAGTGCTTATTAAACTCAGCAGGCAAAAGGTTAAACAGCAGTTTTGGCAAAGAGTTCAGGGAAACTAGATACCTCTAGAAGGTAGATACCTGTAGATACCTCCCAGTTCAGGAAAGGGACACATGCAATAGGATTCCTGTGTGAAAACCACTATCTCAGCTACTTGGCTTCCGCTGCCAAGGTGACTCCCGGGCTCCAAACCTGGACAGGTTGGCAAGCAGATCAACAACACTTTTTTCCCTCCCCTCTGACTCAATGTGTAGGTGAATTCCAATGGGCACTGACCGAGCCCAGTTCTCACAGCATAGGCACTCACTGTATTGTCCCCTCAGGGCAACCCCCAAACCCCCTCCTGTGATCCCATCCCAGCCCCAGACCTGTTGCTCCCCCCCCCCAACTCCTACAAGCTAAGCGGGCTCCATATGTGTGCACAGAATGTCGGTTTATGGGGGATGACATGGTGGGTCCAGGATGGTAGCTGAACACCTGCTGAATGAATGAAAGATGTGTGTATGAGGCACCGGTGAAATGAAGGAGAGATGTTACAAACTCCGGTCACAGCCTCTGAGCTCAGGTCATGCAGTGTGGGCTCCTGTCACCAGGGGCTGCAAGACCAGCAGGAGGAACCAATCAGGACACATATGGAGGAAATGGACAGGCCAGGGCATGCTTATACCCAGGCTGCCAAGTCACATGACTGGAGATTCCAGATGGCCAGCTGCTGTTTGGAGGAGACACCCCCACAGAGCAGTGAATCTGAGAAAGTTATTGTGCCAGGATAAGAGCATATGGTCCTGGACTACTGGTTGTTGCCTTGTATGCCCTGGCCCCCTAAGTGGTTCCAGACGTATCCCAAGCAGGTGGGAGAGTTTGGCCCACCAACTTGCTGGGCCAGGCAGTTGCTGCGGCAGCTTCTGGCAGCAAAATCCAGCATCCTAACCTCATACATCCTCCTGCTGGGAGGTCTTCCGCTCCCTGGGGCCTCTCTCCTGGCCTGGGTCCCACTGCAGGGAAACGGCAGAACCTTGGCAGGGATAGGCACCCCCTGGCTTGGCCCAGCTGCCTGACATGAGCCCCGGGCATTGGCAAGGGCTGCAGGTCCATAGTCTTTAAAGAAGGAGACATGGTCATGGAAGCCAAAGGGCCAAGGGTACCATATGCGAAGGCTTGTAGTCTTCAGTGCCCACTGTCATGATGCCTTCTGACCCATAGTCTCCCCTCCACTCCCTTTCACCCAGTAGCCACCTCCAGGTCTGCAGCTGTCTCAGACAGACACTGGGTCTAGGATCATGGAGCTCCCCTACACAGAGAAGTCCCTGGTCTTGGATCTGGACCCCTGAAAGTAGGGTACCAGGTCAAAAGCTCCCTACCCCATGCCTCCCCTCCCAGGTTTTGGGTTTGTTGAGTTCAGGGCCTGCAACATTCCTCCTGATTCTAAACCCCCTTTTAGGTTCTGTTGCCCCACCTCACCATCCCACCACTGCCAGAGGTTTGCTGTTTAGTGTTAATTAGGAGAAGGGACCAAACTGAGGCATAGGCAATGCTCAACAGGTTTTCTTTATTAAACATTTTAAACTGAGGCATGTCTTTTCCTCACGTCACAATCTCCCTGTACCCTGGTGTGTCCCCCTGGGAGGGGTTGAGGAGGGAGAGGGAAAGGGGAATGGTGCCTGGACAACCTGGGTTGTGGGCACCACTGCCTGTGACGTAGGGCCAGAGAAGCCTGTGGCAGGAGGCCCATGGTCTAATTCCACGGCATGGGCACTCAAAGCCCTCTAGCCCTATTCATCCGGGGAGGGCTCCAGGTCTATGTGGGTGGAGGCAGTCAGCCAGGACTTCACAGATCTGCATAGCCTCCTACTGTGTGGGGCCAAGGCCACACATATAGGTCACACCTTCTCTCCCATCTCTGAAGTCCATAGTTGAAGTGTTCCTTTCTGCAGTCCAGCTGCCCCCCAAAAGGTTTCATGATCCAGAGCAGGAGGAGGTAGGCCAGGCCCTGATGAAGACCCCTGCAAGATACGCTGGGCAATCTAGTGGCTGCACCAGAGGAGAAAGCAGACCTGTTTAACCAATTCTTCACCTCCGTTTTCTTGTGCAGGGACTGGGACTTCCCCACCGTGATGCAAGATGGATTTGAAGGGAATGCCTCCAGGCCTCAGGTCAGAGAGCTTCTGGAGGGGCTAGATGTGTTCAGATCAGCGGGTCCAGATGCTCTTCATCCCAGGATGTTGAGGGAGCCAGCAGGGGTTATTGCAGGGCCCTTAGCACAGCCTTATGAGCGCTCATGGTGCTCAGGCCAGGTGCCAGATGATTGGAAGATAGTCAATGTGGTCCCCATCTTTAAAAAAGGGGAAGGACCTGGGCAACTATAGGCCCATCAGTCTTACCTCAATCCTAGGGAAACTCTTTGAGAAGATCATCAAGGAGCACATCTGTGATGGGC
>NW_017728992.1:68808280-68816256 GCF_001723915.1 Gavialis gangeticus | reverse complement strand
CATGATCCAGGGACAACAGGGCAGACCCTACAATGAGAGACTGAGGGACCTAAACCTGTTCAGCCTTCACAAGAGAAGGCTGAGGGGGGATGTGGTGACCGTCTATAAACTCACTAGGGGGGACCAGAAGGGTTTTGGAGAGACCTGGTTTCCCTTAGCACCCTTTGGCATAACAAGGTATAATGGCCACAAGTTGCTGGAGAGTAGGTTTCGATTAGACAGCCGTAAGAACTACTTCACAGTTAGGGCGGCCAGGTTCTGGAACCAACTTCCAAGGGAAGTGGTGCTGGCTCCTACCCTGGGGGTCTTTAAGAAGAGGCTTGATGCCTACCTGGCTGGAGTCATTTGAGCCCAGTTTTTCTCCTGCCCAGGTGGGGGTTCGGACTTGAAGATCTACAAGGTCCCTTCCAACACTACTTCTATGATTTTATGACTGCAGGGTGGGGTGGGGGGTGATGACATTGCCAATGATAAAATTGGGGACCCTGGGAGCATAGTAGCTGCTCTCCTTCACTCCAAGAAATGGGGAATTGCATGAGAGGTGGGCATTGTCCTCATTAACCACATGAAAGTCAGTGGCCCAGTCATCTCCTGGACACCTGGCTTGTCTCTGTGTGTGTGTCTGCATGTGTTTGTATGAGTGTTCGACGCATGTGGGTTCTTTGTGTGTGATGCACATTCTCTCTGTCTCTCACACACACAGCACCCCCCCAGGCATACAGGACAGAAACATGCACAGCACCCAGGTGTCCAGGACACGCGTGCACGCGCACACACACACACACACACACACACACACACACACACACACACACACACACACACACACACACACACTTGAAGGGTGCACAACATGCTGGGTTTGCATGTCTAGGATGGTCAGCTGGGGGCTTATGGTCTTGAGGGCAGTGGTCATGATGCCCCCGCAGCCAGTCAGGGGTGGCCCAGTCATTCAGCTCCACTCGGGAGTTTTCGGCAGCCCTGGGAGCCTGTGGGACATGCTGGGAGGCATGCAAGAGCTCCCTCTACCTACTGGGCTTGGGCCATGCAGGCAGGCTCTGAGCCAAACCCCTCAAGGGCTAACTTGTGTTCTACTTGCTGACTTAATCTTGAGTGCGTAAAGCTCAAAAGGTAGAGTGCTTCCGCCTCTGCCTTCTTGAATGCCTGTACTTAGCCCTTGTGTCTCTGCTGTACCTTTCCTGAGACCAAGTGATCAACTTTAACCAGGACTTAAAGAGACCATGTGGTATTGATTTATATGTTTTCAGTGAGATATTCTCTATCCTTTTAATGCATCTGAAATTTTGTTCTTAGTTTTTGCTGCTGCACATCAAGCAGACATTTTCATTTCAGCTGCACACAATATAATTTAGATTTCTTTTCCTGAGTAATTAGTTAATTTAGAGGAGGCAAAACCATCATTGAAGTCAATGGTAAGAATGAGTATGAAATGCTGCATAGGGCCTGTAGATGGGGAGCTGGATTAAATTGTTAGTGTGGATTAATGTGCTTTTCCTAATGTGTGTTAAATTTAGTACCTTCAATGTGAAGGTACTTTTCTAGCAAGTAATCAGTGCTAGTGATGACTCTATAGTATAAACTGAAGTAGTGCAACCTGTAGTTGTCAGGCTTCTGTACAGTAGAAGAGAGAAGACCAACAAAGCATTGATAACTGTATTACACTTTGGCTCTCATCACCCACTGATAGCTACAGGTAGATATTTAGGCTATTTAATAAATATTAATAGGATATTTATCTAGCAAACTTTACCAAATCACCTTATAGAATTTAATGGAGAATAATATCCCCGATCTACAATTAGTTGAAATAATATCAAATTGTACATTTGTATTTATATTTTTAGAGTTTGTCTACTAACCTAGTCAAATCTCTTAAGAAATATTACATTTTATAGAACTCTTCCATACTAATGTAAATCAATTGAGTGGTAATTAGTGGAATTTGCAAGTGCTTAACACTTTGTTAAGCAAGTTGTGCAGTCAAAATACTACCTCTGTATGATTAGGCTTTTTGTTTTCAAGTTACAAAATACAGTTCTTTAAAAAATTGCGCATTGCAAAGAAGTCCTATTATTTTTCTAGCTATCTTACAAATAATGTATGTAGATTGCCTGAAGAACAACTACTTGCATGCATTAATGCTGGAATGGATATTTTTTGTAAAAATCCATTCAGGCAACTCAACAAAACTAGAGTTAGTTCCTGACTCAGTTGTGCAAATTGATGAATAATTTGATGGATTTATTTGTTCAAGTTTATGTATTCAGAGAGATTCTTTAACTTATTTCCTATTTTTGCTACCTTGAGAACTTGTTATGTCAATTCATATATATACACATATGCATATGCATTTTTAACAGAGAAATACTCTGCAGGGGGAAACTGGATTCTAGGACCAGTTGTAACAGAGGTCACCAGTTCCTCCCCAACCCCACCCATGCACCCCAATAAGAGGATGGAGAATAGAACTTGCCTTTTATCAAGGAGTGCTTCCAATTCTGGCATCATAACAATGAAGAGAAATGAACTACATTTTCAAACCGAATGATGTTTGAAGGCTGTGTTCGCACTGCAGAAAGACGTGTTTTTATATTGAGAAAGCTAACTTGGGACAGATATCTCACTGTGAAATCTTAGTAAAGACAAGGCATGGATAGCTTTTTTCCTCAGTGAAGCTTGTCAAGGTGAACCCTTTACCCACAAGAGGGATATGCTTCATAGCTGCCTGACATAAAAGCTACAGCACCTTGTCTCCAGCAAAATTTATTTTTTACTTGGAGATAGCTACCTATATAAAAATACACATCAGTGAAAACATAGTCCAAGTTGTGGTGGAAGGAGCAGTGACTAAGACCTTGATGAACTTAAAGCTTTTGGATAGCAGGGCTCATAACAAGGCCTTCACACTGTACTGGATGGAGTGAAGTTATGCCAATATCTTTTTATAATCAGACTACTACAGGGAAAATTTGTCAGGTTTCTATGACTTTGTCAAGGCTCCTGGGGCTTTCCACCTAACCTTTCACATGCACACAGAGACATGGCCTATACTAGGGAAAAATAGCTAATGAAGATAGTTAAAGATCGACCCTGGATAAAATAACCAAGGTTCTGCAGCAGCTAGACTATTTTAATTCCTATCTTGGGAATCTTTACAATTGTGTAGAAGTGTAGACTGGTACAAGATGCGGCAGAGGGTTTGAGGAAAATGCTGGTCATTATTGGATTTACTTTTTTTTGTTGTAATTTTTACAGAAATTCTGCCCAGGACATTTGTATCTCTTTAATTTGACAGGTCTAGTAAAGAAATCCTGGCACTCAAAGCTTGCAGTTGTTTATGGGACTCACTGAAGGCTAGAGTCTGAAGATCCTATTGTTTGGAATATCTATGGTTTTTGTCTGCATGCTACTAAACTTCTAGAAGACTGCTGGACCACAGCACTCACAATATTTATTTAGCCTAGGGAACAGAGGGGAAATGCTCACAGACTATAAATACCTTTCTGGTAGAATAAGGAGCAATGGCCTGAAACTAAGGAATGAAACATTTAGACTACCTATTAGGAAAAATGTTCTTAACAGGAAGAGCAATTGGGCAGAAGAATAGATTAGAGGGAAGAGGCCGAGTCACTATCACAGCAGATATTCAAGAATACATTTAGGTTGAGAATAATAGCAGCAGCCCACGCTACCTGTAAAAGCTCGCTCTGCTTTAAGTTCATTTAATTCTTGAAATTACATTTTAAAGGCTAGAATCCATTTACCATATTATACTGTTTATCAGGTTTGAGAGCGGTTTTCATTCTCTTGAACTTTTTGAAGCACTGGGTGACATGTAAAATAATTTGTAACCAAAAGGAAATGGATAGAGAAACAGTTATAGGACGTAGACCAGTAGAGGCTGAAATAGATTTTCAAACTTCCCTCAGAAGGACAAGGAAAGAATAAGAAAGAGCACAAAACTTGTAATCTTAGGTGACCAGTTCTGCAAAAGCTATACAACAATTCGAATTAAGGAATGCTATTTGCCTTCTCTAGCTTCCTTCAGTGTGCACTCATCTTTCAGATCTGTGCATCTCTCCTTTTATTACTCCATCCTTCCATGAAGAAACTGGGCATGTCTACATGAGCTCAATGTGCTGCGGTCTCAGGTGCATGTGTAAATGCAGCTACCGGGACCAATAAACTCTAGTGCGATATGCACCAGAGTTTACTGTTCCATCCTAATAACACATGTAGATGCACCCACTCTGTAGTATCCTGGTTCTGGCAGACAGCCTTCTGTGGGAGCTCTATGAATTTCTAAAGGCAAAGACAATAGTGGGATTGGGTGGAAGGTGTGGCTATTCTGTGCTTGAAATGTGGACTTCAGGTAATATAGTTTGTTGCAGTCTCACCTCTCTTTGGTTCCTTTGTATGGCTGCTCCTGAATTATCACATGGGAGCACAGGCAATGCAACTCTAATAGAAGCTGTGCTACCTGGAAGAGGTGAGCAGCGTAGCCAGAAGATGTCCTCTGCAGACTTCAAGATCTGGATATCTGTAATTCCTGCAAGTGGTACAAACAATGCAGAGGAAAATCTGCATGGAATTTACTAATCTTCTCTCCCATAGGATTTTCCATAGAAGAGTAACATCCAGCCCAAAATACAGTAGGGAGTTACAACAGATGGAGACTGTGAATATGAAGGATAAGTGAAGGCTCCATTGCCTTCTTCATAGGGATATTCCTTTAGTTAAGGTGAGTCTTTGGAAAAAAAGGTGAACCCCTTCTGCAGAAACAAAAGCCCAATTTAATAATGATGGATCAATTTACAAGTACTGCTTTAAAGAAAAAGGAATGGTCTTTTATTTTTCTGTTCATTCCCAAAATAGATTAAGTGTAAAGTTCAGATTTGAAAATCCTGTGATATACCAAATTTGGATCATTGGACCTACTTATTCCGTCATCCTTCATGCTCGTAGGAGACTCTGATCAGGAAAATATCCCCAAGGAGGAGCAGAAAGGGCAAGAGTGTAGGTTTTGAGGATCATTACCCTAGTTCTGCCCAGGAGTAGGTTATGCAAGTGGACAAGAAAGGAGCTGCTATTTGTCTGGTGGCAGTGAGAAGAAGAGAAATGTCTATCAAAGAGGCATTCCTGCACAGAAAATAGTTTTTTACTACCAGAGAAAGGCACACCTTAAAACACTCTGGATGGTTTCAGTAGGTTTTTCTGTTTTGTTTACATCTCTGTGTAAGAGACTAGCTACATGTACAGTTATTCATGTCTAAGGATCATGAGTTAACTGGTGACGATATGAAAACAAACCATTTATTTAGTATTGTGTGTTTTCAAAGCATGATACAAGTTAAGTAATTATGCCATTAAAAAATTAGGTAAGGAGAATATCCACTATATGATATTGCAGCCCTAGAATAATAACTTAAAATGTGCCTTTGTTTTCTACTTCTATTAGAGAATCAGACAACATCTGGAAAAAGTAAACATTATGTCTAGTCCCATGAAATATTCCAAAAGCTGCATACCAAACCTTTTAGTATTAAAAATAATGAATGCCAGTGGAAACATTTTTGTGTTATGACAGAAAGGAAACTGTTAATGTGCTTATTTATTCATTTAAACCATTAATATTAAAACTCAGTCCAGCCTTGCACACATTTTCTGAACTAAAATCACAAGACTGGAATAAATAATGTGGCTGTTGTTTGAATGTAACAGCAAATAGTGACATCAGGATGGTTCAAAGCCACAGCAAATGGCACAGATTGAAGAGTTTTCAAAAATAAGTGAAAATCAGTATTATTAATAGTGCAACTTTAAGCAATTAATGTTCTCAGCAAGAAAGGATAGTGAAGAGAAGCATCTATAGAAGCTAACGCACTGCCAGAGGGGCAGATGCAAGGAGGTGGAGTGGTGCAGTTGCATCCCCCTTTGATTCCTGGTCCACCAAAAGTTTAACACCAAGTGCCTGGCAGTGGCATTTCTATTCAGTGAGGGAGTCAATTGACTTCGTGGTTCATTATAATCGAACTGATTCCTTCTAAACGCTTCATCTGACAGGTGTTAACAGACCTCTCCCCTTTTTAATGGTCTTGATGTTCTGCTAATCAAACTATCCTTTCTTCTACTAACCTGCTGTCTATTAGCTGCTTCTGGTGATGTAGCTTCTATTTCACAGACCTGCAGACTTTTTTTAACTCTGACTATCAACATTAACTCAGGTATGGAACTGTTAACTCAAGTAAGCATTAACTCAGCTGCAGAAATAACATTCAGTGAAACACTGGATGAACTGTGATGATGCTCAAGAAGACTAGATTTAATGAATATGAAAAATAAATGTACATTTAATTCCAGTGACTACAGGACTAATTTGTTTACTAGTTTGTTGTGCTTTTAGTACATAGCATATGATATAGCAAATAAATGCACATTCCAAAAGAGATATATTTGTTTTTGCTTTGATCTTAAACTGAATAATATAGCCTAGGCCCCCAAAAGATTAGTAAAGCTTCCCATTTTAACTGGAGAAAAATATGTCATGTTATATGTGATGATACACCACACAATCTGTTCCCCATCTCTCAAAATCCTAGATCTGTCCATGCGCACTGTTGAAACAGTTGTTGGGGTCTCTGATCTTTTCTCTTATTTAAACTAATATTTAATTGAAGATGGGATGGTAAAAGGGCCTCTTCACCTTCTCTATATACAAAATATTTGACTATATTGTTATCTGAGCATATGAGAATTTCACTTAACCCTCACCATCCATCAATCGTCTGCTAATCATTTCATGGCAAGAAGTAAGCTCTTTACTCTTGTGATGTAAGAATATAGTGAGGCTTTCCATTGCATATGTTTGTCATTGCTAATATTTTGTGTTTTATTATATAGTGGCCTTGTAACCATTTAGAGAGCAATCCCACTGAGAATTTATCAGCATTATGGTTACACAAAATATCCTTGTCTCCTTCATCATATGATCCAAGTGATCTAATTGATTCATGCAACTGATAAAATTCCTGTAGTGTTTGTAAAGGGTCTACATTTTTGTTCTGATAGGTAACAATGTGAATCTTTAAAGAAGATTGTGGTGTTTCCACAATCCCTGAAGATAGCACTGAGTATAGTTATGCTGCTCAGAAATATCACAGGCACCCACATCTACATTTGGTCAGTATTGCTCTCTTGAAATATGTGTTTTAGTACAATTTACACCCTGTTTCCCACCTTCCTTCAGAAGGGTAGTAATCTGCACCAATCCTATATATATATTTCCTGTTGGCATTAGCTGTGATAGCTGATACACCAGGGGAGAAAAGCATCATGGCTTGCCCTCATCTGCTCATGTTCCATTTACATCTGTACAAATGGAGAATGGCAGTCTAGAAGTAGGATGATCTGTGCAGGGGAGTAAGAGGGCACCTAATGTCCATTTTAGTCTTGCACAAGAAACATTTGTCTCTTAGACTAGGGACAGACATTACATATAAACCAGTTTAAGTGATCAGAAACTGATTTAAACCTGTAACAGAAGAGACATTCAGTGCACATAAACCAGTCTGAAAATGGCTGAAATTGGTTTGAGATAAACATGGTTGAATGTAGTATCAGACTTCACTGATTTGGGTCAAACTGGTTTATGCAATGCCTGTCCCAGGCCCCTTGCTGGTTTAAGTTAAATCAGATTCCCCCAGCATCCCCAACATGCTCTCTGGGTTGGATGGCGCTCTCTGCTCCACAGCAGGGCTGGCCCCTCCCCTCTGCTCCTGGCCAGAGCTCCAGCAGAAACTTGCAGGCACAGCTGGGTCAGCTGGCTTCCCTGTACCCTCCTCCTCTCCCTCTCACCACTTGCTGCTTAAACAGGGATCCCTTCCTGCTCTCTCCCACAGCAGAGACCCTAGCCAGCACATGGTATACTAGCTAATGCTGTGTAAGGCAGATAGGAC
>NW_017728992.1:68807756-68808229 GCF_001723915.1 Gavialis gangeticus | reverse complement strand
CCTCCTCCTCTCCCTCTCACCACTTGCTGCTTAAACAGGGATCCCTTCCTGCTCTCTCCCACAGCAGAGACCCTAGCCAGCACATGGTATACTAGCTAATGCTGTGTAAGGCAGATAGGACAGAGTCCACTTCGGGCTTTTTGGAGCTAATCTACTGCTCAGCTGTTAATGTCCCTGTATTCCTTCCTTTGGAAACAGCTGTTTAAGAAGAGCTTGAACTATTGAGTGAGGCTTTGTTTTCTGATGGGTTGCTAAATGCTGATAACAGAACTGATAAATGCTCTGTTATCAAGGAGCTGGGGTGGGGGGAACCCCTCCCTAATCATCACAGCATCCTGCTGGGGACTGGCCACACCCCACTCAGCTCAGACCTGTGGAAGCAAAGGGAGGGCTGCTCTAGCACCCCCCAGTTTCTACCTTCTAGCCACTGCAGCCACGTGCCTGCATTTCTGGAATGAAAAGGGAATGTCTAT
>NW_017728992.1:68794468-68806079 GCF_001723915.1 Gavialis gangeticus | reverse complement strand
AACACGGAGGCAAAGAACTCATTGAGGAGTTCAGCCTTGTTCCTGTTGTCTGTCACCAATTGCTTTTGCCCATTCGGTAGTGGTCCTATACCGCCCTGGTTAAACTAACCTGCAAAGATTGAATGAATTCATGCTCAGGCTTTTTGAATATCTGTCCCTAGGCTAAATGTGGATATATTTCTCTGCTTAAGTTTTGTCTTTGAATTACTGTTCACATTGCAAAAGCTCATTTTCTCTAAGGTAAAATATAAGGGACAAATCCTTTTCAACTCTGTGGGCAGGAAGTCAGGAGGGAGGATATGCAGGAACTCTTTCTTCATGCCACTGTAGGAAGCACTGACAACAGCAGCTCTCCCTGCAGCATCGCAGAAAGGGCAGCTGGGGAAGAGGTATAGAAATGGCCAATAGATCTTCAGAATATGCTGGTCCACAGGCTAGAACCCTGCACACAGATGTCTGTAGTGAATAGAGGGCTCTGCAATAGATAGCCACAGAGTTGCTACATGACTGTTCTAAATCATGTTTCTGAATAGGAAGTGATGTCTGTTCAAAGCCATAAACTGCTAACAACAGTAAGGACTGAACCCTGGAGTCCTGACTGGTCTGTATTGAACAAGGACTGTAGGGTCTGATCTAAAGGCAATAAAACTTACAAGGAAGAATTTATGAGCTACATCTTTCAGGAATATACACCTCTTACAGCTTCTGTTAAAAAACAAAAAGAAACCCAAAAACTATGTAGTTCAGTAAGGATTATTTATAATAATATAAATTACAAGAATGAAAATTCACAGCAAAATTTTCTCTACTGAACCAGTAGGACCCTAGGAACAGGATTGCAGTGGTGCAAACAGAAAGATGTAGCCATTAGTGGCTTACTAAGTTGGCAAATCTTGAAAGATCTTTCCTTAGATAGTGATTAGCTTGTTAAATGTTATATATAGATATAGATATTAGGGGTGTGCGAAGCTTCAGTCACTGATTCAATTTGATGGAGATTCAGCCCAATTCAGTGGCTGAATCTTTGAATCTGAATTGAATCAGGAGACTCTTTAATCTCTCCAAATCAAATTGGAACCCTCCAAATCAATTTGGAGAGATTCAATGATTCGAACATAGACACAGCTTTAAATGTTTTTTTTACAAACCTCAAGGTACCGGTGGGGGGGGGATGTGAGGAGGGGGGTCCCTCGCGTGCTTAGCAGCAGACATGGAAGTGGACTGGAAATACTTCCAGTCCATGTCTGGGTCCACCACTGAGCATGGGGGGTGGGCCGCGCATTCCTGTGGGACTCTCCATCTGCCCCACCATCTTGGCATTCATGAGCCATGCAAGGTACCTCGAGGTATGTAGAAAAAAGGTTTAAAGCTGTGTCTATGGCCGATTTGCTGATTCTCTGAATCAGCATCAAATCTTCAGGTTCGGATTTGGCTGAATCAAATCGGGACAGTGATCCAAATCAACAAATTGAATCACTGTCCCCGATTTTGGGCCAAATCTGAATCTAAATCAAATATGGCCCATTTCACACACCCCTAATAGAGATAGATATAACATTTTAACAAGCTAATCAAGATAGGGGAATGTGTCTGTGCACACAAAGCCTGAGAGAGTGACAAAATTATCAAACGAAATGAAATTCCTCCAGTATACAAATGTTTCCTAAATATTTGAAGAGAGAAATTTTGACAACTGTTTTCAGAGTTTGTGCAGAAAAATGACAACTCTTGCAGTTCAGAGATGAGTGGTCTCTCTCTTGTCTCAAGTACTTTTTTCTTTTAAGGTATCCATATATCTTGATTATATATTTTTTTTACTTTTGAAAGAGGATGAGTGTTCTGGTGAAAGAAAAGAAACAAGTAGATAGTTTTAATTTTGATGGAGGTTTATATGTTCAGCCTTATGCATATGTTTATTATTAGCATACCAAACCATGACACAGAAATATACAGTTTATAAGTACTTTATTTTTGGTATTTCTAGTATAATTTTTGCATTAGTTTAATAAAATGGATGGTCCAACGTAATAAAAATAAAATCTTTGCACAAGCTATTTATAGTATTATTAAGTTGTTTTTTTAAACCATAATAGAATTTGTTTTAAATTAAATTATTGTTGAATTATGAAATCGTCTGTCTAACATATTGAGGTCTTTCATTATTATGAAGGAGGAATTTTTGTGCTTTGAACAAAGAATGTATTGTGATGCCTTTTTTTGCTAAGAGGTGTCCAAGAAGGCTTGGTGCTATAATGGTATCTCTACAACGTAGAATCAGACAAGGAAATAGAGGCTAGTAGGCACAGCAAGGGGCTTATTAGAGGCCTGAGGTTCTTTGTTCCTCCATGACTCGTTCTATCATGTTGCCTTGGGAGTGTCAGTTATTCTCTGTACCTCTGTCTTTAATCTGTAAAATAACTGTTATACCAACCTTTGAGGGTGATTATGATAATTAATCAATATAATATTAACAAGCAATTGCTTTATAATGTTATGGCTGTCTAATTATAGGCAGTATTGTTTTTTTAAATGCTAAAGCCATATACAGCCTGCATCTACTTTCTTTTGAAAGAGTACAGCCATGCATTCCCCTACATAGGTCCAGCTTTGCTGTCCAGGGGATATTGGAGATGGGCTGTCCAACCCTTCCAGCCAAAGTTCCCTAATATTTTCTGCACCTTTTATAGTGGGTGGTGGCAGTGCCTGCAGTGGTTTGCAACATTCTTTAATGCTCACTGTATTCAAGGTCCTTGTGCCTCCACCCCATCTGCATCCCCAAAGGTAGCCACCACACAGTGCTGCCCTTCTTCAGCTGGCAAATCAGTTTACTTCAGAATTTCATTTTTGGTGGAGGTATTGCTGGACTCACTTTCAAAGGCCTGTGAATTTGTTTGAATTGTGGAAAGTAAAATTAATTTTAGTTTCATTCTACTTTTTTGCTTCCTTTTTACCATGTTATTTTTATGTTCTTCATTATGACTTATTCCCCCCACCTCCACCCAAATTACAAATGTCCCCTCTGTTGAGCTATGTGCATATGTCTATAAGATAGCCTCTTTTTGCACTAATAAAATTCCAGGCTTATTTTCACCTGAGGGGGTCACATGCCCCTGTCTTGGCCAATAAATTGTTTTGAATTATTGGGCTTATATAAGACTAGATAACTTGGGTCATATGAGTCTATCTCAGCCAATAAGACTACATGTCAGTGGAAGAATAGCTTTGCCTACCTATAAAATGTAGCTACTTTTGTAGCAAAATGCAGCCTGTAAATTACATACCAACCATTTGAGATGCCGTAACTTACCCAGTTGAAACTACAGGGAATTCAGACAGAATAATTATCTCAGTTGGAATTTAGCCAGGACATTAGGGCTGAACACACTTACTCTTGCAAATCCTGTCTCAGGATCTTTAAGGATTGTATGTGACCAGGACCCAATTTCCACATCTGCTATAGCAAACTGTCATTTCCTTTTAGGGTTGCCTTAAATTAAGAACTATGATTACGATGCAATACATAAATGTGCATTTTCAACATTTTGTAGAACATTTTTCAGTATAACTGATGTAAGTAATTGACCAGATAAAAGAATGTTAATAGCAAGTACAGTATAATTTATATGGATCCAAATTGTACCTATCTTTCAGAGGAAGAAAGACACTGCTGTGCACAAAGAGTGGATCAAGTATAAGGTCAAGTGTAAGCACTTCCGTTTAACATGCACAGTCTAGAAACATCCGTCTATGCTGTCAAAAGATAGATGAAAATTATACTTAATAAAGTTATTATGAATAATTGCTACTGCTTCTCTCCTAGCAGATTTGATATAGGAGAGGCAGTTCTAAATGGAAAACCTAGTCATTAGAAGGTGGCTCTTCTCGTTTCAACAAGTTAGAGTTGAAAGTCCATGAGTTGTAGCATGGGAAATGAACCAATTATTTTGATTGACCAGGTGACTTGACTGGCAATAGTACATTAGCATGTTAGATATTGAGTTTCAGAGCATTTCCAAGGCTTCACAAGTCTGTTTCTTACTGAAAGCATCATGGGTAAAGTTTTCCGGGAATGGTGATGCCTGGAATGTACTGAAAGAGATCTTGGCTGTGAGAAGGGACTGAAGAAATCTGTAGTATATATGTAGAGGTAGAAGACTTGGAATATACTACAGGTCCAGATAACTGGTAGTTAGGCAACAGGTCACAACTTTTGCTCAAATGTCTGAACATTTTCTTTTTTTTTGAACTTCCACAGTACTAATTAGTTATCTGCAGCAAAAGTAAAAAATCAGAACAAAATCTCCCAAAGAATATTTCAAGAAGTTAGAAACAGTCTAGTTACAGTGGGTGGGGGAAAGGGTGAGGGGGGAATTTTGCAATATTTAAATAAAATTAAAGCAACTTAATTTAGTAGTAAGAAACTAGAAAAGAGCATCTATGCATTTATTTTCCAGTCATGATTTCATATGATCTGATTTGATGAGGAACTTCTGCCTAAAATTTTCATTTTTCCTCATATCTGACTTCCTTCTTATGACACATGTTCTCACTTCTCTCTCTCTTCTTCCACTTCAGATTATGTAAAGGAAAATTTTTTTTACCAAGAATTGATAGTTAGACTGTTTCAGGGAAACTCTTCAAAACTCACTTTTTTCTTCTTATCTTGCTTCAGACTTCTCTGAAGGCTAAAAAAATTCTTTCCACTAGCAAAAGCTAGGTAAATGGCAACCCAGTGCCATGTAAATGGTAAGACTGAAGCTACAGATGTCTGCAAATGTTTCAGACCAGGCACAGAACCGCCAAAAAGATTCAGATTTTGTGTTCACTTATAACCCTTCCGCAGGTTTTTTGGGGTTTTTTTTTGGGGGGGGGGAGGGGTGTTGTTGTTGCCAGTGCCCAGAGGACTGCCCCCTTCCCTGGTATAGTACAAACCTAAAACAAAAAAAAGTCCATGTCACAGAAAGCTTACATTCTAAATTTAAGATCAGAGAGATGATGGATGCAGACAAGGAAAAATGAGGCAGTGTTTACAAAGTGTTCCACAGTTCTAATTTCCTGCAATCACAGGGTGGCTTGATGCTGCTCAAAGACAATGACTCTTTCCAAGCTACATGTAAAAAGCACTTTGAGGCACTCCTGAACCATGAGTCAACTGTAGTAAATACCACCATTGAGTTCATCCCTCAACACCCTGAAAAAGGATCCCTCACTGGCCCTCCTGGATATCCTAGAAGTCTGGCATGCAATCAAAGAAACCAAGAACAAGGCTACTGGACTAGATGGCATACCAGCTGAAACCTACAAGGCTGGTGGTGAGGAACTTGTACTGAGACTCCATGAACATACTCATTAGATTTGGAACAGCAAAGAGATCCTTGGGAACCTGAAGAATGCCAATATTATGACCATCTTCATGAAAGGAGATACGTTGGAACTATCAAGATATCACCCCCCTTTCCTCAGCACAGAAAATCCTTGCCTGCATCCTCCTGAACCATCTTCTGTCTCTCACTGAGGATGTTCTGCCAGAATCTCAGTGTGGTTTCAGACCATCCTGTGGGGCAATTGACGTGATCTTTTGTTGCTCTCCAGATACAAGAAAAGTATCAGGAACAACATTAGGACCTATATATAGCCTTCATTGACCATAAGGCCTTAGATTCCATCAGTCATTAAGCCCTGTAGAAAGTGCTGGCCAGAGTTAGATGTCCTGAAAAGTACATCAAGGTCCTAAGGTTTCTCCAAGACCAGATGAATGTGACAGTTCCATATAACAGATCAGAGACGGATCCATTTGTCATCCAAACTGGGGTTGAGCAAGGATGTGGCATCACCTCAACTCTGTTCTCCATTTATTTGACAGTCATTCTGGTTCTTACTAAGG
The DNA here is from genome assembly GCF_001723915.1 of Gavialis gangeticus. Classification (NCBI taxonomy): domain Eukaryota; kingdom Metazoa; phylum Chordata; order Crocodylia; family Gavialidae; genus Gavialis; species Gavialis gangeticus. The sequence continues at coordinate 68,800,195 of NW_017728992.1, read as the reverse complement.
ACTACCTTCTTTCTGGAATTGACATTGAATACCAAATGGATGGAGGGGTCTTCCACCTAGGACATTTTTGCTCAAGACCAAAATACTCAAAACAACCATCCTTGACCTTCAGTATGCTGATGACTGTATCATCCTTAGACATGAGGGCCTAGAGGGGGATCAGCACTGATGATGATGCCCAGGTTATGGGTATGAGTGACAGGCAGGATGGTGGTGATGAAGAAAAGGTGTAGTGGGGTTAAAGGAAAAATTAAGTGCTATATTTTAGCTATTTTTGGCTTGACCTGATGGCTAGACACTTGTAACAAGATGTCAGAGGACAAGTCAAGATTTTAGTTTTAATGTTGCTAGCTTCAAAGTATTTACTACATAACATCTAATTTTCTCTTTATCTAAGAAGATAACTTTCTCTTTATTTAAGTGGATGTAGCACTGAAAGCAAAGGCCCTGATACTACTTGTAGCTCCTTTAACTAGTGTTACAGAAATTATAAAAGGAAAACAAATATGGTGAGCCTGTTTCTTTTCCTACAGCTGTAACTTTGACAGTAGGTTGTTTTTTCATAACCTTTTGAAAGTCTCTGAAACAGCGCATCTGAAAAAAAGGTATATAGTAATGAGGCCCCTTTACACATGCAGGTAAAACCATGTTTGGATCTAATGTGTGATCCACACAATTGTGCCTCCTGCCATGATGTGTATGGCAGCAAATGCAATTGTGGGATCGCACATTAGATTCAATTTCACCTTTGCTGAGGGGACTCCCAATTGCTGGGGCCACATGCAGCAAGAACCAAGAGTCCCATGCCTGATGTGGGTCTTGGTTCTGGCTGGACCACAAGGGAAGCCAGGACTGAGAGCCCCCATATCTGATGTCTGGTGCAGGGATTCTTTGTCCTGGCTGCACATGTGGTACAGCTGAGATGGATGGATGGATGGATGTGGTACATCAGATGCAGGACTCTCAGTCCTGGCTGCACATGTGGGCCTGCAGGTTTCATGTATCCCTGAGCCTTGGGGATTGTGGCTGCCATGATCCCACCCAGGCCCTGGGGTTTCACACCAGGATGAAACAAAGCACTCAACTATATACAAATTTATTTGTTACAATAAATAAATATGAATAAGAAACATTAAATACTTACAGTAAAATGAGTATGTGACACCTTATACAACAACCTGCAATCAACGTATTGAACCATTTCAAGGGACTGCAAAAACATGAACCAGGTGTTTCACAGCATATGCAAGAATTAACTCCTTTGCACAGAATAAGCATTAACACTTTGGAACAGGTAAGTCAAGGCATCAACACAATAAACACATATGAACATCAACTTAGATAAACCCAGGTAAGCTGAGGTATAGCAATACCATAGATGTGCACAGGCAACATTACAGGTAAGTTCCAATAATAGACAATAAACACATATAGGCAATGAAGACAGATAAACCCATATAAACTCCCTTAAGGAGTACCCATAACTATATTAAACTATAGTATGAAACAACAATCCCAAAATATTGGGGTGCACTCAGCATCCCACAGGGTGTCCCCTGGAGCCCCTCCACTTTGGGGCCCCAGTATGTGGACATGCCCCCTCCCACAATGGAGAAGGGTGGAGGCTGCAGACCCTCCTCTCCCAAATCCATGTCCCCTGTGGGACCCGCTTCCCCAGCAACTTCCACTCCCGCTCTGAAGCGGCCAAGGCTCATCTGCTGGTGGCCAGTCCCATGGGGGCCTCTCTCTGGTGCTGCCTCCAGCTCCTCTCAATGGTCTGGTGCCCCACACTGGGCACCCAGGGTGCTCCCACGGGAGCTGAGCCCTTACTGGCTCTGGTTCCCTGGCGTCACACTGGAGGTTCCTCCCTTTCTCGGGCCCTGCTCTGGGCACCAGGGCTCTTTTAGTTTAATGCAGAGCCATACTGCGGGGCTCCGGTTACTTAGCCTAGAGCTGGGGCTAATTTGAGCAGCCTCGAGCTGCTCCCAGCGCTGGCTCTCCATGTGCCGACCTACACACTGTGTGGGGCCCAAGCAGCCTTGAGCTGCTCCCAGGGCCAGCTCTCCATGCACCAATCCATGCACCGCCTACCCAGCCACTTGCCGGGTTCACAGGCTCAAGCCACCTCGAGCAGCTCCTAGAGCATGAGCACCGTGCCCCTATCCATGCACTGTCAAGGCTCAGGCAGGATCCCAAGGACAGTCATCTCTGGAGTTTTTCTCTCCTCGCCGTCCTTTGCCACATCTCTCCTAAGCATGCCGAGTACGCTTTCTTTCTATATGCTTCAGTGGCTTCACCCCGGAAGTTCTCCGGACCTGGCAGGGCTCAGTCTTGAACCAGGTCCAGACTGCTCCTTGCCCCCCCCCCCCCCCTTTGGGGAAAGGGGGGGGCCTTGCTTACCCTGGCTTGCTTCTGATTGGTGGATGGGCTCCACCAATTGGAATTGCAGAATCTTGAGCCCAGGACTCATCCAGAGCTCAAAAGATAAGTCTGCTACACTTCCTTACCCAGAATAAAAAGAAAATTCTTACACTAGAGCACTGGTGCTCATCCTATCTGGCCCCAGAGGATGGATGAATGGCAGAGGGTCAGTTTGCAAACCAGATCTAGCTTGGGGCTGGCATGCGGGATCAGTTTTCAAGTGCAATTTGGCATACCAACAGAGCCCCACACATGGCCCAACCCCTGAAGCTGGATGCCGCTGCATGCCAGACTGACCTCGCATATCTGATGCAGCAGGGGAGCAGTGATTAATACTACCATGGCCCCTCCTGATGCCAAATTTCTGGACCTGTGGAGAGACTCACAAGCTGGATGACATGGATCCATGGGCTGGATTGGACCCACAAGGCAGAGGTTGAGCATGATTACATAAGAGTTAAGAATTAAAATCTGTATCTCTGAAAATAAAAAGGCATGGGAGCTTGTTACATTGATACATTTAATTTTTAGCTAGAGTCAGTAGAGGTTTGTTATAGCAAAAGATACATTAGAGACAAAGATTTATCCCCGGAAAAAGAAAAGTGAATAAATACTGTGAATGCTGAGTAAAAAAAATCCTATACTTTATTCCTGTTCCACAACCAACAAGCCTTTCATGTAGATATAGGTGATAGCCTTTCTATGTAAGAAACAGTAAACTTGTAAATTTCTGTTTCAACAGCAGCCTAATTTTAAAGAAAATAGCGTTTCCCCTAAATTTCTACATCTGCAGCTATGTAAATAAGGAGAGAGAGGAAAAAAAACAGCTCTTCAGTCAGTGTTGCAATAGAATAAAACCTAGCTCTGGGAAATTCCAAAAGGTGGAGTTAGCTCATGAGTACTTCACATTTGTTCTAGAGGAGGACTGAGTGAGGCTATCAAAGCAAGATAGGTGAAGGTGGGGGACAGCCTGTGCAGGCAGTGTTTGATCTGCAGCTTGGTGAGAACAGTATACCAAAAGAGAAGTGGATAGGCAGCACATCATAAATCTTGCAAAGGTACAGAGAGTTGACACTGATTTAAAAAAAAATATCTTGAAGGAAGGTCTGAAAGATTATAACAGCTGGGAGCACCAGATTAACTGGCAAGCACTGAATTCTGTGAATATTAATGGAAAATGAAGCAGTAGAAAAAGTTTCCTTTCCTGCAGCTATGTAGATAGCAAAGTATAAATTTTGTTAGAAGTATTTTCCTATGTTCCGTTATATATGGTGTTCCAATTGGGTTATATAGCTTATTAGTATCTTTTTATGTAATTATGGTCTGTAATTTTGTGGGTGTCTTTAACCTTAATGCTTATGTGTGTGATTCTCAAATAGTTTCATTGTGTGGAATAGTCATCTACAATATAAAATCTTCTTAGAGAACCACGCCCCCTCCAGCTTTTGTTTTTTCCTGTGGCAAGACAGCATTTGGTTACATAAAACTAATAGTAGGACATTAAGAGCCAAGATGAAAATACAATTTCCTTAAAATGACGTGTGCAGCTGCTTTCTCTCCCTGTTTGTATCAGTGCAGTACCAGAGTGTAAGACTTTACATTTATTGGCTTGAAGTCTCTTCTTGTTGCCTTCAGCTCTTAAGTGCGCAGAAAGATTCATGCAAGCAAAGCATGAGACTTCTCTTCACCCCAAATGGCTGTGCTTGGGCTTCGGTTGGTCAAAAAAAGAAACAATAGGTATCTTGGACTGAGTTGCACCTGGCAGAAAGTTGAAAATAGGTGTTTTAAACTGTTTTACCACTGTGACAGACAGAAACTCCACAAACTTCTTGGGAGTATTCTGTGGTTCATAGAATACAGCAGACCAATATCTAGCATAAAAATGAAGTTTTGTTTTATAAAATACTTCATGAGGCTTACACAGCAATAAAAAGCAACTCACTCTGATTTTATGATCAGCTGAAATTGAGGCATTTCTCCAGAATTATGCTGGTCTGGGAATGAATAATTGAAACTGGTTTCTCTCCTACCCTCAAATTGGATACCTGAATGGGATTAGGATGCCCCACTTAACCTTAAGAATCTATAGCAAAAAATAGAAGAGCAGCAAATGTGTCAATTATTTACAAAAATAATCACAGGATAAAGTTTTGAGTGTGGGGCAGAACTAGTTACAAATAGTTTCTAAAACCCATGGAAGGTAGATGCAACAAATGTAAGTACTTTTCCATGCCAGTATTCTCTGAGGTAAACTGAGACCTCATGAGTCCCATAAATCCTAAATTTTGGATAACTGCCAACTGGGTAAATGCACAAGGATGAAGGAAAAGAAATTATGGAAAAGATCATATAGGAAAGACTAGACTATATATAGTTTGGAGCTCATTTCAGGTTGGAGAGTGTTATGTAAGTTTAAAATTGTGAGTATCATAATAATGTTTTAAATTGCACTCAGCTACCAGTTAATGAATAATGAATGTCAGAAATGCGAAATTTGCCCTCCTTGGAATATTATTTTCACCTGAAATGCCTACCAGCAAATTTATGTTTGGACCAGATACAGATTTAGGGATTAATATCTTGTGATCCTATGGGTTTTTAAATGAAAATTGTATACAACATAGGTCTGTCTCCATTTTTTTTCTAAAGGGATAAGCAAGATTTGCTATCAACCTTGAAAAGCTTATTAACTACAGTACTTTAAAATCTGAAATCTTAAATGACCCAAAATAAAATGACCCAACCAGAAATCATTTTTTAAAAAGCTATTAAATTATCAATTATAGTGTCATTTGGGGAGTAGGACTGAAATATGATAGATGCTCCTGAACACAGTCCCTGCCCTGAAGAGCGTACAGTTGTCTTTTGTGACAAGACCCAATAATGTGACATGAAAATAAATTAAATGCTTTGGTAGAGAGAGGAGGTGGATGATTTTGCTTTTAAGCTGTGTAGTCTGCAGACTTATGCCGTTAACACCCTTACAGATGCACATCACCATCATAAGCCAGGATCCTAGTTTTCTTTGTTTAAAAATTGCAATGTATCTGATTTTAAAAAATTGCAAATTCTCTGATTAAAAACCCCCAAATCCACATTTTTCCCTGATTAAAATGAAACACTACTATGTGTGTGTGTGTCTATAGGTAATAGTTGAACACAAAGGGGGCAGGAGAGCATATAAGCCTCTGTGGCTCACTAAAAACATCCGGGAATGTCTCCTTGCCAAAAAGAAGGCTTACTCCCAATGGAAAGGAGGGGTCATCACTAAGGAGGACTATTCTACAGTTGCTCGCGGACGTAGTG
>NW_017728992.1:68788852-68793690 GCF_001723915.1 Gavialis gangeticus | reverse complement strand
CGGACTAGATGATCTGCTCAGGTCCCTTCCGACCCTAGAAACTATGAAACAATGTTTTATTGATATACTTACAGTTTTAAAGCAATTTGGAAGCCTACCAGTGCACCAATCACTATAGTAAAATAAATTTTAAATACCTATACATTTTGGCATTTGATTTTAGGATTTTTAACATGAAAAATCAGAGCTCCCTCTGCCCCCTGCACTCACCAGGATGTGGGTTCAGCTGTGGCTGTCCACCTCCTGGCTAGAAACACACACACACTGCTTTGTGATGCTGAGCAGCCCTGATATGCTTGTTTCCTGCCCATGCCATTGCCCCTCACTCCCAAGCCACAGCCTCCTCAGCACTGCTGGTGTTCCTCACTCCTGACCCACAGCCTCCCACCCCTGCTGGAGCCTCTCACTCCCCACCCACAGCTGCTTGCCCCCCCAGCCCTGCCAGAGAGGGTCCCCAGCTGCCAGGGTCCTAGGTCCACAGCCTCCTTCCCCCCACCTCAGCAGCACCTGAGCCCTGGTTGCCACCTGTGGGAGGTGGCAGCTGCTGAGGCCCAAGTTGGGAGCAGAGCAGGGAGCGGAGCATGGAGCCCAGCTCCCCGTCCCCCATGGATGGCACCTCTAGAACACAGTCCATGTGTAGGTGTGGATGTGGGCCGCCTGCTGCGGGCTTGGGGCTCCCTGCCCTACCCCTGGGGACTTCCATGGCTCCTACCAGTATGGAGTGCAACGGGAAGGCTCGGTGCCACCTCCAGGAGCCCCACACCACTGTGGCAAGGCACCCCACTCCTGTCTGACAGCAGCAGAGGGTACAACTCTTTGCCACCACCTCTCCACTGCTGCCAGGTGGGCACAGGGTGCCTTGCTATGGCACCATGGGGCTCCCAACAGCAGCACTATGCTTCCCTGCCCTGGTTTGCCCTGCCACGCTGGGTCCCCACTGCTTGGCCATGGAGACCTCCAGGAGTGGGGCAGCAGGGCAAGGAGCTCTGAGCTCACAGCAGGCACCCTGTATCCACCCCTACCCCATGCACAAATCTGGAGGGGCACATGCTCCCCCATACCTCCCTCCCTGGGAGTGCATGCAATGACAAGGAGCCAGCCCCCAGCCCCAACACAAGCTGTTTGTGGCTCCATCCCATTCCCTGCCCAGGCGCTGCGGCTGTGCATTCTGGCCCGAGGCCCCAAGCCCCATGCACCACCCCAGTTGGGCAGCAGCCCCAACCCCAGCCATAGCTCTGCCCAACTCCCTCTCTCACTATGGGAACCTCAATTCCTACCCTTCCCTCCAACTTACCTGTGGGGAGCTTGTGGAAGCTGTTCTCTATGCTGCCTGGTTGCCATGTGCATGTGTAAGTGAGCACATGTGCATGGAGCCTGCTGCCTGATTACCTTCCTCCCACTCCCTGCAGCCCCCTGCAGGCTGGAACTCCGCCAGACGTTAAGGGGAAACACACCGTTTTCTGCATTTTTCTAACTTCAACCAAACTGCAAACTCGATCAGGTCACAGTAAACTTAGCATGTTCAGCTGCAGTGCCCTCAAGCACATTGTACTGCTTGGGACACACAGCAGCCTAAAATAGAAGCAGTGTAGCCATATCTGTGTGGCACTGCTGAATGACAGTCTGCCCCAAGGAAATTAGTCCATGCTGTCTGAATTGCTTTGGAGTTAGGAGCTGGCCTGCCCTGAACAATTTGGGAGCAGTAACTTTACCACATAGAGATGACTTTACCTTTTATGTACCTCAGTTCCCAGTGTGTGTGTAGGTAGGTAGGTAGATATCGATTTAATTTTCAGTCATTTTACCAGTTGGACTGAAATTTGTTCAGGCTTGTGTTGGCAGTTTGATAAAAATACCTTGCAGTCGTTGAATAAGATGAAGATCAGAATGGAGTAGGCATATGGACTGCCTATTAAAAAAAACCTTGCTGTTTTCATATGGATCAAAAGCTAAAAACAGGTGAAAACAGAAAATGCATTATGCAGGGATATACTTTTCATTGGGAAGTGCTTTTTGGTTTTGATCTGACAACTGATGAACACTTGAAAATCACATCATTGGCACACTACTGGGTTAACAATACTGCTTGTCACAGTTACATGTCTACCAACACTGCTGTCCCCATTTTGGTTGCTTTGAATGTATCCCTGGGATGTTCACCTGTTCTGGGGTGGAATTTTGCAGCTTTTCTGGCCTTCATATAGAATCTGAACTGCAATGTCTGTGTACCTACCATTCTCAACCTGCTTGTCTAAGTGAGGTCAGGAGTCTATGTCCAGTGGTGAGTATACTGGTCCAATGCTGCTTTGTTCTGAAGTACGAAGAAAGCATTTAGAGAAAAAATAATTTTAAAATGGTTCACATGCACGTATATTTTACATAATAACTAGAGGCTTCTACCCCTGACAATAACTTAGAGAGGCCTAATCAGAGGTGCAATAAACAGGGTTTGTGTCCTGGACAAACCCTGCAAGGAAGGGGAAGGCACATTAGATTCCGAGAGTGTTGAGGATTAGCCACATTGGGAACTTCATAGCAGTCCCCAGCTGCACCACCACATGCCCTGCCTGCCCTTGCTCTTGTTCTTAAAGCAGGAGGAGGAGCAGCAGCAGCAGTAGGGTGCTGTGTACCAGCTTCTGTTATTGCAAGAGCAATGCTATGGGGCTGCTCTTGCTGGCAGGGTACAGCCTCTGCAGATGTGGGGGATAATTTTGGTGCCACTCCAAAGTTGGCACCCAGGGCTGGTGCACATCTTGCCTACCCCAAGCTATGCTAATGGGCTAACTTGTTCAGGTATCCAAGCAGATACCAATGTCCCAGTCTGCTTCCCACCTTTCATCTTCTGAGAGAGACATTTTTCCCCATGTAGGATGGTTTTTCTTCTTTGTTTCTGGCTTTGATTCTTCTCCGTGACAGTAAATTCATAGGTGACTGAAGAGGAGCTAAAATCTTAAAAACAAACAGTTTGGGTGTTGTCCCTTAATGACCCTTGAATGTTTGCAAAGAGATGTGTTATCTTGAGCTATTCTCTTTCCTTCCTGATGCTTTCTCCTTATACCCTCTTAAATTAAACCAATATTTCTTCCTCCAGTATCTGTATGTGCAAACCTTGCTCATGATGTGCATTTGCCTTCTGCACTGGGTCCTGGAAAGCTGTCACCAGCAGTGTTTGTTACGGATGATACATGTACTTTGCCTGATCTTTCTTCCCCCTCCCCTACAAGGGTCGTATAGTGTGGCAACTTCTACTGCCATTCAGTTCCTTGTACCATTTTTTGGCAGAGAAGTAAAACAATGCCAACACTGCTAGACTATGTTATTGTATTAGAATAGTATGCTACTGTTAATAGGATAGTCACTGTAAATAAGCTTTTCAGGTTTCAGGTTTTCCCTGGCAAAATAAGCAATAGTAAAATAAATTTTACTATTATAATTTTGGTATTACAGAAATACCAAAACAAAGACTAACAAAAAAACCTCCAACTCCTTCTGCTTCTTCCTCTGCTCAAAGCTATGGATATGTTTATTATATAGAATAAGGATTAAGCCTAGACTAAGGTAGTTGATACCATGGCTTGTCAGCTTCATGAGGTGAGCCTTGATTTTTTTTTCAGGTCTTAAAACTTGTCCACATCATGGACAGGTAATTCTGATAAATCATCACAGCAAGCAGCTTTATGGTTTAAGAGATGGCCATACTCCATCAAAATGTGCATCAGGTCTTCCTTTCTGTATATACTCCTGCCAGATTTGCATCTTATTAGAAATGCTGCCTCATGGGAAAAGTCCATGAGGGCGGGATCTGATGTAAAGGTTTAAAAGAGGTGAAACTCTAACTGCTTAATTACAGCTCAGATTGCACATACTTTGGTAACCATGGTAGCCTTTTCTATGTATGCATTCATTTATTTATTTAATTCATACCCTTTGGGGATCAAAAACACCTCACTCAACTTGAACCTAGAGACCATATCTTAGGCACCAGTGATGTATCTATCACTGCTGCTGCTGCAGGAGTTGGAAGTACATATTAGTGTACTAGTGGATTTAATAATCTAGGCTCTTCCAAGAACATGGCTATGCTGCTTACAGTTCCAGACTGAACACATTCAGAGTTAGCATGATTAGCTTGGGGTATTGTCTCATAACGTTGGTTTGCTCTGTTTGGACATACTCTTTGGCAATAAGCTTTTCTGTACTGTATCCATTTGACACATGCTCAGTCAAAGGAACTTCATTTGACACTGAGAAATGAGACTGTTTATCTTCCTCACAGTCTTCCTGTTACACTTGCTGTTTCCCTTCAGGACAGAGTCTAGCCATGCTATGTCTACAACTATAATTTTTACCATGTGAACAGGCTTAGAATCTTGTCTGCTTGAAGTGACAAGATTAATCTCATGAGGTTCAACAAGGACAAGTGCAAAGCCCTGCACTTAGGACAGAGTAATTCCATGCACCAGTACAGGCTGAGGGCTGACTGGCTCTGCAGAAAAGGTCCTGTGGGTTATAGTGGACAATAAGCTGAATATGAGTCAGCAGTGTGCCCTTGTTGCCAAAAAGGCTAACGGCATATTGGGCTGCATTGGTAGGTGTGTTGCCAGCAGGTCAAGGGAAGTGATTATTCCTCTCTATTCAGCACTGGTGAGGCCACATCTGGAGCACTGTGTTCAGTTTTGGACTCCCCACTACAGAAAGGATGTGGACAAATTGGACAGTATAATGGAGGGCAACTACAGGATGTGGGCAGCGGGATTCTGCAGGGCTCGGTCCTCGGGCCCACACTGTTCAACATCTTCATCAGTGACTTGGACGAGGGGGTAAAAAGCACCCTGTTC
>NW_017728992.1:68777392-68788608 GCF_001723915.1 Gavialis gangeticus | reverse complement strand
GGGACCTGAACCTGTTCAGCCTCCACAAGAGAAGGCTGAGGGGGGATCTAGTGGCCTGTTACAAACTAGTCAGAGGGGACCAGCAGGCACTGGGGAAGTCCCTGTTCCCCCGAGCACTTCCAGGAGTGACCAGGAATAACAGTCACAAGCTGGCAGAGGGTAGATTTAGGCTAGATATCAGGAGGCGCTACTTCATGGTCAGGGCGGCTAGAATCTGGAACCAACTTCCAAGAGAAGTGGTACTGGCTCCTACCCTGGGGGTCTTTAAGAGGAGGCTAGATATACACCTTGCTGGGGCCGTTTGACCCCAGTACTCTTTCCTGCCATGGCAGGGGGTCGGACTAGATGATCTACTCAGGTCCCTTCTGACCCTAGAAACTATGAAACAATGGTGAGGGGGCTGGGGGGCATGACTTATGGGGGCAGACTGAGGGAACTGGGCTTATTTAGTCTAGAGAAGAGGAGTGCCACAGGGCGGGGACCCAAGAGCGGCCGTGATCTCTCTTGGTGCCCCCTACCGTGCCAAGTAGGTATCACTGCACCCTCGATCTTGCCCGCCACGTCTTTGATGATAAGAATTATTAAGGGAGGCTGCCTTTTATCCTCCTTGACACGGTACCCCTGACGTACTCCAGCCTGTGCCCCGTCTACGGTGACTCTGTGTGCTCCCGCCTCAAGGGCTACGCGTGGCTCCTACCACCCCTAATGCCCCGCCCCAAGCCTCTCAGATGTCCCAGACGTTGTCTAGTCAATTTCTCAGATGGCCTGTGTCCTCACAGACGCTCTCTGGCCTCTCCTTTCTTACAGTCGCCCGTGCTCCCCGTGAACGCTCCCAGGCCTCTCTAGGCCGAGCCCACACCAGGCCTTCTCTCGCGATCGGGCTTTCACTCCCAACCCTGTCTGCACTGGGGTCTAGCCTCGCGATTAAGTTCTAGGCGCGTGCCCTCCCTGGGGCTCCTCGCCTGTGCGCCCTCACGGGCACTCCCTGGCTTCTCCCGCGGTTGCTGCCCGCACTGGGGCTTCTATTCCTGTGCGCCCTCCCTGGGGCTTAACACAAGCACCCTCTGGGCTTCTCGCCGGTGCCCACTCTGGTGCTGTTCACAATTGGGGCTCAGGTGGCTGTAGCCGTGCCTGGCCCCTAAATCCCCTCCTTGGGTCTACGATTCCTATACGGCTCAGGCGGCTTCGGCCTTACCTGGCCCTCAATCCACTGGGCCCCTTCTCAGGGCTGGGGTCAGTGCACCCCTGACTGCTGTGGCCTCTCTGGCACCGGGGTCCCCACCGCCGTGGAGCCCCTATGAGGCCTCCTCCAACCCCTATTAGCTTCACCCGGTCCTCCGGTGTAACAACACACAACAGAATGCAATAACATGAACCAATCTGCTCTAACTCAACCCAAGCCTCCTGGCTAAAACATAAACTCTAAGCCATCGGGTAGTTTCTCCTCCCAAATCCCTACCAGGGCTTCCTCCACCCAGTCCTCAAACTGAAGCTGTTCAGGCCATCTAGCTTCTTTAGGCTGCAATGCTCCAGCAGCGCTCCTTCACCCGTTGATGTTAGCAGGGAACTGCCTGCTTGGCCTCAGCCTAGGCTGTTTATATAGGCCAGGCCCTGCCCCCTTCCAGTCATCTGACCAAACTGCGGTTGCCCGGCAACCGGCACCTGTACCTTTCCTAGGAGCAGGCACTTCAGTGCCCTGCAACAAGGAGACCAAGGGGATTTAATAACAGCTTTCAACTACCTGAAGCAGGTTCAAAAGAGGATGGAGCTAGACTGTTCTCGTTGGTGGCAGATGACAGAACAAGGAGGAAGGGTCTCAAGTTGCACCAAGAGAAGTTTAGATTAGATATTTAGGAAGAATTTTCTCACTAGGAGGGTAGTAAAACACTGGAACAGGTGACCCAGAGAGGTTGTGGACTCCCCACCCTTGGAGGTTTTCAAGACCCGGCTAGACAAAATATTGGCTGGGATGATCTAGTTGGGGATGGTCATGTTTTGAGCAGGGGTTTCGACTAGATAACCTCCAGAGGTCCCTCCCAACCCTAATTTTCTATGATTCTATGATTCTAAGTGTCTCTATGGGTTGCTACATCAGGTCTCTTGTTCAAAAACTTAATACTCACTTATGAAAATTTTTCATTAAGGCCTTCTGATCCTTTGAAGATGCACTCTTTTCTGAAGGTGCTTCCAGGAAATAAGTGTTTTGTAAGTTGAGGTTAATGGAACCTATCTTTGAAATTTTCATCTAGATGTTTTAGTAGGTAACCTTTCCACAGACCCTAAGTTGCCTCTTCAGCCTGGATTGAAAGCAAGAACAGCCATAGAAGGAAATTTTTTACTTTGTTTCCAAAAGGAACAACCATCTTTCTTAGCTGCCTCTGTGCTACATGCTATATCCACATGGTCCTCAAACCTCGGCTTCAGCATCTAAGTAACTCAAGATCTATGGATAAATATCAACTACACAACGACATTTGACTACATTTTTCTGTAGTCAAAAAACAAGTGAAAACTAGGAGCTGGTATATTTGGAGGGTTGAACCTGTAACATTTATGTATCTTCTTCACAAAAGTTAATTCTAGAGAAAAGAATAGGAGAAAATGGAATAACATGAACTGTTGTCATGAAGTTTTTTTTCATCATTTTCAGCTGAGGAAGCTATCATTCCATCACGGCCCAATATAATAGATGTTTTCAGAGGCATTATGAGAACTACTGAAGAGAATGGCCTAGACCTTTTGAGATTCCTCTCAAAATACTACATGATAACTAAGCTTTTGCTATCCTGCAGCCAGCTGCCTGAATAAAAATAGCTTTATCTATTAATTACGTTAGAGCCCATAAAGATTTCTGGGTCACATTAACATTTATTTCTGCAATCTCAAATCACACTGGTCAAAATACCATGGCTCCTCCAGGGGTATTGAATACTTGTGTCCTTGTCCAAAAGGTCAGTACACTGCAGGTAAAACTGAGGTAAGTTACAAAGTACAGCCCTAAAAATAGGTACCAAGACACTAGATCCTTGGGGGCGGAAATTAATTTTTCTTTACTGTAGGTCAGAATAATTAGTTATCAAGCTATGCTATCAAAATACAACTATATCCATGCAAAGAGTAACAGATTTTGGAGACACACTTCAAATAGGCATATACCTCTCTTAATTTTATCTGGTCTCAAGTGCAGGTAATTTCCCAAACATCTCTATAGGCAGCTGTGAACACAGCTGTTACCAGAGTTGTACTTCCCTATAGAAATCAGGAGGGATTCCTGACTAGCTGCCTCTGTCTTTTCTGAGGACAGAAGTCAAAGATCTGCCTTTTGATGGACAAGACTTATTTAGTTCAGTGAGAAGAGGACTATGCACATGCTGAAGAATTTTAGATCTACCTTGTAAGATCCTTCAATCTTTATATGCTTTTTTGTAGAAAGAAACATGTCCCAGGGGCGCAGGAGCAGACAAGGGGGAAGCCTCATTCAGAGGCAAACCCCAGACCAAAGTAAAAGAAGGAAAAAACATACTTGTTACAGGGGTCCGGAGCAGCGAGGAAGCATGCCATGGAAAACTGCCTGGGCAGTTTATCAGCCACGCCCATCTCCAGCTGGGGCTGGGTAATGTCATGAAGAGATGCCACCCAGTGAAGATAAAAATCAGCCCCGAAAGCACGGGAGAGGGGACCCCGAAGGCCGGAGGAGCGGCAGGGAACCACGGGGCAGAAAGCATCCAGCCGCTGCAGTTGGCAGCGGCAACAGCAGGAGCTGCAAGAGATCCCCGAGCCAGGGAAGACCGTTAGGGATTGGAGGAGCTAGCAGGGAGGCCGGCAGTGGAGGCGGCAGCCGGAGCTGCAAGAGATCCTCTAGCTGGGGAAGACCAGCGAGAACCAAAGGAGCCGGTAGGGAGGCTGGCAGAGGCAACTGCAGCAGGAGCTGTGTGGGATCCCCGTGCTGGAGAAAACTGGTGGGAATCAAAGGAACTGTTGGGGAGGCCGGCAGCGGCTACAGCGAAAGCCAGCATGGGAACTCCCATCAAAGGCAATGGGTGCCATGGCTCCAGGGTGGAGGCGGGTCCTGGAGGGCAGGAGAGAGACCCCAGCTGGGGTGAAGGCGTGGACCCCGACCCGGAGGACGCGCTAGCCTAGGGGCGTTAGGGACATTAGGGGCTAGGGGAGTACGGGACTCTCCCCGTGGTTGCCCCTCTTCTTTTTGTTCTCCCTTTTTCGCGCTTCTTCGGTAGTCGTGTTGTTAGTTTCTTTTTTTTATTTCATGTCAGGTTGTTTCAGGGCACGGGGTTTTATGGTGGTAAGGGTATCAGTTGTGCTTTCCTTTTTTTTTTTTGGGCTGGTCTATTTTAGTTCCCTGTCTAGAGCAGGTTAACGGAGCCCTCCATACCAGGCTGGGGTAGCAGGGACTTCATCCAAAGACAGGAAAGGAACCATGTGAGAATGTGATGAGGGCCAATGGCATCAGCCATAGAAGGCTCAGGGCGTTGAAGGGGACAAGCCCAAAGGCTGAGTGTCACCAGGCCCTCCGGGTCCGGCCAGAGCCCAAGTTGCTCATCTGCAAGAGAGGATATGGGGACTGGGGAAGACATCTGCAGGGGATAGCTGCAAAAGATCCTGAGGCTTGTCTTGAAGGTTGGCGTATAGCCGGGGTGTAGGGGAGGTTGGAGCTCCATGGACGTCTGCCGGGATGTGTGACAACTCTGGAGGCATCCTCAAAGGGGAACCTCTCCACTGAAGGACCATCCAAAGTTGTGGCAGGTGAGTTTGGAGGGTCACCCTGAAGGTAATCGAGGTACCCTCTGGGGGCTCCATGAGGTTCCCTGGTGAGCAAGGTCAGCAGGTAAGCAAAGGCAGCTTGGGAGCGAACCATCAAGAGGAGATGGGCACAAAACAATTTAGACCTCCATTGCTAGTCCACAGTCTTCACTTACATAATTCTACTATCAGAGAATTATAAATAAAGGAACAATAAAGGAAAGACCTAGATTCCAGAAAAAGAAGTTGGCATCCTCCTCTGGCACCTCCCAGTCTGGTCATTGGCATAACTGGAAGAATTGATACAACAGTTAAGAATTGTGGAATAGTCTTTATTGATCTATACCATTTTTTCCTTCCTTTTGGTTCTTATTCCAGACCTTTCTTCTTTCTCACCCCCAACCTATCCCTCTTCATGGATCACTCTCAGGTAAATCTAATACAAGATACAGATTCCTTGCCAGAGATTGGTACAATTAAACTCACCATTTTATGACCACAGGGTTTTTATTCCCCCTATTTTCTGATTTCGAAAAAGAAATGAGAATGGTATCTTATGCTAAATGTCAGTTATCTGAACTTATATATCTGCTGCTTTGAGTTATACATGATGACTTTCCTATCAATCATTCCCTTGTTTAAATCCCATAGAGTGGTTCATTAACCTCAATGTACATGATGCTCACTTCCATGTGGCAATACATCTGGCTCTCAAACAAATTTTTATTTGTGGTACAAGACAATCATTGGCAATTCTTCGTGCTTCTGTTTGACTTTTGACCACACTATGAATGTTCCAAAAATGTCTGTTGGTGGTGGCACCTCATCTTTGGCATTGAGCCATGTAGGTATATTCATACCTTGATGACTGACTGATTTGGGGGGAAATCAGCTTCATAGTTTGCAGAACTAATCCAAATAATTCTTCATCTGCTTTTCTCCTTAAAAATTTGTGTCAAAAGTTAAACATGAGCCCTCTCAGTCCATAGAATCTATAAGTATAGTATTGGACATCAGAGGAACAAGAGTCTTCCTTCCCCAGAAAAGGTTTAAAATAATCTGATGCAATGTGATGTCAGAACATTCTGCAGTCATCAATAAGGATGGGTCTCAGGCTGCTGGACTAGAAATGCTGAAGTTACTATGTGACACCCTTTGTCAGGTGACATTTCAGACCATTCCATGTGTTGCTCAAGTCAATATACCACCTGAATCATCACAGTGACTACAGGGGTAACTGGTGCCTTCTGAGCCTGGGGGGACACACTGTGGGCAGGAAGTGGCTGGCCTGGCAAACTGTGGACCACCGGCCGGAACACAAGTAAAGCTACTTCTATCCCCCGGGCAGGGGTGTGGGCCAAAACCTCAACCGTGGCTGCCACGGGCCCTGCGAAAAGAGCTGTGGCCTCTCTGCCTGGCTTTGTGGGGTTGCGGTTTGCCATCCTGAGTAGTGCTGAGTCAAGGGCCAATCTAAGGAGGGGCATGTGCCCCCCCTGAGTTTCCCCTACCAGTTGCCTGTGAGTGACTCTGTTCATAAACATTCTGGAACATCATATTTCATTCCTTTGGTGTGGGCGGATCAGGAAAATCTGTTTGCCTAGAACAGTAATTCTCAACAAGGATGACATGGCACCCTGGAGTGCCTTGAAATCCTTTCAAGGATACCACAGGGTACCAGAAAATGTTAGCACTGTTAGGTGTGAAAACATGACTCACAAGATTAAAACCAGAAATTTCAGACAGGGAGCCATAGTGTTAAACATTCTGACCTGTTGTTGGCTAAGCTTATTTGTAATGGAAGAATTGCTGTATTTTTCTGTACTCAAAACACAAGTGAAAAGTAGGAGCTGGTATTTTCAAAGCGGTCTATTGATGGGTGCCCCAAGTCTTAAGAAGTTGAGAACCAGTGCCCTAGAAATTATATTTTCTCCTAAGATGTTGGTCACCGATACCTCCCAAAAGTGATTGGAAGGGGCACAACTGAGTCAGTTTCAAACATATGGATTTTGGTCACAAGCAGAAGTTTCTGCCATTTCTGAAAGAGAGAGCAGTTTTATTCCTAGGTTTAATGAGAACAAAGTAATAGACACATATTACATAGGTAGAGAGGAAAGTACAAGATAAAGCTTTTTCTATTGGGAAGGAATCGTATATCATAAAGCAAGTAAACTTGATGGCTGTAACCTCCCTGGAGAGATCAGTAAGCTGGTAGACCACCTGGGCAGCAAAATTCATTTCACACAAATGGTCTCTAAGAGGACTGATTTTGACTTAAGTCTTTTGCAAGCGAGGAGTCCCTCAGATGGGAGTGCTTGCTACCAAAGCCAACGCAAAATCTTCTATTTATTTTCTAGGTGGGAAAAGTCCTAGTATTGACAGCAGGAGCTTTTTATGATTCAGCAGTCTCTTGCACTTATGGTCTTTCACTCTTTCCAATTATTTACAGGGTCTTTGTCAATTTTATTTTTTAGATCTTCTCTGCATATCCAGCTGCAGGTATACCACCAGTTTAAAAGGAAGTAGTGTCTCAGAAGTCTATTTTCATTCTGAATATAGTGCCGGACTCGGTGCAACTCACAGGGTGGATAATACCTGGAGAAAGTCTACCAAATGGAGTCATTCTCCAGAAAGGCAAAGCACTCTCTTGTGGAAGAGGAAGTCCTCCATTCTGCAATCGTCTGTTCCATTTATTCTACCCTAAATTACCTGTTGGTGAATGCAGTTTGGGGATGCATCAATAGAAGCATTAGGTCCAAAACACGGGAGGTGATGGTGCCTCTTTACTCAGCAGAGGCCCAGCCTCATCAAGAGTTTTGTGTGCAGTTTTGGGCTCCATATTTTAAAAAGAACATGGAGAGGTTAGAGAAGTCCAGAGGTGAATGACAAAATTGATAAAGGGCTTAGAAGGCAGATCATACAAGAAGACGCTGAAGGAAATAGGCATTTTATCTTACAGAAAAGGCACTTAAGAAGGGACATGATATCAGTCTTCAAATATCTGAAGGGCACAAAGAAGAAAAAAAACACCTGTTCTCTCTTGCTGCAGAGTAGAACATGGACATTGGCTTGAGGCTGAAGCAAAATAGCTTTAGATTAGATATTAGGAAAAACATAGACACTGATAGAACAGTGAGGCGGTGGAAAAGACTACCTAGGGAAGTTGGAGGTGTTCAAGAAGAGGTTGGGTAAGCATTAATCAGGTATGATCTAGAAGCAGCTATGCCAATGTTCTACTATGGGTATCTTCCATGTTTCTGGGTTTTGTTGGTTTGCATGTGGGGCCAAGAAGGATTTTTTTTCCCTTTCCTGCCACTACATATGTCAGGGTTTTCTTCTGGGGTTTTGTTTTGTTTTTGAAGCCTTCCTCAGAAGCACTGGGTGCTGACTGCAGCCAAAGCTGGGAATTTTGACTGGGGTGTACCAGTGCTTCTGCTGGGACTTAAAACAAGAAGGTTCCTGACTAGAGGGTCTGCCCCTTTGCTCAGGGACAGACTGATTTTGGGTCATGAAGGAATTTTACCCCATGATCAGATTGGTATGGACTGTGAGGGTTTTTGCCTTCTCTGTAGTAGGGGATGTGGCCCTCTTCCTTGAATTTCTTGAGCATATTTTAACAACCTTGCAACAGCAAGATGTTGGCCACTGTGCTCCCCCTGCTTTACCTCTCGCAGGCTAGGGTGTCATGTCTTGTGATTGTGCTGGGGCTGTGTAGTTTTGATAATAGGTTAAATAGTGGATTTGTATAGGATGGTTTGGATAGGGAGGATCCTGCCTTATGCATGGTTGGGACTAGATGAACTCTGGAGGTCTCTTCCAGCCCCTCTTTTCTGATTCTTAGCAGACCAAGGTGGAGCTGTTTTGCACTTTCAGTGCAATCCTCTGAACAAGGCAAAACTTTGTAAGGCCAAATATACATAGAAAGAAACAAGCCTCCAGGCAGCAAGAGCCAGATCCACCAAAGGGCTACCATCTTAGGTTCTCAAGTCCAGAATTTAGATTGCTCTCAGCTGCTGCCTTTTGATAATTAACATCCGTGTGGAAAACTGTCTGAAACCTGACAATACTGAGTAGCAATGTGCCTATCTGTAATCCCAGTGGGGCTGTGGCATTCCTCTCCCTATGCTGACTGCATACCCTAATCCAGTAATCGTTTTCAAGGACATGTTAAACTTCACAAAATCCCCACTTGGAGGAGAAAGTGGAGGTGGCAGTCTGAGCCACAGCCTTGTGGTTAAATCACTCTCCTGAAATGTGGGTTTGAGTCCTCTCCAGCAGAGACCTGAGTCTCTTGCATCGTAAGTGAATGCTCCAACTAATGCTGATACAACTGGAAATGGTGCTTCCCACTTATTTCATGATATTAAGGGCTGGTTTGGATGCTTCCTTTCAGGGAAGCGCTTGCAGCTAAAAAGCACAACCAGCTGTTAAGAGAATTCCTGGTGAGAGGCAGAGCTTAAACCTCACATCTGTTGGCATTTCCTACTGGATATATTAACTGGCCTACCTGATCAGAGCATTAGCTTTTGTCCCACACTAAATTGACTAACTCTGGCTTCATTGCATAAATAGCTTGGTTGCCTAACCTGGGACTGTGGATTTCAGGAGGTGACAAGAGTCCTTAAAAATGAGGTGCTGCAATACAAGCCTTACAATGCCTAAGTCCTGTGAGCGCAGTGAATTAATGTGTCAACAGCACAAATAAAGCAGGAAAAGAGCATTGTTTGTAAGCAAGCCTCAGTTATGACCTAGGAAGAGCATCTGTAGATAGGTCTTCAAAAGGGTACTTGATGTGGTACTGAGATATAAAGACGTGCCCACTAGACCCTGCATGAAACTACAAAAGCCATTTTACACATTAGCCAGCCAATGTTATTACAACTTCCATCTATTTTTTTCTGGTAAGTCTTGTACCTGTCCTGTTACCATTATAGAGATGCTATCATTTGTTATTGAAATGAATAGGACACTCTACAGCACTGATTCGCAAATTTTTGGCTGTCATATACGCCCTCTTACATTTGTTTAGGCTGCTGTACACCCCTCTGTATTATGAATTATTAAACTCTAATACTGTAACCTTCCCACCAATGTAGTAATTACTGTAGTTTATTCTTCATTTTTTCCTTCTTTCTTTTCCTCCCTCTTTCCTGTTTCTCCATTTCTCATATCATCTAGGGTTTGGCTGTGCAGACCAGTTTTACCACAAGCAATGGGTAGAGAAGGAAGACTGAAAAATAAGAGGGCTCTAGGTCTGCTGTAGCAATTCAAGTATAGAGCTTCCCAGGGATCCATACTTCTCCAGCTTCCTGTTTTTACAAGCAAGCCAAAAGCTTCCAATCAGGATACCTACTGTTAAGTATTTAAATAAAAATGTAGGTACCATTTTGTGGGGAGGAGTGGGGAAAAGGCACCTATATTCAGGAGATTTTGGTAGCCATGTTTGAAAGTCAGCCCTAATGTTACCTGGCTTTACCACCTAATGAAGTGGAGATGCTATTGTGTATTGCTTGCTTTTTACAATGTGATTTTCTCTTTTGTAAAACATACAGTGTATGTGTTTAAGACTTCTCTTCCAACTCTTGCCACCATACCTAGTTGTATTAGGAGATTTACTGAACTCAACTTCCAGTCTGAGTTCCTGCTCTCTTTTAAGAAAAATAAAAATAGACTTTTCAAATTGAAGTAAAGAAAGGAAGGAGGAGGCACAATAAAGAGACAATCACTTTGTGTGCGTGTGGGAGGGGGACAGCAAAGCTTGTTTGCACTTCTCAATACTTCTGACTGTTAAAAATAAAAAAAAAGATTATTTAAGTGAGCATTCCTTATTATCTTGTTAGGCTAGAGCAGTAAGGGCCAACCTTTTTGCTTTGCCTGCCACAAGTTAGCCCCGCACCCTTCCCATGTGCTGCTCCAAACCCTGCCCCTCACTTGATCTGCTGCTCAGCTTTCCTCTCCCTGCCTGATCTGCTGCTCAGCTCCCTACCCTGCACTCCCAGCTTCACCTGCTGCTCAGCTTTTTGCTCCCTCCCCTAGGCACCCCACCTGACCTGTTTCTTTGCTTTCTGCTCCCTGCCTGATCTGCTCCTCTGCTTATAGGCCCTGATGTCCCAGCCCTAATCTGCTGCTCAGCTTTCTACTCCTTGCCCTATGCTCCTGGGTTTATCTGTTACTCTGCTTTCTGCTCCCAGCCTGATCTGTTGCTCAGTTTTCTGCTCCCTGCCCAGTCTGCTGCTCTGCTCCCCGCTCCCAGCTCGATCTGCTGCTCAGCTTTCTACTCCTTGTTCTTGTCCTGTGCTCTAGGGTTTAGCTGTTGCTCTGCTTTCTGCCTGATCTGCTTCTCACCATGCCCTCCTAGCCTGATCTGCCGCTCAGCTTTCTGCTTCTTGCCCTGCGCAGCTTGCCTGATCTGCTGCTGAGCTTCCTGCTCCCTCCCTCCCGGCCCGCCCCACGCCCCCCAC
>NW_017728992.1:68776139-68777208 GCF_001723915.1 Gavialis gangeticus | reverse complement strand
GGGCGGCGGTTGGCAAGCCGGTTCCGGGCCCCGGCGGGGCGGGGCGGGAGCGCAAGATGGCGGACCAGATCCCGCTGCGCCGGGTGCCGGGCAGCGCCCAGCGGAGAGCGGCCTACTACGCCAGCGCCTCGGCGGCGCAAAGGCACAACAGGTACCGGCCGGGGGCGGCCCCGAGCCCTTGTACTGCTGCTGCCGCCGCCGCCACAGCAGCTCGGGGCGGGGCTTCCGTGGAGTGGGGGAGGTGGGTAGTGGGTACCCTATTCCTACCCCTGCTGGGCAGGGAGGAACCAGGAAGCCGCAGGAAAGGAGATGTGCCCCCAGGCTGTTTGGGTAGGGGTAGGAAGGGTCCCTCCTGCCTGGGGGTTGGGACTCTGACCTCTGGAGGTCTCTTCCAGCCCCACTTGTTCCTTCTTGTTCTCCTGTGGGCAGGCCCAGGTGGAGCTGTTTTGCATGTTCAGTGCTCTACACCTTGAACAAGGCAAAACTTTGCAAGGTCAAATATGCATTGGATGAAACAAGCCTTTTGGCAGCAAGAGTTAGATCCAACCAGGGGCCCCAGGTCCAGACTGTAGATGACTCTCTGCTGCTGCCTCCTGTAACTCACACCCCTCTGCAACTGTCTGGACCCTGACAGCACTGGGTGCATCTGCATGGTCAGCACCGTGCCTTCCTTACTGCCCATTTAGTTGACTACTTGTTTAATGAAGTAGTAACTAAATGTGCAGTAACTGGAGTTACTGCACAGTAGTGCTGGTGCATGGTTATTTTGTGACTGTGCATTAGCCTAATAACACTGTGCAGTAGGCTGTTAGCATGGTTTTAACTGGCACGCTGCTGCACAATATTATTAGGCTAATGTGCAGTAAGTGCCTTGTGTAGATGCACCTACTGGGTAACAATGTGCCTAACTGTCATCTCAGTGGGGGAGTCTCTGTGCCTCTGATGCTCGGGTGCATCCACTGCTGACTTCCTGAGTTGCCGGATGCTGGGGCTGGGGATCACCTTTGAGCAGGGAGGGGGGGTTTGGAAAGGGAGTGCTTTTTTCTTTGTGTCAGTGATGGCTTCAAGG
>NW_017728992.1:68769307-68771139 GCF_001723915.1 Gavialis gangeticus | reverse complement strand
GGGCATTGGGTGGCAGCATGAGCCACACGCATTGCTAAAGGGCTATAGGCTCTGAGGGTTTAGGTAGTGTGGTTACACGCCCCTTACTGACTATTTAAATGAGATACCTAAAGCATGAGCCTTTGGGGGGGCATCAGTTCCAGCAGAAGGTGCTATTTTGCCAAAACAGAACAAAACAAAAATGTTCACAAACTAAGGGCATTTATACACATGCTCTGGGAGTGGGGCAGGGGGCACTTTAATTAGAATGACTCCAAGAGTTGCTCTAATTAAAGCACCTAGAATATCATGTGTATCAGCATCCCCATGCTGAAAAATGGTGACAGAGGCACTTTAATTAAAACACATCAAACGAGCTTTAAAGTGCCTCTGGCACCATTTTTCAGCTTGTGGATGCTGATGCATGTGATGCTGGAGTTTGGTGGATCACAGTAATTGTCATGCTCTGGCAGACTCGATTAAATGAGTCTGTTCCAATGCGTTGTAATTACAGCACATTGGAGCAGCCTCTGCATGTATATAGGCACTCTAAAGTTCCAGTGCCAGTGTGATTTGTTCAAGTGGCAAAAACAGTAACGTGAGGGGGGGATATTCAGGGGTAAATCTTCAACTGCTGAGGCTGCTAAGGTAGCTGCTATGATTGCTGTCATGGAAACAAGTAGGAAGAGCCCTTATGTTTTTAGCTTGTTCATTAGATTGTGCCATGGCCAGTCAGTGCTATTGTCATCAGCTGGTCAGTTTTACTGCTGTATGACGTGGGCTTGTACAGACTATAGGAGAGGCTGTAAATCAGGGAAGTAGGCATGAGGGTTGGGCAGATGTTATAGCATGTGAAATGATTGAAATGTCTGTTCTTGGAAGTTGATGATCTTTTAAAGGCAAAGTGATGATCGGTCACTTTCATCGTCAGTGGGACAAACAAATCTGTTTTCACTGAGTTGAAAAATTCAGGAAGTGAATGTGTAATATAGCAGTGACAAGTAGATAAGATTTTTAATACTTTTTGGCTTTGGTAAAATGAACAGAGATATTTGGATTCTTTTTTTGTTTTGTTTTGGATTGTTTGTATCACTGTGACCACATACCCTTTTGTTCTTTCTCTTGTTTATATATCTTAGATTCTTATGTGGCCTCTTCTGTAATACAGGAGCACCTCATTCTACTTTATTTTCCCTCATGTGGATATTATCATCCTTGTTTGATAGATGGGGAGCTGAGATGAAGTTGCACTAAGGGACTTCTCCACATTCAGAGAAGTCTGGCAGAGCAGATAATCAAACTGATGGCTCTCAAGTCATGGACTAGAGCTCTAACCACTAGACTGTCCCACCTCTCTAATTATTTATCTTTACAGTGTACTCCATCCAAGTGTGTATCCTGTAGCCTGAAAATAGTCTAGTCACTCACTTGGGGTATGTATTTATTTGAACTTAAAGCACTTGTCATGGTTGTGGCATTAAGCACACCCAAAGTGAATTAGTTTCCTTCATTTTCAAGGTGTCTAATAGCTGTTTGATAGCTGCTGCTTCATTCTAGCCTAGTTACATAGAGTATCGTTAAGTGACAAAATAGTGGGGTTGAAAGAATGCTACACTTCAGTGGTTTATGCCTTTAATTGTTGTATAGGTAACTGGAGTTTGTTATAATGTGAGCAACTGGACACATGTTGGGACACTGGAGTTGGTTACAATGTGAGCAGTTGGTTGCATGTTGGGACTGGCATTATGTCAGACAGATGAACAAATTTTATGTTTACAGAATACATTGTATTACCTTCTGTGTAACAATTCCTGAACCTTGAATTATAGTTGAGGTTATTTTTCCCCAGGCGC
>NW_017728992.1:68751773-68764307 GCF_001723915.1 Gavialis gangeticus | reverse complement strand
GGGACTGGCATTATGTCAGACAGATGAACAAATTTTATGTTTACAGAATACATTGTATTACCTTCTGTGTAACAATTCCTGAACCTTGAATTATAGTTGAGGCTGCAGAGAAGGCCCCTGCCCTACACAACCTTCTGAAACTTCATTTTTATGTGAAGTCACTGAAGTTGCTCTCAGGAAGAAAGTTAATACCTGCATATGTACTTACAGCATCAGAGCCTTTTTGCATTATTTTTATTTCAGAAAATGTTTAAAGACAAATGTTTGTTGAAGTATGGTGGAGCACTGTCTAGGGGCTAGTGCAGGAACGTGGCTTCTAGCCTATACCTTGGCTCTGGCTTGCTTTGTGACTTGGGCAAGCTGCAAAGGGTTTGTCTTCACTACAGGATTACCTTTATTTTACAAGATGAAGTCTCTTGTCCATGTGTTGAAATATTAACTGGAGTGAGACAAAGCTTTCACTGAAGTTTGGCTGACCCAGTGGTGTACACCTTGAATTAGCACAACTCATCAGCAGTTAACAGAATTGGTCTGCAGAACTCAAGTGTTGGTTGGTATTGTGACTGGTTTTACTTGAATGAGGTTAATTAGGGAAGAGGTAGTTTTAAGTGTAACTCCAGTTAATTCTTACTCTTTTAGCCTATGTGTTTGATTGACTTTATCATCTCAGAATGACTAAAACATATTTATAAGAACCAGTGCCAACCTTTTGGGCAAAGTCTGATGAAGATGACATACCCATAATGTTTTTCTCTTGTCTGTAATGTGGAAAAAAAATGGTTGCTTGATGTTTAAGAGCTTGAGAGTCCTTTTAGATTCTCTGAAAGGATTTTGGTAATTTAATATTTTCAGATGTTTGACCAACAAAATCAAAATAATAATAAATGATTTACAATGGTGAAGTTGTGTATTCCTTTTCGGTTTTACTTAAGACGTATGAGCAGGGATTATTTGCCCTTTTCTACCATCACTTTTCCGATCTTTTCTGTAGTTTAAGCTAGAAACGCGACTGTTTTTGGCTTTTTTCCTGAGATAAACTTTAAATAAACTACCATATTTACTCAAATATATGGCAGTTCGCCCCTCTGTACCCCCCCGCATCAGCACGGGTGTCATCGAACTGCTGCTAGAAGCCGCATGTGCTCAGTCATGGAAACCAACTATGAGGTTGATTGAATGCAGCCCATGCTGAGCATGCTTATAAAGCACATGGCCCAACACACTGCTGGGGACTTACCATAAGTCTAGGTTAGTGCAGCCCATCTGAATAAGATATAGTACCCATTGTGCTCAGTCTCCTTCCATGCCAACTTGTTTTTCAAGTTGCAATGAACCACTACATCAAATACATTTCAGGGTGGATAAAAATCAATGATTTAAAAAATCAATAAAAATTGGATTTTTATTTAAATCAGATTTTTTGATTTAATTGTATTTTTGATTTTTAATATGCTTTTAAAAAATGTAAACCTATATAAAGATAGTTTTAATATAAGATATGTTAAAACTTGAAGATATCATCATGGAATAGAGATTATAACTTCTAATTATATACTGTTTGAGGCAATATATTCATATAACCTTTTTAAAAAAGTTTTATAAATAGGTCACAACAGGCTATGGACTATATTAGGGGCCCAGTCTTATGGGGTTTGATCCTCTGTAGCTTGGGAAAGATTTAAAAAAAACACTTCACCCAATAGGACTCCGTGCTCAGTCTAGAAGATCCCATTAAGCATCTCTGTGATGCTTAGTTTCAGTTCCCAAACCATGGATTTGTGTCCCCAGAGATAACATCCTTCTTAACAGCAGTATATGGAGATGAGATTACCTACACGTCAGCCCTCTTGTCTCTCTGCAGGTTTGTGTACACAAGAGTCAAGTCCTTACTTCTCTCTAAAATTGCAAAGTTTCTAGAAGTTAAATGAGTAGAGGATGTCAAACAACAAGAATGCACTTTTTGTAGGAAATAGTGATTGAATCAAGGCTTCCTGACTGGTGATTTAAATTGATTTGACTTAAATCAAATCCACCCTGACACATTGTGACTTCCTCTTAACTCCTACAGCCAACCAGTGCCTTTCTTTTCCATTTCTGCTGATTCCTAAGAGACACTGTGGCCCCTTCTCTCAGCCTGTTGCATGTGATTAATGTAGCCTCACCCTCTATTGGGTGGAGATAGACCAAGCAGCCCTGCACTTCACCTGTATATACATTTTTGGAGAGTCCCGGGACTTGTGACAAGAACACCTAGCTCCAGTCATGACTGGGGGGGGGTCTAATTAGTACATGGTCCTCTGGGGGTGTGTCTGGAGTACACATATGTAGTGAGCAGTGCTGGGCTGTGGGATCACCTAGCTTGAAATGCTGTTGATTTTGCTGGGGCCCAGCCCAGTGAACTACAGGCAGTCCTCGACTTACAACATTTTGAGTTACAACATTTTGCACTTACAATGTTTCTAAATTGACACCCCGTTTCAACTTTGCGATGCTAGTTTCAACTTTTACAATGCTTGATCTGATGCGATGCCATGCCAGTGAACAAGTTTGCTGCATCGCTCATCTCCCTGGAGAGCATCTGTCCAAACTTCCTTGGACACTTTCTTTAAGAAAGTAGACAGGTCTCTAGAAAAATGTGCAGCCAAGGCTCCTGAGAAGACTCCAGCCAAGAACCCTTCAAAAAGTCCAACCAAGAGGCTTTCAAAAAGTCCAGCAATGTCACCTCAAATAAGTCCTTCCAAATCAATATGATTGCTATTTACAATATAAATACATTAATGCAACTATATTACTCATCTATAATTGATGGAGTACCACTGCTGTGGTATTTTTGGTGAACATAGGGTATCAGGCCTTGGTTCAGGAACCAATCCCTTATTTATAACATTGTTTCTTATGAGAAAATTGGTTCCAAGTTGGAATGTTTTGACTTAAGACATGGTTTTCAGGAACCAGTCGTGTCGTAAGTCTGAGGACTGCCTGGATATGATAAGTCATGAGCCATTCCATTCTGGACTAGTATGTGTACTTCTGGACTTCATACTATATAAAAAATAGATTCAAAAGTGGTGCTCAAAAGTGTGTTTATGGAGTACCTGTGCTGAAATTTGCAGCAGTCAGGATTGGAATCACAGCAGGCTTCTGTTTCCCTCTGCAGTTTCTGCCCTCCTCGCTGTCCCTTTCCTTTCCATCTCTCACCCCTTACTGTCACATGCAATTTGCTTCTATATTGTGCTTGGGGAAGGAACAGCCTGAGCAGGTTCTGACTAATGGGAGGGTGGAGACAGAAAGGCTGTGGAGGGAAGCTGACTGGGCAGAGGGCACCCTCTTAATGTTATTTTCCCTGCTATAGCAGTGGGAGGGGACTGAATTAAAGGCAACACTCTGATAACTAGATTCTATACCTGGAAAATTATAACAAGTGGAAAAATTTCCATATAAAGTCTTATTTTTGCAGGGGGGTCATCTTATATTTGAATAAATATTCTGATGTTGGAAAGCAGACAAGTAGAACTTGAGAGGACAGTTACTTCTATTGGGTGATTTAAAACTGAAATTTAATTGTTGGAGGAATGTTTCAAAGATAGATTTTGATTCCGTGAGTTCATTCTTTCTGTGAAGATTTGGGAAAGGCTGCAGCAGCCTGTGAAATTTCAGAGTTCTGCAAAGACTAGGTTTTGGCCTGCTAGATGCATTTAAGATTCTGCTTCTCCCTTTTCCCCCAAACTTTCACATTTTAATATAACATGAGGAAGCAAAAGGTTCCTCCAGAACTCCAGTTTCAAAGGTTACCTTTTAAAGGTGAATTAAAGAGGTTTTTAAAACTTGCTGGGATTTCTATTCTGAAATTCAGTGGTTTATATTTTTATTCTGGAGCAGTTGATTACAGAATCAATGCTTTAACATAGTAGAGAGGTTTCACTATTACCTCACTGTGAGCATCAGTCACCAATTTTTTTACGGTAGGAGGAAAAATACGTCTTGGCATTCTTTAGAAGTAATAAGAACTTTACTTAAACTAATTGACATAAAACACTTTCAAGTGAACATAGTATGTTTGCAGGAGGGTGGCTTACATTTTGGTTTTTATCTATGTGCAAGACATTAATTCTTTAGGACTGATACTAGTGGAAGCTTGTTTCTCCCCAAATTCAACATCTGAACTTTTTGGCAGTTGCCTGGAAGCTGGTTACCTGGAGCAGCTTTAGAACTGAATTGAAGGACTTAAATTATTTTAAGAGTTTTAGATTCCCATGCGGTATACAGGAGTATATATATTTACCAAAACTTTGGAGCACAGGCATATAGATCCACATAATGGGGTGGTGTAGGACACTTTCAGGAGAAGGAGTTTTCTCAGAATCCATTCTTCCTGCTTTCAATTTTAATGGTGAAGTTATGTACCTCCTCCCTCTTCTCACCCAAAGGTTGGAAGGTTAAAGGTAGACTTCATGTGGATCTTGAGTTCCAAAACTCTCTTGCTTCTCTATATTTGGTCATTAATGACATGGTCAAAAAAGAATGGAAATGTCATGTAAAAGGCTTGTAGTTTTTCTTATATTTTTCTTCTATTTTTTCTATTATTTGCAATGGATGTGGCATTAATTCATGTAAGAAGCAGTTATTCCTAAATACGGCTAAATTTTCTTTAAATATGATTAGATAGATATATATATAGGCATTGTCTTTCATACAATGCATGAGACAGCATCCACAGCTTTGAAAACCTCAGCTGCTTTTTCCTATTTTATCGGGTTGTGTGAATGGATACTGTCTCCAAATTTCTTTGCTAGACAGTTAAGTCAGTGCTGTCCTTGAAACTGTAAATATGCCTAAAATAATTATGGGGTTTGAATGTATGAACTTCCAAACTGTAGGTGAGATTTACGGACTGCATCTGCCGCTTCATGCAAAGAAATATTTTGACAGGGAAAGAAGTTACTCCATCGTTAAAAGCCCTCAGGGTCTATTGTGACACATTTCTCAACATCTTGGTACATAGATGAACTAGCAGGGTTCATGATGACTGATTGTTCCTGAAGTTTGGGCAAGCACATCCACTTGCCCAAGTTTCTCAACATGGGCAAGTGGATATGCTGTTTTGTCCTCACAATGTACCATCAACAAGGTGTCCATGCCAATAACGAATTTAGGTAACTAACTGCTGTCTGCACTGGCTAATGAAGCTTTTGTGCCTCGGAGGGTCTTACACACTACAAACTCTGAAAATTTGTACTTTGGTATTATCTATCAACTGCAGAAAGTTTAATGCTATGTATGTTGTAGGGGTATGCTGTGCACTCTTTTATCTTAAAAGACAATATTTTGGCGTTGAATGATTCTCTGATTATGATTAAGGGTGTAGACAACCCACAAATGAACCTGTTACAGGAACATTGACTAGAAGGAGTGCAATTTGAACTGTGTGGTAAGAATAAGGGAGCCAAATAATGGTACATTTGGGCTATTTTCTGCAGTATATGGAGGCTATTGACTTGCATTCAGATGCCATTTCCATGATTCTTTCATTTTGCTCTCCAAGTTGTTTTTATTTTAAGGATTTATCCTAAAATTAGAAATTTGAATGTTATTTCTTATAGCTCTCAAAAATAATCTTTTAGGAGGATGAGATGGGAGGAAGAGACTGCTACTAGAAGGCATAGCAGTATTGATTATGGTGCACCCCTTTCGAGCTAGAATGGAAGACAGCCTACTTATTCCTCGTATCAGGGTTGAGACTCTTCATTTATACTAAGAAGATTTTTGCTTCTTGAAAGAAGAACTGTACTGGAATTTCAAGTTACCATGATAGTAAAGAGGGGCTTATCTTGCCAAGGAATTTGGAAGAATGCTTGGCACCTCAATAACAGAATATCTTCACGTATTTTTCAGAATCAGAC
Source organism: Gavialis gangeticus (assembly GCF_001723915.1). Classification (NCBI taxonomy): domain Eukaryota; kingdom Metazoa; phylum Chordata; order Crocodylia; family Gavialidae; genus Gavialis; species Gavialis gangeticus. The sequence continues at coordinate 68,758,407 of NW_017728992.1, read as the reverse complement.
AAAAGTCTGATCAGAAATTAATCAGCTACTTTACTGGTGGCAAGGTGTCTTTGACATGCAGGTAACTTTAGATGGTTGCAGGTGTCTTTTACCATTTATATTAATGCATTTTTCTTGTTTTCTTTTGTCTGGCATTCTGAACAGTATAATGGGGGAAAAGGGAATGAGTATAATGTTCTATTTGTATTCAGGTTGATTCTAAAGCTATTTTTCCTTCTTTTTGAATATACCCTATATAATAGTAAATGTAAGAAGCTAGCATCCTAAAAGAAATCACTGTTCTGGGTTCTTTCTTGGTTAGACAAGGGAACAGCTCTTGATTCTTTCTCCTCTCGTTCGTTTGGTTGGTAGACTGATTTTGGATGGATCTTTCCATCAGGTCTGAACCCAGTCCTGCCCCAGATGCACAGAATTCTCAATTAAATCATAGAGAAGTAGAGTTCCAGAGGTCATGTAATGTAATTCCCTTCAGGGTCATCCCTATCCAAACCATCCTATACAAATCTATTATCTAACCTGTTGGCAAAACTACAAGGCATAACATATTAACCTGCCACAGGTAGAGTAGGGGGAAGTAGGGTTCTGTGTTGCTTGGTGCTTTGAACACAGGCTAAGTTACCATAAACCCACAGGTGGTTGGGACAAAACAAGGTCTTTTAATCCTGAGTAATCTGGTTTTCCTATTTCTATCCTTTACCTTCTAGCAGTTCCCCCTAGAACCTTTTATCTTTTCCCTGCACAGCTATCTGGCCTGTTCAATCCCACATTCTTTATGCAGCTTCTTTGGTACACCTTCATAGAGAGTGAGTACAACTTATACTGTCCAAGTCATGGACTTTGGTCACTGACTCCAAAACTGAAGGTTCTGGCATGCTCGTACAGCCAAGTGGTTGCAAAATGGGACGGTTTTATAAGAAGTCATTGTTCTGCTTCCACTACCAGAGTTTGTAAAGCCTGGAGAAACTGTAAACAGTATGGGATTGTAGTGGCTGAGTGCAGAGGGGTATAAAAGTAGACCATGTCTGGTCAGGAGGTGGAGCATAGATGAGGAGATGATGCCTAGCAATTGGTGTTTTGTCCTTGTCCTTAATAGGACAGGATAGGAAGACTATTTTACCTTGATGTGCTGTGCGATCCTGTGGCTTCATGTGTTCACATCAGTAATTTTGTAATAACCACATACAATAAAAGCTACTGCAGGATGTGTGTGATGGCTGCCTTGCTGTGTGCCACTGACTGTGGAGCATAAATGTGGCCTGTGTTCAGGGGAAAACCTGGATTCAACATGAAGTTCAGGGTGGATAAAAATGAATGATTAAAAAAGATCCAAAAAAATTATATTTTACACATTTAATTGTATTATTAATTTTTTTAAGATGCTTTTAAAAAACAAACAAAAATACCTTATATAAAGATAGTTTTTATTTAAGATATGTTAGAGCTCAAAAATATCATCATGGAATAGGGATTATAACTTCTAATTAAGGCATTCTATTTGAGACTATATATTCTATTTGAGACATATATTTGAGACAATATATTCCTGTAACCTTTTTAGAAAAGTTTTATAAATAGGTCACAACAGGCTCTGGACTATATTAGGGGTCCAATCTTATGGGGTTCCCAGAAGATCCTCTGTAGATTAGTAAAGATTAAAGAGAACCACTCTGCCCAATGGGGCAGAGTACTCGGTCTAGAAGATCCCATTAAGCATCTCGGTGATGCTTAGTTTCAGTTCCCAAGCTGTGAATTTATGTCCCCAAAGATAACATTCTTGTTAACAGCAGTATATGGAGATTAGAGATAACAGATGTGATTACCTACCCATCAGCCCTTTTGTCTCTCTGCAAGCTCTTACATCTCTGTAAAAGTGCAAAGTTTCAAGAAGTTAAATGACTAGAGGATTGTTGTGGGTGGAGTAGATCTGGGCAAGGAGGAGGAGTCTGGAGATGCATGCAAGGAGGGAGGAGCAGTAGAAACAAAAGAGAAACATTTTGAGCAGAATATTCCAGAAGTTTTGAGGGATACATTTCTGAGTATAGCCTATCCATTGATTTTGAGATCTAGTGAGGGAATGGTATGGTAGAAGGGAAAACCTATCATGGCAGCAGGCTTGCCAGGCTGTAAAAGAGACACTGTTTGGGAATATTTTAATGAAGTTTATCTCAAACAACAGGAATGCACTTTTGTAGAAAATAATGATTAAATTGAGGCTTCCTGACCAGTAATTTAAATCATGATTTAAATCAAACCCACCCTGGTGAGGTTAGAAAGCAGTAAAGACCAAAAAAAAAAAAAAAGGTGCTGCACATCTAGAAAATGGTCTTCTCTCTATTTCCTGCTAAACCTAAAGTATATTATTCCTGCTGGATTTTCTTTTTTCTGTTGACCTTCTTAAGTTCCTGTTTCTAGTTCCAACAGGTAGATTGTTCTTTGCTCCGAAGTGGTCTTCTGAAAATAAAGCACTCAAAGGGTTGGTAAACATTTATAAACTCTTTTATTCCAAGAAACTGTCTAAGATAGTGGGGGCCACCCTCTTTGGGAAGTGTTCCACACATGAGCCTCTCACACTTCCCGACTGATGACTTGTTGAAATGGTGATTTAAATCTCTTCTAGCTCCAGTCTCCCAAAGATTTTTTTTCTCTTTAATATTTTTCAGGCATGGCTACCCTCAAGTCTCTATTAGACTTGTCTGCAGGGGGTGTCTCCATGTTTACTTATAGCACAGCTATTTTATATTACAAAGTGTTACCTTTTTGGCTCAGCCACTGCACTGGGGACACTTACAAAAGTGCTTGGTGCACTGTTAGGATCACTAATATAAGGATTACCTCTATGTGAAGTCTTTCTGAAACCTCCTGATTTAATTCCCTGGTCTGGAAAATGGCATCTCTTTGATCCTTTAGTTCCTGGAAAACTGCAGTTTCAGTGAGATCTGGAAGCTAGCCAGGCCCCTCGATACAGAGGACTCTTTACCTGGGAATGAGCAGAATACTGCTGCTATGGATATTGTCACTTCAGTATAAATAGTAAGCTTGGCAGAATTCTTCCCTGGCTGAGCTTTTTTTATCTTTCAGCTAAAGTCAGGTTAACCTTCTCTGTATTTGTATTCTCCCCCGCCTATAGTGGTTGGTGAAACACAAATATAAAGCAGACATGGGGAAAAATCTGATTTCTTTCAATTGTTGAAGTGATGTCATAGGGGTGATGGTCTAGGAAATACGTGAGGCAGTGATTTTTGTGGACAGTATCTTTTATTGGACCATCTGTATGGCTGGGATAGATTTAGGCAAGCTTTCCAATGCAGTCAGATGAAGCTTGCAAAGAAGAATTTTTCTAACTGTTTAGTTGGTCTAATAAAATATATCAGATTTAACCAAAGAACCTTGTCATCAGATGAAGAAAGCACCCACAAAAATACTTGGTTCTCATATGATTTATTTCAGTTTTTATCTAAAATCAGTTTTTAAGCAAATACATTTAAAAATTAAACTTGAAATCATGATAAAATGTATTAATTAGAGGTGCACCGATACATCAGTCCCATTCAGATCGACACCGCTGTAAGGAAAATTGACAGTATTGGCAGTCGGCTTTTTTTGGTTGATATGGCCAATAATGTTGCTGATAAATGCCCTGGGCATGCGTGCAGCCGCAGCACAGCATGCAGTGTGGAGAGCAGCTGGGTCCAGCCAGTAAGTCTGTTGTGAGGGAAGGGGTGTGTGGGGGGGGGCAGATCGAGGTCCTAGTGATGAGGGAATAAGTGGGGCAGGGGCAGGTATTGCATGGGCGGGGCACAGAATGGAGCCATGGCTTGTCTGGGGGGTGGCTCCTGCTGCTGCATGTACCCTGGGAGGGGATGGGGAGGCATGTGCCCCTGGATCTGTGTGGAGCAGGGCAGGCTGCCCCTGTGGGCCGGGGCTGAGGGTGGCGCCAGGTTCTTCCTGGAGGCTGCACTCGGGCCAGGCAGTGGCAGTGCTGTGAGCAGGAATTACAGTGAATTTTGAGATGCCTATATCCCCCTCCCAGTACCACCACCGCCTGCCTCTTGCTGGGAGGAGCTTGTGCCACCCCAGCCCACTTTTGCCCTGCGTGCAGATCCCCAAGCTTCCTGGAGTGTGTGCTGCTCCCATGGATGAGCTGCTTGCAGCTCTGTCCCATGCCCCCACCCCACCTGTACATCCCTGCCCCAGCCCCACTCTCTCCCTCACCATGGGGGCCTCAATCTACCCCACCACACTGCTTCTCCCCCCTGCCTCGCCCTTTCCCCTACAGTAGACTTACCAGCTGGGCACTGCTCTTCAAGCCACCCGGCTGCATATCAGTGATCGGATCAGTATCGGATGAAATGGCTAGTTGACTAAAAAACCTAGCAAACTTATAAATCTTATTTGTGTAAAAAAAAAGAAAAAAAAAAAAGAATTAAGAATATAAATAAGCATATATTTAGCTATGTAATTCTATAAATGCGGGTGGATGTAATGTAGCTTCCTGGCTAAATTTAATGTAAAGACAGTGTTTGCAAGTTAACCTGTTTTAGTGAATGTATGACGCAATAAGAATGAAACATTCTTTGTGAAAATAACTACGATACATATGCAAAGCAAGATTAAATCAAGGCTTTCTACTTGTTGATAAAAAAAATCACTTTGATTTATATCAATCCACCCTGCTAATGATTGAAGTGGTTAATGGAGGTGAACAGCTTTGAAAGCTTGAACTATCCGAGAATCCAAGACAAGAGGATCATATCAATTTCTTGGACCTCGGGGCAATACATGCTATATTATGGACTTAGGGTAGTGATTCCACTCATTGGAGTTGAGCATTTCATTTGTCCATTCTCTCCAATCATTCACCCAAACCTACTTACTCAGATTTAATGTAGGTGCCTGTTTTGTTTTGTTTTTTATTTGTTTTAAACATGGTTAGAGGAGAGATGCTTAGCATGGTGTATCTTGGACAGACTCTGCCTAGTTCACTGGTATTTCCTTCTTCCCTGTTTGTTTTGTCCAGCTTTTGCATTTTCATAGATTTCATAGATGTTAGGGCTGGAAGGAACCTTGAAGATCATCAAGTCCAGTCGCCTGCCCCAGGGGCAAGAAGTCAGCTAGGGTCAAAGTATCCCAGTAAGATAAGCATCCAAGCATTTCTTGAATGAGTCCAGAGTAGGTGCCTGCACCATTTCTGGAGGGAGTCTATTCCAAGTCTTGGGGGCTTGGACAGTAAAGACATTTTTTCTTATGTCCAGCCTAAAACAGTCTTAGAGGAGTTCATGACTGTTGGTCCTTGTGTTTCCTTGGGGTACTCTCATGAACAGATGTTCTCCCAGGTCCTGATGTACATCCCTTATGCAGCTATCAGGTCCCCCCTGAGCCTGTGCTTATCCAGGCTGAAGAGTCCTATGACTCAGCGTCTCTTCATAAGGCCTATTCTCTTGCCCTCTGATCATGCATGTGGCTCTCCTCTGGACTCTCTCAAGCTTCTCAACATCCTTCTTGAATTGTGGAGCCCAGGATTGGATGCAGTACCCCAGCTGCGGCCTCACCAAGGCCAAGTACAGTGGGAGGATGACATCCTAAGATTTCCTTGAGAAGCATCTATGGATGCAAGCCAGAGTTTGTTTGCTTTACCAGCTGCGACATTCCATTGGTAGCTCATGTTCATCTTGTGGTCAGTCATGACCCCCAAGTGTCTTTCAGAAGTGGGCGTTAGCAAGTGTAGCACTGCCGAGCCTATAAGTATGCTGCGGGTTTTTTCCCCCCCGAGATGGAGTACTTTACTTTGTTATAAACTTTCTAAGGGCAGAAGATACTTTATTTGTACAGCATCTAGCACAGCAAAGTCTCTACCAATAAGACAAGAAAACAAAAAATCTAGTACCAATTTCACTCTGTCTTGAGATTCAGTATTTAATATAAGGAAAGATCAGCTTTAGGACTCTCAGGTTAATCCAGCGGTTAGTATTTTTTAAGGACATACCCACATGGCTTCAAAATGAATTGCTTAAAGATTCAAACGTCAACTTTGCTTTCCCTCCTGATAACCATAAAACAAGGATTGCATGAATGTGAAGGAATTTCAGAAGTTGTTTTAATATATTTACACGTCTGAGGCCTTTCCTAGAATCTAAATCGAGTTTTTGAACCACATCTAAATATTTATGCTAAATACCTGGCATACACATCCATCTGCTTTACACAATTCTGTAACTTTCTTCAGAAAAATATGCTGTAATCCTGACGTACTGACTTAAGACTACTGTTAGAGGCCTTGAAAATGAAGGGAGCTATTCAGTTTTAGCTGTTCAGCTGTTAACACCACAGCACTGATAATGGTTGAAATGGTCCATTCTGTACTATCATAGAAGCATAGAAGCTCATCAGGAGGTCATCTAGTCCACTGGTAATCAACCAGAGCCTCTTGAATTCGATCCTGGGCTGTGGGGGCTGAACACCAACCCTAACCGCCCCCCCCCAACCCAGCAGGTCAGTTGGTTGGGGAGGGGAGGGACAAAGGCCCCAGAGGCATGTGCAGCAGGGCTCAGGGTGCAAAGCCCAGTCTGCTCTGCACAGATCACGGGGCACATTCCCCCCCCCCCGCCCAAAAAAAAAAAATGCAGGGCTGTGCCAG
>NW_017728992.1:68750450-68751496 GCF_001723915.1 Gavialis gangeticus | reverse complement strand
AAAAAAAAAAAATGCAGGGCTGTGCCAGTAGCTGCAGCAGCTCTGAGGTAAGGAGAAGGGCAGGCCCTACAGAGCCCGGGTGGGGAATGGAGCCACAACTGGCTTGTCTGGGGGCCATGGGGTGGGGGGCAGCTTGCAGCCTGGGAGGGCATGGGGGACACGTGCCCCTGGATCAGCATGCAGGGCAGGGCATCACTGGGCTCTTCCTGGCTGTGCTGTGCTCAGGCCGCATGGCTGTGGTGGTAGCATTGGGAGCAGGATCACAGTGGGTGCTGTAACACCCTCCCAACCCCTGTTCCCAGTGCTGCTGCTGAGACGAGTGCGGGATAGGCCCAGCAGGAGCAGCCCAGCACAGCTGTCCCCCGCCCGAGCACATTGTGGCCAGGGGCTGGTAGGCTGCAGCTACGGGCTGCAAGGCTGTGCCAGGCTGTTCCCGCTGGGCCTGGCTCATGGCAGTGCTGGAAGCAGGGGTAGGGGTGGCTACGGCCCCCTCTCCCCCATGTCCACTTTTTCAGTGCCACTGCGGCAGCTGCCTAGCCTGAGCACAGCCCAGTGCCGCCTTGGCCCCAACCCGCAGAGCTCCAGTCCTGATCCTGGCCTGCCCTGCACCCACTCTAGACTTGTCTCGGCCAGAACGGACCAGCTTAAACCCATGCACACAGCTCTGACCATGGCATATCCTGCACCTACTCTGGACTGCCCACCCATGCTGAGCAGTGGTGGCAGCCAGGCAGAAGCTGCTGCTTGGCACCAGGGTAGAGCAACCTCACCACTGCCAGGCCCTTGCTGCAGCCGCCTGGAGCCCATGCCCAGGCTGCCCTAAGGTTTCTCTATGCTGCCATTATCCAGTGGGGCAGCAGTGGCAGTGCACAGGAGCCATAGGTGAGTCTGGGTGCAGGCTGTGGGTGGTTGCAGCAAAAAGGTCCTGATAGCAATGAAAGGGAGGGGCTACTTTCCCCCTGTGCTGAGCAGCAGCAGCAGCTTCTCCCTGGCTGCCATCACTGCTCAGTGTGGGCAGGTGAGTCTGGAGCAGCATGGGGCGGGCC
>NW_017728992.1:68738369-68745450 GCF_001723915.1 Gavialis gangeticus | reverse complement strand
AGTAGTAGCCATCACTGCTCAGTGTGGGCAGGTGAGTCTGGAGCAGCATGGGGCGGGCCAAGGTTGGGGCTGTGCATGTGGTTCTGGCTGGTCCGGTCTGATCTCCCGAAGGCCGTATTTTGCCCACCCCTGGTCTAGCTCCATCCTCTTTGGAACCACCCTTTGGGTAGGTGAAGACCGCTATTAAATTTCTCCTCAGGTTTTTGTTTGTTTGTTTTTTGTTTTAAGCTAAATAAGCCCAGTTTCCTCAGCCTCTTCTCAGAAGTCTGGTGCCCCAGCCCCCCTAATCATTTTTAATGCCCTCTGCTAGACCCTCTTCAATTTGTCTACAAACTTTCTGTAGTGGGGGCGCCCAAAACTGGATACAGTACTCCAGCTATGGCCTCACCAGTGCTACATAGAGGGGGAATAATCGTCTCTCTTGATCTGCTGGCAACACTCCTACCAATGCAGCCCAGTATGCTGTTAGCCTTTTTGGCAACAAGGGAACACTGCTGGCTCATTCAGCTTATCGTTCACTGTAAACCCCAGATCCTTTTCTGCAGAGCTGCTGCCCAGCCAGTCAGCTCCCAGCCTGTACTGTGCATGTAACTGTTCTGTCTCAAGTGCAGGACTTTGCATTTGTCCTTATTGAACCTGGTGACATTTCTTTTGATCCAGTCCTCCAACTTGTCTAGGTCTCTCTGGATCCTACCCTAATGAACACTGTTCACTTTAAAATTGAGTAAATACATAGCTTGTTTCAGTCCTGAGCCTATTCGCTTAAGGGCATACATGGCACTCTTTTTTTGCCATGGGTAAAGTCATCCAGTGGAGAAACTGACATTTAAAATGTACATACTGGGAACTGACATTTTTAGATCATCATTTTCATTATTTATTTTTGAGCATGGCAGTAGGAGCGTATAAAGTCTAGGTTCTACCATTGTTAGATGACTTGGTTGATAAATACAGTTCTGCAACAGCAACACAACTTCTTGGTACAAAAGGTGTTGTGCTTTCCACACGAGAGCCTATAGAATAGTCACAATCTCACTAAGTACTAAATAATGAAATATTAACAGTTGTCTCTTTTAGTGGGTATTTCGTGAGTACTTGATATTATATATACTATTTTTGTAAGATAGTTTATATATTGTTAATTAGTTCTAATGCTTTCCTTACTGCATGCTGCTGAACATTACAAATAAATGCTGAATCTGTGAACCTTCCTGAGAAAAAGAGGCTTTTTGTTCTAACCTAGAAATTTTCTTTCTTGGATTTGCATCTCCATGTACCTTAGCCCATTTTTAATTGCCCTAAAAGGTGAAAAGAGTAGAGAAGGACCTGATTAAGTTTTATGGTCTGCAGCAAATAGTAGTGCTAGGTTGAGTTTAGAATTCCATTTCACAATAATTAGGATTAAAGTTAGAACAACATTTATTTAGTTGAATGCTGGAACTTTCTTAAAATATTATATTTTTAGGCTTAGGGTAAATATCTAGCTTTTTTCCTTGTCCTCTTTATAATTGAAGTCTTAAATCTATGACTGACTTTGTTTTGGGGAAAAAAAAGTAAGGCGTACTTGGCAAAATATTTTCTTGGTTTTCTGTTTCTGGTTGTAAGAATCTACTAAGGAAGAAAACTTATAGTTCCCTGTTGTATTGTCATGTCTAGGCATTTTTGCTGGAAATTCATATGACTGAGTGAAAAATAAGGCCTATAAGGCCTCTCCTTGTTTTGGGGTAGGCCAAGGGGGACTACAGTAAACTGGTAGTGTTGGGAAATGCTGCATTTCTTACAGTATTTTATCCGTCCGTTTTGATTACAGTTGGTAACAACAGTTCCTAGAACAGATAGGTAAAATCATAAATGTTTGTGTATATGACTTGTTAGCAGAAATTGAATTATTAATCTAATACTCTAGCTGAAAACTTTTTAGGGAAAGAGAAGCAATAACAGATTTTAAAAATATATTTTAATGTAACAGGAAAAAAAAAAGATGTTGAAAAGATCCTCACACTCCATGTGAATTACTGAAGCCTGACGTGCCAAGATGCGTCTTGTGGTTTTCAATTTGAGGACATAATACTCAGTAAATCCCTAATAGTCTTCAGGGTAAATATACAAATTGCAATCTAGGTGTACAAATGTATGCGCCTCTTGAAACATTCCCAAAGTGACTGAAGCACTCCAAAATAATGCTGTTTAAACAAGATACCATTTTGAAGAATGTCACTTTTTTTACGTGTGCTCAGGGACAGCCCCCTGTTAGACCTTTTGCTTATACTCTATGCTGCTGTGTCTGGAGCTAGGCTGTCCAGCTCCCAATTCCCTCCCCACTTTCCTGCTCTTCTTACCTCAGCACTCCAGCAAGAGTGCGGGGGGAGTAAAGGTTTGGGGGCTCCAGCTGTCCTTTCCCCCACTATACCCCTGCTTGCCTTTTCCCTCCCCTCCCTATGAGGAATGGTTGTGGGGAGTGGGGCCATAGGATGCCACACCTTCTTGTAGCACTCTTGATTGGAGAGCTGTGGCTGCATTAACATTTTCAATTTGAGCAACACAGTAGGAAATATATGTGTGTCCCACAACTGAAATTATACCCCTTTGAAACATACCCGTTGCACTTGGAAATGTTTCAAAAGTTACTTGTCTGCACCCTTACTGAATTACTCGTTTATTGAGTTGATAACTTGCATTTGATCAAATTGTACTTTTTAGACATGCATTGAATTTTCCACTTCTGGAATCTTTAAATTGGGAACCTGCTACTTCTCTTGCAGATCATCTTAATGATTTAATCACCCTGACTAATTAAAATATGCTAATATAAATATACTCATAAGTGTTTGGATTGAATATTCTGTTTTTGGTTCTTGCTATTCTGCTCTTGACTATATTAAAGAGCCCATTGATACCAGTATTTTTTTAATGTTTGATGACACACATATACTGATCCTCAGGGTGGATTTAAATCAAATAGATTTAAATCATGATTTAACTCACAGTTTAAGTCACTGGTCAGGAAGCGTCGAGTTAATCATTGTTTTCTACAAAAAGTGCATACTTGTTGTGTGATATCCTTTATTCATTTAGCTTCTTGAAACTTTACACTTTTAGAGGCTTGTTTGCACACAGACTTGCAGAGAGACTATAGGTAGGGTTGCCAACCCTCCCGGATTGGCTGGGAGTCTACTGGAATTGGCATCGATCTCTCAGTAACTATTGAAAACAATCTGGGAGGTTGATATTGTGAATGGATTGAACAGTACAAGTAATGACATTGCGTCGTGTTGGGGAAAAAAATCTCCCAGAATAGCTTCAGAGTTGGCAACCCTAACAATAGGTCTGATGGGTGGGTTAGTATCAGGTCTGTTATCTGTCATCTCCATATAGTGCTGTTAACAAGGATGTTATCTCTGGAGATAACAAAGTCTCCCTATGCCTGAAGAAGGGTGTTTGTGTCTGAAAGCTTGCAAAGAACAATTTTTACAACTATTTAATTGTTCTAATAAAAGATATCGCATCTACCCAAAGAACTGTCTGCCTGTGATCTCTAGAGACACAAGTCTACAGTTTGAGAACTGTAACTAAGCATCACAGAGATGCTTAATGGGATCTTGTAGACTGAGCACTGAGTCCCATTGGGTAGAATGGTTTTCTTTTAATCTTTACTAATCTATAGAGGAGCGTCTGGGAATCCCATAAGATTGGTCCCCTAATACAGTCCATGGCCTGTTGTGACCTATCTATAAAACTTTTCTGAAAAGGTTACAGGAATATATTGTCTCAAATAGTATATAATTAGAAGTTATAATCCTTATTCCATGATGATATCTTTCAGCTTTAGCATATCTTAAACTAAAACCATCTTTAGATAAGTTTATTTTTTTTAAAGTATCTTAACAAAAAATACAATTAAAAATCTGATTTAAATAAAAAAATCTGATTAAAAACATTTTTTTTTTCAAATAATTGATTTTTATCCACCCTACTGATCATGGCATTTCTTGATCTTTCTTGCATAATTTGAGTTGATGAATTACAAGAATCTCACTATACAACACTTTTCCCAATCCTTAAACATTTTTGTGTTTTTCAACCCACTTCTTAAAACACAGATAGCAATTTTCCATTGCTGTATCGTCAGTAACCTTATACAAAAGTAAAGCCATCTTCCTACTTATCATTGTGTTCCCACTCTCCAAGCATTGCATTCTGTTTTAGTATTGTATTGGAGCATCACATTATTGATGCACTGTGGCTAATGAATTTATTTTGCCTGGTGCTGTAGGTATAACTTTCATTCTTTTTCAAAGCATATGACCTTGCAAATTTGGTTTTGCGAAAACACAGTTTATTTGAATAAGTCCAGCTCACCAAGGAGTCCAGGTTGCTCTGTGTGACTGCTCTGTCGTCTTTGCTATTTACCTTTTTCAGCCTGTGTCCTCTAGAAATGTTATCAGCAGTGATTTTTACTTTTTCAGTTCATTGATACAGCTAGGCTTGACATTACTCAGACTCAAGGACTTTATACTTACAGCTATTTTGCTATGTCACTTCACCAGTTCTTAACTCATTTAACATGTGCTTTATTGTGTATTGTAAAAGCATGTCAATAGTCAATATTGTTTTTATGAACTTTACTTGTGATTTTATCAAAGGGTAAAATTGAGTTCATTTGACAAGACATAATTTTTTATAAAACTACCTTGGTTGACATTTATATTTTTCCCTTTCTTAAATTAAATTTCATTTATTGAATCCCTTGTCAACTGTTGAATTATTTGCCTTTGATGTGACCTAACCATCCTATGACTATCTGGGTCATCCTGCTTGCTTCTATTTTATTTTTTAAATATAAAAAAAAATGTTTCTTTCACTCTTGTGAAATCTTTTAAGTATGTTTATTAAAGCTATTGATGGGCCAGAAATTCCTTCAGTTAACACATTGAGAACTAATATCAAATTATTAGGACATGCTGAATTTTTCAAAAATATTTCTCTCTTCTTGCAGTTGTTTTTAGTCCATTAGTAACTAAGGAGGCTGTAGAAATTCATGTGATGAGAATCCATCTTCTTGAAGTTTTCTAAATACAGAATAGACATGTTTATTTAAAATATATGCCTTTTTTCCATCATTACTACCCATTTTTGCAGATCACATAGTATTTTGCCAGCTCACATAGTGGGTTTTTATACAATCAATAGCATTTCGTTTGTTCCTGATATATTCTTAAACTGCTATTGTACTTAGTCCCACCAACCATAACTTTCTTCAGCTTTTTCTCTAACTTTTTATGACTGCAAATTGTTTGTTCATGCAGTATACTGTTTAGATATGCATCCAGTCTTCCTGTTGGAACCTTCAAATGAGAATCTCTACTTCTCCTTACGGATTTCACTAATGGTTTAATGACTCACTGGTTAAAATGTGTTCCTCTTAATTTTAATGTCTGGATTTATTATTCAGTCTTTTGTTCTTGCTCTGTCTTTTTCTCTTGCTAGGTTAAAGAGCCCTGTATTTCCAGTATTCAGAGGTCAGGCTAAGGATTTGCTTTTGGTCAAAATGTAGTTACTAATTTTTATAATATGTATGTTAATGCACCAAAGATAACAATACTTCGAGTGGATCATATAGTGTGTTGTGCATGCATGTGTGCATGGGTGGGATAAATAGCATTCACAAGTAAAATTTCTGTCATTCTACATAATAATCAAGATAGATTTTTCTTGTGGTGGAGTCTAGTGTTTGGTAATGTGAAAAGTCTATGGGAATTATATACCTTTTTACATATGAGACTGTCAGGTATTTAATGATATTACAGAAGGCAAGAATTACTACGGAATTCCTTTATGGTTATGTCATAATACGTTTTCTTGATGGCGATTAAGCTTAGCTGCTACTCTTCTTAGTGGACAAAATGAAATTATTAAATGCCTGTTAACAAGAGTTATGTATTAAATAAATAAAATGGTCTGTGATACAATTAAGCTTCAGATAAATGCAGGATATAGGGAAATGATCTGAATATTATGAATAATACAGCTGTGTAAAAATAACTATTGGATTTCACAGTGTAGTGCTTCTCAACTTTTTTAGGCTCAAGACACCCATCACTAAACTCAAGGCACCCCTCAGAAAATGCTAGGTCTTAGTTTTCACTCTTATTTTTGAACATGGAAAAATAAGAACAGTTTCTCTGCTGCATAGAACTCTGACCACAACAGGTCAGAATGTATTTAACACAAAGGATTTTTACTTGAGATCTCTGAATTTGTCTTGTGTATCATGATTGTACACTTAACAGTGTCTAACAATTAGGCCTGTGTGAATAGGGAAGTATTTGATTTGGATTTAGCCGATTCGGAGGACAGTGATTCGATTCGGTGATTCGAGTTGCTATCTCAATTCGATTCAGTCACATCAGAATCAGAGATTTGGGGCTGATTCGGAGATCTGGATCCGCCAGGGAAAGGCAAGCAGAGCTGGGTGGCTGCGGGTTCTCCCGTGGCTCCTCCAGCAGTGCCTGCCTCTCCCCAGGCAGGAGGAGCCGTGGGAGAAGCCCCCATGGCTGTTCTGCCCAGCCCCAGCCCCAGCCTCCTGGCACTTCTTGAAAGCCCTGTACTCGCCGGCTGCAGCAGTGAGGATCAGGGCCTCTGAGGGCCTATGGCAGAGTTCCCTTGTGCAGCACGGGGCAGTGGGAGGCGGCAGGGATCGCCCCCCCCCCACCTGGCACCTGCATGGCAGCTGCCCCACGGTGTGGGTCGGCAGAGCACTGCACAGTGTCTGGGAGTTGGGACAGAGTGGTGCTGGGGTCTGTGTGACTGCTGGAGCCACCCTAGCTCGCAAACAATGTGTGCTACAAGCTGCCTACAAAGTTGTGCTGCACCCACACGATGCAACAGCTTCCGCATGGGTGCCAGACAGGGGGCAGTCCCTGTTGCCCCCCCACTGCCCTGTCCTGCACAAGGGAACTCTGCCACGGGCCCTCAGAGGCCCTGATTGTCATTGCCAGAACTGGTGAGTGCGGGGCTTTTTTTCTTTAAAATGCCGGGATGCTGGGGCCAGGGGTGGGGAGTGGGGAGATTGGGGAGTGGG
>NW_017728992.1:68730651-68737282 GCF_001723915.1 Gavialis gangeticus | reverse complement strand
GGTTGGGGGAGTCATGGGAGAAGCCCCCATGGCTGCCCTGCCTGGCCCAATCCCCCGCCCAGCTCAGCTGGCGTGGCTTGGTCCGGGTGGCAGCAGGGCACAGCCCCCACTCCCAGGGCTGCCACATCTGCATCAGCACTGGGAGCGAGTACTCTCTTCTGCTGCTGCTTGCCAGCTAGCACAACTGGGAGTGGGAGCTATACCCTGCTGCTACTTGCCCCCTTCCGCCTGGAGTGAGCTGCACCTGAATCCTGCTCCCTCCCCTCCCCAACTGGGCAAGCAACAGCAGGCCAGAGCCCCTGCTCCCAGCACTGCTGCACCCGCATCCCATGTTCTCTTCCCCTGTCACCAAGTAACATATCCCTCTACCTCAGCTAGGCAGCTTGTCCCAGCCCCAATCCCTCCCTCCCCCCTCCCCCAACCCCAGCAGACCTACCAGCTGGGAACAGGTGTGTCAGCTGCCTGTTTAGTCTATGGCCAAATCTCTGAAGCAGCCAAATCTTTTCCGAAGCTTTCCAAATCGATCTGGATGCTTCAAATCAATTTGGAGCTTTTAATAGGTCTCCCAATTTGATTCGGATTCAGAGATTCAGTCCCCAAATTGGGCTGAATCTGCTCCAAATCAAACTGGCTACCAAAGCTTCGCACAGCCCTACTAACAATGTGTAGCATCCTGGGGAGTCCTCAAAAGGATGTGATAGTGATTATTAACCATGGTACCCTGGTTAAAAATCACTGTCATAGTGTATCTTGGTTTGTATTCCTTGTTAAGTGTAGGAAAGCCTTTAGATGATAGAATGCTTCATATCAGAGTCCGTTGCTCTTGAGCTCCATGTACTATGGAATGAGGCTATAAAATGGGCACGGTGCTCCAATCACTTAGGTTCTTTCCAAACATGGTCCAACATAGGCTTAAGCCATTATGTATTCACCTTACCAATCACAGTGCCTTTCACTAGTTTTTGCTAAGCTTAAGTAAAGTTTAATATTTTTAATATTTATCTTTAAGAAAAAATTGCTTGTTCAGATATGTTTGGACCTGGTTAGCTTTTTCCCTTCTAATGTGATATATCAGATCCAGTGAGAGTGAAGCTACATTTTAAGAGATATCTCTTATGCTGTCCTTTACTGCCTTCAAGGTTTGTACCTCTGTTTTAGGGGGAAAACAGCCTTTTTTTTACCTGCAGTAGATAGTACCTTTATACTACTAACTAGATTTTTAAATGCCTAACTCATTTTTTTTTCTTGTCAAGTTAATATAAAAAATTCTGTTCTGGACTGGTTTCAGGAGTAAATGGAGGCCTCTGTCAGCCTCATAGGTAAGTTGCCTTGGTCTTTGCAAAACAAAACAAAATAACTGCCTGGTTGCAAGCTCAAGGATTATTTGGATAAGGAACAGCACAAGATGAGGGATGAGAATTATGTTACCCATCTGAAAGACGTTTTGACTGCTCTTAATAAATTAAAGTCATTATGACCTGATGAGCTTCATCCCAGAATACTGAAGGAACTGGCAGAGGGGATCTTGGAGTCCTTGGCAATAATATTGACCAAGTCAGAGACAGGAGAAGTACCAGAGGACTGGAAAAGCATCTGTATACTGCCCCTGTCTTTAAAAAAAAAATAAAAAAGGCACAAAAGACTCAAGGAATTGTAGACCTCAGTACCTGGAAAGTTTATTGGAGCATATCACAAGGACTTCCATTTGCAAGCATCAGGAAGGAGAAAGGCAGATAGATCATGAGCAGTCAATATGGATTTGCTAAGAACAAATTGTGTCCAACACATTTTATTTCTTTCTTTGGCGAAATAACTAGCTGAGTAGATGAAAGGAATGCAGTGCATCTGGACTTTGGTAAGGTTTTGACAAAGTCCCACCTGACTGTCTCAAACAAATTGGAGAAATGTGGGCTCAAAATTACTACAAGGTGGACAAACAACTTCTGAATAGCTGCAAGCAGACAGTAGTTAAATGGATCCATATTAGAATGGCAAGAGGTTTTGAGTGGAGTCTCACAGGGATCTGTCCAGGGTCTGGTGCTGTTCAACATGTTTAATAATGATCTTGACGTGGGGATACAGAGCTGCTTAAACAGATTTTCAGATAATATGAACATGAGAAGCATTGGAAGCACACTGGATGACAGGAGCATGATTCAGAAGGATTTTGACAGATTGGAAAGTTGGCTAGAACCAGCAGTATAATGTTCAGTGCAGCAAGATGCCGCAACCAAAAAGAATAATCAAAAACAGATTTATAAAATAGATGGCAACTGGTTGGGTGGCAACACTACAAAGAAGGATCTAGAAGTGTTGGTGGTGAATTGCAGATTCAAGATAAGCCTGCAGTGTGACACCACTGCAAAAAAGGCTAATGCAATGTTGGGTTGTAGGAATAGGAGCATTAGGTAAAAGACCTAGGATGTTATAGTGCCTCTTTTTTTGGCACTTTTTTAGGCCTCGTCCAAAGTATTATGTCCAGTTTTGGGCTGAGCACTTTAATAAAGATGTGGAGAAGTTAGAGGGTCTAGTGATGGGCAACAAGAACAATAAAGGGCTTCAAAGCAAGGATGAGGAAAAGTTGATGGAGAATGGGCATTTTCAGCTTTCAGAAAAGGCAATTAGGGGGGACTTGATAGCAGTCTTCAAATACCTGATGGGCTGCCATGAAGAAGATCTTTCCTCTGCTGTTGTAGAGTAGGACGAATAGCATAGCATAGCATAGCATGCATGCACATAGCAATGGCTTGAAGTTCCAGCAAAGTATGCTTAGATTGGTTATCAGGAAAGCTTTTTCACTGTTAGAACAGTGCTGCGGTGGAATTGGCTGCCCCAGAAATGTCTGAAATATTCTTCACTAGAGGTTTTCAAGAAGAGGTTTGATAAGCATCGATCAGGAATGATCTAGAAGTAGCTATTACTGAAGTGTGCTGTAAGGAGCAACAGTTGGAAGCACAGGGCCACTCACTGGGAGGTCATGAGAAAAGCTCTGAAGTCCAGAGCAGGTGGATATCTGCAAGAACTTTGCTCAGCAGCAGATGAATGAAGGGGAGCTCCACAATTGACTCTACTTGTGAAAGAAGATGAAAGGAGTTCATAGAGGGGATAGGATTACAAAAAGAGGAGTTCTGGTCCCCCAGTTAGGTGGCATGATGTGTACAGTTGTTTGGTGTTTGTTCTCAGGCTGTGGAGCAGAGTGAAGGATGTTTATTTTTCCTCTGCTTCTGGACTCTGCTGGCTGCCACATGGGGCCAGGAAGGAATTTTCTTCCCTCCCTTTGCTACAGGTGTCAGGGTTTTTTGCATGGATTGGGTTGGATTGGATTGGATTTTCCTCAGAAGCACTGGGTGTTGACTGCAGCCAAGGCTAGGGATTTTCCCTGGGTGTGCTGATGTCCCCATTGGGCTCAAAACCCAGAGTTTCCTGGTTAGAAGGTCTTGCTCAAAGTTCAGTCCTTCTATTTTAAATATTCAGAGATCACACTGCTGGTATTCTAAATGTTCTTACAAATGGCCAGAACAATCTACATTTGGCAAGGCAAGTTTATTCTAGTGTCTACTCAGATCATATCTAAGGAGGAAAAGTTTTACCTTTAGTCTTACAGGGACTACCTGTTTTCATGCACTGTGCTCTCAAATCTCTGGTGGTGGCTGTAGCTGTCCACTGGGCATAGAAGGCCATTCCTTTTGCTTTATAGGGAAGAGAAGCAGCTGAGTACTCTGGACCAGAAGGCCTTTCTCCACTGTCTTTTTAGATATCAGTGTCTTGAACTATACGCTGTAATGTCAGGGTCTAAGTTTCATTTCTGGAAGAAGATCTGCAAAAGCTAACAAAAACTTTAGTGAAGAATAACAGCTTGTTACTAAGTAAGCTTAAGAGTCATCTTTTGATGCATTGGACTGTAACAAGAGCAGTTGTTAGCCATAACTATGACTAAGAAGACTCATGTGGCTTAGGTCAGGGATGCACAACATGACACCCACAGGAACATTTTCTGTGGCCTACCATAATTCTTTATTAAACCACTCATTCGTTGCTGTTCTGTCAGATCCAAAAGTGAAAATGATATAAAAAACAGGGCAGTGAACCCTGTGTACTTGCTGACCAGCATTTTATTAATCTGTGTATACACTTGCATATGCAGTCCAGTTTCTAGCTTGTAGATGTGCTGGAGCTCTCATAGAAGATCTCTCTTTGAATGAGATGTCTTATTCACCACTAAAACTGACAGATGTCCTTGAGAATGAAGGATAATAGGTTTACAGTTAGATCTTTTGGCATTTATCAGCCTCAAGGAGAAAGTTCAGAGCTATAATCTTCAGGTACTACAGATGGCATTTTCCTTGCATGTTCATATTTCATGTTCATATTTCACTTACAGATGTCCTTACAAAGAGCAATAACCACCTGGGGTTAGAAAGGTGTTGGAGATCTACCCTAAAGGCAAACAGAACTCTTTATTGTCTTTTGGGGTCTAAGACTTAGCACAGTTTTGATGCAAGAACTACAGATTTGTCTTAAGTTAGTTTACTTATTCCCCTACCTTTTGGATATTAACACTTCCACAGTTTCAGTAATTGGAATACCAATACTAAATGTAATTGGGCCCTTAAATTAATGTAAGTAGATTATTTCATACACTTTGATTCCATCCTTCTATTCTTTATCCCTTCCTGTCCCTTTCTGGTGCCACAGCTTGTGCAAACCTATAGAGGCCAGAGAATATAGCATAAGAATTGAGAAGAAAGATGCTCTAGATCAGAGCTGCCAAAATGGTGGCCTGCAGAATGCATAGCCCATGAGGGATTCCCACCCAGCTGCCACCCCTCTCACTGGTCCAGCTGTTGCTGCTGCTCAGGTCTCTGAACTCTGTTTCTCTCCTCCAGCTTCTGCTTTCTGCCCCTGTGCCTGGGAGCAGCGTAGTACAGCGTGAGGCTTGTGGGGGTTGGCTCAAGGAGGCTTTATGGCATGTGATCCCCGACCACTCAGATGTTAGCCAGACCCACTTTGGATGCTTTCTGGTGACAAGGAGGCTATGGGTCTGACCCATTCTGGACCTGAGAGAGCTGAAATACTTAATCAAAAGTTCAAATTCTAGATAGTGACACTTACATGCATAATTCCATCCTGATCTTTTGGTTTGAGTTGGAGCTGTAAGTATGAAAGATGCAACTAAGCTAACTAGGTGGAAGCTCTTTTATACTGCTCTCAGACAGGGAGGAATTGGTTGACAATGTGAAGGTGTAAGGTAGCTTGGGTGACTGACCATGAAATGATAAAGTTCAAGAACCTAGGGCACACAGGCAGCGTATTGCAGTTCTGCTGCGGCTCCGGACCGCGCTGTCACTGCCCCAAGATCTCGGCTCTGGGACAGTTCCCTGCCCAGCTGCATGTCCTGCCAGTACTGCGGGGGCCACGCTCCATGGAAACCCTAACCCCACACTATCATGGCCCTGCTGCTGTTGGGGTATCCATGGAAACCAGCCACAGTGGCACGGGCAGGGACTGCTGAGAAATGGAGTCTGCTGCAGGCCTGATCTGGCCCACAGGCCAGGCTTTGCCTGCTCCTGGGTTGGATTACTCTGAGAAGCTAGGGCCAGAAGGTATTATGTCCTATGGTACTGAAGGAATCAACTAAGGTAATTTTAGAGCCATTGGCTATCCTCTTTGAAAACTTGTGGAGATCAGGTCAGGTCTCAAATGACTGGAAAATGTCAAATATTCCCTTCTTTAAGAATGGGAAAAAAGAAGATCCAGGGAGCTACAGATCAGTCAGCCTGACCTCAATACTGGGAAATATTATGGTTCAGATCCTTGAGGGATCTGCTGTGAAGCACCTAAAAGAGAACATGATGATTAGGAACAGCCAGCATGGATTCATGAAGAACAAATCTTGCCTGACGCATCTCATTTCCTTCTATGATAAGGGGACAGACTCTGTGGATGGGTGGAGAGCAGTGGGTCTGATTTACCTTGACTTTAGCATGGCTTTTGATGCTGCCTCTCAGGACATTCATTAAGAAGCTAAGGAAATGCAGACTAGACAAAAGTACTGTAAGATGGATACATAATTGATTGGACCATTGTGCTCAATGAGCAATCATCAATGTCTGTTTGGAAAGAGGTATCAGGTGGGGTTCTCCAAGGGTCTGTCTTGGGTCAGCTGTTGTTTAATATCATCATTAATGATTTGGTGATCTTTCAACAACAATTCATGATGCCAAATGCCTGAAACTTGTTCACGAGAGCAGGTAACCAATCCATTTTGAATGCATGTTCGTTTAAGTTGCGGAATAGGTCATCTTCTTTCCAAAGGAGTTTGTCTATCTTTTGCAGTGGCCACAGATCTCTTATCCTAGTGATACTGGTGGATATTCTATTTGGACTCAAAATCATTGTACCTGTCAGCTTGGCTTGTAGGATTTTTAACTAAACTGGAGAAGTTTATTATTAGATATGCAAATATCCTGCTTATGTTGTAGAAAACAATCCACTAGTGAGCATCAGATATACCTATATCATATATCTATGATTGGTGCTTAATGACTTATTTTATCTCTCTCTGCATAGAGGAGGGCCACCTGTTTGGTGAGAGGGCAGCAGGACAGGCCCTATGAGGAGAGACTGAGGG
>NW_017728992.1:68726610-68730590 GCF_001723915.1 Gavialis gangeticus | reverse complement strand
TGGTGGCTGCCTACAAACTCATCAGGGGAGGTCATCAGCAAATAGGAAGAGCCCTATTCTCCCCAGCACCACCTGGGGTGACGAGGAGCAATGGTAATAAGCTGATGGAGAACAGGTTTACGTTAGAGATCAGGAGGCAATATTTTACAGTTAGGGCGGCCAGAATCTGGAACCAACTTTCTAGGGAAGTGGTCATCGCCCCTACCTTGGGTAAATTCAAAAAGAGGTTAGATGATCACCTGTCTGGGGTCTTGTGAACCCAGTATTCATTCCTGCCTGTGGTAGGGGGTCAGGCTAGATGATCTGTTCAGGTCCCTCCTGACCCTAGCTACTATGAAATAAGTTATTAAGTGTCAATCTAGAGTTTTGGGTCCAGCAAACATTCCAGTATCAGACCTTGTCTTATTCTTGCAAAAAAATCCTTAGTTACCACTTCGATTTACCCTTTATTAGTGGAAAACAGAATCATATTTACTCATGACTAGATTGAAAATTTATGAAGATTATAGTGAATGTACATCTGCTGATCAAGGGTACTAAGTCATCGTAGAACCTCTAAACCAGTTTTTATTCCACTTAAGAGACCATTTTTTTTAGCCCACGAGGAGTGATTTGCTATTATCAAGGCAACATTTATTATAGTAGTAACATCTGCCAGGAAGGGATATGAACTGCAAGCCGTCATGGTGGATTCCATTTTCCCCAAAGGCAGTTATCCTCTGCATCTTAAATTCCTGCCCAAGGTGATAACTGACTTCCGTTTTAACTAGTCTGCCTCTCCTTTGATTCAGTATCTGAGACTTTGGGTGAGTCAAAGGTCCATAAATTAGCTTATATAACAAAGCATAACTTTTTATTTAAATAGGACTAGAAACTTTAAACTCCTGAATCTTTATCATAAGGATTGGGCTTTTTCATTGCAACATTTTTTCTAAATGATTTTAGGCTGTGTATTGAAGAGGTTGACAAACGGCTTCTGTCTTACAGTGTTTAGAGCACGTTATGCTGTAGTCAAAGTAGCTTCATTGACATTGTTGAAATCTGAAGAGCTGCAGCTTGAAGTTTTATGTATGCATTTCACTTAATATTACTTACTTAACTGGCATCTAGATCAAATGTTTGGTAGGGATGTACTTCCTGTTGCTGCTTAATTTTAGGACTCCTTCTCTCACTTTAACCATTTGACAGTGGCTTGCCAAATAATTCCAAGAGTAGGAAAAAGTAGAGTCCACTTAAAACAGGACAAGAGTTATTTACCTTTCTTTGAGAGACATCATTCTCATTCCCTAGCCACGTTCAGAACTTCTCTCTAGTCCTAATTGAAGTCCTGAACCTGAATTTACATGGAATGGACTTTTAAGGAGCTGTTAGGAGAAGGGTGAGAGGGATGTGTGTTAGTAGTCTACTAGGTACTCTTGGAAAGCATTCCACCATACAGGTTTTACTTATGGTGCATTCTCAAACATGTAGAGCCCTTTACAATCTGCTTCAGTTGCAGGTGAGTAACTTTTTTTTTTTAGCGGCGTGTCATTTTATATTGAAAAATCAAGTTTTTGGAATTGGTAGTAATTTTTTTTTTTTAAATGCTTGTATATTTTGCATGGATAACTTCATAAAGAGCTAGAGTTGAAGAATTGATTAAGGGCATGGTTGCAGCAGGAACAGTTCATAATGTTAACAGCTAGCTATGGGAAAAGACCTATTGGTTCATTACTCTTCCTTACAGTATATTGGCTATTCAGGATTTGTATATCTCAAGTTATCAGTCTTCCACCCTTTTGGAAAAAGCTTCAATACTGCTGATCTGCTATGATGTCCCAGTGGCGATGGCTTGTCCTAATCTAGTGGATGGTGAGTTTGGGAGCATCTTGGTAACAATTTTGCAGCTTGCATTTGGGCCTAGCCTTTGCAGCAGATGTGAGGGATGCATCTTTAGTTCTTCATGACAGGAACTGCCAGCCAGAATTTTTAAATTGTGCTTGTTCAAGATGCTGCCATATATTTTCCCGACCAAAATACATCTGTCTCACTAGGGAGAGGTTGAGTAATTTGGTTTATTCAGTCTTGCTGCAGGAGGTATTGCAATTCACCTCAATGGCACATACAACGATTTGTATGCTCATATATAGCAATACATTTTATTATGCTGACTTGTGTGTAGCATCATCTCAGCAGTGTCTTTTGTGGTGATAAATCAATGTCAGTGCATGAAGGAGAAGAGTTAAATTTACTATTGGAACTTCAGTTTTGAATTTCTGACTTTTGAAGATAATTATCTTACTTAACCTGAAGAATATTTGTATCTTGGGCAGTATTCAAAACTACTGAAACCTCGCTACCAGCTTCTTTTTCATGTATATATTTCCAGATAGCATTGTTTCTGATCCTTTATCTTGTTGTATATTAAGGGTGAGTGAAGCGGGCCCTGTTTGATTCGGATTCAGATTCGGCCTGAATTGGAGACAGCGATTGGATTTCGTTAATTCGGATCACTGTCCCTGATTCGATTCAGCCGAATCCAGATCTGAAGATTCGATGCTGATTCAGGGAATCAGCAATTCAGACATAAGCACAGCTTTAAATGTTTTTTTCTACCTACCTCAAGGTACCAGCACGGCTCGTGATCACTGCGATGTGTTTATTTTCTTTAGTATTAACAGAGAAATCTGGCAGATCCAGGGATACAATCTAGTTTTCTTTAATCCTAGTCTCATGACATAAATAGAGAAGTCCTTTCTTTTCTTGCAGTCTAGTGCCTTATTGTTGGCAGGACAGGAGTTTTGATGAAGAAAGATATACAACTACATGAGTGTATCTTAACGTGTGTCTGTACATGTACATGCACGTGCATGCGTGCATATGCACACACAGAAAATCACTCTAGTGCAGTAACAGTCGTAACTGGCAGTGGTTGAATACTGTGACACTATGTGAAGTAGTCACTGGAGCAGGGTACAACATGTCTATGCTAGCAGAAAATACTGGAAATCAGGAATGTTAGGTAAATTCTATTTGTAATTTGAAAAGGGGTATGTGATCCAGTTGTACGCAACATGGCAAAGCATGTAGATCGTCTACGTTCATTGTGAAGGTCGTCATGCTGCAACTTCAGCTGTTATGCAAGAAGTATAGAAGGGGCAGAGCAACTTCAGTGATATCCAGTGGTTTAGTGGAAGCATATGGGTGCTGTAGACACCATTTTATTGTTAGTTGTTGTAGCTTCTGGCGTAGGAATGTGCCACTTGGGGAAGGGAATTTGTCAGGACCAAAAAGATAATTAGCACAAATGCTTCAGCAAGTCTGGGATGGTGGACAGCCTTTTTAGAACACATTTTGTGGCTAATCTGATTTATACTGGGAGTTGTGCCAGTCCCTGGAGCAAGCAGACATTGGTTAAACCCAGCTTTTTTTTCACCATCACTCCACTTCCTTGGAGGCACGGTATAGTACCTGGTCTTTGAGATCTATTCCCACCTCTTCTTTTAGTTATTTTGTATACCCACTTAAACTTTAAAATGGAGGTACAATGATACTTCCTTGCTTTCTGAAGTAAAGTTTCTAGGACCTTGTTGAGTAACAAGAGGTATAAAGTTCAGTCATTGGAAAAAATAAGACTGAAACTCATGGTCTCTTCTTGCTGTTCAGCATTTTCCCTTGAAGGTAGAGGCATATGAATAACTTACCACACAGGAACATGGAGCAGGGCAGAATTGTTCAGTAGCTTCTCTGCTGTGCCCACATGTATGCTCAGATAGTATGTTAGTAGAATACTATAGTAGAAGTATTGAAGTAGAAGCTAAACTGCATTAACTTATCCTTTTTTTCTTTGAGGGCTCAGCTGCATATAGGTTAGCTTTCACTTACCTCAAGGTTATAGGACAGACTTACAGATGGATATTCTGGAAAATTGCTGCAGAGTATGCCTAGTGCAGCAAAAGCCCCCATTCTGTTTAAGTCTTCTTCAGCCACTAGGGGTATGA
>NW_017728992.1:68719587-68721610 GCF_001723915.1 Gavialis gangeticus | reverse complement strand
AAACCCTATCCTCCTTTTAGTTAGTTGAGGTGGTAAATTGTGTGTAATCATACCCCTAGTGGCTGAAGAAGACTTAAACAGAATGGGGGCTTTTGCTGCACTAGGCATACTCCGTCCAGCTTCCCTTCTGTAGCCATAGCTGAATGGCATTTTGAGTTTGAACTAATTCTCTGAATATGGAATATTCAGAAACTTGAGCAGAAAGCCCCACTGAGCCTTCTATAAAATAGTGCTTTTCCCTGGCTCCCCTAAGGCTTTTATCTGAAAAAGCTGGATACATCTCAAGTGACTTCAGGCTCCTATAACTATAGGTATTTGTACCATATCGTCCTATAATGCAGCATATACAGAGTTTTACACAGTATAATATGAGTGTAACAGTGTAATGCAGAAGCTATGAGCCACCTAGGCAGCTCATTCCAAAGGATTGTTCATAAAATCTTTAGGCCTTACACTTCTTACTTTGTGTAAATTATGTTGTACTCTGTATATTAGGATTGTTTCAGTCTTAACAGTTGTTTTTCTGCCTGTTAAGTCAGGTTGTCTACATTTCAGTCAGTCTTGTTAAGAAAGAGTAGGAATTTAAAGAAGGAAAAAAAAAGGGGGGGGGAATCCAGGTAGAAAACAACTAAATTAAGAAAAGTTTTCACAATTAGTAGAGTTAAAATGGGCTTAAATGCATTTTTTTATTCTCAGGTAGGCAGAAATATTTAGCTTGACTCTCAATTTTTGTCTAACCAGCTCTTAACTGCCTTTCAACTTTTGAAGATTTGTAATGGGTCTCTCCCCATCTGCCACTCCCTGGAAAAACAAACTAACAAAAAACTAAATGAGTTGAAAATGGGAGATTCCATTTTCAGAAAAGCTATTTTCAATAAAATATTTTTGATCACTAAAAATTGACCAGTTTTATTATAAATCTCTCTAGATATTGAAAATGGATAATAAGAGCTTGTCATGTTTTTTATAATACTTTATGTGGCATAGAGCTAGCAGAGAGAAACATATCCATTGGAGGAGGGAGTGACTTGTTTCTATAGCAGTTTCTTTGCTCTTCCCCACTTGCTCATAAGTGATCTAGGAGAAACGTTAATATAATTAATAGAAAAGTACACATTCCATTACTCTTTGGCCTTAGTGCAATATAAGACCTAGGGAAAACTTTAGAGATGGAGTTGGGGGCTGGGGTGAGGTGAATGAGTTTTCATATACAAGTATGGTGGTCTGTAAATGTCAAGTTTCTGTATTTAAGATACTTTCCGAGCTGTTATGAAAAAGAGTTTGCTCCTTTTAATACTATAAAGCAACATCATAGAATCATAGAAATAGGGTCAGAAGGGACCTTGTAGATCTTGAAGTCCGACCCCTTGCCTGGGCAGGAGAAAAACTGGGCTCAAATGATTCCAGCCAGGTAGGCATCAAGCCTCTTCTTAAAGACCCCCAGGGTAGGAGCCAGCACCACTTCCCTTGGAAGTTGGTTCCAGATCCTGGCTGCCCTAAATGTGAAGTAGTTCTTACGGATGTCTAATCTAAACCTACTCTCCAACAACTTGTGGCCATTATTCCTTGTAATGCCAGGGGGCACTAAGGGAAACAAGGTCTCTCCCAAACCCTTCAGGTCCCCCCTAGTGAGTCTATTGATGGTCACCAGGTCCCCCCTCAGCCTTCTCTTGTGAAGGCTGAACAGGTTCTGGTCCCACAGTCTCTCATTGTAGGGTCTGCCCTGTTGTCCCCGGATCATATGGTTGGCCCTCCTTTGGACCCTTTCAATGTTGTCCATATCCCTCCTGAAGTGGGGCGCACAGAACTGGACTCAGTACTCCAGCTATGGCCTGACCAGTGTCACATAGAGGGGGAGGATCACCTCCTTGGCCCTACTTGAGACGCACCTGTGGATGCATCTGTGGGTCCGGTTAGCCCTGCCAACCGTGACCTCACATTGTCAGCCCATGTTCATCTTGGAGTCAATAATGACTCCAAGACCTCTTTCTGCCTCCGTGCTCTCAAGTAGGGAGTTCCCCAT
>NW_017728992.1:68677367-68714587 GCF_001723915.1 Gavialis gangeticus | reverse complement strand
CATCCCTGAAGATGGCCCATCACAGATGTGCTCCTTGATGATCTTCTCAAAGAGTTTCCCTAGGATTGAGGTAAGACTGATGGGCCTATAGTTGCCCAGGTCCTTCCCCTTTTTTAGAGATGGGGACCATGTTGACTACCTTCCAATCATCTGGCATCTGGCCTGAGCACCATGAGTGCTCATAAAGCCATGCCAAAGGCCCTGCAAAGGCCCTGCTAGCTCCCTCAACAATTTATGGATTTCATCTTTCCTTTTCTTCTCTATGAAGGCTGATTTTTTGGCCTGCATGCAGTTGGATTGTTGGACTAAAATTTACTTATGTCTGCACTCTTACTAGGGCAAAGACTGTCTTTTGCTGTGTGCTTGTGAAGTGCCCATGGCATTGGCTAGCTTAAATCTTTGGACCAGGGGTATCAAGTTCATTCAACCTCACAGGCTGGATGAGGGGTGTGGGGTCAATCTCTGGACTAGATCAGGCCCGCAGTCTGGCCCTGCGCACCAGAGGCAGCACATAGAGCCAGTCCAGCATGTGTACCATATGCAGTAGCTCTAGCCCTGTGCACCATATGTTGCATGTACTGGCCCTGGCCCCATGTGTTGCGTGTGGTCTGAGGTGCATGTTTCACATGATGCCTATGCCAGACTGGTCCTGCTTGCTATATCCAGCATACAGGGTTGCTCTGCGAGCCTGATCCAGTTTGGTCAAAAATCCAGCACAGGCCTGTCTTGGCCTTGGGTGCCTCATAGGACAAGTCTGAGAAACATTGGCAACACTGGTCATGCGATAGTGCTGGCTTTCTTTGACATTTCTGTTCTAGACAATACCCTATTTGAAAACATAATGTTGAGCAGGGGCAGGCAAAATAGGGGCCAAATCCAGCCCACCAGGCACTTTCATCTGGCCCACAGCACCCACCAACAAATTGTACCCCACCCAGCCCTTCCACCCATGAGGGTAGGAGTGAGGTGCCATGTATATACATGCCCCCAACATACCCTATTGTGCCTTGCTCCCATCCTCAAGAGCATAAGGGCCCAGCCTGGCCAGCAGGCAGGTTCCAGGAGAGGATGCTGCTGCCACTGCTGCAGCCACTAGGGACCTGCTCGGCTTCCCTGTCATCCTGCTTGCTCTCAGCAGCAGGTAGGGAAGTGGTGGGGGAAGAGGTGGAGCTACAGCTGGGCAGAAACATGGAGCATGGGGCTGGGGCTGGCAGCAGCATGGAGCCTGTACCCGGGGGTGTGGTAGCAGTGCGGACCACAGGTTAGTAGCTTGTGGGTGTGGGGGGGAGTGTGGGGATCCTCCCCCACACTCTCCCCATGGTGTACAGCTCCAGCAGGTGGTGGCAGCAGCAACAGCAGGCACGGGTGCTTGGGGTGCTTGTGCTCAGCACAGCTGCTGGTGCCTGGAGATGCATGGCTCCAGCCAGTACTGCACATTGCGGTGAGGGGTGCAGCTCCTGCCAAGCAGTCTTTATTGCTGACGCTCCCTGCTGCACACGTGGAGCCCCTGCACTCGCATGGCAAGGGAGGGAAGCCCTATACACTGGAGCCAGCTGCTTTCCCTGCCCCTGGACCTGTGGCAGGGGGAGGGGATGGCAGCCAACTCCAGTGTCTGGGGTTTCCCTTTCATGCTGCATGAGTGTGGGACCTGTGTGTGTGTGGCAGGGAGTACCAGTGATAGAGATGGCTCAGTGGGGACTGCACCCCTTGCTGCCATATGTAGTGCTGCCCGGAGCCACGTGCTGCTGGGCCCAAGCACCCAGAGTGGTGATGCCTGCTGGTGTGCTTTTGAGGGGGAAGTGTGGGGGAGTTCCCACACCTCCCCCCACTGTCTCACACCCCAAAAACATCATACACCCACACCCTGCCCCCACAACCCCCACATTCATAGCCTGCCAGTATACCCTATGTTCCCCACATGCACAGCCACACCCCCCCACCCCCCCCCACAATGCACACCCCCACCATACACACACACACACCCACCCCCCAGCTTCCTCCCCCCCCACAATATACAAGTCTAAGAACTTATTTTTGAGTTATTATGCAATCACCTCCATATACAGTATGCAAACACAAATCGCAACAAAAATTTTTTTTTGTAATACAATTAAAGTGTGTTATAGTAGGTGTTTGACTTTTAATGTATGATTTGTTGTTTTTTTTTCTGGTTCTAAAATGGCAACCCCCCTTCCCAAAAAGAATAATTTCCAGGGGGCAAGGGGAGGGACTTGTAGTGGCAAAGGTCAGGGGTTAGGGGTGGGACTAAGGTTGGTCCCTTAATATAGTCCATGGCTTGTTGTGACCTATTCATAATTTTTTTCTAAAAAGGTTACATGAATATATTGTCTCGCTTAGTGTATATACTTTATTTTACAGTGTATAAGTCGAGTTTTGAAGCACAATTTTTAACTCTTAAAATTCAGCCTCAACTTATACACCATATCAAGGCCTGCGAGCCTTGCTGTCACTATGGAGACACCAGGCGCCAGGCTTGGTACTCAGCTGGCAAGGCCCTATCCCCTGCGAGCACACTTATGGAGATGCTGCTTGGCTGGGTGCTGAGCCTATTGCCTGTGAGCAGCACTGCCTGGGCCACACGAACCCCATATCCTGCGAGTGGTGTCAGATTCAACTCTTGGCTGCTATGGCCCAGGCAGCAGTGTAGCTTACAGGGGACAGGACCTGGCTCAGTGCCTGAGTGAGCAGCACCTTCATAGTGCACTCGCAAGGGATGGGGTTGCGCTAGCTGAGCACCAAGTCTGGTGCTACTTGCAGGGATGGGGCTGGGCCTGGCACTTGCTTGTTTGGCATGGCCCAGGCTGTGCTGCTGTCAGGGGCTGGGGCCAGAGTTGGGCTTCGTGCTTGGCTAGTGTAGCCCCATCCTTGTGAGCAGCACTGTCTGTGCTGTACCAGCCGAGCCTAGCCCCATCCCCTGCAAGTGGCACTGCAGCATGTGTCCGCCCCCCAGGAGCCTGGCCCACAGTGAGGGCATGCAGGGGCCAGTACAAGTCAACCCAATATTTCTGATCCAAAAAGTTAAGATTTCCGTGGATCCGGTGTAAAATTTGACATAACTTTTTGGATCAGAAAAATGGGGGTCGACTAATAGATTTCATAGACACTAGGGCTAGAAGGGTTCACACAAGATCATTGGGTCCAGCCCCCTGCCCAAAGGGCAGGAAGTCAGTGGGGGTCAAATGATCCAGAGTAGGTGCTTGCACCACCCCTGGTGGGAGTCTATCTCGGGCTCTGGGGACTCGGACAGTAAAGAATTTTTTCCTTATGTCCAGCCTAAAACAGTCTTCCAGGAGTTTGTGACCATTGGACCTTGTCTTCCCATGGTGTGCCCTGGTGAACAGTTGTTCTCTCAGTTCCTGGTACACACCCCTTATGTACTTAGATTGTGACCAAGTCACCCATGAGCCTATACTTTTCTAGGTTGAACAGTCTCATGTCTCTTAGCTTCTCTTCATAAGGCCTGCTCTCTTGTCCTTGAATCATTTGTGTGGCTCTCTTCTGGACTCTCTCAAGCTTCTTCACATCCTTTCTGAATTGCAGAGCCCAGAACTGGACACAGTATTCCAGCTGTGGTCTCACCAAGGCTGAGTAAAGTGGGAGGATGACTTCCTGGGTCTTGCTTGAGATGCATCGGTAGATGCAAGCCAGAGTTTGGTTTGCTTTGCCGGCTGTGGCATCGCATTGGTGGCTCATGTTCATCTTGTGGTCAGTCATGACCCCAAGTCTCTTTTGGTTGTGGTGCTAGTGAGTGTAGCACTGCCGAGCCTGTAAGTGTGCTGTGGGGCTTTTCTCACTAAGTGGAGAACCTTGCATTTCTCAGTGTTGAATGTCATCAGATTTTGATGCAAGCCTGTTGAGGTTGACTTGGATTGCTAGCCTGTCCTTTAGAGTGACTGCACTTCCCCATAGTTGGTGTCATCAGCAAATTTAGCCAGTCTGCTTCTGACACCAGACTCCAGATTATTTATAAATGCATTGAAGAGTACAGGTCTGAGAATGGAGCCCTGGAGGACGCTACTGGTCACCATGCACCATGCTGATTTGGATCCATGAACTATCACTCTCTGGGTCCATCCACAGAGCCAGCCTTCGGACTGTGAAATTCTTGAGGCTGTGGTTCCTCAATTTTTCTATAAGGACATCATGGGACACAAGGTTAAAGGCTTTCTTGAAGTTCAAAAATATGATATCCAGCTCAGCTCCTGTGTCCAGGTGATGTGTCACCTGATCATCATTATACACTGCATCAACCTGTATACCATGGTAATTAGAAGTTAGAATCTCTATTCCATGATGATATTTTTGAGTTCTAACATATCTTAAATGAAAACTGTATAGGGTTTTGGTTTTTTTGGTGTTGTTTAATGTTTGATTTTCATCCAGCCTGCTAGCCAAAGCCTCAGGCTAAAATCCTCCCAGGGTGCTGCCCCTTTCCGGTCAGCAGACTGCTTGGGCTGCTTGCAGGTGCCTGCTGATCAATCCAGTTGCCTTGTTGCCCCAGCACCCTGCAGCTGCTGCGCCTTGCCTGCCCTGCAGTGCTCCCTTGCTGGGCTGCTTATCCCTTAAAGCAGCATTTCCCAGCCTTTTCCATCCCATGGCATGCTTACATTAAAAAAAAATAAAAAAAAATTGCAGCACACTGCCCCCTCCCCTTGCCCCTAACAGATAATATGGCTGCCGCAGCCACCCACCACCCTGCATTGCCGCCACTCCGCGGAACAGGGGAGGTGGTGTGCAGCAATGGCCGGAGCCACACCGTGCCCTCCAAGAGTATTATGAACAGGCAGATAGACTTTTCCAAAATTCTGTGGCACACCTGTTCATGTCTGATGGCACAGCAGTGTGCACACTGGTTGGGAAACGCTGCCTTAAAGGACCAGAGAGTCCTAGGCTCTTGGTTACACCAGAGCTGTGGGGATACCCGTGGACTGGGTGACATAGCCCTGTGGGATGGAGCTTGAGCATCACTGATCTAGCTCAGGGGCTATCAACTGGGGGTACACATACTCCTGGGGGTACTTTGAAAAGTCCCAGGGGGTATGTGGGGGCAGGTGGGGATGGAGTGCCACCACCCCATACCGTTGCCCCATGCCCCCACTGTCTGGCTGCTCGCTACCCCCTCATCTCCCCCCCCCCCAGCTCATTGTCTGGGTGCTTGCCAACCCCACCCTGGTACACTTACTAAAAAAGGGTCTGCCAGGGGTATACTTATTTAAAAACGTTGAAAACCGCTGATCTAGCTCATAGTCACAGAAGTGTTCACAAGGAGATTAGACAAATACCTGTCTGGGGTTACTTGACCCCAGAGCTCTTTTCTGCCCAAATCAGGGGGTCGGACTTGATCTAATAGGTCCCTTCTGACCTTAGAAATATATGAAATTTATGACTGGGGTTATAGTAACTTGACATACCCAAGCTAGCTTTAAACTGGTTAGCTTGGCTACCAATCACAGCAGTAGTGTAACTGAGTGAGGATGACCAGGACAGCCCTGGCCACCACCTTTGTTGGGAGCACAAAAGCAGCCATTGCCACAATGCCTTGAGTGCTGCGCAGTTGCCCTGGGCAAGGAGCTGTGCTGCTATACCTCAAGTAGTAGTTGACCTGTGACAGTATGAAGCTCAGCATGGGCTCTGTGCTGCCACAGATTGACTGCTGTTGGTATCCAAGTTAGCTAAGTGAGAAGCCAGATTGTGTACCTCTACATTACACTGTAGTCATTTTGATGATTGCAGCACATACAGCCCCTACATTTTCTTAATATAATTCTGTGAAATTGTTACATGAATAACAGGTCTGTGGAATTTTATTATGTAGACAAGATTTCAACAGTGAAATGTTACTAAGTAAAAGCTAGAGATTTGCTAAAAACGCAGTAAAAGCCATCAAATTTGGAATGATATAGATACAGGTGATGCAAAGAAACAGAGGTATAATTTTCACAGCAGATGTTTATATCAAAAGTTAATTTAAAAGTATTGTACTCGGTTTCCTTTTACTTAAATCTATTTAAATAATATTCCTTACAGTAGTTTAGGTTTTGTTGAGAGTTGTTTAATATTAATGTTCTTTTTCCTTAGGAAGCCATATTTTTGTCAAGATACTTGTCTTCATACCTGATTTAGTAGCACCCGTGCTGTGAGTTTTGATGTCTTCCATTCTTGTTTCTTTGTTCATGTTGCTTTCAGTGCTCCCCTATTTTAATAAAAGTTTCTAGGATTATACTTAATTGGTTTGTCACTCAAGGAAAATCAGCACTTCAGGCAATTAAGTATGCGAGATGGCTAGGTAACAAAGAAATAGATTTTTGTCCTCATCTTGGCTATGAAAAATCCATTATTCATTATCTTATTGTTTTTAAATACTGAAGTAAAATTTTCCAACACAATAGGAAAATTGCTTTTGCAATAGAATAAATTGCTTGCCAGTTCAGAGGCTGCATTTTGAAGTCAAGGTTACTAAACATGATGATGCTTATATTCATTATCTTCAGTACTCAGTGAAGCTGCCTAATTTTAAGTGCAAAACTAGATAGAAAGTGATTGAGGAAAATATTTACAATATGATGGTATGAAACTTTCATAAAATGATTATGATTAAGACATCCATTCATTCTCTAAATGTTATCATGTTTACAGTAGTAGTTTTGAGTTTTAGCTGTGCATGTCTTGCGCGCTCTCTCTCTCTCTCTCTCCATCTTGCAACAAAACATCGACCAGTTTGTGTTGCACTGGGCCATCAAGTGGGTGCTCTGCAAGGTGGAAGACAGCTGGTCCTACATGTGTAACCCTAAGAGGGGTATGGGTGAGAGGTTTTCAGTCTCTGGAGATACGGGGTTTTCTGTTGCTGACAAGTGTTTCATGCTCACCCCCTGGGTGGGCCACCCCTATATTTGTATAATAAACATTTAAAAATACTTTCATCCTTATAGAGGAAGCACCAAGCTGAGCCCCTGCAAGCCTCATCACTTCTCTTGTCCAGCTGTACACCATAAGCTTAAAAGCATAAAGTCTACCTGGCTGTCAGAGAAAGCCCTGGCTGACCGGCCAGACCTGCACTCTGTCTGCTTTGCTTCGTGCCACTTGCCTGAAATGAAATTTGCCCTCCCCACAGATGCACTTGCTTGCCATGGTGGACCACCTCCGCACATGACGAGTCCTCCCCAATGGTGGCTAAGTAGACAACCTCCCTCCCTCCCCACAAACACTTTATCTTTCAGCACTGCCTATTTCTTCAGTTATGGACATCAATGAGTAACAGGCCTGATACCCTGCTGTTCCTCTCTGTGTCCAGGGAGAACAGTAGTGGGATCTGCTTTGAGATCCTGTCTGGGAAGATGCTGTACATATGGACAGTCAAAGTGTGCCATATCCTTGTTGCCTGCCTTGACATGACTTACAGGCAGTGCCTAGTGGCAGCAACACTAAAGTAATCCCACCCAGCCTGGCACATCCCATACAAGCTATGCATTGCCAAGAGAATTGGTGACTTCCATTGGTAGCTGCTGCATGGGTCCCTGGCCATGCACACCTTTATCTACCACCTAGACTTGGCAGCATTGGTGGTCTATCCTTCCTGCAAGGAGGAGGTGATGGAGACTCTTGTCCATGCCTTCTTGGGCTACCCTCAGCTGCAGCTACTCTTTGCTGTCTTGGAGCCCTCTTTGGCACTTGGACTTGCACTTCTCTGAGACTGTGTACATTTTCTCTATCCCATATCAAGGAGCTGAAAGGAGCGTGATCTGCGTGGTCAGTTTCCTGCTGGACCAGGCCAAGATGGTGACCCTAAAAAATCACAGTAACTGGCTCGCAGGGGTTGTTTCCAATGATAGCCTCCAACTTTGCTGCTTCTTGGTCCAGGCAGGCATCACATTTTAGTTGTACATTTGATCTTACAATAAAATGTGGATCAGTTTGTGTTGCATTGGACCATCGAGGCAGCACTCTGTAAGGTGGAAGATGGACAGCTAGTCCTAAATGTGTCACCCAATGAAGGTGGTCAGGGAGCGGGTTTCAATCTTTGACCTTGTATTTTTGTTGCTGACAAGTGTTTCATGCTTAGCATTTGGGAGGGCTATTCATTGTTGCACTTTTACCTTTTTTGTTTTTAATATTTTTTGTAATAAACAATTAAAAAGCTTTCTTCCTCCACCTCAAAATTGGATTGTTTCCCAGAATACTCCTGTGTTTAAATTTAAATTATTCTTTCAAGGAAGATTCTAACACTGTTTTCTTTGATGTTTCTTCATACATAAAACAATTCTCATTCTGAATAAGATATACTGTATTCTCTTCACAAGTTGACTTTTCCTTCTTTTTTACTCTATATGGACAAAAAAGTATTTTTGGAGATTGTGACGTGTTGCTATCGATACTATGATAATGTAACCAAATAAATAATTATGATTTATCTGGATGATATAATGGTAGAACAAATACATTGTAAAAGAGAAATTCTGTAATAAAAGAAAATCTTCTTGATAATGTAATAGTTGTAAAGTTTAAACAAGAGGGATTATAAAGCTATGAAATGTAAATTGAGTAGTTTAAGTATAATTAGTTATTTTACTGAACCCCAGAGCTTAAATGGACAGTTTCATACTTTCATAAGCTAGTTATATTACTATATAATTTATTTTAACATTCCAAAATAGAGTAAGTAGAAGATAATCCAAATTTATTAAAATTCTAAATCTTTGTAACATAAGAAGAGAATATATATTATTTTTTAAGTAACTACTTAAAAAAGAATACATCCATAGATTATTGATAGTATATTTCATTAGTTAGCAATTGTATTTTTAAGCCAACAAAAGTTAGATGCAACTCTTGGGAGAAAAAATATCTGTTGAATTTGTCTCCAGTAAGATGGCAGTTGTATATCGTGATTTTGTTAAAAGTATTACGTCTGTTTTTCAGAGATGAAATTGGGTTCTTTAAACAATCTGAATTGGAGAAAAAAATCTTTCTTTAAAAAAACCAATATTTTACATGTTTTTATACCTTTTTTAAAAGTCTTTTGAGCTGTTCCACCCTTCTCTTAGAAAGCTTTTTTTTTTTTTCTTCCAGTGTTTTCATAAAATTTGAGGAACAACATGTGCATACAGCTTATATGAATGTTATGAAAGCATACATTTCTGAGAAACTTGATGCAACAGAAATAGGGAAAGTTGCCAGTTTGAAATATGATATCAACATATTCCCTGAGCAGGGCTAGTGTTCTGCATTATTTCAGATAGATTAAGTTTAAGGTACTAAAATTAATCTGACTTCACACACGCATCCTTTTTATTACCACTTAGGAATTAACATCAGGTTCAGACCAGTGGTAAGTCAAGTCAAGTAACTGGTCCTTTGACAGTAACTAGTGACAAATGCTTCAAAGCAGGTGCAGAAAAACACTCCCTAGCATATGGTTAGGGATTACTGTGTGGTGTAGTGTCAAAATTATGTGTCTGAGTGCTATATTGTGAGGCTGCTCCATTGCATGACTATTTTTGTCAAAGAAATCCAAGTAAAGTATCAAATTGTATTTTTGAAAACGTAGTTCTTGTTGGTTCTTCTTCAAATGTTTCAATTGATTATACCATCCTACTTTTTTCATGGTAAACATTCCTGCATCCAATCTCTGCTGCACATTACGTTCATAGTATTTTTGCCTTTTATACTGTGTTCTTCCCAACATGTATGTTAGAGGTTGATAATACTCTTGGTTAGAATTACTTATCAATGTACTTAAAAACATTATCTTTGAATACCTAATTTGTAAAACCAACCTTGAGAAAAGGGATTAGATTAGTCAGCAAAGATTTTGAGTTATCTGTTGAAATTTGGGATTTGTTAGCCACTCTGGGTTTTTTTAGCCAAAGGAAATTGAAGAGAGAATTTTTACTTACTATTTTATCAGGTTTCCTTTTAAATTGCACAAACCTTTTTGATATCAATGTCAGGGTTAGGCATCGGCGTTATGCTTTTAATATTTTGAAATGTTGAACATTTCTAGCGGTGACTAGAATGGCTTTCCTAGCGTGCTTTTGGTAGGTTGCAGAGGGGTGTTTTTTTGTAACTTGCTGACTGTTGCTTTACAAGAGTTGTAATAAACTTACTTTTCCATTAAATGCTTTAAGACTTAAAAGGTGATAGTAAAGGAATAAGTTGGAGGTCAGCACAAGTGCTTAAAGAACTTGAGATAGTAGAATGGTATGTGTTTAGCTGGAAAGTGGCTAATGAAGTCCTATCTTATAGCCTTACAGATAGATGTGTGTGGCTTGCTCTTCATACAGACATGTGACTTCACTATTTGCCTTGGAATTTTGCATAATTTTGCTGAACATTAAAAATGCATAGTCTAGAGAATTTTTGAATGGGCCTTTGAAAGGGTGAAGTTGGATATAGCCTTTTGCCTAAGATGAAGTGTAGTTTGGAGCTTCAAACATACTTGTTGCTTTATCAAATGAGGAATAGAACAGTTGGGGTCAAGCTTTTTGGCATGTGCAGCACTTTATCCCTACATCTGCCCCAAGTGCCACTCTGATCCTCTTTTTCTGCCTGTGCTGCTTCTCTGTTTTCTGTTCCCTGTCTGAACTGCTGCTCTTCTTTCTGCTTCCTTTCCTATGTTCGCTGCCCAATTTGCTGTTTTGCTTTTTTTCATGCCTTATTTGCCATTATGCTGCTTGTCACCCTTCCCTGTCTGCCATGTGCAACATGCAGTGGCTGCCCATGCCGCCTTGTGGTCCCTGTGCTGAAGGTTGGCCACCCCTGGAATACAGGTTCAGTAGCTACTTGCAGACTACACAATGTGCCACTCTAAATATGAAGGTTGTATTATCTGTCTTTGCTCAGACTGAAATGAGTCAAGTTGTTTGTGTGTTTGCAACAGAAATACATCATGTGTTTTATATTGAAACCATTTTCTAATATGGAATTCCTTGTGAAATCTGAAACTCATCACCTTGTTATACTATCAATACACTTCTTGTACTATTATGTCATTTGCTTTTATTCAACTATACCAGGTACCAAGTGGAAGATGAGTCCTCCCATTTGGATGAAATGCCATTAATGATGTCAGAAGAAGGATTTGAAAATGATGAAAGTGATTATCATACTTTACCAAGAGCCAGAGTTTCTCAGAGAAAGAGAGGCTTAGAATGGTTTATCTGTGGTGGATGGAAATTCCTTTGCACCAGGTTTGTTGCATGCCATTGCTTTTTATCTCTTGGACCAAATTATACCATGTTTAAATATAAAGTTCTGTTTTTACTCTGATATAAATGCCTCTATTGTCTTGGCTCCCTGTGCTGCTCTGCCCC
Source organism: Gavialis gangeticus (assembly GCF_001723915.1). NCBI lineage: Eukaryota > Metazoa > Chordata > Crocodylia > Gavialidae > Gavialis > Gavialis gangeticus. The sequence continues at coordinate 68,703,257 of NW_017728992.1, read as the reverse complement.
TAAGGCAAGGGTAAGAAACAGCAGTTAGAGGAAGGAGCCTGAAGACTTCAGCTGCTATTGCAGCCAGAGCAGTGTGGGGAAATAAAGGCCAGGTGAGAGCCTAGGTGGGAGGGGGAGAGCACGCATTAACCCCTCGTGGGCTGCCACTTGGACAGCCCTGTATTATAACATTCAAATGAGCATTATCCTTTTGCATAAATCAGCCTGCCAGTGGGGGGCAATAAAGACAAGCAGTGGTTTCTCTTGAAACATATTAACTCCCAAATTTACTGGCTGAAATCCATAATTGGCAATACTCAGTTCTGGCTCTTGCTTCCAGTTTATTCAGCCAGAGAAGAAAGTGATGATACTTTCACTGGTAGCTCTGAAAATGGTAATTCCAGTTCAATAACAGAGGCAATACCTAGATTTTGATGGATGTTGGTGAAAGGAAAAAGCAAATTCATTAACTGGTGATAAGTTAACATTTCAACTTTAAAGGTTAAAAAATACACATAACTGATGGGTCTGCAGTGAATAAAAGTTAGAATTGGCTCTTGTAACTCTGCTCACATTTATAAACCTCTTGTGCTGAACTATTTTGTGCTTAATTTTAGCAGAGACCCATTAGACAATTACTAGTGTATTCATTTGGGAGTTGTTACCTTTTTTTCTACTAAGGATTTACTTTTTTTTTTATTAAAGTTGTGGGTAATGATATCTTCCTTAAGGCAACATTATTTAATATTCTAAATATAATAAACCATCAGATTCATCATGCAAATGTCTTTCCTTATGTACTTGACCTGATTTTATTTTACATGCATTGAAATTCAGCTTGTTTAGTTACTGTGTATTTCAGAGGGGAAAGAACAGGAGGAGAGCATGCTATTAAATAACTATTTAATCTAGTTTTGTTTTCATGTATTGCTTTGTTGACCAGTTCATTGCCTTTACTATTAGGGAATAACTGCAGAGTTGAAATAATAGTATGTCTTCTCTTCCCTACCATCTGAGGAATTAAATATATTATTTTAGAGGTAGTAGAAAAAGGTAAGAATGGAGGGGCTGCCTCAGCCACACCCAAGTGATAAATCTGATTTCTCAGGTGGTAGGGTACTGGGATTTTTTAGCTTAAATGTTCTTGGATCTTGTATATAAAACTGATTTTTAAATCGGCTGGGTAAATGTGCCTAAAAGTCTTAAGGAGAGCCAAAACCCTTAGCTTTTGATACTGATATTATACAAATCACAAAAAATGGGGGAGATTGCAGAAAACTGGAGAAAAGCTATTATGTCATTTAAAAAAAAATGGTTAGCATGACAACTTGTGTATTCAAAGACTGGTTAGTCTTACATGTGGTTGTGGGCAAAACCATGGTGCTGGTGCTAGTACAGGGTACAGACATTAAGGAATCGCATAATTGTGCCATATCTAATGTTGGTCAGCTTGGTTTTCTGGAAAGCTAGCCTTAGGCAAACTTAGTACTGATGAGATTGCAAAGTGAGTGGTAAGTATATTTTCACTGATGTAACACTTGGTATTAGAAAAAAATTGATTAAAAAAATTACCATTATACCAAATCACTGCAGGGCATAAAATGGAGGAAAAACTGGTACACTTACTGGATAAAGAATTTTGGATAGTTTTGGCTTATCTGAGGACTGGAAAACCAAATAAACACGAGCACTCAATGTGTAACATTGGTTGGGAGCAAATGAAAGAGTTCTAAGTAGAGTATTCTGTACATTGTGTGCTCTGCTGAAATACAGCCTCAGGACTGAAAAAAGGCTATGCATTTATCTCAGTGTAATGTAATCAATGCTTAATAAGTACACAGCACTGTCATGTCATTGCCGGCATGTCAGTATCCACACTCCTGAAACTGACATGGTCCCCTCATTTTCGAGGGTTGCAATACCCACTTTGGGGGCTAATGATTAGAATTTTGAAAAAGGGGAGAACTGCCATGAAACTGTCTAGCTCCTGTTATTTTCCAGTTTTCTAATGGTAGCCTTTTGAGAGCTGCTTTCCCTTTACTCTTTCTGGTATAGTGGGGTACACTTAGTTACAGAGTAGACAGATATAGTTACATTTACTAGAAATGCAAAACTCTAGAACTCTTGGTTCAGAGATGATACTTTTTATTAGACCAACTAAGAAATCGCAAAAAAAGTATCTTTTTCTGCAAGCTTTTGGGTGCACGCGCCCCTCCTCAGCCTCAGGGAAAATTTAAGGATGATAAAAAGTCCCCATAGATAGAAAATAGGCAAGTTAACTAGAGTAGAACATTTTGCTGCTTCAGGCTGGAGCTTGTGCCTGGCACTCTGCTACTGTTTTGCCAAGAGTTGGAAGTCACAAGCACTTAGCCTTGCCACTGATAGAGCAAGGGAAAGCTGTAGAGGGGACAGGTGGCTCAGTGTAGCTGTGCGCTGCCCATTTCCCCAGGCTGACACGGGTCGGGTCCATCAGTTTCAAGGACTGTAGATTTGCTAATTTCTGAACCAGAGCACAATGAAGTTAAAGTAGTACATGGTGAAAGATACTCTGCACTTATTTATCCAATTGCAGATAACTGGAGTTGGCTATAAGGTAAACAATAGGCGGCAAATTGGGACTAGTAATATATTATGCAGTGAAGTGAGTTATGCTGTTATCCAGTATTCATGTAAGTAGGATACACTTCACTAGAATTTGAGGTATGTTACCACTGTGCAAGACATTAACGAGAACATCACTGAAATATTGTTCAGCTCCCATGTTAATGCTTGGAAAAGGATATTGATAGGTTGGAAATGGTTCAGAAAAAGATAAAAGAAGTCTGTAAAGAGATGTTGCATTTGACCTGGTCCTGAGTGTCCTGGGTAAGTTAATTCGGATCAAAACTGAAGCAACACAGTCATTTATACAAGTAGCCCTTCCAGGTTGCGTTATTGCCCTTCCAATAGCTGGCCTGCCAGAGTACACTTCCTGGACAGCTTGTTTGCAAATGACCCAGGATAACTTTACAGGTACACACCATAATATCCAAGGAAAAAGTTATAGCACATTTTATCTCACCTGCTTTGGCAGTTTTGAAGCAGGAGAGTGGTCTTGTATGTCTGTGGGATCAGGAGACAACATGCTCTCTTTTGGGACAAGAATGATATCTACTTACAGCTTAAATGCTTTAAGTTCTGGAAAACCTGTCTTCTGCTGAGCCTAACAAAGCTCATGCTCTTTTAACAGACAGGCAAAATAGGATCCAATGGCTGGATATATGAAGCTAGACAAATTCAGAGTTAAAACAAAAGATTTTTAACAGTGATGGTGATTTAATAACTGGACTAACTTGCGCAGAATGTGGTGTTGTCTTAATGTCTTGTAGTTCGTCAGTCAAATTTGGATGCCTTTTTAAAAGAGATGCTGTAGTTCATCACTTGTAGGAATCAGTTGATAAAATACTGTGACCTGTATTTTGTTGGAGGTCAGGCTAGATTATCATATGCTTTCTAGTTTTAAAAACTGCTAATGATTCATACTGGCCTTTAGTAAATTTCAAGTATCATCTTCCTCCAGTTGCTTAAAGGTAAAATGAGTTTTCTGTGTGTTTATCCCTATCTATAATTTCCTGTCTGGAACAAGAAGGAAAGGTTTGCATTTTTCTCCCTATATGAGGGTAAGAGAGGGTTGTACCTCTTTTACAGAATAATGATTTCATAAAAATGTAGAGTTTGGTCACTCAGTGAAATTTAGGTCAAAGCAGGAAATATATGCCCGCATAAATATAACTTATTGTAACCCACGAGCAATGTTATGACCTGCAGGCTAAATATTCATATTATTTTGTTCAAATACTGTGCATTTCTGTAAAAAATACATAAAGAAATAAATAAAAAAAATCACAAATGTGAGTTTATGGAGCATTCATGTGGGATCATTTTGTTTCTGGCATTTCTTAGCTTCTGAGCATTCAGATTATGAAGTTGAACTTTTTAATGTAGACTTCTAATATGCAGGATCCTGGGTTTATAAGGAAAAATTTTAAATGTATACATGTGCAGGTATAATAACCCTTAATTGTATATCATCAGTGTTTGAACATTTCAGCTTTTGCAGTACAGATTTTATAGGCCTAGCTGTTTTAACTGGCAGTAGTAGAGGGCTCTCACGTTAACTCCTTTTATGCTAACCACAGAGTATTTATCTGTGCATGAGTATCTTTCATTTAAGGTCTCATTGGGTCTTTGGCACTGTGGCAAAACAGATTGGTCTACTATACTGGAGAACTAGTTTGTATTGCCAGTGCTTCTGGAGTATAAAGCACTGGTTTAATAAAAACTATGCAAGCTAAATCATTTGGTTGGCAGCTAAGAGCCTCCTGGTTATTACTTATTTATTTGTATTATGGTAACACTTATGCACTAATCAGGTCTCTCTGTAATTACATTAGTAGCAGCTTTGTGAAATCTTTTTGCTGTAAGGATTTCTAGCCCAAGGATAGACTGTTTGAGCTTTTTGGCACACTGCCAGAATTGAGCTGTACAGCACAAACTACAGATGGGAAATGGGTGCTCAGTCAAATCTGAATGGAATTTCTTGTACCTGCATTTCCCTCTCACTAGGCCTGCCCCTGTCAGGTTTTAAAAGTTTTTTTTTTTCCCCCCCCAACTAAAGCTGTTGTAGGATTTGAATAAAAGGGCACAAATATCATTTACTACTTAAGTCTGTTGCTTGCTGCTAGGTGCCACTATTGGGCAATACTTGAATATTTTTTTAATAATAATAATAATCTGATCCTGGAACTGTATGAAGTCAGTGGAAGGTTTTCCACTGACTTCAGTGGGAGTGAGGTTGAACTTCCTTTTTTAGGAGAAAATTTCAGGATATGACCACAGAAAGACATGCTGTTTTTAGAAAGGCTGTTCTCACAATTGTAGGATCATCCAGTACCCCCTGTAGGCCTAAACGCCACAGCATTTACAAAATTACCTTAATTCTATCCTTTGGTTGATGTACAGTGAGTTGCATTCATATGTTCTTCATTTGAAATAATTTTTATGTTTTTTGCTGTTAAATTCTTGGCAGAAGCACATTAATCATTTGCTCATGTACTTTTAACATCATTACTTTTGCAGTGATTAACAATGCAAAACCTACAGGATTATTAATATGGGTAGTAGTGAAATTAGTACTGTCCTAAAAAAAGTTAATGAACAAAGAGAGGATGTATATCATACATAGCTATACAGAAAAGAGATATGTCATACTATATATATTATATATGCATGCACGCACACATGCATGAGAGAAAGAAAGGGAGTGTGTGTGTGTTCATGAACATGCATACATATATAAAATACAGGTATAGTGCAATTAGATTTTTGGGATATTGTCCACGTGACATCAACAGCACTTGGATTATTTGAACATGGTTTCTAAGAAGTCTAAGAAAGTATGCCATAGAAATAAAGAAACAATATAGTTCAAAAGTTCTCTTCAAATTTGTAATTATAAATTATTTGTAGGTTCAAGGCTCTTGTATACTAGGTGATTTTAACAGCCCTTATGCGCTCATGGAGTCCTGTTTAATTCACAAAACATGTATGTGTGAAGGAGTGCATGCCTGTAATGGTATATAGTAGAGTTGTCCAACTTCTTAGCTGGGGACTGCATACCCCTGGCACACCAGTGGGGGCTGCGTGAATGAGGGCTTACAGGTCCCTAAGCTGCATGCCATGCATGCATGTGGGCAGATGCTCTCCCACTGCACTTCACTGTGGGTGAGGGTGAGTGAGTGTGCAGGTGTTCCTCCACTCTGCTGCACCATGCATACAGGGCCAGGCGCCCCATCCATTGCTCCCCATGTGGAGTAGCACCCCACCTCACCTGCAGCTCCCTTCAGGCTCTCCCATGGCACCATATTGCGCAGGTGCTTCCGACTGCTGACTCACCTGGCACTGCAGATTCCTCTCTGGGGCTGGATCAGACAGCAAAAACTGAGGGAGAGAGGGGAGGCCCCAAAACCCTGGCTGCTGCTGCAGCTGGAGGCAGATGGGAACCCAGGGGCTGCATATAGCTTGTAGCCACCAGTTGGATAGCCCTGGCATATATAGGTTTGGAGCCCATAAGCATACTGACTTCTGAGGGCTCTTTTGAACCGTGATGAATAATTACCATTTGCACTGTACTTGTGTAGCAGCACACATTCCAATACATTATTTTTAGTTGCATATAGGCTTACATGACATTTGTCTTGGTGTTGAAAATGTACAGCTTTGGTCTCTTTAAAGGACAATCCTTAAATGTTAAGTGAAAATAGTTTATCCATTTCTGTGAGTAGCGGGAGAATGAGGAAACACTATAAAACATTAATTTTCTTTAACAGCATGAGTAGCAACATATGTGGGGTTTAAAAAGCTCTGCTTTTGGAGAGGGCACTTACTTTGAAGACATTTTGGTTTTGATTTAATTCAGTTTAACATTTAAAATTGTGTTTTATCTATTTTCAGCTGTCTTTTAGAAATAGTGCTAAATGTATAAGGTGGACAGCTGTGCATTGAAAAGATAAATGATCTAAGCTAGTTTTTGACTGTGTATTCTGCAAGGGATTCCCTGACTCAAGTAAATCTTCTTTTGGAGCAAGAAATACTTTTTTTCTGGTCCAAATCATCCCTGATAGAAGATACCGTCTGATCTCAATGCAGCTTTTCTGTGTAGCACATTAGAAGAGGAAGGAAATGCTGTTTCTGCAGTCCTGTGCATTTTACTTAGCTCCCTCCCTCAACTGAGCCTCTCAAACAAATTCCACTCAGTGAAATGTATTTATGTGTAAAGCCAGTAGAATCTTGTTCACATTGAATGAAAATTTCCATAATAGTGCCTATCAACTATTTTCATTTTGTTAGTGAAACAAAAGAAAAAGGGTAAGACCCATGCCCTAGAGGGAGCCAGAGGCTGCCTTTGAGCAGGAATCTGGTTAGTCAGTAGGCTGGCAGTTAGTTAGCTCCAGTTTCCATTTTATCTGGGCTGGGGAAAATAACCTTTTGTTGGCAAGGGGGCTAGTACTGATTTGATTGTGACAGGTGGTGGATATATAAGAGCACCTTGCAGATTGCGACCATGGTAAGAGATCCAAGCAAGATGGACAGGAGAATTGAACTCCATGTGGGTCATCTGCAGGCCAGTGTGTGATAGTTGCTTGGGCTAAGGACAGAACTTGCACACAAACCCATTTAAATGATCAGAAACTGAGTTAAACCTGTAACAGAACAAAAACTCAGTACACATAAACCAGTTTCAAAATGGCAGAAACCAGTTTAAGATCTACATTCAACCAGGTTTCATGTTTTAGTATCAGACTCAACTGATTTGGATCAAGCCGGTTTATGGAACTTCTGTCCCAGACCCTGTCCTGGTTCAAGTTAAATCAGAGTCCCCCAGCACCCTGCCATGCTGCACCATTGCTTGTCAGGGGAATAGTGAGCAGAGCACGCCCAGTTCAGTGCCTGGTGGCCCAGGGGACACGGGTGATAGGGCTTGAGGCTGAGCCAGCGCCATATGTGCCACTGTGGGGCCTGGGGCCGTCCCGGGTGTTGCTCTCCAGTGGGTAGAGAGGGTTCCATATTCTTTCCTTCATGGAACTTTGCTCCTGAGCCCCTTCTTCCCCTAATTGGGTCTTTGCTCCTGGGCTGCCCCAGTGGCTGAGAAGGCACAGTGGGATCGGGATCACCTGCTGGCTGGGAGGGGGCTCTGGGGGATCGGAGCCATGCTGAGCCATGAGCAGGGGAATAAAAATAGGCTGGCGCCAGCTGGGGTCCCTGCAGGCCAGGATGGGGGTTTAAACCCCTCCCCAGTCACATTCAGCCTGCTGGAGCCTAGCTGCGCCCCTCTCAGTTCAGTTTCCCTCCAGCCTGAAGGGAAGAGAGGGTTGGCTCTAGCCCCTGCCCCTCTCCTTCCCCACTCCCCCACTCAGCTTCAAGCCTGAGCCACTGCAGGCATGTGCCTGCATTTCTAGAATCAAAAGGGAATGTCTATTCACGTGCAAATCAGTTCAATCTACACAGGTTAGATTAACCTGCAAGGATTGAATCATTTCAGGCTCCAGCTCTTTGAATGTCCGTCCCTAGTCGTGGCGTGGAGTATCCATGGTATTAGGCCTGAGGAGCTCTTACCTTTTGATCCAAGTAGGAGATTATCCTCAGAAGGCTGAGTAAGGAACCATTGGTTCATCTTTAGTATTCGAGAAGCTGGATAACAGCACTTTTTATTTTCAGCAACCCTAATTCAGGAATGCTTTGTTACTTCATCAAGTGAATGTTTTGGAGGCTCCTTAGAATGGGCTTCTAATGTTTGAAGTGCTGCAGCAGTTGCCAATGAGTACACTATACCCAGTATGCTGCCAGACACAAGGATGGATGGGCTGCTGCACAGCGCTGCTTGCACTGACCGCTTACAGTGGGGTTAGTTATACTGTTTTATTTGGCTTCTGGGATCAGTCCTTTTTAAGAAGTGGGTATGGCGGTCTTGAAATGCAGTTTATGTGCAGAGCAATAAATGGTTGATTATGTCCCCACAGAGTGGAAGACCCTGCCTATTTAAGCTCCATAAGGATCCAAACTCAGATTTTTTTCACAGAAAGTAAGCCTCGTTTTCAAAGGTATAAAGCTTGTGTTTATGAGAGGCACAATGTGAAACTAGCTCAACTTCGCAGATATAGCAAATTGTTTCTATTAAAAAAAAACAAAAAAAAAAGTGTGCCAACTCCTCTAAGATGAGGTTAAGTGTCATGTCTCTGTGTTAGACTCCCCAAATACTTTGCACTTAATTGGGAACTCTTCAAAGCTTTACAATTAAGTGCAAAGTATATGGGGATGCCTGGGACATGTGCTGGGATGATCTCATTGTGTGTCTGTTTTGAAGCCTAGCATGCCAGGGCCCTGACCTCATTTAAGTTGTCTAGGGAGAACTGCAAAAGGGACCCAAATTCCTTTGCTTTCTATCAGTATGCAAGAATTGGTAATCCTGTAAGTCTCAAACTGAGGGTCAGTAGAGGACATTAGTCACGAGACCAACCAAAAAACATTACTGATCTTTTTAACAATCTTGTAATTTTGGGACCCAGCCTCAGTTTGTTGGTCTTAGTCTTACTTTTTGAATCCTTGGTGTGCGGTATTGTGCTTTTTATGCATTTCAAAGGTTTTTATGTTTTCAAATGTGATTTTGTTGCTTTTTTGTTACTTTGTTTTTTAAGGCTGAAAAGAAACAATTCTCAGCTTGAAAATGAATGTGGAAGGTTTTAACAAAGCTAAAAATTGATTGAAAAAGCCAGGTGGAATGAAAACCCTTGGAACAACCTTTAAGTACAGTATAGATATTGCCAAGTACTCTGACCATAACAGAATATGTATGTAAACAGTATCTCTGTTTAAATTTTTTTTGACTCCCACTTGTAGCACACTGATGGGTTTTTTTTGTTTTTTTTTAATTATTTTTTAATTTATATTTTTTGTTATTTCCCTCCCCCCCATTATTATTATTTTTATGCATTTTCCTGTTAGCTATACTGTGGCTAACATTACCCTTCTATTAGAGAAATGGCTTATCACTTTTCATAATACTACTTTAAAAATTGTGATATAGCAGCTGTTTTGTGGCTGTACTCATTTTCCCCTTAACTTACAAATTCTCTTCAAGCTTGTGAAATTATAATGCACATAGATCAATACACTGGAGTTCTTTTGGCTGGATTGATTTCTTTCTCATGAGATTTACATTCCACTTGTTATCAAAAAACACTTTGTCCCTATGAAAATGGTGCCATTGAATGGCATTTCCATATGAAGTGAAGGGGATATCAAATGCTCGGATTAATTTGGGCTCTAAGATGGCCTGTACACTTTCAATTAATCTGCAATGCATTTGTTATGCAGAAGCATGGGAAAATGCTGATCTTTTAAGAATGACATGGCTACTGTGTTGCTTTTGGCCTGATTACTGAAGCTACCTGTTGAGTACAATAATTACAGTATGTTTTCTTTGCAGAAGTAGTTTCTGCTACTTAAAACCTAATAAGGAATAGCTGACCCTTGCAGACAATACGGAGCTTTTATGTTATCTTTCCATTTTGATGAAAATGCTGTTTTGAGAAAGCTGCTGACAGTTAAGCTTTTAGGATGAAAGTAACAAAAAAGGGAAAACTCGCTTGTAGAGCTGGGTATGATTTTTAGTTTAGCTTTTGACTAGGAGAACTACATTTTGTATGTGAAATAGTAGGAACACTTTAATATCAAACAATTGCTGCTGTTTTTTTTTTAAAGCTGCACTAATCACTTCTAAAATTATAAAGTAATGTTATTATTTTTTTAACTGTGTTTAATAAAAGGGTATTTCATGGATTCACCTTTAGCATGCTCATTCTATTTCTGTTCAGAGTAGTTATGGCATGTTTGTTTTTCATGTTTTTATTTTCTTAAATGTATTAGTCAAATTTTAGTCAGTTGACACATTTTATAGCTAACCCCTAAAGAAAAAATGTGTTTGTGTTTTTAATATATGCTGAAAATGTTTTGCTTCAAAGTTTCTTATGAAGATTATAATAAGGTTTAGTGCACAAATGTATTTCAGTTTTTGTAAATTATTGATTTTAGAACTTAATATGGATTTTGACATGTTATGTTTGTCATGTTTTGGCTGTCACATTCTGACAAACGTGATGAATTTCTTCAAATATATGATAGTCTTTAACAGGCATAGGAGTCTCAATTCATGTACTGCAAAACTGGTGAGGGCTTACATTGAGAAGATAGACATCTTAAAGGCCACTCAAGAACTAACAGGGATTCCTGATGTGGTTATAAATTGCACAAGAATTGACTGACTTCAGAGTCCGAAAGTAGTAAAAACTCATTTATGTGCCAGAAACATTTCAAGTTGAATTTCCCAAATCCGTAATTATTTCTATCATCTGAGATTTTCTTGCATCTTGGGGCTTAACGTGTGCTTATCTGTGTGTCAGTCAATCTCTGTTATCTAAAGTATCACAATTGTTTCCCACTTGCAAGCTTCATTCCTGAATCTGTACTTTTCAGAGTTTACCTTGCTGATGGTCATAATCGTAGCTGTGCATAGCTATTCTCTTTCATATCATATAATGCAATTAGTTTCAAAGAGCTACATTTCTCAGTTGCTCAAAGGGACTAATTTAAGGTGCTTCAGTCTGAAGCAAATAGTAAGAGCAGGAAAAGGTCCTTAATGTCTGAGGGTATATTGTGCCATCTCATTTGTTCTTGCATAGGTTAAGTTAAAAAACATATCTTACACAATACAGGGTGCTTTTATGGCCAGTAAGTAAAGGTAAGCCTGAAGATTATTTGGGGGTTTGCAGCAATAAAGGAGGTAGAACTTACTGAAGCATGCCTAGCACAGCACTATGAAGATTTAAATTGCATTCTACAGAGAGCAGGTATGGAGAAGGTGCAGCATGGTTCACTCCAGTGCCCCCTAACATGGTCTGGAGGTACAGATTTGCCCTAAGAATTTCTATGTGCATCCTACTGAAGCACCTGATAGTCTTTCCACGGGCAAATTTATTGCCTTAAAGCGTTCTTTTGAAAATTGTTTTGCTATGTTCTAGATCATAAAATATGGGACCATATTCTAACTTGATTCCTTTGGAAATACTCATTTCCTTTTTCACAGAGGATACCATACAAAGAACAGTGGTTCAACTTTCCATATTAGTTGAGACTGAAAGATCAGAGAAGTGATTCTCAACCAGGGTCCCATTGCACCCTGTGATGTTATGAGATCCTGTCAAGGGTTCCACAGGGTACCACACAACATTAGCACTGTTTGCTATGCAAACATGACTCACAAAATTAACCCAGGAATTTTTAATAAGAATATCCACAGTGTTAAAAACATTCTGCTCTTGCCACAGAAAAATTGCTCTTATTTTTCCACAGTCAAAATTAGAATGAAAATCAACAGCTGGCATTTTCTCAGGACTGTTTTGAGTCTAATGAGGTTGAAGATCACTGGAATAGAGAATAGAACTTTTTTGTTTTGTTTTTTTTCCCTTTGTTTAAGAGCAAAGCTTTTTTTTCCATTTTTTGCTAGATTGATCCTTTTAGCATCTTATTTACTTGCCAGATACTTTTGAAATCAGAACTATGTAATGTATTGACCTGCAGACTCATCGGTTTGTATTTTTCTATGCTAAATTATTTCTATGCTAAATTGTTGTCACCCAGTGATGCAGGAAGTGTGAACAGGCCGTTGCTTGACAGGTACAGTCGCATCAGAATGTGTTGGAATTTCTGGACCCTATTCAGTCTGGTTTTCACCCTGGATACAGCATAGAGACTCAGTTACCTCAGTTGACTATCTGCTTGGAAATCAATAGGAGACATTGTCCCCTGCTGATCTTACTAGATCTTTCAGCAGTCTTTCATACAGGTGATCATGAGGTGCTGATAAAGCATTCACATGTCCTCCTGGTGGTGGTGAGACACTAAATTGGTTTTGCTCTTTCCTAGCAGGTGATAGTCAGGGGTATGTACCCATCTTTCCTTTGGCTTCCCCGCAGAGGTGCATCTTGTCATCCCATTTATGTTTGTATGGGGCTGCTGAATGAGATCACATGAAGCTTTTGAGTGAGGGGGCATCAGTATGCTGATGAAACCCAGCTATACCTCTTTTTTCAGGTGACCTGGGCCTTGTAATTTCTAATCTTTTCCCAATGCCAGGCTGCATTTTGGGGGTTGTACGCAAGTAAACCAAGTCAAGCTGAATCCAAATAGGACAGAGGTGATGGAGGTGGTGGGCTGACTCTTTGACCTGCGGGTGATTGGGGCATCTCTCTTTGAGGTTCAGGTTCCTGTTGCCACTCAAGTTTGCCAGTCAAGGGGCTGGGGGATGCTCCTGGATTCTCTGCTACAGTGTACATTTTAGTGTATGTGCATTTTCAGGTAGTGGCAGTGGCTATGAGTGCCTTTCACCAATGCCATCTTAGTTTCATAGTTTCTAGGGTTGAAAGGGACCTGAACAGATCATTAAGTCTGACCTCCTGCCCTGGGCAGGGATGAGTGCTGATATCTTAATACCCCAGCCAGATATCTAGCCAACCTCCTCTTGAAGACCCCCAAGGTAGGGGAGAGTACCACCTCCCTTGGGAGCCCATTCCAGAGCCTACCAGCCCTAACCGTAAAGTAATGCCTCTTGATATCAAGCCTGAACCTACTCTCAATCAATTTGTGGCTGTTATTCCTTGTTATCCCAGGTGGTGCCTGGGGGAACAGAGCTTCACGTATTTTTCCGCTGGTCCCCCCTGGTGAGTTTATAGATGGCCACCAGATCCCCTCAGTCTTCTCCTGTGGAGGCTGAATAGATTCAGGCCCTTTAGTGTATCTTCATAGGGCCTGGCCTGCTGCCCTCTGACCATACAAGTGGCCCTCCTCTGGACCCTCTCAAGTTCAGCCACATCCCTCTTGAAGTGCGGCACCCAGAACTGAACACAGTACTCCAACTGTGGCCTGACCAGTGCTGCATAGAGGGGAAGGATCACTTCCCTGGACCTGTTTGTGATGCATTTGTAGATGCACGATAAGGTGCGGTTAGCCTTACTGACCGCTTCCTCGCAGTGGCGGCTCGTGTCCATCCTGAAGTCAGCAATGACTCCAAGATCCCTTTCAGCCACTGTGTTGTTGAGAGAGGTGTTCCCCAGCCTATAGGTATGTTGCAGGTTCCTTCTCCCTAGATGCAGCACCTTGCACTTGTCTGCTTTGAATTCCATCTGGTGAGAAAGCTGCCGCACTTTCTTTCAGATTTGGATCCAGCCACTGCCATGCATGCGTTCATAACCTTGAGGCTAGACTACTGCAGTGTTCTCTACATAAGGCTGCCTTTGACTGTCTGGAAGCCACAGCTGGTTCTGAATGTGGCAGCCTGCCTTCTATCAAGGGTGGATCTCCAGGACAACATAAATCAAGTGTTTCAGAGTCTGCAGTGGCTCCTGAGAGTTTTCTGAACACAACTTAAGATACTGGTTTTGACCTATTAAGGCTCCTGTGCCCTATCACAATCCCTAAGGTCAGCCTAGAGCGACCTCTTGCAAATACCATCAAAGTGCCAAGTTTGCTTTGTGCAGATGTGTGAGAGGCTGTTCTCAGCAGTTTCTTCTCAACTCTGAAACTCCCTCCCCCTTGAGACCTGCCAAAGCCTGACCCTGGATGTCTTCTGGAAGCACAGTAAGACCTTATTTGGGCAAGCATTTAGCCAGCAAGACTAGGCTGAGACAATTCATTTTGATATTCTACTTGCTTTTATACAATGTTTTGTTCCCATTTGTTCTCCTGTTTTAAAAGTTGTTTTATTCTCTTACTATATGCTGCTCTGTGCCTTTGTGGGAAGGGCAGCATATAAATCTAATAAAAATCTGAACTAGGGTGACATTAGTGTGGTGCAAAGTGTGCAGTTATGTGGTGCTCAGACCTCCTCAGGAGCCCCCATTGCACAAGTAACTTTGAAACTGACCAGCAATGGCCAGTTTCATGGCAGCTATTAGTAGTATGGTAGGTAAACTTGATATAGAGCCTTTGCTTGGGGCACCCAAAATATAAAACCTGGGTCTGAGATGAATCTTAAATCACTGAGACTTGGTATTCTGACCCATGTTCATGTAAAGCTGGCCATCTTAACAGTTTTTTTCATTACCAATTAAGTCATTTGCAAGTTAAAGATCATGTGCAAATTAATAACCTTTAGGTCATTTGCAAACTGCTCTGCCCCCATGATGGAAAGCAGTAGTAATATTCAGCATCATTTCACTTGGTTTTGGATGCATTGATACACAGGTATTTGGAACTATTTTTAGCATAACTTTCTCTTTGAATTCTTGTTTAACATTCTTATATGGCACTTTTACTACTGTATACAAATAGAATTCACAAGCACAAAGGTCTTGGTTAAGTGTGGAATATATCTGAGTTACTCAACAGTAAAACAACACTTGAAAGCAAAAACATAATACCCCAAAAATTCAAAATTAAGGTTATATTTTGGAAAATATTTAGTGCGTCAGGAAACGAACAGGTAAGGTACACCCAAAAAACCTGAAGTAGGGTAGAGATGCAGTGTCTTCCAAAAATTAATGAAATCTAGGAACACAACACTAAAATATTGTGCTAATTTAGTTGATGAATATTGTCATTGCAGGGTAAAAGAAAAATTGTTTGACTTATTCTGCATGTTTTATTACCTGATACTACATGCCTGTACTAAATATTGAATCAAAACTTTGTTAATGAGTTGAATAGAATTCAAGATTTTCAAACCTGTGATCCTAAATCTGTTTCATCACTTAACTTATAGTTTTAAGTCATCTAATCAATAGCCAAAATACCTAGAGCAGTTTTTTTAAAGATTAAAATGTTTTTTGTCCTTTACAGTTGCTGTGAATGGCTCATAAACATATGCCGAAGAAAGAAAGAACTAAAAGCGCGGACAGTGTGGCTTGGGTGTCCAGAAAAATGTGAAGAAAAATATCCAAGAAATTCCATAAAAAATCAGAAATATAACATCTTTACATTTATACCTGGGGTAAGGGTACTAAATTTTTCTTGAAGGTGGGGTGAGTTTATGCCCCTCAGTTTCATTTGACAACTGTTACAGATTATTTCTGGAAAAAATAGTATTCTATGCCCTGTGCTTCCTGTCTTGATTTTTCCCATGTTTCTTGTTTGAGGGTATTTACATGCAAGTAAGATGGCTTGTTTCTAAATCACTATTTTCAAAGTTGCAAGATTAAAGAAATGGAACTTGCACGTAATTCATGTAAGTAGAATTCTGTACAGTCCCTGGGGATTCAGGTGTGGATGTTCTTTTGGTTTCTTTATTCTTTGTTAGAAATTGTAATGAGCTGTTTATAGCATCACAAAGGGTTGACTTTAAGTGAGTAAATTGTTACATTCATGTTCTTATGCAGCTGTCTTTAACAATAAAAAGTAAAAGAAAATACAGTCCGTAGTACAGTCAGTATAAGTAGAATTGTTTTTGAATAAGTTTTTCACAAAGAGTTGGCAGCTTATAACGTTTTTATGAAATGTGTTAAGTCCTAGGTTATAATTTAATGCACCAGATCTTCAGATAGGTTTTCTTTATGATTTGAGTGGTGCAGAATTACAAAATGTAACTTTAAGACACAGGCACAACTTGTTTTTATAGACTAAAATCCTTGCCATTTTGTTTAAATTAAAAGTCATATTATGGCACTTCCTGCTATTTTGAAGTTGATTTCCTTATTTTTTGCTTTCAGTGTTCAGTTTTTGCAAATATTACAGATCTGCATTACAGATATTTTGGATAGATGAAATATGGTTCCCCTGTCCCACTTAAAGTACATTTTACTGAAAAGTGTTTCATCTGCTAAAATAAAAGGAATATTGATATTATATAGCATACATTTTTCTGAACTTTGGACTTTTTTTTTCTTAATAACATTTTTAGGCATACTGTGATCTTTTAATAACAGAACATTTTGTAGCTTGCAATACAGAGATGCTTTGTTCTTTAAAATTTAATTTTAAATAATCTTTTTAATTAATACTGAGTATTGATTCAACCCCTCTCATCTCATTCATCCAAAGTCTGGCATATACTTGCTCCCTAATAAACCTTTTTATTAAAACTCACAAAAATTAATGGTTCCATAATTAAGACTGATCTTTTGTCCAGGTAATAAAATGTCAACTGTCTCGGGCAGATAAATATTCGCATCTTTATTGAACCAAGTAAATGTTTTTTCCTTTAGTCTAAATTATTAAATACACTCAAATTGCTTAAGCAGTGTACATTTTCCTAAAGGTCACAGAATTCATTAAGTATACAGTAAGCCATTGATTGTTGTGGTTAAAAATCTACGGTATATATTACTACGACTAGGGCAGAGTCATGATGCTAGTAAAGATCAGCTATAGTTTGCAATTACCTGTTGAGAAAAAAAGAGAGAGCAAGCATGTTCATGTTCTTTTCCTAAAAAGATGTAGTACTTTGCAAGTGATTAATTGTACAGTAAGAATCCTGTTTTATATTTTGGAAATGCACCAATTGTTGAACTGTCTCAACTGGGACTTTGAATAAACCAGTCATAGGAAGAAAAATATGGATCACCTTGCTGAGATTAGTTTGTGAAATAATTAAAACGTTTTAGTTTTCAAATAAGTATGTCATTGTTGAACACAAACATCACTCCAGCTTAGCTGTTTAACAGTAACAGATACATTTACAATAGGGTACCGTACTCTACGTTCTTTTTCTCTGCAAGGGAAAACAGTTAAGGGTTCTTGTATGTTGAACAGGGAGTCTAGGGTGTGGGCTGTATGCTGTGCCCCAGATTGACACCCTGTGCTGCCTGCAGTGCTGAGTCTAGTCCACACATCACATCCAGCATATGCCTTGTGTGCTACAGGCACAGGAAGTCCTGGGGCTGGTGCATGCTGCAAGCAGCACATGGGCTGGACCCAACACAATGGGCAGGGCACAGGGGGTCAGTCCTGGTTCAGCCTGTAGACTAGCCCAACAAACCTCATCTGGTCCAAGACTGGATAAGTTTGATACCCCTGATATAAAACAGGTTCTTTTGAGAAAACATTATATAACAGGAGTAGGCAGTTATTTGGGGTGGAGAGCCACTTAGGGAGTCTTGGTGAACTGTTGTGGATCAGGTCTGCACATTCCCCCTCTCCCCCGCCTCGCAGCAGCTTACCAGAACTCCCTAAATGGCTCTGTCCCAGGGCTGGGACCTGGCCCCATCCTGTCACCACCTGGTGACTGCAGCCCCAGGGTCTCCATGGAGACCATGCTTGGCCAGGCAAATAGGATGGGGCCACGGGTGGGTGGGAAGTGGCATCTGGGAGCAGGATGGGTTGGTGGGTGGATCAGGACCGGGATTGAAGGGCAGTGACACCTGTGCGGATCCTGGGTCTGTCTCCATTGAGACCCTGCCTGCTCTGTCTGGCACCCCCAGTGATGGTTGCAGGGTAGACAGGCTGGACCTTGGCAGCTGGAAGGAGATGCCGCCACTGGGGTATACGGGAAAGTGGAGTATAGCCGCCACACTGTCGTAGCCCTGCTGTATACCCAGGGATGGCAGGACTGGTGGCACATGCCATGGCCCAGGCTGCCCCCCATGCCTGGGCCAGGTGAGGTTGAGGGACCTGCTGTGGGCCACATAAAATTCCTTGGTGGGCCGCCTCCAACCTGTGGGCCATATTTTGCCTACCTCCGTTATATATGATATATGTTCCTAGTAAAGATGGAAAGATGTGGCCCTACATGTTAGAATTCCAAAAACTCACTTATTAGTGTTCATGTTACAGGATTTAAACAAAGCATCACTTTCAGAATGTACTGCATTTTCTTATTCAGTAACCATGAAGCTAGATAGTAAAGTAGAAGTATCCTTCTGAATTTTTTTTTACTTAAAAACAAGACTACATAAAAGAATAACTTATGTATTTAGTCTTTCCTTTACCTATGAAGATATTTGCATAAAGAAGGGTTAACAAAAAAAGTTCTGAAGTGGGGAAACAGGTGGCTGTGCATTATTTGTATACTTCCTCATTACTACTTCACCCAATTAACTACCATAGATGGAAAGTAACCATTTCCCCGTTACTAAAAATTCCATTAGAATTTTATGGGGAGTGCATCCCAAAAACTATACAGCTGGTCCCCAAATTAGTAGTCAATAAAAAGAGAATTCAGTGGAATAATGAGTTATGAGATACGTGTCACCCTCTTCAAAGACACTTTCTCAGACCACTTATTTAATATTCTCAAAGTACAAGAACCCTGAGAAGCAATTACCCAATATGAAGCAGTTACTCAACAGTTGGAAAATGCCCTCACAAAAAAAAAGAGTACCTTTTCTGGGAATAAATGCTGTTGGGGCCTCAGACCATGGTTTGATAGGACTGTTCTCCATCTCAAGATGATATAACAGATGCCTTGGAGGAATACAAGTCTAAAAATGACTGCCTTACCTTTCAAAGGATCTAGAAGATTAAAACAGGCTGAAAAAAATTGATAGATAAAAAAAAAAAACCCCTATCAAATGAAGCTACGGGAGGAGCTAGTAGCTACAGGAAAAAGTGATAATCAAGGTTTTTGGCAAATTACAGCCAAAGTGACAAAAAAATTAATGTAATTTCTGATGGTTATATCCCTAAAGATATACAGGTTATGTTTTTTAACAACTTATCTGCAGATTGTAAAAGAAATGGTAGCTTCTTGTTGAAGGAAATTTTGTGTTAAGCTAAAAGTAGATAATTATCGTCTCATCTCTGAACCTCATGTAAGATCATATATATACTTAGTGAGAAATGGAAAGGCCTCTGACCTTGATTTTTCTCCTCCCACCAATATCTTTAAGGAATTCATTGACCGATGGTGCCCAATTCTGACCAAAATTTTAAATATACTTACTTTAGAACACTTTTATCCTAAGTATTAGAATGAAAATATAATAGTCCCAATTTTAAAAAATGATTAAGAGAGATGCCACATCTTATCACCCCATTAGTTTTGTGTATTCCTGCCAAAATACTTGAGAGACATTTATTTTTTCACCTTTGGACATTATCTCTGAAAATTATATTTTGGGAGAAGAGCAGGGTGATTTTAGAGAACGATATGCATGAACCATTCCATTACTTGGCATTGTGTTATCTGGGGTCTAAATATATATTAAAAGCAAAATCATCTGTATGTAACCTTCATAGATCTCAGGGAACCTAGACAGATTAAATTATGGAAGAAACTGATGATAACACCAGTAGATAAAGCTCTCTTGCTATTAATCATCACTTACTATTCAAACACGGCATCAAGACTGTGTTATGGGACCGGTGGTACCTTATCCAGTAGTTTCCCAACTAAGGATGTTTACTTGCTCCGTTACTTTTCAACTTATTCTTGAATTATTTAAAACAGGTTCTAACAGGAAATCAATTCCATGCACCCATGATTTTGAATGAGTATATCTCTCTTGCTTTATGCAGATGATGCATTAATTCTGTTGCAATCCCAAATAGGTCTTCAAAGATTATTAGATGCCTTTTAACAATATTGCAGCTCAAATAGCATAAAAATCAATACAGCTAAAAACAAAGTAATGGTCTTTTGAAATGAGAGAAGGAAATGGGATTTTTTTTATAGGAAAAGAAATCGGAGGTGACGTCTTCCTTTAAAGACCTTGGAATATATTTTAGCAAACATTTGAACTGGAATAAGGATATTTAAAATGTACATATTAGAGCAAAACAATCTCTGGGTGGAGTTTTACCCTTCTACAGCAAGATGGGCAGAACAGCAGTTCTGGAAGCACTAAAAGTCTATAGGTCCAAGGTACAATCCATGTTATTGTACAGAGCAGAACTCTGGGGTGTTGACCCTATGGTCCACCTGAAAATTGAAAGTTTTCTAATTACTTTTAAGGTGGCTTTTATCTTTACCTAATTCTATGACAGGAGGGTTCATGCACTGTGAATCTGGACTGATAAATGTGAGCTCTCTAGCCCAATTAGGAACCCTAAATTACTGGATGAAAGTTATATCTTTTACATCTACCAAATACCCCTTGATGTGCATGTTAGAAGCCTCTTCTCTGCCAAATAAACCCTGGTTTGGATGGCTAAAGAACATCTGTACCCTCCAGATAAGCGTCCTGGGAAGTATTCTCAGAGTAACGGACCAAATATTTCCCCTGCATTTAAAACAAGACATAGATTTAAGAATTAAGGATGCCAGCATGAAGACAGATGTGCTGGCAGTGAGAGTATTTCAAACTTCCCCTTTTTTAAGTTTAATAAAACACTTCTTTGGCCCAGCAACCAGTCCGGTGCAAAATTTCAAACAACGAGAGGCCATCATTAGGTTGAGATTCACGATAATATAATCTGCAGCTGTCATGGGGAGGTGGTGTCAGATTCCATATTCAGATAGAATATGCTCTTATGGAAAGAATGAGACTGATGACTTAAGTAACTATTTGTGGTCTTGTTTGCTCTTTGAAGAAAGAAGAGGGAAATGGATCTTTCCATTAGTGGGAAACACAAAATACTGGGCTAATGAGGAAAAACTAACGTGGATTCTAACACTTCAGAGCCTGTCTTCCACTCCTTAGGTGTATTTGCATAACTTGCACAAAGAATAAGGACCAAAATAAAATAGTTTTCCTGTTCTGTTTTATTGTTCATTGCTCCATTTTACCTCTTTTTTACATCATTATATACATCATGTTCTATATTAATTGTGTAAACTAGTAGAATGGATAATCTTTTATATGCTTTTAGTAAAATTATGATTTATATAAATGTTGTTCAGTATACATGCGTGCGTGTGTTTCATTGTATTATACTGTTTTGGTAAAAGCTGTAAATCAACAACTACTACTACTACTGCTACTACTACTACTACTACTACTAGTACTACTACTACTACTACTACCACCCCAGGAGTTTTATGTTTCTTGGGACATAGTATTGTTCCATCCAGGGCCATGGTATGCTGTCTTCATTAGAAGGGCATGCCATAGAAAACATACTATATTGCCACTCAGGGTGTTTTTACATGTGCTTTTACATATGCCTAAACTTAATGTGCATTGGCATAATGTGCATTAAGACGATTTAGCTGCACATCTACATGTGCACGTGCTAAGATACATTATTGTGGGTGTGTGGACAGACTTGGGACAAAAGTTAGTTCCAAGTCAGTGGAGATGCACTGCTTTAATGTGCGTTAGTGCATCTACATGTTCACTAATGTGACTTAGCTATTCGCACATAAATTTGATACCTGCTTTATGCAGGTATCAAATTTAGGCTTGAATAGTTTAAAATCACCATTTTAAGGTTCATTAAGGGCACACACATGTAGACACGTGCCCTTAATGCCCCTTAAATTGGACTAATGTGTATTAAATGTGCATGTGTAGACATGCCCAGGAAGTCGTCACCTGTGAATCTGTGGCAACACTTTAGCACTTTCACGCTGCTAGTGTAATGCAGTAGTTATTGTTTTCCCAGAATCTGGCTTTTTGTATAAAAATACTTTTGACACTGTCCTTGAACAAATCTGCTGTTTGTTTGCTGTTTGTCCTTCAACTTTATATTTTATATATAGCTGATTGGGAATTGTCCTTTAAATGAGTTTTTGAAAAATCAGGATTTTCTGTAGGCAAGGGTATGTCTCTCTCTTTCCCCCCTTCAAATTATTTTGAACTTCTCAACAGGAAAAAATCTAAGAAGGTAGCTCCCGCAATGCAGTGCAACATAGGTAACATGCCACTATAGGGAGTTATGGTTTGATTCTAAACTGACTTGAAGCAGAATATTTTGATAATGTGCATGTTTCAATACTTCCCTCAAAATTCAAAATGGACTTTTTCAGTGTGGAAAAAGAAATATGTAGACTTTTCATCTCAATCAGATGAAACCAAATATCCACATACCAGAATTTCCTATGAAATAGACGTTCTGGGGGTTTTGGGGTTTTTTTTTTTTCCAAAGAGCTAAGATTTATATAAATCTCCTGTTACACTGAAGATTTTCCTACACCATTAACTTAATGACATGCTAGGAAGCCATTTTGAAATGCCATATTGACATTATTGGAGCCATATTTTCCTAAAAATGAGGATTTTAACATGCTGCTTAATTGTGTTAACTGAAATCGATTTGCTGTTCAGTCTGTCCTGTAAATCTGATCTACATTTTGTGGTGCATTGAGGTGTAAGCCACATTGTAAGGTCTGAATCATAGGGTGTCCTGTAACAGTGTAGCTCTCTGATCCACTAGTGTCCGAGTTCAGTTTTGAAGTACCTCGTTCAGTGTTCACCCAGGTAGAAAAGACTCAAGCTTTTAGACCCATGTCCCTGCTGGCCAGGGATAACCCACTGTACTGACATGCTGAAGAAACATGCTTTTTGTATTTTGTTAAAAGATACTGTACTTAAATTGGCAGGTTTTGAAAAATACAGCCGTTGAACTATGTATGGAGAAAATAATCCCAGGTTTTATTTTTCAAAACCTCTTTTTGGTAATCTAAGACGCTAAGTATATCTAATTATCTAGAAAATTACTTAAATTGTTATGGAGGCACCCTGTCCAGTTTATGGGTGCAGTGGACTTAAGGTTTGTACTAAATGCAAGGTTTTAATTTTTTTGTTACTTATGGGAAAAATACAAGGTACAATTTCCCAAGTATTTAATCTTTTAAACATCAGATTTTTTTCCAGACCTTAATTTGATTTCAATTTAATTATAAAATGATTCCGTCAAGGGATTTAGTACTGTGGATTAAACTCTTTTGGTCCTGAATTATCTTTGAAATAATATAACATGGACTTTTGAAACTTTCCATAATTAACTTTCCTTTTAGCTGTACTTCAGCATTTTGTTTCTGTTTACCTGCTGTTCTCCCTCTGCTTGTCCTGTCTGCCCAGAGATCTATCAGTATTGAAAGTAGATTGCCTTCACTCCTTTTGAGAACAATGGGAAATTGTGCCACTCTGAAAGAGGGCATCTAAAATGATGGCTGTCACAATTGTCTGTTGAAAATGATACAGATGACATCCATTTTAAAAGAGTGCTGTTCTCTAGAGAGTTCTCTGAACTAGCATATTCTTCAGCCTCTTTTTTGGAGAGAGAAACTTCAAGGTCATCACAGAGAAGTTTTTAATGGGTGTGTGTCTATATAGGTGGGGAGAACAGAAGTTAATTGGAAACTGGTATAAATTCTGGCTGCTCTGCACTTCACTAGTGTTATAAATATAGAAATAACTGGCTTGTATGGTATACTGCTATCCTGAGGAAAAGTTGTTGTTGTTGTCTTTTAAAGTTGATGCTAAGTATTTTCCAATCGTTATATATATTCCACATAGCTCTTTTTCTGTGTTCCTTGCATAGTATTTCTAATGACATTTTAATTAAAAACGGATATTACCAGACAGTTCTTAAAGTTGAGAACACTAATTTTAACGAAAATTGTATTTTAACTTTTTAAAAATAAACCATTAACAACTCAGGAAACTCAAGTGTATGCTTTAGACTTAGTCTGAGCTAAGACGTAGATATGCACATATATGGCACCCCAAAAACTTAAATATGTTTTGTTTTGACACAGTGAGGGAAAAATAATTTAATTTAGGATACAAATGTAGATAGTGCTGTTATGAGACGGGTGGGTAGTTTTGAATTCCACAGCAAATTATACTTTCTGTCCCAGTTTAGGTAGCTGCAGGCTCATCCGCACATATCAGTTTAAACAAAGTACCTCTTGAAAATTCTGTAGCAGTCTTCCTTACTATTGTTGCTGCTTTTGAAATGGAGAGAAGTGTTCATGTTAAATGATGCACTCATAAGTTTTTTGTCTTTTTTCTAAAAGTGATAACATTGTAATAATGTATTTTGTAGTTCAATGAAGTTATACTTTTATGCAAAATAATGCTTATATGTACATTCACAAAATAAATTTTGAAGGAATTTTTCTTTTTTTTCTGTTTTTATTTTAGGTTTTATATGAGCAGTTCAAGTTTTTCTTGAACCTCTATTTTCTCGTCGTGTCGTGCTCACAGTTTGTACCAGCATTGAAAATAGGCTACCTGTACACCTACTGGGCTCCTCTGGTAAACAGCAAAATGATGAAAAGCAGCTTGATGTTAAAAATCTGGTTTTTATTTTAGAAAACACATATCCATAATCCATACAAAAGTTTTCCAGCTGAGTGTTGTAAAATTGTTTTTTCATACCCATCCTCCAATGTGGAAAAGAACATAATTTGATTTTAAAAGTAGGCTTCACAGTTTCTAGCCCATTGAAACTCTGCAACTCCTATTTTAAACATCCTAATCTACCATCTGTCTGAAAGGAAGTACTATTGACTTAGCTACTAAAATATGAAACGGGAACAACAGTTTTGTTTACAAAATAACCTTCTCTACTTAAATGATTTTGTGCTTTAAATTCTTTAAATTCCTCCATTCCTTCTGTTTTTTTTCTCTTCCATGGCAACTGAAGGCAAACTTTTTTGTCAGTGTAGAGCCTGGACTCAGGGCTGCCTCCCAGGAATAATTATTTAGAGTTCTCTGCCACCAGATTTTAGAGACTAGAATTCGGGTTTCTGTTTGTAGCAGGACCTATCATGATGATGATAATAATGTATAAGAAATTAAATTGATCAGGTTGCAAGAGAACTAGGCTCACAATATGCATGTGGGCAAAATGTCCAATGGAGATGATAAAAAAAAAAAAGAAGAAAGTACTGTAAGGAATTTCCATTCTTAAACCAGCCATTTTTATTTAGTACCCAACTGTCAGTACTAGGCAGAGAAGTTAAGGGATTACAATCCCTTTCTCTCAAGGAGGGCTTTGTGTGTCTTCTCCCTTTTTCCAGCCTTTGGAGAGTGCCTCAGGAGCTTATAAAAGTGGTTCCTTTTTTTTTCTTGGTGCTGAAGTTCTCAACCTAATGTTTGCAGGGTTATTATATGTGTTGTTTGACCATAGGAATAGAAATTTTGTCCCCAGGTAAAGGGAACTACTCACGGGACTTTTTTAAAGAGAGAACATAATATTTTGGCCTTCTAAATCAAGTGATCTTCCATTGCTTTCAGTGGAAAATTATGTTAGGGCTTCCTAAGATGCCTGTCATCAAAGATCCTTTAAATATAATGAAGATTCTCTGAAGTTGAGGGTTGGTTTAAGGTGCCATCCATGTTTCTCAAAATTAATGTACAGGTTAGGGAATCTGTATCTATAAAGAGGAAAACAAATCTGTTTGGTAACTTGAGAAAGATCCCTAAGGTTTATAAGGAAGTGGCCAAGGTGGGTTACTTCTTTCTTGGTGTTTAGATTCATACAATTCATGTACAG
>NW_017728992.1:68665334-68672367 GCF_001723915.1 Gavialis gangeticus | reverse complement strand
AACAGATGCCTGTCATCAAAGATCCT
This sequence comes from Gavialis gangeticus, assembly GCF_001723915.1. Taxonomy (NCBI): domain Eukaryota; kingdom Metazoa; phylum Chordata; order Crocodylia; family Gavialidae; genus Gavialis; species Gavialis gangeticus. Next base: position 68,672,341 of record NW_017728992.1, on the reverse strand, counting down.
TTAAATATAATGAAGATTCTCTGAAGTTGAGGGTTGGTTTAAGGTGCCATCCATGTTTCTCAAAATTAATGTACAGGTTAGGGAATCTGTATCTATAAAGAGGAAAACAAATCTGTTTGGTAACTTGAGAAAGATCCCTAAGGTTTATAAGGAAGTGGCCAAGGTGGGTTACTTCTTTCTTGGTGTTTAGATTCATACAATTCATGTACAGTCAAAGGACTTCATCACCCTGCTAAGAGAATGCTATAGTCTCTTTATAGGATGCAGCCATCCCATCTGAAGATGTATTCCTTAGACAAGAGATTGATATTCATGTAAAATGTTGATGCTGTTCTCTAAATCCTGGAAGTATTGAATACAGACCACTGTGAGGCCATTTCAAAACCCCTATGTGGAAAATGTAGTTCAAAATTAGTATGTCAGTTCTTGAACTAATAGATGGAGTATAAAGTCCATTACAAGCTAGTAAGCAATCTTAAGCACTTCTCAGAAACATAGCCTTGGTCATGTTCTGTGCAGAAACTTCCATTCTGCCTCTTGAGTTTTAAAGGCGATGAAAAGATCAGAGTCAGTTGACTCAGCAGGAAGGGGGAGGTTGGTCTGGTCAACCTTTCAGAGCATTACAAGACAAAAGGAAAACATGCCAGTTAATCTGTACCTATCCAGATCCAGTTAGGAAACCTGAAGTCACTGTGTGAAGAGGTGACACCCTAGAAGTAAGATGTGCTGATTCGTTTATGCTCCCTTCCTTCCTCAAAACCATTGAGGTGAAGATGGTGAAGAACGTTTTAGAGAAATAGGCTACAATAGTCTCCTTTTCATTAACTCTCTGGTTCTCACGCCTAATTCAGATATAAAAGGAACTTTTCCCAAGTTAGAAATACAGAAAGGATATCCTGTATCAAGATCCAGTGCTGCTAAAGTTATCAGCTGGAAAGCTATAAGAAGAAAGTACAGTCATTCAGGTATTTTAGGGATGCAAAACCCCTTCAGAGATACTCAAGAATAAAATCCATGTTTATTTTAATGACATCCTGCAGCTGATGGTACAAGCCATGCATCAGAGCAAAATCAGTTGAGGAACATTCTCAAGTTTCTGTGATGTGCTCTGACCTTGGATCCCACCACTAACATTTTGGAAAGATGACGGGTCAGAGATTGCAAATATTGCACCACGAGAAACCAGAAAACCTCTAATCAATATCACACAAGGTTTCGAAGGATTAAGCCTCTCCCCAGTCCTCCAGTAATATGTTTGTTTCTGCCATACTGTTGAGCTGTGCATTAAGTCAGAAATCGCCTTTCTTGCTTTTATGCTTGGCATAAGCCCACCTTGTTTTAGTGAAAGTATCTGGCTCACCTGTTACTGCCTCAAGTCGGAGGGATATTGTAGTTTGGCATGGTTTCTATGTTATCAGGGCCTCTTAGTTCTTCAAACTGATTTAGACTTCTTTCTCAAGATCACTAAAATCTTGTTTATAAGAAAAAGAGTTATTGTTATGATCCTGTCTGAATCCAAGCAGGCTAAGAAGGTAGAAGTCCTAAATGTGATAAAAAGTGTTTGTTTTTTTAAAATATATATCTATATATAAATAAATACCAAGAGCATTTAAGCCTCTGGTACAACTCTTTCTCTGTACATTATTCTTTGTTGTGGGCTATAAGCTACTGTGTGGTGGTCCATCCTTATGTCAAAGCACTCTAGAATTGATACATCCTCTCAAATTGTATTGGTAAATGAGTATTAAAGAATGTTGCACTTTCTGAAGTGGCTTTCCAATTTCTACACAGCTCAACTGAACCTTTCTTTCAGGGTGTTTAATTCCTTTTTATATGAAAACAGTCCCTTACAGAGGGCCTATGTGAGAAAAAAGTCCTGTGAATAGTCTTTCTAGAATCCTTCGCGTCAGTCTGATTTTCTTGTGGAGTATTATGCTCTGTTCAGAGTTCTGTACATTCTTTTCCTCCTTGTTAAGTAAATTTAAAAAGTAGTGTTCATCCAAGAAATCATTAAACCTCTTTTTGCTTGGACTGCAGGTAGCCTTAGGCTGCTTACATGCATGAAAAACAAAACAAAACAAAACATCATTTTACTTTAAGCTCCGTGCGCCCCCGCACCGAGCACAGCACATGCCCAGAAGAGGCATTGCCTTGGACCTGGCTCATCCAACATCTGTATAGATTGGGTGCTTCAGTGGGGCTTTTATCTAATATATGATTGAATCAGCTTTAGATAAAAGCACCAAAAAGCCCTGCTGAGGCACCCGATCTATATAGACCCTGTGGAGCCAAGTCAAACAAATGTGCTTCCTCTTTTGGTAAAGTGCTGTTTTGTGTGGGTTTTTTTCACATCTCTCACCACCCTTAGTTAATTTGCCTTTAATATTAAATATACTAATATTCAGATTTGGAATCTTTCATTCTGCAGAGATTTTTTTTGAGGGTTGGACCTAATCACAGGCTTGGAGTCTAGAAACAGGTATGCCTCCAGTTGCTATGGAATGAAGGATACTCCACTGTGAAGACTGTCATTCTCTCCTCTGGAGAGAGACCATTAATAAGCAAGAAGATTTATTTTCAATGTTCTAGATAGCTGTTTTTTAAAGGAAAGACCTACTTTCAGTAATTTTTGTTCTAGTTCATGCTACTGAAGGGAGACTTCTAGTAGTAGCTTAAAAAGAGTAAACAAGGGTTATTTTTTTCTTAAGCTATTTTTACTTGTTAACATTAAAATACAGGAAAATTGTCCTAATCATTGAGTAGTTCAGTATTGTTTTTTGCTGCAATAGAAGACCAAACTTGAGAGTCAGAAACTGACTTCTGTTTGCTTTTGCAACTGACTTTGTGCAGTCTCACTGGTCAAACAAAAACTGACATTCTTTGCTGATTGGAAGCGACATACAGTCCTAAAGTTAAATATGTATAGCAAATTACCTCCATTTTCTTCTTTGTGAAGAACTGCATCTTGGCATACTCTTATGAGGTCTAATAATTTTCAAAAAATGGCATGGAGGATTAATTTAGTAGATTTATTTAAAAGGCAGTAATCTTTTCTAAATTACATACTACATCAAAAAGTTTTGCCTTCTGACACGTTTTTATTGATGTGATTTGGTAATACTTAACTGGAATATGTCAAGGAATGAAAACGGTTTTGGATGTTTTCACCTTGTCTTACATTTTCATTAGTAGCCTTTCTAAAAGAAGGATGAACTGCATTGAAGGCAAGTGTTTAAAAAGAAGTCTCCCAGCTGCCCCAAAATGCATTCCTCACACATTATCTTTTCTACTGTTATGTTCCTCTTCTGTATTTTATTAAAGTATCTTTCTCATTTTGGGAAATATGAGTCGTATCATTATATTTTTAACAGGGATTTGTTTTGGCTGTCACAGTGGCGCGGGAGGCTGTTGATGAATTTCGGCGCTACCAGCGGGACAAGGAAATGAATTCACAGTTGTATAGCAAGTTGACAGTACGAGGTTGGCAAAAACATTTTTGTATGAATCCTTTTGAATAGTATTCTCTAGTCCACTTTCTTTCTCTTTGTATTTTTATTTGCAAATCATTTCAGTCCAATAACTGTTGATAGATTAAAAAAAAATTCTAGTTGAATTGAATTCCATATAGAATGAAAAGATATGTGGGTAAGCTAAACAATCTTAGCTCTGTGAGATGCATAAAGCGTGGAAAAAATGTCTCAGAAATTTCCTGAAACCTATTAAGTTCTCATGCATTATCTGTCTTTTTAATTGCTGAGGAGTGGGAAATGCTCTTTTTAAAGTACACTGTTAGTATTGCTACTATTTTAAAGTGCAGTTCTTCTCTGAAATCACTATATTAAGGAGCAGCAAATCTACAGCATAGTATATGAATGTAAGAAATAGTGGATGATTAATAAAAATATACAGTGTCTCATGAAAATTTGCTAGTTCTACTTTTTGGAGAGCTGTACCTGTGCTTCTAATAAGGGAGCAAGAATTATATGGGAGGTAGCTCTTGGCATTCTAAAACTAGAAATACATGATCTCATGATGGGAACAGAACTTGATTTTTTTAAGGAATGCTTGTCTGTTTAATCACCTAAAGTCTTTTAAGCATGCTTACAATACAGTGCATGTAGGAGAACTGACTAGGTGACGCATCTTATTGGGACTTAATAAATCCTTGGATAGACTTTTTTCAGAAAGATTCTTAAAAAAAAAATAAGTAGTCATAAGGTTAACAAGATCAATTAGAAAAAATGTGTTCAGCATGATTGTCAAGTGAGAGTTAAGGTTATGACAGAAAATGTTCCGTCTGCTGGATACCTTAAAAAGTATGGGAGTAAACGAGGGAAAAAGACATATGCATTGCTTTGTACCTTTATGTAGCCTGTAATACACTCCAATATTCTGTAAACTTTTCCTTTGGTCTCCAGCACGTCACAGAAACAATGTCCGGGCTTTGTCAGACTTGCATTCTAGTGCAAAACTTAAGTGACTTTCTGCGTTTTATATCTATTATAGAGTTTATTGTTAAAGTTTTGTATTAGAATAAAAGTGTGTCCATCAACAGTGTTGTAGACAGTGCTGAGTTATATGTTTTCCTTTTAAGGTTTTGGGTAAATGGTGTTTCTTCTTTAACTGTTAAATGTAATTTTTGTTTGCAAATTCCTGATTTGTTAAACAAATCTTTGGTACCTAAAAAATAGTTTCCACAGCATCAGGGAAAGAGCAGAGACCACCTGTCTCTAAATCAGAGAGGAAAACTCTGAAGGTGCTTCTCACTCTGAAGACTGAGAAACTGTAGCATGTCTGAGAAAATATTTTTCTGTGACATTGTTTCCTCATTTAAAAGCGACTGAAAGTAAGTAAACCAAGAGCAATACTCCATGGTCAGCATGTCAGCTTGAGGAAGCTCTACATGAAAGAAATGCTGTAACCCTCACCTTTTGAAGCAGCCTATAGACATCCATTAGAGTTTTTTGAAATTAGCCTTGGTCCCTTCAAACCATAAAGTATCTGCTAGCCTTTTTTTTTTTTTTTTTTTTTTAGAGATCAAGAGATCTTGACGCATGATTTCATGTTTGGTTACACAACTGTTTACACAGCAATAATAGAGTGTTTTTCATTTGGAATCCTGGATTTTATCCTTGACAATGTGGAAGTACAAACTGGTTTAAATGCTGGAAGTACTATGGTACATACATTAAAAGGCATGTTAGAGATCTGAGTTCTGTGCCTACTGTGATCTTGCATAGAAAAGAGGAAGTGCTTTCAGGAACTCCACCTAATGACTGTCTTCATTGAGAGTAGTGAATTGCATAAGTAAAATCAATAGCACTTAGTTTTGAACTCTGAGTCTTTGCCTCTGTACTTCATGCAACTTTTCACTAGACTATGGGGGCTCTTGAAGGTAAAGTTTATAGCTTTAGCTTGAAGCAAGTAAGTTGTATTTGCATGCCTCAGATTTTCTCTCAAATTAAATGTTGGTATGACCACCTTGGCATGCATATTTTCCAATAGAGACTTAAACTCTAAGGACAAGCACTACTAATGTGTTATATATAATATTCCAGCAATTGGTACATGAAAAGAACAACAATTGGGTCAAATAGCAGGTCTCAGATTAGTTTATTTTTGTATCCCTTTTAAAGAAAACTAAAATAGTTCAATTAGTTATATATGGGGGGATTTTTAACCTTGCTCCTTCTGTATGAATTTACTTTTCGTCAAACCACTCTGAGAAAATCATTGTATTTAGTTTATGTTCTGTATTAGTTTTTGTGAATTCAGTGATTGATTGATTGATTGATTGATTGATTGATTTTTACAAAATAGAGGTCAAAAGCTCCTGTTTAAATTAAACTGTATGACAGTCTTATTGTGATGGAATTCCTAAGTGAAAACATGTTTCAGTCATGGAAATACTTCCTTGTGACATTGAACTGAAAAAATTAGGACAGCTTGGTTTTGACCCAAAACCATAATAAAAAGAGGCACAATAGAAGTATGGGAAAAAAGAAAAAGAGAATAGAGAGGTTAAATCCTTTTTGCCTTCTCTTGTAATACATGGACAAGTAGACTTCCATGAAATGCAATAAAGTTTTTGTTGCTGGGGGATTTTTTTTTTGGGTGGGGGGGGAGTGGGTTAGCTGTCTTTAAGTTTCTGAAAAGAATACAGTCTCTGGATGTCATTGTTGCAAGAAATAAAGATTAAAATTTCAGCAGGATTTTAAAAGGGTTAGGAATTTATATAAACAGTGAGAAAATTAAATTTGCATAGGTGTAAATTAGAATATTGGCCATAATTTATGAGAAGGGAAAAAAATCCAGTGTTCATTTTTATAATCTTAGCTAAGGATGACCAACCTGGGGTAAAATATTTTTTTTACTTCATGAATGGAACAGATTTGATATTCATCTCATTAGAAACCAGTAAAACCAAGAAATTGTTTCCACTTTCAGATAGTCACTTTCAGAGCAGAACTGCACTTTAAAAATACTTTACACTTAGCATGTTTCATCCAACCACCTCAAAGGACTCTCAAAACCTTTAAGCTTTGTACTTGCCCTTGCAGTAGGCATTAATGATATCTTTGTCATTTCAAAGATGGGAAAACAGAGGTACAGAGAGGTTAAGCAGTTTTTTCTGTGCTTTTTGTAAGTTGATAGGAAATCTGGGAATTTATGAAGTTAGCCTAGTTTCCTGATGTATACACTCTCTCCATCCCTTGTTTACCTTTTTATGTTGTCATCTTATTTAGCAGTTGTGTTGTGTTGCTGTCTGCAGTTTCCTCCAGGTTTTAGAACACCAAAGAAGAGGCTACTATATGATGCAATAGTCATAAGTACTTCTCTGAAAGGCTATGATGATGGGCTAGGCCTGTAAGCCATAATAATTTTGTACAGTGCTATCATAGGCAAATGTCTTCTGCTTTCAGTATCTGTCAGTGAGACAGCTTTCTGTACCTTTAACTAATTTTTAAATCTTGACTCATAACATCTCAGGGATGATCTACCCTGTT
>NW_017728992.1:68654068-68660334 GCF_001723915.1 Gavialis gangeticus | reverse complement strand
TCTTTCAGAGCTGTGCAGTGTGACTTAGTTTGGGGCCATTTTTTATTTCTGATCCTTGGTGCATTATAATAATTACTGTGCTTTCAGCAGCCCTTGGGGTGCAAATATTGCACAGAAAAATTGAAAAGGAGCAATTTACTTATCTTTCTATTTTATAAGATATATAGAAGAACGAAGTTCACATGTTCTGGGACAAGCAGTTAGGCCCCAGAAACAGACTCAGAAACAGTCAACTCAGGGTATATAAACAAATGTACTTTTTGACTTCTTAAAGGGAAGTGGGAGTTGCCATTCAGGAGTGTACATCAGCTGTTACAACCTAACTGCTATGACTTCATAATCCTGTAGTGATACAGCTTTGCTAAAATTTTATTGCTAGAGACTTATACATGCATAACAGCTTATATCTGTATTCACTGGTATCTGTACAATTATTATGTCCGTTTATACCATAAGTATCTCCCAAGGTCACCATTAAGAGAGGTAGGTGTTCAGAAGCATATAGAGCAGGGGTGTGAAAAAATCTGGCCGTGGACCAAATGAATCATGAATTTCATGGGTCAAATGAATTGTGCACATGAGCAGCATATGCAGTGTGGGTCCTGGTCCAGCTGGAGTGGGCACCAGATCCAGCATCCGGGGGATCTACAGACTGGGTTGCATCCCAGACCAGCTGGAGCTGGCACTGCTGGCAGCTTGTGGCCCAGAGTGAGCATCTCATGTCCTGGATCTGGCATGGGTGGAAGAGGGGAGTCCTAGACTGGCCCAGGGGCTGGATGATGTGGCTCCATGGGCAATATCTTTGACATCTCTCATCTAGAGTCAGAGCAGTTAGCTCAAGTAAAGAAGCAGAGAGAGATGCCTCTTCCATTGCTTCTTTAGGAGAGCTTTGAGAAGCAGATCATAAACAATCCAGCTGGAAAAGATGCAGCATTTATTTAATCTCTTTGAGCTGCCTCTTCTTCAAGAGTGGCCAGCCTTGGTCTACCATGTTCCTTTCCTAGATGGGTCTCCACTCAATATTGTTGTTATGAGCTCAAACCTTTCAAGCAAAACAAATCAAGAAGAGGTTTAAAAAGTCAGGAAAATGTTTCTACCTTCTAAGAGAAGAGCCAGCTGCTTTAATTAGAAGAAAATTTAGTTAGAAACAAATTGAAGTCAAAGTGATTGTTCCAGAATGTTCGAGACAACCCTCAGAAGTCTTTATAGGATTAGTTCTTCCCTTGGACAGTCCTGAAAAACAAAAGATGGGGAGATACTTGTTAAGAAAGGGGCTAAAATGATTAGTTCCTTTTCGATAGGTTTCAGATAAGAACAACAAAGTCTTTTTGCATGCTCTATCCCTTGAGGATGAAATTAGGCCCTAATAGGCACTTTTTTGCAGACGGTTTCTGTGAGATTTACTAGTCTGACCTACTTATTTTGCTCAAAGACAATGTGCAACCCTGGGCATGTCTACATGTTCATTAATATGCCTTTGCTACTGTGCATTAAGTTTAGTTCTTCTAATATGAGGTACTAGATAAAGGTGCAGTAGCTGCACTAATGCAGCTGTATTGCGCACTAGGAAAGGTAAACTTTTTTTGTGGTGCCTAACATGCAATAGACTAATTCTACTCCACATTAGCATGGTTTTTGCTGTGACACGCTAATGCACAGTAGAACAGTCAACTGTGCCATTAAGGCATTTCGTGTAGATGTGCCCCCTGTTCACTTCATGAGGGGCACAGCTACTCCATAATAAGGTGGATTTCTGATAGGTTTCACAACTGGGCTGATTTTAAAAGAACGACTTTGAGAGGGAGATTGATATTGACTGTATAAGCAGGGTCCACTGTTTTCTGACAGGCCAAGAGAAACCTGGAAGGTTTTATTGTTTCTCCACCTGTGGAGGGTTTAGAAAATGTAAATCATTCATCTCAAAGCTGGGGTGCATCCCTATCGCATCATTTGTATTTAAGTGCTTCTTAGAACCCCTGATTGCTCACCCAAGACTGCAATGTAAATTGTTGTCTTCTGGTACTTGGGCAGTGGGCTTGCAAAGCAGCTGCCAGTGGCATTCGGTCACTACAAGGCAAAGTTATTTGGAGAGCCCATAAACAGAGTGATCGATATTTGGAAAACATTGGGTAACTCTTTATTCTTGTTCTGCAAGGGCTAGAGCAGCCTGGGATTTTCTTTCATTGCTTAGAAATCCTAGGGTACAGACAGACAAATCACTTGAACCATTCTACGAATGTCAGTGATGGAGAACCAGTTCACAGGTGTCCTAGTTCAGAGGTGTCTGCAGGTACACTGCCAAGGGGTCTAAGTAGAATAGTCACCTTTAGGGCACTGCAGTTCTATCAGACTGTGCCCAAGGGTATTAGTGAATATCCAGCTTAGCATGCCTCCCAGTGCTAAACACCCATTTCCCTCGTATTCCCAGAGCAAGGGAATACTTCTGTGGCTGGATGTCAAGAAGGAAGACAACGACTTCAGTTGCCCACAGTCGCAATGTTTCTGATCCCCCTTTTCACTAACACAGAGTTCAATAAAGACCGTTCCTGCAGTATAACAAAATCTGTCTGGTGGTACTCTCACTCAGGTATCTGGGCATATGTGTGCTGGTTGGGGGGGGGGAAGGTCCTTGACCTTCCCGTGCTTCTGGGTTCCCAAGATGCACCCTAGGATTGCCATAGCTTTTATGGCTTTTAAAGAGCATTTTCCCCAAGCCACTCACCAGTCTAATTCAGTTCTTGGCAATGCACCAGTGTTTGGTTCATCATGGGCTGAGGGGTAGAAGGGTAGCCATTTGGTTGTGGGGGCCTACCTGGCTTCCTGCTTTTCCTTCCTGGGGTGCTGGATGCTGTGGGGGGCTACCAAGGTCTCCACACCAGTTGCCAGGCATGGACTGAAACTGATCAGCAGCCTGAGGAACCATACTGTTTAAAAAACACAGAAATATTAGGCAGTGTCCCAGAGTATCTACCACCAGGTCAAGTGCAGGGAATATAGGTTGAGGCAGTTTTGGTTGCATGCCAGAGTAGCCAGTTGCCATCTGGGGTTTGAGGCAGGGGTTGGGGGTCGAAGAGAGATGCAGTGTAGAATGAGTGGAAAACTGATCCAGATGCTAGCCATGGAAAACTTGGTGTCCACACATAACACTGAGCAGGGGCAAGGAAGACGAGTGCAAAATTAATATTTGACTATTCAGTTATACTTTTGAAACACTCCATGAGGTTTAACACTTTCTAAATTGGTTTATGCATCTGGATGCTTGTGGTTTAAACCACATTTAAACCAATCTAAGTCTGCACCCCTACTGTTTGCTTGTGGATGTTAAATAATTTTTAACAGAGTTAGTATATATGATTATTGTATTGTGAATTAATAGCGTGGAATGAGGTGCTAACTAACTCTTTAAGATATGCATTTTCCTAGTCTAGAGAGTTGTAAACCTTTCAAGACTGAGTGCTCTTTTTTTGATTCATTGTGTCCTAGCTACAAAGGACAAGGATGCTATATGACTTCATTACCCTGGTGGCCCAAGACCTAGTATATAGGAAGCCCACAGAGTAAAGACCTTTATTCCTCTTTTCCAGAATTAAAGTATATTCCTTGGGGGCAAATGTCCTGTATGGGGGAGTGTGGCTTGTCTTTCATTTTTGCTGTCATTAAATCAGGTATTTTTTGTCCAACTGTATAGTTGGAAGAACTGTTAAACACTTTTAATGTGCAGAGACATCCAAAGATGTCTGCTACTACTGCTGCTCCTAACTTTGCCAAGAAATAGTGAAGTACTATTCCCTTTCTGCTATGTAGAACCATTTGGGGCAAAAGAAAACTGTTGAAAATCAAGTCAGTTTCATCCTGCTTGGGAAATCTAGCAGCAACAGCAGTGGTGGCTATTGGAGTTTATTTATATAGGGAGGAAGACTAAATTATGAAGGACCTATTTTTCTCCCCTTCCTTGCAGCAGGACGTGAGGTGAGTAAGAATAGCAAAGACCTAATGTTCCATTGTCTGAAAGGGGAGGCAGTGGACAGGAGAAAATATAGGAAGTAGCATCTCCCCGTAGGTTTACATAGATTAGTTTATTGGGTAAACAGATTTCCAGAGGTAGAATGAAACTCAGTATCTCAAATGGGGTCTCACTAACAGGATTCTAGCTGAAAATCCTGCAGGATCTCTTGATTCTAAAGCTTACTTGTGTGTGGCCACTTCCTATTCTTTACACATATATTCTAATTAAGTTGAGACAGATTTATAGACGTCTAGGGTTTGGTTTTGTTTAGTTTTTTCCAAATGGTGAACATTCCTTAACTACTCCATTTGGGAGTGGTGATATCAGTGGCTAAGAGAATGAGGCATGGTCATATCAGAAATGTGCATGTTCTCAGAGCATGTAGCATTTAAAGCATCATGAGCAACAAGTTGTATAACCACATGCTCATATCACTGTGCTACTTTCAGAGAACAGTTACTATTCTGTCAACTCCTTGTATTTACACATTAGTAAATCAATTTCTTTCTCTTTGTAGCTTATACCCATTTTGTTTACCTTTTGTTTCTTAGGTTCTTTAGTATGAAATACTTGTTGGTGCATATGCAGTATTTATTAGTTTTTCAGATCATTGAAATTCACTTCAAAAGTCTTTATCTTGTGAGTATAATGAATTGCTATAGACACTTATTTCAGTCTTCTAGTTCTGCATAATTCTGCATATTGCTTTAGGCAAAAGGCTTGCGCCTTGGTGGACTATAAAGTCTGGATGTGCAGCCACTTCTGACAGCTTTGGACTTTTTATTGGTAATTACACAGATGGTGAAGAATGTTTTAGCTAGTAAGATGTTTTTAGAGAAAAAATAGTTTGCAAAAATAATTTATGCAGTGAATAACATTCAGTGTTTTTACTCTAAATGTGTCTTTGCTAAGATGTAATATTGCATTATTTTAATGTTCTCTGAATTGGTATCTAATGACTTTTGCTTCTGACAGACTAAAGAAATCAGTGTTTGTAAATGTTTAAAATTTTTAAACTACTATTTTTTTTTTTTACTGGCGCATGCTTTATTAATATCTTTTAACAGAATGCTGTTATCCTACCTGTCATTCAAAGTCATTCTGTAGAAATAATTGTGTGATCCACAGATAAAAGATTACACGTGCTTTCTTGAAAATACTGAAAATATAAAAGTTTAAATGTATAATTAGTATGCCTAGGAAACCAAATACAATACTGTTTAATAATAATATTATCTTAACATATTAATCCTGAGCTGAAGCTCTAGGCAATTTATACTCTCTGATTAGGGTAGTTCCCTTAGTTGAAATTCCCAGTTTGATTTATGAGGCCTAGAATCTAATAAGATGTAAGGCCCTTCCCTACATACCTTTGTTAAACCTCCATGTTGCCTGCTTTATACAATACCACAGGCTAACTTTTTTACCTCCTTTTTTACCTCTGAGGCTTTTTGGTTTTTGATTCATTTTTGGGTACTATTATAATATAACTTAATGGAGATTCAGTACCTTGAACTGTATGAAGGTGATATTAGTACCAATTTGAAAGGTGTCTTTGGATACTTTGGGGCAGAGATGGCATGACAGCTACAACACCAATCATTTTAAATATACTTTAATTAGCATAGTTACATTTGAAATTTTGACCGTGGTTATTAAGATTTTGTTTATATACTGCCAGATTTGAAGGCAGCCAGTTGTGATACAAATGGGAAAATTCAAAGAAGAAACAGAAACAAGAAAGTAAATAAAGAACAAAACCTGTATTTGAAGATCTTGATGATAAAGGATCTGAAGAAGTACCTCAACAGTAGTAACTCTGTGACAAGAAAAAGGCTAGTACTAGACTGATGTGGGAGGGTGTCCATAGGTCAGGATTATAGTACATTGACAGAGTTGTAATGGCCAGATTTGCCCATAATTAAAGGCATTTGTATTACTTAATTTTCTTGAAAACACTAAGTTCATTCTTTTAAAAAGGAAAATAATTTATTACCAAATAGCAATTCAAGTATGTTTTGAAAGGGTTTGAGTATATGGAAACATGCATTTAGCACAGTTTCACAGAATTAGGTTTCATTTTCAATCTGCATTCCTCAGACCAAGATAATTCACATGCAAAAATGGCTAATGCATTTTAAGAGGCATTTACCATACTAATGGATTGTCAAATGTTTCTTTTAGTGGTTGACTCTTTGCTGGTGCCTGTTACTGGTCTGGAAATAAAAAATGCTGCGCTGTGCTAAGGATCAGTTGCAAA
>NW_017728992.1:68648291-68649068 GCF_001723915.1 Gavialis gangeticus | reverse complement strand
TGGTTGACCTTCAGTGCTGCTAAGAGTTTATTCAGACTAAAATTATTGTGAGATGGACACTAATTTTAATTTTAGTCACTGTTGTCTTGAAGTTCCTGCTGCGCTCTTTGATTAATGCTTCTTGGCTACTGCTTCTTCGTTTCCATCTTCTGCTCCGTCAGAGGTTGCTTTTTTCTTGTCATGGGTTCTTCTCTACAAGAAGTTTCATTGTGAAGATGTGAATATTTTTAAATTTAAACTTTAAGGTAATCAGTGTTACAGACTTAGTCAAATGATTTGTCTAATCAGTTAATAATGAAATCTAGCATTCATAAATAGGAGTGTACTCAGCCCTAAGAAGTCTTAACTTTCTTCTCAGATGTTTAAACATTTTGCAAAGGCTGATGCCATGCAAAATTAGTCTCATATTCAATAGATACTTAAGTGATGTTTGCTCATTTATTACTAATTAGACTGGCACCAATTACTGTTTAATTTTTAATACCTACCATGTACAATAAATAAGGATTACAGATGAATAAAGATTGGGAAACTAGAATTTCTTTTAGCTTCAATTTTGTCTTCATCTTTGTTTCCTCTTGTTTCATTTATCAGTATAACTTACATTATTATGCAAAAATGAAACAACTTTCATTAGTAATCTACCATAAAAGACTGACTACCAAGTACAGAAATATTATGAATATTTCTGATTTATAGTTTAAAAAAACTCATTTGGTTTTAGAGTTCTTTTTTTGTTGTATATGAATGTTATTCAATCCTGGCCTATAAAATTTT
>NW_017728992.1:68639912-68643291 GCF_001723915.1 Gavialis gangeticus | reverse complement strand
GTTGTATATGAATGTTATTCAATCCTGGCCTATAAAATTTTTTTTTATCTAACTGAAAAGGTAAAAATACTATTGACTCTTTATAAGATACATAATAGCTTTTCAAAATACTTCCAAATTTCAAAGGAGAAGCAAATGCATTATTATGTAGGTTTCTAGTGCAGTTCTTGAAGACATGTATATGTAGTTTCCTCTTTAGTTAAGGATTCCTTAATTTGATACTGGTAGTATGTTTCTTACTTTATGCATATATCTGTATATGTTTAATTCTCTTTAGGAAAGAAGCAGTGATTTGAGCGCAGGGCTGGGATTTAAGACTTCTGAATTCTAATTCAAGCCCATCAGTGGCTCAGTTTGAGGCTTGGGGCAAGTCACTTAACCTCTCTGTCTCAGTTTTTCCACTCATCAAATGGTTTTTAATAAAATGTACCTGTTTTGTTGGTTTGTTTGAGGCTTCATTAGTTAATGTTTGTAAAGTGCTTTTTAAGATTTAATTTGCTGCATAAATGCTGTGAGTATCTTTTGAAAATGAATTTGGTATTCATAGCAATTTTTTAACCGACATCTGCAAAGTGAAGTTTTATAACTTCAGACAAGTTAAACATAGAGAGCTGCAATGCAAATTTCCTGATCTAGGAATCCTCCTGAGGTCAGAGAGTATTTTGTTCCCTATACCCATTGAAACCTTGATTTCATTCCTCCAATATGACTTGCCAATAATGGTGTCAATTAATGCCAGTTGCATCAGTGACTTCTTTGTGAATGTATAAAGTTACATATTGCTAATTGGGCTGTGACTAACAGCTCACTTCAGTTAAAGCACTCCAGAGCAGTTCAGGTGTCAATTTCTGAGTTGGCCAGAATTTGAATTGCTGGTGTAACAGAGGAGCTGAAGGGCTCCATATGATTTTTTTCAATACAATTTGAGCCCTATGTTAGTTCAGTAAAATAAATGAGTATCTTTGGCTTTTTACTTCCAGAGCCATGTTGTATCAGTATGATGAATAGTTGTAAAACCATGCATTTTGCATATGTTGTTAGGATGAATAATTCAGTGAGAAATTAAAACAGTTTATAGCTACTTTTGATTACCCTTTTTTAATGGGATCATTTAAATGGGGGGTTATAACATTGTTCTCCCAAAATAATAGTAGTGTCTTAAAGTTTGTATTCTTGTGATGGTATTATTGTTTGCTTAAGTTGATTAAACTTCTTCTTTTCTTTAAGGTAAAGTGCAAGTTAAGAGTTCAGACATACAAGTTGGAGACCTCCTCATAGTGGAAAAGGTTGATGTTTTTTATAAATATATATTTAGCGACTAAAGATGTCAACAGTTAACACTTATGCTCACTGTATCTTTTAAAACCCAGGAAAAATACATTGAAATACTAACTACTTACTGATATTTTTTATTTACTTCAATTTTCTTTGACTAATGCAAATTCTTTTTCTTTGAATGTGATTACATTCATATAAATATTTTTATTTTTATTAATTTTATTTCCTTTTAATGAAAGACTTACTGAGTGAAATTCTATGGGCTGTTAAAGTTCAGAATATATGAACTTAGGTACTTCCCTGCTAGCCTTAAAGCTTTAAATCAAATTTTTCATTCATTTTTTAATTGTTATTCTGTGTCTTGTTTTGGTAAGTGTTTATGGGGAAACTAATTGAGGATGGCAGACCTAAGTTCAAGCTCTGCTTTGTGTAAGGGAAAAATTCCCTTATAATTAAACAGCTGGAGTGTCTGTACCCTAAGCCAGCTCATTTTGTTGGAGCTAGCCCCTAAGAAGGTACTGGGACTTCAAAAGGTAGCTCAACGTTTTCATGTCAGAGGGAAGATCTGTCTTGGGCCTTGCTTAGGCAAGTTAATGTTAGAAAGCTAACTTCCAGGTACCAGAAGATGACTTTCTTCTAACACTTCTTCTGACATGCAGAAAAAGGTATCAACAGTTAAAGCTTACACCTGCTTCTGCTTAAATTGGCAAGTGAAAATGGTAGGTTAGCAAGGTGTTAAACCTTAAGGATAACTACACTTCTTAAAAAAAACTTTACGGGAAATACCCCTCCTTCCCTGGTAGATTTACTTCTGATAAAGGAGTCTAAGACCAGCCTCCAGATTTGGTTTCCGTTCATTCCATTTCAGCTTTGTCTTTCTCTACTACATTTATTCTTATGAGGAAAGTGTTAAGAGGTAGAAATTATTTTCCTTCTTTCAATACTGTATTAGGAATTGTTGTTTCCTTCCTTCATTTTTTCCTTCTCATGGTCAAGAAAAAAATAACCCTTTCTTAAAAATGTATAGCTCAGAATTCAGTTGATTTGACTGGTCTCAATTTAAAATATTTATTTCAATATTTTGGTAAGCCAACCAAATGAAAATTGAATATACCAGTGACTACAACTGGTAAGAAGTACCTCTTTTTGGCCTTCCTTTCAAAGTTTTAGCTCAATATGTGACAGCGGTAGTGCAGTAGTTAAAATCTGAAGGTATTACCACCTACACCTCCAGCTTTCTAAGATGTTATTCTTCATGAGATATTTAGTCAGTCGTTCAGATATTCAGTTACTAAGTCTTCCCTTAGAGCTTGAAAATAAACTGCAGGAAGTGCATATTTGATTTGACTTAGAATCTTGAATATCTAAAGGCTTTTTTGGACTCCAAACCTTCAGAGAGAGAGAGAGAGAGGCTCCTGATATTTATAAAAACTAATATGTATATCACACACTACTAGCAGGCTAAGCAACTTGCTTATAGCCTCCTAAATAGTTATGTAGTTACATAAGCACAGCTCTGGGTATGTACCAGTAAAGTAGTGCTTGAATTGGGTGTGATATACCATTGCCTAGCACATCTCAGGATGGTGCAGACATGCCCGTTAAGTTTGGCAGTGACATATCACTAAACTGTTTTGTTTTGGGCTTTGTACTGACAGCAGTCAAATGAGAGAGTTAGAAGTTTATTTAATCAATACAATGAGACAATCTGGCTTTAAAGGGTGCCAATACATGAGCCAGGAGGCTGCTCTGACATGCTGTAATTACAGTGTGTCAGAGCAGACTCGATTAATCAAGTCCACACTCCAGCCAGCCTCTTCATCTTGTGTATCAGCACCCCTACACTTCAGAATGGCAGTGGGGGTGCTTCAACTAAAACTTGTTCAACAAGCTTTAGATAAAGAGCTCCCGCCACCATTTTTGAAGTGCAGGGACACTGAAACACAAGATGCTCCAGGCACTTTAATTAGAGTGGTTCTTGCAGCATGTGTTTAAAAAAAAAAAAAAAAAGAAGGGTGGGGGGAGAGAAAAAAGAGCCCAACTCAAAACACATGTAAAAATGCCTAAAGTCACTAGTCCACATAGGCCTATCAATGTAACT
>NW_017728992.1:68629618-68634912 GCF_001723915.1 Gavialis gangeticus | reverse complement strand
AAAAAAGAGCCCAACTCAAAACACATGTAAAAATGCCTAAAGTCACTAGTCCACATAGGCCTATCAATGTAACTAAGTGGCACATAGTTCCTTGTAGGTTAATTCAGAGTACTTAGCCAGCTTCCCACATGCCTGTGTAGAGTTCTGTGCTGCTGAGACTACTGTACCTAGTATTACTTGGAATAGCTTACACACACACATCACAGACTGCAGTGTTACAATATTCTGTTCTTCCCTGGATTGTTGTCACAACTCTAAGCTCACTCACCTTTCTCACTTTGGAATGTTTTCATGTGGATTCCTATGAAAGTGAAAGCTGTTGTTGTTGACTTACAGCTTGAACTGTTTATGTGATTTTGAGTTATAGTTTTGAAATTTTGTTTCTGCAGAAAAGGACTCAATAACTACTGCCTTCCAGTGGTTTACCCCAGGGGTCAGCAGCCCATGACTCATGGAGACCTTGAATCCAGCCCGCAGAGCTAAGGCTTCTGTAGCATTCTATAGTGGTGGTTTTTCCATGCCAGTTAAATGGTGCTGCAACCAGGCAGCAAGGAGAGATGGTACTAGAGTGAAGCACTGGCAGTGGCATCTTGGTTCTAGTGCTGGCCAGACTCAGACCGAGCTGGACCATTCCAGCCCACCACCACAAAACTTTGCTGACCATGCTGTAAACACATCAGCATGGGAGAGGTGTTCTTGTAAAGATAACTTCTTCAAAAATTCTATTTACATAAGCTTATCTTTCATCATGAAATTTATAAAAAAAACAACCATTACAGCCTATAAACTATTGTCTTCCACAAAGTTTAAGAACTCAGTAAGTTTGTAACTATGTTAATTTCCTGCATTAAGGTTTAATCCTGTGAGATGGAATGCATGCACCTCTCTCCCTGAGTTCACTTCAGTGGAATTGCACCTAACATGACCAGACTTTTATTAGGCAGCCATTGTTTCTAAAATAATACAGTCTTTACCATGAAGAAATGTTCCTGAGATTTAAGCACATGAGGAGTGTGTGTATACATGTGTGTTTTTATATAATATTATTATTAATATGTTTTCTTTGTGGCAGAGATTTTAACCATAGTGCCTCAAGGATACTGAGAGTTATGTTGCATAATCTTTTCAAATTATGCTGCAAATATACTACTTCTTTTTCTTTTTTTTCTTTTTTACCTGCCTGTGGGTGCCTCTACTGAAATAATAATTATTAAGAGTAATGTTGTATTATAGTGTAATACATTTATCTGTTGAATATATTTCACTTCAGCAGTTAGTATCAAAGCTTTTTATTTATTAGAGGTAAAATCTAATTGATTTTTACTTGGCTTTCAGACTACTGAAATTTAAATGTTTTGCCTGTTATTGAGAAGTATATTTTGTTGAAGTAAGCAGTTTTCAATTTCAGAGTATGACTTTTAAGCCAAAGAACTAGTCGACAGTGAAGTGTTCAATTGCTCACTGTACTGACATAAAGGCGAGTTAACATTGTATTTGACTGGAAGATGCATCAACAGCATTTCTACAGTAAAATTAATGAGTCATTTGAGATGTAGATCCATATGTTAACTAGTGGCTGCATCACAAGTACTAACAACTTAAGTGAAAAGCTTTTTCTATATTTAAGCCTTGAACAGCCTCTGTTTTTACAGGCTTGATTAATTTCAAAGTAGATCTAAGTGGTTGCATTATGCTTAAAACAGTCTAGCTCTGAGTAATACATCTATTAATGTTTCCTCAACTGAAAAGTTGCTAATGCATTTAATATAGTAGGGGGAAAAGTCACTTTTTAGTAGAAGAAAATACTGCTGGCTTTTAAAAGCAAAATGCTGCTCCAGAGGTTTAAACTGTTCAACACATTACACATTTTTCTGAAGATATAGACTTCTCTCTCCCATCTTGAAAGAAACTTAACACTTTGTTTATGCCAATGTGTACCTTATTTATTATTAACAATGCATTTAAATATATTTAATGCTTCTCAATAAGGGAAGTCTGTCTAACTGAACAGAATCCATGATCCCAGGATAGTTGAATGCAGGCTGCAGATCAGTAAGAAAAAAAAGCTACTCAGTCATTGTGGCTTAATATAATTATGGAATAGGTGAATTTTCATAGACTTTTTCAAAGGTGAAGAAACCTGATGAATACTGAATTGAGGATGAACTTCACTATCTTGTGCTTTTAAAACAGCAGTTCCAAAAATATGGAGCATCCCTTAACTGGGATGAGGGGTCGAAGGAGGGAGGAGACAAGAGTAGTCTGTTTTTCCAAGTCTCAGTCTCTCAAGTAGCTTTTAGGGTTGCAGTTATCACATACAGAATGTGATCCAAGCATAGCCCATTCATTGTCTTCTCATTTCATGAAGACCCTGTAACAATGGATCATAATATGAACTGCCCCTTTCATTTCAGTGGGTGTTAACTCAGATGCCAATGATGATACCTCTGGAATCAATATTAACTACCAATAGTGTTCATCTTATTCTAAGGAAATGAAAGCTTCATGTGACAAAGATTTACACTGATATTTCTGTGGGTTCAGGAGGGGTGGGGGGAATAAAGGCTTATCAAGGAAACTGGGCTAGGGGGGTGCAGATGGAGTTTATATAAATTACCATTGATAGTCCAGTACTGGGGGTTTCCCATACCCCCAGGGCTTGGAGATTGTGGCAGCCACAATCTTCCAACTCTGGGAGGCTTCACACCTCCCCAGGCCTGGTTGATCATGGCATGCCTCTCTCGGCCCAGGGGCGGGCAAAATCTGGCCTGCCAGGCAATTTCATCCACCCTGCAGGTGCCCACCAATTAATTGTACCCTACCCAGCCTGCGTGCCTGACTCCTGCCCTTGTGTGCGGGAGGGCCTGGCCCAGCCAACATGCAGCTTCTGGGTGGGGCTGTTGCTGCTTCTGCAGCTGCTGGAGGACCTGTTCAGCTTCCCTGGTGTTCAGTGGCTCCTCCTAGTCTCCCTGCTGCAGTGCTTGCTCCAGGCAGCAGCTGGGGAGTGTGTGTGGCGGGGTGGGGAGCTGCAGGGGAGAGCTGCAGCTGGGCAGGGAGCATGGGGCTGAGGCTAGTGGGAGCACAGAGTCTGTGCCCAGGGGGACAGCGTCAGTGTGGACTTCAGGTGGGTGGGTGTGAAGGAGGGTGCAGGGTGTGGGGACCCCCACCCAGAATTCCTCCCAGTGGCACACAGACCCCAGCACTGGTGGCAGAAGCAGGTGGCGGGCCCTCAGGGTGCCTGTGGCCTGTGCAGATGCTGCTGCCCAGTGACATGTGGCTCCAGCCAGAGTTGTACGTGGCAGCAAGGAGCACAGCCACCTCTATCACATAGGGTTCCCCACGGCACATGTGCAGCTCCTGGAACTAGTGTGCAACTGGGGGGAAGCACTGAGCAATGGAGCTGGCTGTCTTTCCACCACCCTACTGCCATGTGCAGGTCCCAGGACTACACCAGAAGTGGCAGGGAGCCCCGCCCCCTACTTCCATGGTGGCAAGGAGTAGAGAAGGCAGCTGGCTCCATTGTGTGGCATTTTTCTCTGGGAGCTGCATGTGCACACACGGAGCCAACCTGGCTGTGCTCCTTGCTGCCACTGCACAGCAGTGCCTATTTGGGCCATGAGCACCTCGAGAGCCTGCTGCTGCTGCCAGTGGCGGGGCTGTGCACCACAGGAGGGAGGGTGTGGGAGGGTTCCCCTCAAACCTCACACACCCACCCTATATGAGCTATTATGCAGTCACCTCTATATGCACTACACAAACACAAATCTTGACAAAAATGGTTTTGGTAATAAAGTTAAAATATGTTATAGTAGATGTTAGACTTTCACCTGATGATTTGGGGTTTTTTTCCTAATTTCAAGTTGGCAACCCCCTTCCCCACAAAAGGAGTACTTCTGGGGGTAAGCAGAGGGGATGTCTAGTGGTGGTCAGGGATTAGGAGTGGGACATCCAGTCCCAAGATCACAACCAGGGCTTCTGGTACCTGTCTGGGAGTGAGGCTACCCTTGTGGCCCTTTACAACCCACCAAAACTCATTAAGCAGCCCTCCAGCTGAAATAATTGCCCACCCCTGGCCCAGCTATAGGGATGTGTGGGGTGCCCCTGTAGTTTGGAGCCTCTCAGATGAAGGGGGGCTCCCAGCTGCAGGAGTTTGCTTCTTGCCCAGGACTGGGCTCTTCCTGCACCAGCAATAATGTGTGATGCGTTCCTAATCCTCGATCTCAGTCATGCCTTCTGTTATGCACATGTGCCATGGCAGGAGGTTCAATTGTGAGGATCACGCATTACATCTGGGCAGGCAAAATATGGCCCACAGGCCAGATCTGACACACCAGGCACCTTCATCCCACCTGCTGGCATCTGCCAATTAATTGTATCCTGCCCAGCCCTTCTGCCCACAAGGGTGAGAGCAAGCTACACACATATATACACAGCCCCTAACATACCTCGCTCCCGCCCTCCTGGGCGGAAGGGTCTGGCCTCGCCAGCATGCAGCTTCTGATTGGGACTGGTGCTGCCACTGCTGCAGGTGCTGGGGGATCTAATATGCTTCCTTGGCATCCCACTTGCTCTGGGCAGCAGATGGGGAAGCAGTGGGGGTGGTGGGAACTGCAGCTGGGCGGGGGCAGGGAGCATGGGGCTTGGGCTGGTAGCAGTGCAGTGTGGGTGCGAGGGATCAGAGCAGAGCATGGGGACCTCCCCACACTCTCCCCCTGCTTATGGCACACAGCTCCCACCACCAGTAGCAGGAGCAGCAGCAGGCAGGGGCATTCATGTCTGGTGCAGGCATTGCCGCCTAGTGGCGCACAGCTCCAGCCAGTGCTACACACAGGGGCAAGGAGCACAGCTCAGCCAGGCTGACTCTATCATGGGGACCCTGCATGGCACATGTGCAGCCCCTGGCACTCGCGCAGCACTGGAGGGAAGCTCACTGCACAGCTTCCCTCCAGTGCTGTGTGGAGTCCCAGGCCTGCACAGCAGATGCGGGGGGGCCCTCAGCTGCAGCAAGTGGTACTTCTCTCCAGTGGCATGCAAGTGCTGGGGGCTGCATGTGCATGTCCCTGTGATAGAGGTTGCCCAGCCAGGCTGCACTCCTCGCCCCTGCATGCAGCACTGGCTGGAGTTGCATGCTGCTGGGCAGCCGCATCTGCATTGGGCATAAGCACCTACCATCTGCTGGTGCTCCTGCTGCTGCAGTTGGGGGCTGTGTACCATTGGGGGGGGGTGTGGGTGGTCCCCACATCCCACCACGATCCCTCACACCCCACAAAGCCACACACCCACACCCTGCCCCC
>NW_017728992.1:68623702-68629500 GCF_001723915.1 Gavialis gangeticus | reverse complement strand
GCCCCCTAATCCTTCCCCCATACACACACCCCCAACATAACTTATTGCCCCCACACCTGCCCCCCACACACACCATATGTGTGCACACACCCCACACCCTGCCACACACACACACACACACACACACGGTACAAGAGTAAGACGTTATTTTTTAGTTATTATGCAGTTACCTCTGTATACACTACACAAACACAAATAATGAAAAAAAAATTTTTTGTAATCAAATTAAAATATGTTATAGTAGGTGTTTGACTTTTAGCGTATGATTTTGTTCTTTTCCTAGTTCCAAGATGGAAAACCTCCCTTCCTAAGAAGTATATTCAGGGGGAAGGGGAGGGACTTCTGGTGGCAGAGGTCGGGGTAGGGACGGAACTTTTGGTCTGAAGATGGCAACCAGGGGGTGGGACAGCTATCAAGCAGCGGGGGGGGCTACCCATGTGGCCCTCGACAGCTCACCAACACTGATCATGGAGCCCTCTAGCTGAAATAATTGCTTGCTTCTGAATTAGGTCCTATCGTGCTGCACACGTACAAGGAGCCATACAGTTAAAGAAGGTATATTTTTTCTGAATGAGTAAAGTTGGTAAAATGAAGTGAAGTGCATGTGTTTGTTTGTTTTTTTTTTAATTAATTATGTAACATTTCCCCTTTGATATAATAGCAAAGAGAGGATGTTTGGATCAGTTAATATATTGTTGTGTATTTAAGTGTGTTTTTGGTGTGTGTAGTAGATACTTAACTTGATTCTTTCACTTTCTTTGCAAAGAGATGCTACAGGTAGTGTGTAGTCATTCCATTGTCCGTTTGAAGCGTTTAGGCATCAAGTGCCATGTGTTAGCAAGTACTGTGGCTTTCAAGAGGGTATGTGCATAGGTAAGCATATGGCTAGATTTCTTTCAGTATGTAATTTTCTAGACTGCCTACACTTTCCTAGTTCCAGATACCTATATTTCTAGATGGTATCAGGATAAAAGAAGAGCTATTGCCTTTTTCTCTTTAACCTTTCTGACATAAAATTAAATAGCCTGTGTCTCTTGTATCTGTTAGATGTAAACGGGGTCCTAGTGTTCAGCTGTCAGTGATCGGCCACGGGGAGACCCCGGGTGCCCTTCACAGGCCCAGGAGGCACCAGTTGCTGAGCCGGGGGTGGGGGGTGGACCTGGAAGTGGACCAGACTTGCTTCTAGTCCACTTCCAGGTCTACCACTGAGCGTGTGGGGGAACCCCTGCCACCCTGGTCCCTTGGGACTCTCCATCTGCCCACCATCTTAGCATTCATGAGCCGTGCCTTGTACCTCGAGGTACGTAGAAAAAACATAAAGCTGTGTCTATGGCTGAATCATCGAATCTCTCTGAATCGATTAGGAGGCTTCCGATTCAATTCGGAGAGATTAACGGGTCTCCTGATTCAATTCAGGTTTGGAGATTCGGCTGCTGAATCAGGCGTAATCTCCTCCAAATCAAATTGGCAACCAAAGATGCAAATGACACTGAGCACTTCAGCCTTTTCTGCATTCTCTGTCACAAGGTTCCCTCCCCCATTCAGTAAGGGACCCAGGCTTTCCCTGATCCTCCTCTTGCTACCAGCATATTCGTAGAAACCCTTCTTGTTACCCTTTGCATCTCTTGCTAGCTGCAACTCCAGTTGTGCTTTGGCCTTCCTGACTTCATCCCTGCACGTCCAACCAGTGCTGTTATATTCTTCCCTAGTTATTTGTCAAAGTTTCCACTTATAAGCTTCCTTTTTGTGATTTAGTTTACTGAAGAGTTCCCTGTTAAGCCAAGCTGCTGTTCTTCCATACTTGCTTGGGAGTCTTCCTGTGCATCAGGATGGTTTGTTCTTGCACTCTCAGTAAGGCTTCTTTAAAGTACAGCCTGCTGTCCTGGACTCCTCTTCCCCTCAGACTGACTTCCCGGGGATTCTGTCCATGAGTTCCCCTTAGTCTGCTTTTCTGAAGTCCAGGGTCCTTACTCTGCTGCTCTCCTTCATTCCTTTCCTCAGGATCCTGAACTAAATCATCTCATGGTCACTGCTGCCCAAGTTGCCATCTACATTCCCCACCAATTCTTCCCTGTTTGTGAGCAGCAAGTCAAGGAGAGCGTGGCCCCTAGTTGGCCACTTCAGCACTGGCACCAGGAAGTTGTCCCCAGTACTCTCCAAAAACGTCCTGGTTTGCCTGTGCACT
The DNA here is from genome assembly GCF_001723915.1 of Gavialis gangeticus. Taxonomy (NCBI): domain Eukaryota; kingdom Metazoa; phylum Chordata; order Crocodylia; family Gavialidae; genus Gavialis; species Gavialis gangeticus. The sequence continues at coordinate 68,627,315 of NW_017728992.1, read as the reverse complement.
GCTGTATTGCTCTCCCAGCAGGTATCAGGGTGACTGAAGTTCCCCCATGAGAACCGAGGCCTGTGATCTGGAAACTTCTGCTAGCTGTTTGAAGAAAGTTTCATCCACCACTTCCTCCTGGTCTGGTGGTCTATAGCTGACCCCCACCACAACATCACCTTTGTTGCTTTCCCTCTTGACCATAACCCAGAGACACTCAACAGGCCTATCTTCAGTTTCATACTGGAGCTCTGAGCAATCATATGGCTCTTTTACATAAAGTTCAACTCCTTCTCCTCTTCTCCCCTGCCTGTCTTTCCTGAACTGTTTGTACCCATCCATGACAGTGCTTCAGTCCTGTGAGCTATCCCACTAGGTCTCTGTTATTCCAATCACGTCATAGTTCTGTGACTGTGCAAGGACTTCTTCCTGTTTGTTTCTTTGGCTCCATGCATTTGTGTACAGGCACCTGAGGTAAGTAGTTTATTGCCCTGATTTCTCAGGAAGTATGAGAGCACTTCTCCTGTTGCCCCCTCCTGCTTGCTCTTCCTCCAGGTCTCCTGCTTCCCTGCTTACCTCAGAGCTTTGGTCTCCATCCCCTGGCAAACCTAGTCTAAAGTCCTCCTCGCTAGGTTATTGAGCCTGTTTGTGAAGATGGTCTTCCCTATCTTCATCAGGTAGATCCTGTCTCTTCCCAGCAATCCTTCTTGGAACAACATCCCATAGTCAAAGAAGCCAAAGCCCTGCTGGTGACACCACCTGCGAAGCCAGGTGTTGTTCTTCAGGATGCACCTGCTCCCCGGGCCTGTTCCTTTGACTGGAAGGATCAACAAGAATACAGCTGTAGCAAGAGAGAAAAGGTGCTTTTCCTCCTCCTTATGACAGTCTGAAGGCTGCTATCATGTCCCCTCTTAACCGCCTTTTCCACAAGCTGACCATGCCTAGCTCCTTCAGCCTCTCCTCATATGACTTGTCTTCCAAGTCCTGGATTATCTTTGTTGCCTGTCTCTGGATCCTCTAACTTTTAAAAATGTGGAGCCTGGAACTGCACATAGTACTGAAGATGAGGCCTAACCAGTGCAGAGTGGAGAGGCAGTATTACCTCCTGAGTCGTGCTCTGTGAGCTGCGCATGCACCCGCTGCTGCCACAGACCAGTGCTGGGGCTCTGGAGCCCAGGGCAGCTGTTTGCAGCCTCCTGGCTGCCTTTCACAGCTGGCCCATGCTCTGAACAGCTATAGAAAGTGACTAGAAGGCTGCAAACAGCTGTGCTGGGCTCTGCAGCTCTGGCATTGGGTCCATGGTAGTGGCAGCTTTTTACACATGCCTCTGGGCAGATGATGGGGAGGAGCCAGGGTTGTGCTGCCCCAAGCCCTTCCCAGCCATGCACCCAGAAGTGTGTGCACAGCTGCCGCAGCCTCAGAACCTGTGGTGGGCCTGTGCAGCCCCATGCAGCTGTTTGCAGCCTCCCAGCTGCAGCCAACCCAGGCTGCTGTCAACACCTTCAGCTGCTGCCAGAAGGTGTCCAGAGTCTGGGTTGGCTGTGGCAGCCAAGGAAAATGACTTCACATGCCATGCTCTGGCATGTGTACTGGGGGTTGCTGATCCCTGAGATGCACAGTGTCTACAACATTTCCTTCATCCACTGAGGTAGTTACTTGGTTAAAGGAGATCAGGTTTGTTTGACACAATTTGTTTTCATAAAACCATACTGGCTGCTTTTGATCAGCCTTTTCTCATCCAGATTTTTGCAAATAGCCTTCCTTAGGATATGCTTCAGTAGCTTCCCAGGTACTGAGGTGAAGCTAACTAGTCTGTAGTTCCCCAGGTCCTCCTTCATGCCTCTTTTAAATAAGGGCACTACATTGGCCCCTTTTTAGTCCTCTGGTGTCTGACCTGTCTCCCATGACTTCATGAAGACTCGTGCCAAGGGGACTCCAAGGTCTCTTCTGCCAGTTCCTTCAGGACCCAGGGACGAATCCTCAGGCTCTGCTGACTTGAGTTCATTCAGACCCAACAAAACCTCTGCTGCCTCTTGTTATTTTCTCACTCAGTTTGTCCCCTTCTGAATAATCCCTATTAGGTCTCTGGCTGCAGCTTAATTTTTTTTTTTTATGAAGACTGAGGCAAAGTAGCTGTTGAGTAGCTCTGCCTTCTTTATATCTTCAGTTAGGAGTCCCCCCTGGCTTGTTAATGGAAGACCCACAGCTTCCTTGGTCCTTCTTTTCTGGCTAACGTGCTTATAAAACCCCTTCTTGTCCTTGGCCTCTTCTGCTAGGTGCAGCTCATTCTTTATCTTTGCCTTCCTGATTTTGTCCCTGAAGGTTCTTGCTACTTCCTGGTATGCTTCCTTGGTGACCTGCCCATTCTTCCATCGCCTATCTGCTTCCCTTTTGCACTTGAGGCATTTTGTAAAGCTATGTTGGTCTCTTGCCGTTGTTGTGCTTTAATTGTGTTGGGATAGTTTCTTGTTGGGCTTCCAATACTGTGTTCTTTAGAAGCTCCCAGCCCTCCTGGGCACCTGGGAACAGGGGAAATGTGGCAACAGGGAAAATATCTCATATGATTCCTGTAGCTTTTCAGCTACACCCCTATCCCTCTACTCCAAATGAAGAAGAAATACCACTTATACCTCTCAATTGCCCGTTCGCTAAAGAGGAATAGCCCTTTCCTGTCTAGTCTCTCCTTTTCTTTTCTCCTGTTAAAGAGGAATAGTACTTGTGCTGCATTATTCCTCTTTCCCCTTCAGGGGACAACCTCTTGTCCCTGTTTTGCTTGCTAATTTGAAAAAAAGCTTCTGTTTTTCCTTGACAAGTGGGTTATTCAGGCTCTGAAAGGTGAGGGACTGGGGGGAAAGAATAAGTTGAGTGAAACCAGGAAAAGAAAAATCCAAACAAACAGACCCTGGCCTTAACAAAATAGGACAGGACAGATAATAAGAAGCATGTTTTTAAATGTTCAAATGAGAAGCTTATGTTGATAGTGTTACGATTAAGTATAGTACATGACAAATTTTTTCCATCCTGCTCAAGTATATTTCACTTGAGCTAATAGGCTTAATACTTGGGCAAGCAAGCATCAGGATCGCTTTGAAAATACCAATTATAAACATGATTTCTTTATAATGAAGTTTTCTTCATGGAAGGTGATAACAATTTTGTAGAATTTATACAAACTGACAAGTTGTGGTTTGTGAGATATCTCTTTAGCTCTTTAACTAGTGACTAGATTGCTTTGACCAAATGTTGGTCTTTCAGTCAAGTTTTTAACATGATTACAAGCCGCTGGAAGTTTTTAGGCATCATGCTAGTAATCTGAGATGTTTAATGAAATCATGTCAGAGTTGGCAAAGAAGTTCTAAAAATGTATAACCTAGTCTATATGAAGACAAGACATCTGTTTAATTGTTATTGTCATTTAAGGAAATATTTATTTCATTTTGAAGTTGCCTTTTGCCTCAAATGCAAAGTGCTGGCCCTCAGGAGGAAAAAAAGCAAAGTGCACACTGGCTGCTGCTATACAGGGGGGCAATCCCTGTTGCTCCCCCACTGCCCCGCGTGGTGTGGGGGCTCTGTCACGAGCACACTGAGGCCACTGCAGCAGTTGGTGAGTTGGGGCTTTTTTTTTTTTTATAAA
>NW_017728992.1:68622651-68623211 GCF_001723915.1 Gavialis gangeticus | reverse complement strand
GGGTGTGGGGGGTTCATGACAGAGCCCCCTGCACAGTGTGGGGCAGTGGAGATCGCCCCCTTCCCTACCTGGCAGCAGCCAGTGAGTGGGGGCTTTTTTTTTAAAGTTGGGAGCTGGAGCTGGAGCTGGTGCTGGGCGGAGCAGCCATGGGTGGGGGTGGAGCTGGGAGAGCAGGCAGGGGTCAGGAGGGCTGGGGGAGCAAGCAGGGGATGGGGCCTGGCAGGGGTCCCCCCATGGTCCCTTTCCTCCCCTACTTACCAGTATGGAGTCCAGGTCTAGCTCCCTGCTGCAGCCAGTGGGGACTGCCCGAATTGCTGAAGCTCTCCAAATGTTTTCCGAACAGATTTGGAGAGCTTCAAATTGATTTCAGGCCTTTTAACTGGTCTCCTGACTCCATTCAAATTCAGAGATTCGGCCACTGAATAGGACCAAATCTCCTCTGAATCAAATCAGTACCTGCAGCTTCGCATAGCCCTACTGCTAATCTGGCGTTGTGAGTAATGTGGTTGTTCCTGTGATTTTGTATGATGCACAGTGACTAAAGAGTACATCATTATCTA
>NW_017728992.1:68617292-68617651 GCF_001723915.1 Gavialis gangeticus | reverse complement strand
ACAAGCCGCTGGAAGTTTTTAGGCATCATGCTAGTAATCTGAGATGTTTAATGAAATCATGTCAGAGTTGGCAAAGAAGTTCTAAAAATGTATAACCTAGTCTATATGAAGACAAGACATCTGTTTAATTGTTATTGTCATTTAAGGAAATATTTATTTCATTTTGAAGTTGCCTTTTGCCTCAAATGCAAAGTGCTGGCCCTCAGGAGGAAAAAAAGCAAAGTGCACACTGGCTGCTGCTATACAGGGGGGCAATCCCTGTTGCTCCCCCACTGCCCCGCGTGGTGTGGGGGCTCTGTCACGAGCACACTGAGGCCACTGCAGCAGTTGGTGAGTTGGGGCTTTTTTTTTTTTTCAAA
>NW_017728992.1:68599806-68617269 GCF_001723915.1 Gavialis gangeticus | reverse complement strand
GGTGCTGGGCGGAGCAGCCATGGGTGGGGGTGGAGCTGGGAGAGCAGGCAGGGGTCAGGAGGGCTGGGGGAGCAAGCAGGGGATGGGGCCTGGCAGGGGTCCCCCCATGGTCCCTTTCCTCCCCTACTTACCAGTATGGAGTCCAGGTCTAGCTCCCTGCTGCAGCCAGTGGGGACTGCCCGAATTGCTGAAGCTCTCCAAATGTTTTCCGAACAGATTTGGAGAGCTTCAAATTGATTTCAGGCCTTTTAACTGGTCTCCTGACTCCATTCAAATTCAGAGATTCGGCCACTGAATAGGACCAAATCTCCTCTGAATCAAATCAGTACCTGCAGCTTCGCATAGCCCTACTGCTAATCTGGCGTTGTGAGTAATGTGGTTGTTCCTGTGATTTTGTATGATGCACAGTGACTAAAGAGTACATCATTATCTATTAAAGACTAGAAATAGAAATGGACTGAAGCAAGAAAGATTATGGGTGGTGATTCCCAGATCATAGAAATTTTATACCTCTGGCTATGGAGATAAGAATCATATCGTGCCTATGAACATGGACACATTCTTCTCTCTAATTCTGATGACCCTAAAAGAAGACTTTGTGGAAGGATTTTGTTTGTGGGATTTGTTTTGTTTTGGCAGGGGAGGGCAGTTTGTGCTGACAACTTTAATTTACAATATTGCTTGGACATACATGGATTCAAAACTCTGCTACTGTAATATATTGAAATTCATGTAAGACTTACATTTGAAACATAAAAGATGTCTTCTAAAGATACTGTTTGTATCATGGTAGCTCTCAACCAAGATTGGGGTCCAGTTACAGCATAACCTAAAAATGTTTAATAATTGCCAGGCAGTGGACTGAAGATATTGCAGAATGATGATTACATGGTAGGTTGATGTGCCAGCCTTCTGTATTTTAGCAAGCTGAGCTCAGTTTTGAAGTTTTGTCACATCTTGGTTTTATTTATGCCCAAAATTAGTATTCAGTTTGGCACAAAGTTGGAAGATTCTATGCAAAGCGGAGCCTGAACTGGATTTGGTACTGAATTAATTTTGCATAGAAACATGAATAAAGTGTGAATTGCAGAACTTGGTGGATACACTATGTGTTTTGCCTGGCACAAGACAGTGTTTTAACTCTTATACTTTACATGACGACTAATTCCACCCAGAAGTTTAAAAAATGCAAATATCTATTGAAGATGTTAAGTTTCTTACTCTGGTAGGTACCTGTGACTGACATGCATCCAACAGTAAGACTAGTGTGTTATCTGTTTACTTTCTCCTTTCATTTCCCCCAATTTTTTTTTTTAACAAAGGTTTTTTTGTGTATAGTGTGCTGATGTGGTCTCTCTCATGAAGGTCGATTTGTTGCAATCTGGAAAGGGAAAAACTGATGAATTTGTTAGGCAGATGGAGAGTTCTTGCTATATAAGTAGTACGTTTATTAAAATGTAATACTCTCAATCAGTGGTGCTCAACCTACAACCTGTGGGCTGGATCTGGCAACCATAGTCATCTAGTCCATGAGGCTCCTTCTGGGTCTGAAAATTTGGTGGCAGGGGAGCCATGGCAATATAAGTTACCCTGGCTCCCTGCAGCAATTAATACTGCCACCACTCACCCCACTGCTAAATTTTCAGACCTGCGGGGAGCCCTGCGGACCAGATGACACAGCCCCATATACTAGATTGTGCCAACAATTAAGGTCACTCTGCTGCTGGATCCAGCATGCTGTCTTGGCTCTGGATGCCAGATTACACCTGTGGACTTTCCCTGTGCCAACCCTGTGTGGAATCCAGCCCATGGACCAGCCCCATGCAACTCATTTGGTGTATAGAGCTAGATAGGTTGAGCACCACTGTCCTACATAGTGTACGAGTGGCAAATGAATTGCAATAGTAGAAATAAACATTTGTTTTAATGCACCAAATTAATGAAGCTATTGCCCACAGAAGTATCTTTAGCAGCTGAAGTTAGCTTCTGGATGATGTTTTGCTTCTTGTTTTGTTTGGGAGTTTTTATTGAAGGGGAGGGATGGGGGTTAGTGTGTGCTGATTTATGTTAAAGACCACGTGTGCTATATGGAACATTAGCCTAAAACAGAAGCAGGCAAACCCTGGAATGGGTGTCAGTGTGTGGCACGTAAAGGCATTTTGCTTGGCATGTACCCCTCGGGTCACATTGTGGGGAAGAGGCTGGGGCTGTGCTGCCACAACAAGGATCAGGTCCCTTGCAGCCCCTCTGCCCTTGGCATGTCAGTATCTTACAAGTCGAGGTTGTTGGTGTTTTTGCCACGCTGCCCAAAAACGTTGCTGACCCCTGGCCTAAAAAATTCAGCAGGGAACTATTTACTAGGGTTGTCCAAAGCTTCAGATCATGATTCAGATTCAGAGACAATTCGGAGGCCAAATCTATGAATCCGAATTGAATTGCTGGGAGCTTTAGGCTTTCTGAATCACTTCGGAAAAGATTTGGAGCCCATTTGGCCATAGAGTATAATGGGGAATCAATGAAATATCTATAACTTTGTCAGCACAAAGCACCTGTGTTACGAGTTTTGTCTGTCAGCAGCTAGGGGTGCAGGGCCCCAGATCCCTGCACCTATCTCCTTAACAGCTGGCAGGCTTTGTGGCCTCAACATGGGCTAGCAGGCCTGCAGTTTTCACCCTGCTGCACCTTAACACACACAGGATCATCTATGTCATGAGTTTTGCTTGTCAGCAGCTTGAAGTGCAGTTTTCCCCCATACCCCTGCACCTATCACCTTGAAACTTGGCAGGCTTTGTGGCCTCAGTGGGGGCACCCATCCCTGTATGTTTCGTCCAAATCAGACAAAAAACAACAAAGTTATAGCTATTTCATTGATCCTCCATTATACCCTATGGCCAGCGCTCTGAAGTGGCTCCAAAGCTTCAGAGCTGATTCGGCTGAATCAAAGCGGAAAACTGATCCGGAGCTCCGGATCGGATTGCTGGCATCCAAATCGGCTGGATCCAAAGCCAAATTGAATAGCTGCCTATTCGTACAGGCTTGCTATTTACATCTGTTCCCATCTCCTCATTACTCCTTCTTTTTCCCTCACCCTGAACGTTTCTTAAATTTTTAATTTCTTTACTATCCAGTTAAAATCTTTTGTAGTATTTGTGTTTGTGGCGAAGTGGGTATCCCTGGCTAGCCACAGGGCTAGCTTCCCACCTGCCTCTGGGAATGCCGCCTGCCTGTCTCGCCCGCCACGCCTTGTTGGTAGTTAATAATGTTGTTAGTTAAGGCGGGAGGCTGCCCATTGTTACACCCCGATATTGGGGGGGCTGTCCGTGGCTCCGTTCCATCCCTACACCGTGGCCTAAGCCTCACAGATGGCATCTCAGGCAGTTAGCTAAACCGTCGCCCTCGCCCATTAGCTGTGGCCCCCAACTGTGAGGACCTTCGGCTTCTGTAAGCCCTGGCCCCATCTCAGGCCCAGTCAGGACCCCGAGCTTCCTCGCTGTTCATGGGTGTCCCTCAGGGTGGGCCCCTGGCTCTTTTGACCCTTTGGTCCTGGCCCCAGCATTGACCAGTCAAGTACCTCAGCGGGGTTTTTGCTTCCTGCCTGCATTTAAGGATCCCATTCCTGGCTCCCATTCCTGGCTCAGGTGCTCCTGGAAGCGTGCCTGGCCCTGCGGGGTCACTCCCCCAGCAGGCTCAGGTGCCTCCAGAAGCTTACCTGGCCTACCCTGCTCTGATGGTAATGGAATCCGGCGCACCTGAAGGTGAGGGCTGGGGTTAAGGTGCCCTTACTCACCTTTCACCAGGGTAGTAAATGGCCTGGCATTTCCTGAGGGCTCCCACGTCACTGAGAGCCCCACCAGGCCTCCCACTCTCGGCAGGGTGCAGTTTTAGGTTATGCCCAGGACCAGGAGCCTCCAAGCCATCCCCTACAGCTCCTTCCCTTACCTCCAGGATATTCCAAGCAGCTTTGCAGCCAGGCAATGTTACTGCTTGCTGCCAGCAGCAAAATGCCCAGTTTATATAGGCAGCCACGGATCTGAAATGGCTGCCACAATTAAGCACCTGCTGAGTGCTTGGCTTGGCCCTTGAAGTGGCAGGCACCCACAGTGCCCTGCCACAGTGTTCCATATCAGTTTTACTTTTCTCAGTCCAGTTTTCCATTATGCTTCAGATTTTCATTATTGACTATGCATAATTGCATTACAGAAGACGGACATCTTTTGTGGAACCTGGATATTTCAGTAGTTGGACTACCCTTTGTAATAGAAAGTAATAACAGGGTTTTTAAAAAGTGCTTAGAATGTTCTTTCTTCATATTGAGGACCTAATTAAAACTTACTCTGTTTGGAACAGAATTTATCTTCTTTTTCTTTTTTCTTCATTTCTTTTTGGGCGAAGACAAATTCAGCATGTCGAAATTATGAATAATAGTACTTCTCTGCATCCTAAAGTTAGAGGGGGGGAAGTCCATAAATACTTAAAATGCATGATTAGTGATCTGGGCCATCTAAATACCAAGACAGGTACTTTAAGTTGCACCAATCAATTTATTATCTGTACTTACACAAAGCAAGTAAAGGGTGAGGATTTGGCTTACTAACATTCTTTCTTTTCTTGCTTTTGAGTTAGTTTAACATTTCATTTTTTTCCTGACTGAAAACAATAAATCAAGAAAATACTCCTTGTTTCAATTCTTCATGCATTTATATGATTCACTTACAGGGAGAATCTAAAAGGCTTAACTGTTGTTTGCTTATTGTATAATTTTTCTAAAATATTGATTTCTGAATTGCAAATGCTGAATGTAAAGTACTTTGATAAATCCTCTTTTAATTGAGTTTCAATCCATGTGTGACCTTTAGTTGCTGTTCTTACTGGACATTTGATTGGAATGAATTTTTTATTTACAAACACATAAAATATGCTTTTTCCTCCAGAATCAACGAATCCCATCTGATATGGTGTTTCTCAGAACTTCGGAGAAAACTGGTAAGAGCTTTGTGATTGCAGAGAATTTTTTGTTTACTGCACGTTTTGATGGCAGACAACTATAGTAGAATATACAACTTTGGCAAAACGGTGCATAACTGTCAACTTTCGAGTAACATGGTGTTTGTGAACTATAATATATATTTGTGCAGATCAGAAATTCCATATTTTGAACTGTAATACATGATGTATTTTAAAAACATGCTGTCATGCCTACATATGTTTATTTATATCTGGTAATCACATACTTAAACCAAAGCAAATGTAAATTAAACCTACTTGGACTGTATACAGGCTAAAGATGTGAGTAATTCTTTGCTGAAATTTGACAGTATGCATAAGGTAGCTATTTTTTTTATAACTGTATCTTTATGTAATGCAATTTAGATGGAAATGTGCAATTAGATTCCATTGTGTTTACTTAATCATTAGTAAGTAACAGAGAAAATTGCTTTCTACTTGATATGTACTAGTAATATGTCATTACATTGATTTATAAAATTTTAAAATTAATGTAAGTATTTAAGATTGAAAGCTTAGTTTGAACAGCTAAGACTGCTACTTAGCACTCATTACATATAGCGTATTATATCGTGCTAATGTAACATAGTTCTGGCAAGATGTGTGGAAACTGCAGTTTTTTTCATTTTTAGGAAATGTTCCGATTCTAAAATCCGATTAATTTAATTTGACAAAATACATTTCAATTTTTTTAATTGTGCTGTAACAATTATTTTGCTTTGATATTGACATGAATTAAAAGTTTCTTGTAAAATGTTTTTTCAAGATTATCATATTAGAAGTGAAACGCTTCTGTCTTTTGCAGACTTTTTTTCAGTTATTTTCCTAAATGACATGTTTCAATAATAGATATTTTTTCTTGGAAATTTTGTTTTTGATGGCATGGCAATTTCAAGTAGAAAAATGTTCCACTGAAAAAATTCCAGTCAGCCCTAGCTAGGCTAACAACATTCTTGTGAAATACATTCTTAATTATTTTTAAAAGTCAACCAAAGATACAGGTGTGAAGTGGGGGAAAAAACAACCACACAGCAAGTTGGTGCCTGGGCTGGAATTAGAATTCAGGAATATAGTTTTTCTTTGAGTACTTGCCAATGTGCACTCCACCATTGGTGCGTGTGAGTTTTGTGCACTTGCGTGGATTCTTCTGGTGAGAGTTTTTTATATACTTGCATAGATTTTTCTGGCTAGCTCCACTCATAGGGAGTAATTTCTGCATCTTGAATGTCCTCCTTTCTGTAACAGAAAGCATAGAAAGTGTCATGTCCCCATCTGCTCCTCAGTTCTGTTGACCTCTGGAGGAAATTTAGGAGTCTGGCGGTTACTTTGACAGACGCTGTTCTCAGAAAAATAAATCCTCAAATGGAGTGAATGTAGAAGTAGATTATTAGAATTCTCAGATTATGACTACTGGTACCAAAAAAAGAATAACACTGTATATATTTATACGTATAGATATATTTGTGTGATCTAAACAAATAAGCATCTTACAATTTAGGATTCTACATCTTAAAATCCTAAACATTTCTAATAGATGGCCAGCTTATTAGGGAGGTCTTATCCAAATTTAGAGATTAAAAGTGAAAAGGCATTGGATCTTCATTACATCTGCAGATGGGAACCTCAGCAAAGGATGCCAGAGGAACACATCTCAGAACACAGAGGCCACTATTATCTCCCTCCTCAAAAGAGGGCTTACATTACTTAACATAAAGGTCAACAGTTCCTTCTCAACAGCTGTAGTTTCACGTTGCAAGTATAAAACAGCTTTTTATCATTTTTGTATATATAGTTAGTGTTAATAGATATTTGTTAGTCATTAGTGGTAAGATTAGAACATCGTCTCTATTCCCAGTAAAACATCTCTTTTCTCTTAGAAAATGAAAGAGAGCTCTCCTCAGGGATTATACCCCAAAGAATCATCTGAAAATTGTATGGCAAGACCCAAAAGGGTTCTTGTGGAACATTTGGGCAGCAGTTACAAAATGTTGATACCTGTCTACTCAGACCATAAAGCATTGTCTGATGCTAGTAATGCAGCTTAGTACTGGCATCTTTGATATTGACAATACTAGTACTGATACTGCTGGCTACCTGCCTTTGGTACCAAAGTTCCTGATATAAAGGAGTTATATAGCATCAAGAGATTCAAGAATCTGGCAAACAGCTGTCTCTCTAGCTCTGTTGCAGGTCCTGATCAGATTTATTTTGGAATACTCAAGGAATTGGCTTACCTAACTGTAGAGTTGTTGGCTGTTATCTATGAGAACTCATGGTGCTGAGCTGAGATGGGGGGCGGGGGGAGGAAGCAAATATAATATCCGCTTTTTAAAAGCGGGGAGAGAGAAGGGTTCAAGGAATTAAATCGACAAGTCTAATGTCTTAAAATATACTGAAGTATATCACAAAATAATTAATTTTGTAAGCATCTAGAGATTACAAGGTGGCAAGAAACAGCCACCATGGGATTATCAAGAGTAAGCCATACCTAAACAACCTGAATTCCTTCTGTGACTAATTATCAGGTTTTATGAATGGGAGAAGAGTAAAAGTGTATGATATACCTTGGCTTGAGTGGGACTTTTGCCACTGTTTTTCCAAATATTGAAACTACTTTGAGGTGGGTATATAACTAGTTGCATAATTATTCTCATTGACCAGTCAGTCATCAATGACTCAATATCAGACTAGGATGAGGTACAGGTTTCCCTTGCTATACATGCATTCCTGGAAAATGGTGCATAACTTTAATTTGCATAAAGGGAACCCACTTTACAATGTAATAAATGGGGATATGTTCCAAGACCTCAACGGTATTGACACCCAGACCCATTTCCACCACTTTTTTACAAGACAATTTTGCCACTCACAAACAACAGACAGAACACACAAGCACAGGGCTCTATTATAGTGGAGATGGCAACTACAGAAACACATGTCACAGACAATGAGTGAAGAGCACAGATCCACACGGGAAACTATATTTTGTTGTGCATCACTCTCAGAATGCACCACACAAAGCAGCTGACTGCAGGCTTCTACCACACTGGTTGCATAAGAGTGAATTTACCTCACATGTAATGAATTTTTGGTATAAAAAGGGTCATCGCATAAGAGTGAATTCACACATACAGAACCCGCATAAAGCAAGGGAAACCTGTGTCAAGTGGGGTTCCCCAGCAGCCTGTTCTGCCTCCAATATTGGTCATTATCTCCACTAATAAGTTGGAGAATAGGATGCAGTGTGAATTGATTAAATTTGCAGATGACACTAACTTGAATGGGGTAATTGAAACTATAGAGGACTATAGTGGAAAGGACTGCAATTAAAAATGACCTTGATGAACTGGGAAAATGTTTTAAAATGGGTCAGCAATACTTTCGTCAAGAGTGCCAAAAACACCCCAACCTTGACCCATGCCTGGACTTGGCATGCCAAGGGCAGATGGTGGGGAGCTGCAAGGGGCCTGATCCTCATTCCTGATGGTAGGTGCACATGTGCCAATGGGTGGGCAGCAGGGGGAGGGGCCAAGGTCAGGCTAACCCAGTCTGTTACCTGCCATTCCCCCAAGGCATGCATGCAGCTGCCACTGCCACAGAGCTGGTGCTGGGGCTCCAGACACCAGTGCAGTTTGTTTGCAGCCTTCCAGATGCCTGACAGACCCAGCCTGAGCTCTGGGCAGTTGCTGTTGGCCACAGAGCTTGGGTTGCTTGCAGCTGCCCAGCCACCTGCTGCGAGCAGCCCGGGCTCTGTGGCCAGGGGCAGCTGTCCAGAGCCTGGGCCAGCTGTGGTGTGCTGAGCAAAGTGGCATCATGTGCTGTGCTTTGGCATGCCTGCTGGGGGCTGCCAACCCCTGTTCTAAAACAACAAATTGGATATTTGATGAGGACAAGCACAAAGCATTACGCATAGAAAGGGACAATAAAATGCATGTATACAAAATGGGAATAACTGACTAGGTTGCAGTACAGCAGAATAGGATCACAAAATGAATATAAGTCAACAGTATAATATTGATTTTTAAAAAAAAAGAAGAGGCAAAGCATGCTGAGTTGTATTAGCAGGAGTGTCATATGCAAGTTAGTGGAAACTGTATTCATTCACTTGATCTGAAATACTATATCCAGTTCTAGGCAGCCACACTTCCAGAAAAATGTTGACAAATTGGAAAGACTTTATAGTCTAGAGGAGAGCAGCACAAATTATTAAAGCTGTCAAAAACATTACATGAGAAAACATTAGAAGAACTGGTGATATTTAGTGCAGGGATTGAGAAGAGGTTTGGCAAGTCTTCACATCCATAAAGAATTGTTATAAAGAGGATGGTAAACGCTTGTTATGCATCTACAGAAGACAAAACAACACGTAATAGCCTTAAATGTCAACAAGAGATACTTGATTTAGATATTAGAAAAAAACTTTTCAACTATAAGGGCAGCTAAGCACTGGAAAAAAATACTTATAGAGGTTGTGGGTTTTCTATCATTAGAAGTTTTTCAGTATAGCTTAGACTATTTTTGTGTGGGGTGGCTTAGACAGAGGTTGGACTAGATTAGTGATGCTCAACTGTTTGGCCCCAGATGAGTGAGATGGGCCCAGATTGAGCCCTGCAAGCCAGGATTGGAACCTGGGGCTTAGCACCACCCTCTCCCACCCCCATGCTCCAGGATTGGTCTCTGGGGGGGCCTGGCACCACCCTCTCATATCCCAGCACCCTTGGGCTGGTCCCTGGGGAATCACCACCCTCTCCCGCCCCAGTGAACTAGAAGTGGGTCCCAGGGGCCTGGCACCATCCCCTCCTAGCTCTCCACATGCCAAAATTGGTTCCTAGGGCCCAGTGCCACCCCAGCTCCACCCTGTATGCTTGGATCAGGCACCCAATCCAGTAGGCAGGGTCTGGGGCTCCCTGTGGGTCCAGAAATTTGGCCGTAGGGAAGTGGTGACATTCTTCTGCAACCAAATTTCCAGACCCATGGGGAGTCCTGTGAGCTGGATGACATGAGGCCATGGGCTGAATCTAGCCTGCAGGTCAGGGGTTGAGCCCTTCTGGAATAGAAGATTTCCTCAAGTTTCTTTCAACTTAATTTTTTTTATGCTCCTATTCCAAACACACTGGATTTCCAATTATATCTAAGATGTGGACTGATTGCAAGTCCCCTAATAGTCTACCGAACAGCTGTCTAAGATAACACTCCAGTTTGCCTAAACTCAGTTGTCTTTCATCCCAGAGTTGCTTGACTTCTAAAAGGTTCTTTCATAGTTTACCTGCTGTTATGGTTCAGTGGTAGAATCCTTGTCCGCTATGTGGAAACCTGGGTTCGATTCCTAGGTGCACATATAACTACAGCCATTGAGGCATCAAAAGTTTGTACTTGGTCCTACCTGTTTCAGTGGTCTAAAGGGGGGAAGGAAGGTCTGGGTGGCCTTCACTCCATTCTTCTGTCTAGGCAGATGCATCAAAGGTCCTAGTGACCTCTTGCGCATATGCCATGATCCAGAAGGATCAATGGTTGTATACTACTGTCATGGTTTGTCCCACAATCAAATAACGTAATGCCTTTTGGGATTTAAATGCTGTTTTGGAGAGGTTCTCAACCACCCTTTTGGCAACTAGGTACATTTCACATGTATTAAAATATCTTGTTTTAATGGACAGTTACTTCAGATAAAAAAGGTGGAACAGATTAATTCCCTTATGGCAGGATTACTTTATACTAGATTCCTTGTAGCTTGTTCATGACAGGTGAAGGCACAGCCTGTTTTTGCCCTAATACTGACTCTATTAAACTATGCTAGAAGTACCACTTGAAAAAGATCATGGTCTACTCAACCAGGGTGTGGACATCTTTCTAACATTTTTGTAGGAACTTGGCCATAGTAGAAATATGTAAGGTAGCTGTGGAGAGTTTCAGCACATACCTTGCTGCAGCATTATGCTCATGTAGAAGTATCACAGGCTGTTGCTCATTTTGGTAGGTGACTTTTCAGTTATTACTTGCTTCAGATCTGGCCACTGTCAGCAAAATGAATATGAAAGACCGCTGAAGGAAGAAATGGTTGAGTATCTGGAAGTAACTGTAGTTCTTTGTGGTGTGATTCCTCCATATGTACTCTACAATATACCCTCTTTTCCTGTTAATATGATAATACTTATATATGTTATAATAATAATATAATACCTTATAATACTTGTGTAAAACCTGGATTCAGGATTGATGCAGGAATTGAGGTGATTCTTCCCTTTATGCCTTCAGCTGAAAGCACAGGTGAATTAAGCCCAGTTGCAGCTCCCAGCAGACATTGCTGGTCAAAAAAATCTGAGTGAGAGTGAATAATGTGCATCTGTACCAGTAGTGCAATATCTATGGATGATTCATCTCAAACATCCACAGTTAAAAACTAAGCTTCTTCTTCGATTTGTGCCTAGGCCACTAAATCACAACTCTCCCCTAAATGTCAGTAAAAGACAGTTTTTCAGAAAGAAAACCATTAACATCCATATTGTTGAGCAGCACTCTTCAGCTTTCCTAGAGCCTTCCATTTATCATCTTAAAAAATAGCCTTTTTGTAAGAACAATTTTAAAGGTTATAGTATAAGTGTGATTGGGAACAGGAATTTTATACCTTGTCCTAAAAATTGCACATCTTGCCATGTCACGTGATAGCAGGATGCACAATGTTTAGGATGGAGCATAAAGTTTCTTAGATCCCAAATGCAGGATTGAACCAGGATCTGGGGCAGCCTTGAACCTGCATTGGGATCAGGGTCCAATCCCTGGGCTCATGCTGAGAGCAGCCTGTGGTCTCTGAATGGGACATGATACTGCCCAATCCTGATGTAGAGTCAGGTACAGGGTTGTCTTGGGTTAAAAAAACAGGCTGCACATATGGGGGAAGCTGAGAACAGGTAGAACACCTCTCCAGTCTCAGCTTTCCCTGCCCTGGGTTTTTGAACACTGAATGTGTAGCCCAGTTGGGCGTCATGTATGATTTTTAGACTTGTGGCTACCTTATGTCTGATCCCAGGGATTGGCTCAGAGGGTGGTCATGTCCCATACCGTGAGGCTGCCAGGTGTCTGAATCCAATATTCAGCTGAGCATTGGGATGGGGTACAGCCCAGGTCTTGGTTCAAGATCTGATATTGTCCCCTATGCAGTCCCGACAGCAGGGCTCCCCCGCTCTTGGAACATTTGCAGTATTGCCCTGCACCGTCCAAGTGGGCTACCAGCAGGCTGCAAATGTGGGTGCAGGAGAGTCCATTTGCTCTTGTCTCCATGGCACTTGAAATGTTCTTCCCTGACCCCACATACAGGCTGCAGAGCAAGGCTGCAAACATACAGGTCCCAGTTTGGGTCTAGGGCCTGTCCCAGACCTGATACAGACAGTCAGCTGATTGTCGACATTGAGATGGGGCAGCTCTAGCCAGTTTGGAGACCTTGGACTGTGCCAAGCTGATGCCCACAGTCAGCTGAATATCTGCTTTGGGACTGGGTAGCCCCAGGTCTGGGACACATCATTATTTTGGTTTCAAGCACCATACAAACCAATCACAAAGATGTTCTATATTATGGGCACCTATACACGTTTAGCAAGGCTGCTCTGATGTGCTGTAATTACAGCGTGTCAGAGCAGACTCGATTAATTGAGTCTGCTGGAGCGTGGTAATTACTGCGCTCCAGCAGACTCCAGCATCATATGTATTGGCATCTCTGTGCTGAAAAATGATTGTGTGGGCACTTTAACTAAAGCTCATTCAACAAGCTTTAGCTAAGTGCCCGTGCCACCATTTTCCAGCATGGGGATGCTGATGCACAAGATGCTCCAAACTCTTTAATTAGACTGGCTTGTGGAGCCTGTCTAATTAAAGCACTTCTCCCCCAGAACACGTGTATAAACGTCCTATATGTGGCACATCTATGTGGTTGGTTTACCACATTTTATGGCACCTTAATTTGGTTTCATGTATGGCATGTTGTAATTTATGGTGTGATTAATGTGTTTAATCCAACTCCTTGCTTCAAACAGGATCATCTCCATGTAAATCTTCCCAAGCAAGTGTTTTCTAACCTGTGCTTAAAAACTTCCAACATGCAACAAATAAACTACTTACATTGGCAGTGCACTTTTTTTTCAAAATCTGAACTTCAGACATATGGCAGTAATTGCTTTTTGAATAAAAAATAAAATGCTTAAGTCTATAATTGTTTTTTTCCTGCAAGTTGTAGTTTTGAAAGATTTATGGTTTAATTTATTGCTGACACTTTAAATACTTTGTTAAAACGTTTTAGTTTTAATATATTTTGATGTTCAGTATGTAATTTAAGTTTATCTTCTGTACTATAAAACAGTTTACTTTTTCTAGCTTTGTCCCATTAGCTTCATTGTTTTAAAAAAGAGCTTGTAGACTGTTCCTTTAAATCTTTTATATTTTTCTGAAAAAGCCTCTTTTGGGGCTGAAATTTCTCTTTATATTTTCCCCACCTGTAAAAGATTTTTCTTAAGAATATGCTGTAATTTCCTTAATTTCCAAACAGAAAAGCAGTTTGAATGGTAAAGGTGAGTAATTTACAATACAGCATCTCATACTAGTCTGGGATCGGTTCATGTAAGTATGGTGTCCTTGCAGAATGGGTCTTAGTGGCTGTGCCCTGGTGGTGAGCACTTTTACACTATACAAATTTATGAGATGCAGGATCTGCTAGGATACTTTGAGTTGTACAAAAATACCTTAAGTGCAAAAAACTAATGTTAAGTGATGATTCACTTTAGTAGCTTAAGGCTCTTTTAGTATCTTGTGCATGGCTATTATTCTATGGGACAAAATGTTGCATGCTTTATCAGAGCTGTTGTCTCTTTTACTGCCTTCCATAAATAATATGTAATTTGATTTCTGACAAATGCTGCGTGTTAACACTCCATATATAACCTAATTTCTAGATTCCTGTCATTTTGTATCTAGACACAAAAATAATTATTAGAGTAGTAATAAAATTTGGAAAACAAGTCTAAAAAGTTTTTTTCCTCTACTCCTTTGTCTAAAATTAATGTTCTTTTATCTAGAAATTGAAATAGAGAAGATATTTGTCTCTGAGCCTAAGATGAGTAACAGCTCCTCAAAACCCCAACTCTGAAATTCTTTACCTTCAAACCTGATCAAATACATGCTCTCAGCTTCTTGTTCTAACAAGGATTTTAAAAGGAATTTTTATTTCTTCACTAAAATTCCCTGTCTTCCTTTTTGCTGATTGTTTTTTTTTTCACCTCAAAGTAATCTTTATGGCTTCTAAATAAGTTTTATGGACAGGATAACAAGGAGTGTGAAAACTGTCTATATTTCATAGATTTCATAGACATTAGGGCTGGAAGGGACCTTGGAAGATTAAGTCCAGCCCCCTACCCCAAGGGCAGGAAGGCAGCTGGGGTCAAAGGATCCCAGCAAGATAAACACCTAAATGTCTCTTAAAGGAGTCCAGAGTAGGTGCTTGTTCCACCTCTGGAGGCAGTCTGTTCCAGGCCTTTGGGGCTCGGACTGTAAAGTTCTTCCTTATGTCCAGCCTGAAATGGTCTTGGAGGAGTTTGTGACCGTTTAACCTTGTCATCCAATGGCTGTTTTATGGCTTTCTAATAAATATATAGAAAAAGCCAATTAAAGCTTATACAAATGACTCCAGCACCTGTAGGATAGCTCTAGATATTGTCCAAGACAATGTCTATGTCTCTGAAAGACGGAAGAAAAATGTCTGAAATGTCAAGTGTGAGAACCTCTCTCTTTAAGCAAAACTCCTTGCTTTAGCCCTTGATTGATGACCCACCTGCATGTGAAGATCCTGAAGAATTTTATGCTTCATGGGCTGTATGTTTGGAGGAAATTGCATGAACTCCCTAACTACTTAGTTCTGTGACCATGTTTTATTACATGACTCCTGTGTTGTGGTGTTTTCAACAGATGCTTTCGGAAAATTAGTCTGTTTTAGTTGGTAGCCCCTCTTTTATCCTTTTACATGTTTTATTCCCTGCTGACAATCAAGGATCTACAGTCTAGCAGGACAAAGTGGAAACGCTTTTGCTTTTTGTCCCCCTTGACCAAGATACTTGGACTTCAAGAGCTTGGCTGTCTTATCAATGTTGGGAGCTGCCAGTGAGACTTGTTTTCTATTTAGAGCCAGTTCCCTTTGCATATCCATAGAGGCTCAGCCTGGGGAGTGAGAACCTCTAGCTTCTGATGGACTTTCCTGAGAGCTGGTGTATTGTTAGAGGTGGAGTATGACGAGGTAGGCTGACACCAGGATGCTAGAACTGTTCAGAGCTAAATTGCCAAAACATGTTGATTATGTCCATCACAACAGAGAGCTAATTTTGAGAAATTTGAAGATTTAACATCATATGAATCGGCATACCTCCTATTTTAGTAACCAAGGGAGGAGCATCTCCCCTTTTAAATAGATTAGGCCTTTGAAGCTTCAGTATCTAGCTTTTAAAACTGGAAGGCATTTTTCCTCCATGTGTTTTGAGGTACTCATATGAAACAGCAAAACAAGCTTTCCTTATCCACCTTTAGGGGAAGCATGCTATTTATTTGGCACAGTGTCTTCTAGAAGAATTCGTGAAGCTACCCTTTACCATAACATTGACCGTTACTTAATGTTTTCCACATAATTTTGCTTTTTTATGTATTCTTTTCTCTGGTTGTAAAATTCAAGATCATGTTAATTAGCTTTGTTGGTATTACTAGCTTTTCTTCTAATCACTTGAATTTTTAGGTGCTACGGCCTCACGTTAGGCATGTGTACAGATGCCTAAAAACTGAGTTCATGAATAGCGGTTTACAGGTTTCCAGAGCCTTAGTAAAGGAAAAAGAGGCTTTAATACTGCAGTTCCTGCTTACCCTTTGTGATTACATCCATATAAACTATATTGAGTATAAGAGAAGGTTGGAATAAATAACACAAATTTTGTCCAAAGATTTTTCTAAATCCTGGTCAGCTCATAAGCTTTATTAGGGGTATAACTATGTCGGGGATGGGCTTGGGTAGTTTTTTTCCCAGCATTGGTACACTGGTGTAATAGGGCACGGTACTGTTTTTATACTGATCTACTTTTTTCCCTTTCCTGTATAGCTAAATTTAACAAACCTTAGAATTATTGAAAGATGGAAGAAGAGCAAGCTACTATATATAGGTGGCTGTGTGATAATAATTCTTGGTTTTCTATTTGTGGCACTGCAAAAAATAAAAAAAAATTAAAAAAGTAAAAATAATTGCCATAAGTACTTTTGCCAAATTTTAGCCAAGAGGACAGCTATAACTTGCTTGGAGGAAACTGTGTTAAGAAATCAGTTTACTAATGGAAACACTGGCACAACCTTAGTTATAGTAGTGCAAATGTTATTACTGAATAAAATTTGGGCCTTAGTTACTGTCTCTAAGTCCCAGTTTTATTTTAGGTCTTAAATGTGGTGCTATAAAAATGAAGAGTTAATCATCTTGGTAAATTAAAGTGGTGTCCGCTGATTACTCTAAAAATTTTTAAGTAATAGCACAAATTCTGACCCTTGGGAAACACGTGTATTTTTCTGTAAGTGGGTAATTTAAAGTGCCACAAGATGGGGGAAAAACACAAAAGCAAGGAACAAAATGGATACTCTAGTGCCATTTATAGTGTACTTCTCCATGCAGTAAAGTAAATAACTACATATGGAGGAAATTGTTTGAGTGTTATGGTGTATAATCACAGAGGTAATTACTGGAGCTATTAAATGGCAATTTCAGAATTTTCACAAACTGAATTGAAGTTGAGAGATACCATGATTGTATGTAGAGCTGCATTAGCCCAACATAACTTCCTGGTAACTTGGTGAATTTAGGGGGGCAAGAAGCCAGATATTGATTCATCAAGATTTCTAATACTTACCTGATCTCTGCAACCACTGAAGAGCAATAGGGTCCTTGAGGAAGATGTGTGGACACCAAGCAACAGATACACAGCTGCTCTGCTCCCCCTTCTGTGTTTTGTCTCTCCCATTTATAGCATATGACTTTTGTTAGGTACTGCTTTCTCAGGGTTCCAGCCTCAGAATGGAGGGAGAAAACCTTAATTATGATGATCTCATACTTTCAGCAGGTCTAAGCAGAAGGAAACTATCACCAGCTCTCCAGTAGGACTGGTATCCATTCCTTCTCTGTTCAGAGTTGTATCAACTCCTTTAGGAGTGCAGAACATATAGGGAATATAGAAAATGATTCCTCAGTATGGAAATGAAACATCAGGATCCTCTCAAGTTGTCCTAACTTGCTGTCAATGTTTTCTAGCATTGAGAGAAGTGACTTTCCGTTTTAAAAGTAAATCCACTGTGTTAAGAAGACTTTTTATTCATTCTGAAATTTGGCTAAGTTATTTCTGTATGACTCAATAGATGCGGGGGGTGTGTGTGTGTGTGTGTGTGTGTGTGTGTGTGTGT
>NW_017728992.1:68593893-68599790 GCF_001723915.1 Gavialis gangeticus | reverse complement strand
GGTGCAGTGTGTGTTTAAGCTACTAATTTGCAGTAACCAAGTGCCAGATATACTGCTCAGCATTAAAGCAGTAGTTGTGAAGCTGCCAGATGCTACAGCCTTTTAAATCAATCCTTCATAGAAAGGAACATTATCTCTGCACATTTTTACTGTATAAAAACTAAACTAGACAAATATAAAAACGCCATGTTAAGACATTAGTAAAGTATATATAGCAGGAAACTAAGAACTCTATAAATGACTGTATAGTAAAGGTGACAATAATGTGTAATAATAATTTCTTCTTTACCAGCTGCATGACTCAGTGAAGGCTAAGATGTATTTTTCCTTTGTGTAAAGGCTTGATTTGGAAATTTGAATTTTTAAATGAATCAGAGAAAGGTAGTACCACTTTGGAATTCAGTTGTGCAATTTGCATGTCGCTTTCTATCTCCTTGTAAAACTGACTGCTACAGAACAAGTCGGTAATAGTTACTTTTGTCACATGTTCTAGAATTTTCTACAATGTTTAGAAACTATGCATTATAAAATCTACCTGTCTTAAAACTAAAAAGCTTTGGAAATGTATTGCTACAGAGAATGACAAATGACTAGAGTGAAGTTTTGCACATACGGCCAGATAAACTTTTATCTTCAGGGCATGAGTGACTGCCAACAATCTGTCCAAACTACTTTAATCTGTTCCCATACCTCAGTTCCCATTCCAGTTTTAACATTTGATTTAACTCAGGCTAGAAATGTTTTGACACCTGTCTTAAGCTACTGAATAATATTGATGTTATGTGATCAGCCATTGTTTTAAGCATATCACGGTAGGAAATTTAAAATTTATACTAAATATTTAATCTGAGACCGAACTGAAAATCTGCAAGTATAGTAACAGTAGTAAAGAAAATAAGCCATTACTTGTATCATCTACAAATACACTATTGACACAACAGTGTATAATAAATACCATAGTAAAACACTGCTATATTATCTAATGATTCGTAATATATAAGCCTATTTTTGTGTACACACCTGGGTGACTTGTACATTGCATTTTATATATAAGATTGTGTACCATTATAGAATAAAACTCTAGTAATTTTCTATTAATAGTAACTTATTCTACTTTTAGTATGATAATCAGGAATTTTGTTAATTCTCTGGTTCATGTAATTAAATTACTGTTAATTTTTAATGCTAAAAGACAAGATTTTTTTTCCTCCTAGTAGAGATGCAAATACAGAATGAAAAAAATGCATTGCCACTGACACAAAGAAATTTAGCGGTTGGTAATTTTTATGTACTATAGCTGTTAAAACAAGTATTCAAGCTTTTGAAAGGTGAAGTCCCTTCTCCCCCTTCAAGGAAGTGAAAGCAATCATGTGGAATAACATATGCCTTTCCATAACCACCAGCTTTACTTCCACTGGAACCACTGATAAAATCTTCCATTGACTTCACAGTTTGTCACGTTCTATCACAGATCATATAAAGTAGAGTTCAAATGTGCAAAAACCACTTGTCAGCTATACAAATACAAAGTAGTATTCTGAGGGCAATTTATGATTTTTTCCTTGCACAAGCAGTTGCACAGAATTGGAAAACTGCAAATAGAATAGACCTTCTTACCAGGTCAGGGTTGAGCTATACAGGTGACCCTCGCCATTCACGGGGGATATGTTCTCATATCCCCAGCGAATGGCGAAATCCACGAATAAGGCACGGCATTCATGAACACAGTCTGAGTTCATGAACGCAGTGCCCCCAGCAGCTGGGGGGTGGGGAAGGGCATGGTAGTGGCAGCAAGAGCCTGGCAGCAGCAAGCACAGAGCTCCCGAGGATGTGTTTAAAGTGTATTCAAAATGCCGGTTTGGCATTCGCGAATATTTGAAACCACGAATTCCAAACCTGCAAATAACAAGGGTTCCCTGTATTGCAGGGGAAAAAACCACAGGTAAATGACAGTCTGAGAACCAGGGAGTTTTATAGTCTTTGCTATTTGGCAGTGATAGGATTTGAAAGGTATAGAAACTGAAGGTGTTCATCTCTATAAACAAGTGGATGAGACAACGAAGTGAAGTTGCATAGAGGGCAGGGGAAATGACAGGCTAGAAGTGTATTAAGATCAATAAAATTCCAAGTTTTTCAACAGTCATGCCCATAAGTCATTATGTTGCAGTAATTAGCTTAATTTTTTGCGTGTATTGGCATAAAAGTGATTTTTAGGGTTGGGTTTAAGGAGAGCCAATAGCGTAATGGATTTTTGACTAGGCACCTTTCCACCACTTGTGAGGGGCAGTATAGGAGAAAACGTATGTTGGAGAAGTAGGATTATAGAGTCACAGGAACTGACTCGCATGTCTCATGCAGCCAGAGTTAGAAGGATGATGGCATGTGCATGCACTCTTTTTTCCTGCATTAGAGTTACCTCATAAACCTGTAGCAGGGCTGGCATATGCTGTGTGTGATACAGGGCTGGCAGGTGAGGCATGCTGTGTGTAGTCTTCACCAGACCAGCCCTGCAAGCTGACTCCAGTGTAGCCCTATCCAGCCCACAAACCAGCCTAGAGAACCTCATCCAGTCCACGGGGCTGAATGAGTTCAACACCCCTGGTCTTGATGTTTTTACTGTTCTACTATGAGGAAGCTTGCAGTCGTATTACTAAAAGGTAATCTGGTGATAAATACTAACAATACTGTATTTTGTAATATTGGGTTATGAATCCTATCCTTGGACATGTCCTTTAGGGCTACATTCGGATAGTCATAAAACCCAGGACTAAATCAATTCAATCTTTGTAGGTTAGACTAAGCTGCATAGATTAAACTGTTAAGCAAGTGAACAGACATTCACTTTTGAAATGCAGCTACATGGGTGCAGTGGCCCAGGCCAGAACCATGGGGTGCTAGAGCACACCTTTCTGCTCAGCTGGAGCAGACAGCTTGGGCCAAGGCTAGCTTGCCCACTCCTGTGTATTGGCATAAAAGTGAATTTTAGGGTTGGGTTTAAGGAGAGCCAATAGTGTAATGGGGGGGGGGGATTGCAGGGGAAGTGAAAATAATTGTGGAATACTGGGAAACTGAGTTAACTTGAATTTGGAAGTGATATGGGACAGAAATTCAATAAACCGATTTAACCTAAATCAGTTAAGTCTGATACCATATCCATCCCAGTTTATCTTGAACCCAGTTTCAGCCAATTCAAAAGTGGTTTATGGGCACTGAACTTCTGGGTTAAGTACAGACAGTCAAAAGTCTGAGGTTGAATTGATTCAGTCTTCTCAGATTGGTCTAAGCAAGAAACAGACATTCAGTTTTGATTCCACAAATGCAGCCACATGCCTGCAGTGGCTCAGGCCAGAAGCTAGGGGGCACTAGAGCGCACCTCCCTGCTTGGCTGGAGCAGATAACGTAGGTCAACTTAGCCTGCCCACCCTGTGCGGGGGGAGGAGGGGCTGGTAGGGGAGGTGCAAAGCATCCTGGGATGCTGGAGGATTGAGACTTAACTTGTAGATTTCATAGATGTTTAGGGTTGGAAGGGACCCTTAGCATATCGAGTCCAACCCCCTGTCCTGGGCCTGACGTGTGCAGCGGGGAGCTGAGGGGCCCGAACTTGCAGCTGGAGGGAATATGGGACAGAAGTTCAGTAAACCAATTTAATCTAAATCAGTTCAGTGTGATACTACATCCATCCAGGTTTATCGGAAACCAATTTCTGTCATTTGTGCACTAAACTTTTGCTGTGTTATAGATTTGAACTGGTTTCCAATCACTTACACCAGTTTGCATGTAATTTGTGTCCCTAGCCTAGATGTCTAAAATACTTTACATTTTTCCAAGATAACTTATTGCATATACCACTCAAGCTCTATCAATTTGTGACTTGGCTGAGGTAATATCTTAATATAAAATAAAATGAAGTAAAATAAAACTATTTAATGGTAGTATTGAGGTTGCTGATTTAATGAAGTTGCTGATTTTCTTTTCTAAATTAATATCCATTCTTCTGGAATAAGTTTTCCCCAGATCTCTTTTCTTTCACTTTATATATAGACATTTCTTCTTAATAGATCAAGGGTGGGCAAAATGGTGGATCTGGCTGGTGGCTGGACTCCATTGCCCAGCAGCTCCCGCCTGCGTTGCTGCAGCCAGTTTCCATGGAGACCCCAGTAGTGACAGTGCTGTGACAGCACAGGGTCAGTGTTTCCATGGAAATCAGCCTCAGCGGCACTGGCAGGGCACACAGCTGGATGGGGAGCTTCTCCAGGGGCAGGGCTGGGATCTTGCAGTAGTGACAGCATGGTCATGGCACCATGACTACTGGGGTCTCCATGGAAACTGTCTTCAGGAACACGGGTAGGGTCTGCTGGGAAATGGAGACTGCCGTGGGCCCAATTTGACCCATGTGCCAGACTTTTCCCACCCCTGTAATAGACTGATATAAGTTGTTTATAATATAAATAAAACTGATTTATCCAGAAATCATGACTGTTATTAAATCTGACTTTTTACATAATATATCAGGTCCCAGAAGAAAATGTGAAAAATTAAATTCAATTTCGATTTCTAAAAATATTTTAAATATTTTGTCATCATTTTGGGTGACCGTATATATTCCCTAGTCTCCCACTCTCCAAAACCATCTGATTAATTATCTGGATGAACATCTGGATTATTTTCAAAGGATATAGAAAGTATTTTTTCCTTCTCTGTCCCAAAGCCAAAGGACAGAGACGTCAAAGGAAAGGTAACTAATTTCTGGCACATTGGTCTCACTTGTTTTTTTCACTTCAATTTCAGTTTTAACTTCAGTTTTAACTTTAACTGTGTGTTGAACTGTTTTGCACTTTGAACTTTTGCTGTTCTTAGCCCATACCTAAATTGTACATACTGCTTTGGATACCTGAGCTAAATGTTTTAGATGTAATCTCTGCAGTTAACATTTCCATTCTTTCCATCATTTCCAAAACATAAGAAAATTAATTTTTCACCTCAGTTATACTATTGATTTTTGGGTGGGTAGTTCAGCATAAAACTGATGTTGTTATTGGCAATGCCTCAATTCAAGGATTATCTCCACCACAGCTCATTTGATGCATCTTGAGGTGATTTTGGAATCCTTGAGCCACAGATCTGTCCACAAGTTGCCAGTCTTTCCACAGGGAAGAGAAGGCCACGGGTCAGGATTTCCTTCTTTTTCCTTTCTCTGCTCTCTTTTCTGCTTCGAGGGCAACACTGATATAATAAGTTGAAGAATGATGGCCACTTCGGTGTTTAAGACTCTACAGATCAGGGCATGCAAATTAACCCTCTCTGAAAGGAATTTAAACTTCAGATAGCCCTTCTAAAGTCTTATGATCATCGTACCCTCTTAAAGTTTGCCTTTAGTCTTATCTCTCTTAAGACTCCATGCTCCTACAACTTCAGTCACTTGTGGCTTTTTGGATGAGGCGATGCAAGCAGTACATTTCCTATATAGTTCAGCCACTAATATTTTTTGTTTGATGAATTCCTGAAATGAAATTACGACCCCATAGGGTGCATCCAGATGAGCATACACATGCCTCTTGCCCCGTCTCAATCCCCTTTGAGACAGGGCAAGAGGCACATGCAGGAACAAAAAAATGTTCCCTGCGCTGCAAACTTGCAGCACGGGGAGAATATTAGACCACTGGATATCCAGGGGTCTACAAAGTTTAAAGAAGTTGAGGCAACCAGAGGCTGGGTCCTCCACAGAGATGCTCTGTCTGCCAGAATGTCTCTGTGGCTGGCCCCTAGGCCTGGTGCTGAACCACGCAGCCTGCCAGGCAGCATGCTGAAGCACCAGGGCTCCAGTGCCAGTAAATAAGAGGTTGGGAGAGCTGGAGGAGGGGGGAGGGGACTATGGGGGGGACCCCCACTGGCCCCAC
>NW_017728992.1:68592150-68593746 GCF_001723915.1 Gavialis gangeticus | reverse complement strand
AGCCATTGGGGGGTCTGGGGGAGTGGGGGGTGGGGCTGGATGAGGCAGCCATTGGAGGGGCTGCAGCAGTTGGCAGAGGATGGGGCCAGGTGGGGCATGTGGGCCTTGCAGGGGTGTAGCCCCTGTGGGGGCCATTTGGCCCTTGTGTGGGGGCTGTGGCCCTTGTGTGGCTGTAGCCCCTGTGGGAGGGCAGCAAAATATGAATTCATGAAACATGTATTTAGAGTTCACTTTATTATTATGATAGAGACACTGATAGGCCTTTGCATTGCTTTAACACTGTAGCTATATCAAGAAATCATTTCCCAACTGATCACTCTGTCTCTCTGTCTTTATAGTGGTTTTTTTGTTGTAAATGTGGAGGAATATGGGTTTTGGGGCATTTTACAGAGTGACTTTGGGATTTTTTTTATCAGGGATTTTTCAGTTTTCCAGTAGGGAACACCAGAATTCCTGCTAGGGAGGCCAGTAGCAGGACCCTGCCTGCGCAGAGCTGGCATCTTGGACCCAGCTGGCTGTGGCTGACCTCCTGGCCAAATGGGGCCAGGAGGACATGCCTTGACAGTTCAAAGCAGGCCAGCACACTGGGAACATCTTCCAAGCGATAGCTGCCCAGATGGCCGGGCAAGGGGCACACATGGCAGTAGTGCCGCACAGAGACCAACTCTGCCTTCACAGCCCACTGGCAGCTTGCCTAGAGGGGCAGATGCTTCTACTGGCTATGCAGTTGTCATCCAGGTCTGGTAGGTGCACAGCAGGTCACAGCCAGGCAGCAGCCTCCACTGCTGTCCAGCTGACACAAGGGGTAGTGTCCCTAGGTACCAATTGGCTGGGCCCCAGAAGTTCCTGAGAGCTACTTGCCAAGGCAGCTTTTTTTTTTTTTTACTGATGGGGACAGCACAGGTGCTGGCCCTGGGCTGTAGCTCCCCTTAGCTGCAGATCCGGGAGGAGCCAGGCAGGGTCATATTGTCCCAAGTGGCACAATTTGCTCCACAATAAAGTGCATGGACAAGCATGTGCACTGAGGCAAAAAGCCCCAGCTCAAATTTGCACTGCTTCCGTTTGAGCTGCTGCAAGCACACATGCTTGCATGTGTAGACACTCCCATAGAGGTCGCTGAGAGCTTTTTGGTAGACTTCAGTGGGCCTTCGATTTCACCTAGTGTATCTTGTCAGGCTGCCACCTGAATATGGAAGATTTAAGGCATTGGCTGGAGAAAGTAATACTCTTAAATTCACACTGGATTTGACCACATTGACAAATGATATTCATCATTTGGGTATCCACAAGAGAGAACATGAATCAAGCTACTAAGACCCATTTGTTCACACTTCCACTATTTTGTGATATGAGCTATAAAATATGTTCTGGAAAACACTGCAACTGAAATGGTTCAGGTCATCACTGGTATGATCCTGTGCAATTGCAAGTTGAGCGGAGTAGTTATTTTGGAATGAGTCTCAATCATGCATAGTGTTCTGAAAAAGTCATTTTATTTTAAAATAATTAGTTTGCTATAATTACTCTAAACAAAGTAGGTTGCTTGTGCACACTACAGGGGTTTCATAGTTTCTAGGGTCGGAAGGGACCTGAGCA
>NW_017728992.1:68591520-68592139 GCF_001723915.1 Gavialis gangeticus | reverse complement strand
AGAGTGCCGCCCCCCCCCCCCCTTCCCTATCCTGTCCCTCCTGTACAGGTTTAATTCAGTTTAGTTCTCCCTAAATTGGTTTTTAAAAATACTGCTTCAATTTATGGATAATTAAACCAAACTAAACCCCTGTGGCATATACACAAGGGTGAGGGACCAGTCCTTACCTGCCTCTTCAGTGGGCAGAGAGGGGGTGAGCTGCTGGCAGACCAAGTGATCCCTGAGATGCATGGGGGCCCCCCCAAGTGGCACCCACCCACTGGCATCTGGCCTGGGTGTTCCCAGGGGGTGCCACAGCCACAAATGGAAGCACTGGACCCCCAGCAGCCAGCTCAGGCAGGCAGGCAGACTCCGAGGGGGGGTGGAAATCAGGCTAGCTTTCCTTCAGTGGAGCCTGTCTGCATGGGCTTCTGTCAGATCTCACAGCCCCTGAGCTGCACAGGGCCCATCAAGCCCTGAGCATGTTGGCTTCCAGTGCCATGTGCACTGTTGTACTTTGTTAGGTAACAAACTAAAATACCTCGGATGTGTTTTATCTTCCTGCATACCAAAGTCATTTAAAGTGGAATACGCTGCCGAGCATACAAACAGCAACACCATTAAAGCGGTGCCAAAGGGC
>NW_017728992.1:68570954-68586520 GCF_001723915.1 Gavialis gangeticus | reverse complement strand
CCCCCCCAAGTGGCACCCACCCACTGGCATCTGGCCTGGGTGTTCCCAGGGGGTGCCACAGCCACAAATGGAAGCACTGGACCCCCAGCAGCCAGCTCAGGCAGGCAGGCAGACTCCGAGGGGGGGTGGAAATCAGGCTAGCTTTCCTTCAGTGGAGCCTGTCTGCATGGGCTTCTGTCAGATCTCACAGCCCCTGAGCTGCACAGGGCCCATCAAGCCCTGAGCATGTTGGCTTCCAGTGCCATGTGCACTGTTGTACTTTGTTAGGTAACAAACTAAAATACCTCGGATGTGTTTTATCTTCCTGCATACCAAAGTCATTTAAAGTGGAATACGCTGCCGAGCATACAAACAGCAACACCATTAAAGCGGTGCCAAAGGGCATTTAAGCTGCTTTAAAGGCCAATTTTGTGGTGTGTACAAAGGCCCATAGTGTCTCAAAATAGTGGTCTATTATAGCTGTTGTAGGAAATCTTTTCCAGAATAGCTATGCTAGTCAATTTCCCTACACAGATAAGGATTTATTCTAGTTCAGCACAAGTCACTGAGTCATTTCATATTTTAACCAATTGATTGCAACCCATTTTTAATAGAGTTTTATTTGCGTAGCTTACACCTGCTCCAAGGTACAGTATATTTTCAGCAAATCGGTCTCTAGTTTACAGTGATGACTGGCCAAAATGAGGCAGACCTTTAAAGAACTTTTATCTCATTAAGTTGTTTATACTTTTTTTTAAGATATTTGCATCATTGATAGTAGGCCTGTGCAAAGTGGCAAGTATTTGATTTGGATTTGGCTGATTCAGAGAGAGAGCGGTTTGATTCAATGATTCAAGTCACTGTCTTGTTTTGATTCGGCCGAATCGGATTCAGAGATTCGGCGCCAATTCGGAGATTCAGCCATAATTTATAATGGGGAATCACTAAAATACCTATGACTTAGTCATTTGTGTGCAGATTCAGATGAAAATAGCAGGGAGGGTAGCCCATTATGAAGGCATGAAGCTTGCCAAGTTTCAAGGAGATAGGTGCAGGGGTTTCTGGTAAACTGCACCTCAACCTGTTGAAAGCAAAACTCATGTCACTTGTGTGTGTTAAGGGCTGTAGGTTGTAGCTGTGTTGGTCTAAGGACATAGGTGGACAGGGTTCTTTGGGTCAATCTGATATTTTTTATTAAACCAACCCAAGTAGTTGGAGAAATATAACTTAGCAAGCTTTCGGTTTAAAACCTTTGTCAGGCTGAGGAAGCATCTGCAGTTGGTGTGTGCTCTTCCTGGATGGAATGAATAGTAAAGAAGCCAGAGGCTGGTATGCAGGCAAGAAAGCTAGTCAGTGAACATGTAAATTGAGGTGTCAAGGGGTGAGAGAGAGAGGCTGGGGAAGGGGGATGTAGCAGGTAAAAGTGGAGAGGTACCTGGGAAGTCAGATGTTAGGCAGGTTATAGTGTGTCATAAATCCAATGTCTATATTGAGCCCATGAGTTTTTGTATCTAGGAGTTCATTCATAATGTTTGGTGTGCTGCAAATTGTGTATGTTTCTGTAATATATGTTGTGCTTTCATGCAGCTCACAGTGGTGACTGTCAGGGAAAACAGAAGAAGAGAGACTAGCTAGGTACTAAAAGACTAGATAGCAAGCCAGAGCCTTTCAAATTCTGCTGGTCCAAGAGAGACAGCTCACAAAAGGCACAGATCATTTAACACATAGCCTTATATGTTGTTTCTGCGTCCCTCCCCCAGAGCACTGTGATTGGAGGGGAACTCAAGGAAACGGTCACTGGCCAGCTATAGATGTCAATATCAGAGCAGTCTTCTCCCCCACCCCTTCCTCTTCTCAGTTTCTGTTTCCTGCATGTCTGCCTTTTGAATCTCTGAATCTTTCCTAATCTTTTCCAAATCAATTCGGAGGCTTCTGAACAGATTTGGACCTTTTAATGGGTCTCCTGATTTGATCTGGATTCAGAAATTTGGCTGCCAAATTGGGCCAAATCTCTGAATCGAATCAGCTACCAAAACTTCATACACCCTACTCGATAGTAGATTTCCTCTGTTGAGCAATCACACAAAATGTGGTTGGCCCCCCATGTGTATGTAATAAATGACGACTAAGGTATTGAACATCAAAGCAGAAAGAATTTCAAACCTAACAAAATGAATGACCACCAAAACTGTAAACTTTTTACAAAAATACATTGTTTTGAGTTACTGGTCTAATAAATGTGAATGCTTATTATTCCAATTTTAGACATTGTATGCACCTAGGATATCATGTAGTTACAGAAGTAGGAACTAATTCCAATAAAACAAAATGTACACCTGCTGTAGAAAAAAATTTTCATATAATTAATAGAGTAGGCAAAATACCTGATAAAATGTACTGTACTTTGTACCATCATAAAACATAGGCCATGTCCAGATCCACACATCCACTAATGTTTCCTTTGGGCCTAAACAGGGGCGATGCATAGGGCGTGCATGTGCATCCCCTGCAAAAAGTTGCAACCAATACTGTCAGCAGCACCTGTGGGCGGTCGCTGCTCGCCACCCCGCCACCAGCCCTGCAGGTGGCATCTGCGGGTGGTCCCTGGCCACCGCCACTGCTGGCGGTGCCTTTGAGTGGTTGCTGACCCATGGTCGGTGCTCGCCAACCCTCCCCCCCACACCGCCAACAGTGCCGGCGGTGTCTGCAGGATCTCCCTGTTCACTGCCACCAGGCTCCCACCGCCACCAGCACAGCCAGGCCCCACCAGCTGCCAGGGGTACACATTGTTCATAGGCCTAAAGGAGCGAGTCTAGAGCTTGTGTTTGAAGCCAGCTGCCCTGTGTAGCAGTGTTGCTCAGTTACTAAGCCACTTAGCTCATTTAACTCAGTTGGTAAATAAATAAATTTAAGTTGCTTTAATAAGAATCCTTAACACTTTCCAAATTAAATTATTTTTGTTAACTAGCTGCTATTTCTAGGTAAGTTTTCATGGATAAACACAGTATGGTATATATTAAAACAAAGATGAGTCAAAAAGGTATACCAAATTGAAAGGAGGATTAATTAATTGCACTTTATAATTCTGTATATCTGTAACATTTTAATATATTTTTTGCAATATTTATTTTTATAAGCTCTTTTATTGAACACAAAATTATATAAAGCGAGTGTCAAAATTCTGGATATCTAGGTGGCTATGTAAAAAAAAACAAAACAAAACAAAACAAAAAACCTTTTTCTTCATATTGTTTAATGCCAGCAGAAGAATTCCACCTTGTTTTAATAAAATAAAAATTCCTAAAACGTACCAAGTCAATCTTGAAATTCTAAATATGCAGTGTGATCAAGCTTGGATTAAAAGCATCTGTGGGTTTGTCAATAAGGAATTGTGATGAGTTCAGTGGTATCATATTGACTGTGTATTAATACATGGTATCCTATTGGACCATCAGCTGATTGTTTAGAATGTAAATGAATCTGTTGATGGATCCAGTGACTGATGGCTTAAATTCCAATTAATCAATTGCTTCATCAGTTTCTTAATTCAGATCAAATATCTCTTGAGTGCACACAGTTCTTTCAGCATTATTAAGAGAAATTAATGCTTTAGAACTAATTTTCATCAATCTCTTATAAATGCCAATATTATTTTCAGTTGCGTCTGAAGTGATGACACTATAGCTTAAATGTTTGGGATATATTACCCTTTTTTTCTTTCTAGTAGCTATCATAACTGAATTTTACCTTTGACAGAGTTAAATGAAACTGTGTACTCAAACACGTCATCTTGGTGCTGCTATTCATCTTGTCATCAGTTTAAAATTTTCATGCACATAGTCATTTAAGTCATATAAATGATTTAAAAATTAAGTTGATGGTAAATGATCTGGTATTAGGTATGCAAAGTCAATGTCCATTTTTCTTTTGTTTGGTATAGTCTAGTAACCCATCTCTTTCAATGCTGTTGGGTTTCTGACTCATAGCAGACAGACTGGTAATATTACAAGGCAATTTATAACTGTTTATGACAGTTTCACGTGACTTGTTTCACAATGACCCATCAATTATTTCATCAGCACTTGACAGAGACTCTTCAGTGTGTCACTTAAACCAGTTGATCTTAATTTGATTGCCATTAAAACCTTCCTTTCCTGACAACTCTTGTCAATTATACAAAATAAAATCAAGTATTCATAAGTAGGGTGTAATAGGATATAGGCAGACAGATTTAATAATTCAGTTTTGCTGAGCCTTAACTGGCATTTGTTGTAGCTATTGTTCTCATTTGTAAAAAATTTATTGGACACAACTCTTGAGAGAAGGTAGACATCATATTTTTTTATTTATTCTGACTCAACTGTTACAAGAAGAATACAGGACATTTAGAGTGGCTTACTGTGTTTTAGGGTGAACTAAAGGAATGAACTGTTACAGAAATTAAGGTCTCTTGAAATAATTGTTAAATAAAGATTGTTATCCACATTTTGCTCTGTTGGTGTGGTACTTTGGTTTAAAGGAATGCAGAATTTAACCTGATATATATGTAAAATAAAAGAATACTTGTTAGAGGCTCAGGCCCTTGGTTAATATAATGGGAAAATATTTCCATAAGTTATAATGTGGGATAATGTATACAACTAAATTGCATTTAGTTTCACTTTAGTGTGGCATCATTAACACAGAATTGTCAGGGCATAAAACTGAAAACATAACTACAAATTGGAAGCAACCGTAAAATAAAAAAAAAAGGATTTGATAGCAATTATTGTAAATATTTTGTAATCCTTAACCAAAATGGAGCCCTCATATCTTAGTTCTCTGGGATAAACTTGATAACTAATAACATAAGCAATGCTCTGAAATTAAAACTTTACAGAAACACATTAGATTCATTCATTTATTTAGTTTGTTTTTGTCTTGGCTCTTTTGATACCTGCTGCAAATTGCTTTTGTTTTTTTTAAACTCCTTCTGCTTTGTCTGTGGACGTCTTATGTCCCTTTTTTTTTTTTTTACACATGTATACTGGTGGTGTCATGAGCAGGGATCTGGGTTTTCTATTCCTGTGGAAACAGGTGTATTTTCTCCTTTAAAGGAGAAAGACCTGGGAAACTGTAGGTTTCCGCTTGCAAGCTGGCAGAGCTCCATCCTGTTAAGGGGTTGCTTGGGGCTGGGGAGAGTAGGAGGTGGGTGATCAGAGACAGGGGGCCCACGTACATGTGCACACCAACACATGCACTTTGCCAGCAATACAGCCAGGCAGCATGGTGAAGAGCAGCTCCTACAGCTCCCTGCAGGTAAGTCTATGGGAAGAGGGCATAGGTGACATGTCAGAAGGTGGAGGGGGGGCATAGGCAATGTGCCAGGGAGGCATGGAGGGGTTTATGCCCCCTCTAGATTTCTGCACCCACAGCAGGGTATGGGGCTGCAGCCTGGCCAGATGGGCATTGGGCAGGAGCCCCCTCTATGGCCCAGCAGGCAGGACCCAGCACAGAGGGGAGCAGGGCAGGGGAGGCTCGGTGCTGCCACTGCTACCAGGAGCACTGTGCTGCCAAGGTTACCAGGGTAAAGTGCCCCCTGCCCACCTAACAATAGCGGGGGCGGGGGGCAACTCTGTGCTGTTTTGGCACTTCACCTTTGCAGCCATGGTGGTGTTGCTGGCTTGGGGCTCCTGGTTGTGACAGCAGTGCAGATTTTTGTATGTGTCCTCCCCCCCGCCCCACACTGCTGCAGGGGAGGCAGGAGAAGCCTCACCTTGGTGTCCATGGCAGTGCAGCATTCCCACCCAGTGGGCCTCAGAATCAGATCCTGCCCAGTGCTGGTCCCTCCAGGCTATGGCGCCATGCCCTGCTGTGGGTGCAGAAATCTAGGGGAACACATGCTTTCTCATGCTTCCCCTACATATCGCCTATGGCATTGCCTATACCCACACAGCCCCTGCCCCACAAACACACATCCTTCTCCACTCACCCACCCCTTGCCCAACACAACCCCTTTCCCACACACTGGTGGGGCTAGAGCTTGGGGGCAGGGGACTGTGGTTCAGGAGTGAGGGACACTGGCAGGATCAGAGGGCTGCAGGTCAGGAGTGAGAGGCACCAGCAGGGCTGGGGGCATGGGGGATTGTGGGTTGGGAGTCGGGGGCACTGGCAAGACCATGGGGCTGCAGGTTGGGAATGAGAGCCACCAGCAGGGCTGGGGGGGGAGGAATTGTGGGTTGGGAGTGAGGGGCACTGGCTGGGCTTGGGGGGCTGGGGCTTGGGAGTGAGGGGCAATAATATGAGCAGGGCAGGGCACCAGCGTGTTAGGGCTGTTTAGTAGCACAAAGCAGCAGTGGAGACAGCTGCAGCTGGACCCGTGTGCTGGTGAATGAAGAGGATAGAGGGAGCTCTGATTTTTCCATGATAAACAAATTAGATCAAATGTCAAAATATATAGGTATTTATAACTTAGTTTATTATAATGATTGGGGTAGTAGTAGGCTTCCAAATTGCTTTACAACTGTAAATATGTCAGTAAAGCATTGTGTTCAACTGATACCTATATATAAGTAGTGGCATTTCATTTTAATTGTAGAAAAGCAGAGCTTTTGAGGGGGTTAATCAGAGAACTTTAGATTTTTTTTAACAGAGAAAACTAGGATCCCTGGTCATGAACACTCTGGGTTTACAGGTAAGGCTTTGACTATTGCAGGGATTTACGTGTGCTTATGTGTGTTTGCAGCTGCATCTAAATGTGGGAATTAGTATGCAGCTTATGTTTTGTATTGTCTTTCACTTTTTAAAATTTTGTTTGTGGATTAAAATGGGACCCTGCTGGTGCCTGCCACTTTAAGGGCTGAGCCAAGCAGCCAGCAGGTCCTTGATTGCAGCAGCCATATTAGATCTCTGGCCACCTATATAAACAGAGAAGTTCACTGCTGGCAGGCCAGGCAAAAACATCGCCTGGCTGCAGGCTGAATACTACATCCTGGAAGAAAGGGCAGGAGTTTAAGGGGATGGTTTAGAGGATTCTGGTCCTGGGCATGACCTAAAACTGCACCCTGCCAGGGATGGATTGCCTGATGGGGCTTCTGGTGATGCGGGAGCCCCCAGGAAATACCAGGCCAGTTACCACCCTGGTGAAAGACAGGTTGGGGCACCTTAATAACTCTAGCTCCCACAACTGGGTGGGATACCCCATAGAAGGGCCAAGAAGGCAGACCCAGATTAGAGAGTGGGGTACAGGCTCAGAGACCTGACTTGAAACACCCTCGACTGGTCAGTGCTGGGGCCAGGACTGGAAGGGTCAAAAGGGCCAGGAGCCCACCACGACGGATGCCGAGAGCTGAGGGGCTGGGGTTTCTGACTTGCCTTGGAGGTGAGGCCAGGGCCTGTGTGGCCAAAGGTCTCGGGGGGACCACACCCGAGAGGGGGAGCAATTCAGGGAGCTAGGCAACCCAGAATGAGGGCAGAATAGGCTGCCTGATTGGAGGGATCCAGTTGGGGTCTGAATGGGAGGATTCTGGGGCCCAGTATGGGGCTGGTGATGTTAAGAACTCTGGACGCCATCTGCAAGGCTTGGGCTGCAGTGTAGGGGAGGAACGGAGTCACAGATCCCCCTGGCATTGGGGCAAGAATGGGCAGCCTCCCGCCTAATTAATACCATACTTATATATCATCAAGGCATGGCAGATGAGGCAGGCGGTTGCCCATAGAAACAGATGGGCGGGCCATTAGTAGACTGGCTCTGAGAATGCCTGCTGTTACAGACATATAGGGTATGTAAATAGCCAGTAGAACAAAGGGAAAGAATGGAAACACAGGGAGATTTTTAACCTGACGTCACACTGGCTGTTTGTTTCATTTTCCCCCACCCATGAAAAGCCATTAATGTGGAAAACCATTTATTTAAACAAGTTCAGGCACATTCAGTTTTAGGCCTTGAGTGTTATTGCTATTTTGAGGTACTTTCTGCTTGAGTGGAATTTGATTTTTAGTTTATTTTTATGGATGAAGTTCTGGAGACAAGTAAATATGGTCCCATTTATTACTTTTTCCCTAATTTCCCCTTAGACTTCACTGTCTTCCATCTTTCCTGCCTGTTTTCCTGTTGTAACACACCTGCTTCTGCTGGTTTCAGTCCAAAGCCAAGAGGAAGAAATAGGCTGTGCAAGGAGGTAGTTCATTGTATGAATGCAATATAAGACAACATTTTTAGAGAACTTATCCAATCATCATTCTATAAGTGATAACCAGTAAAGGAAAGTGATAAACTGGGGGGGATTTCTTCTTTTTACTAGTGGTAAATTAGTCTTAAACTAGTGTTACGATACAATGCTAAGTCTCCACTATGAATCTGATAATGTTTTGATCAGTTTGTTTATTTTTTGTCCTTTTTCCGCTATTCAAGAACTGGTGACCCTGTGTAGTTATGTATATTAGATGACTATTTTGTGGCAAAATAGACATTTGCCATTAGTCAATCAGTATCTGTTCTTTTTGGTTTCCCCTGCTGGCTAAATTTTCATTGTTAAACAGCTTGCTTACTAGTAATTTGTAATGTAATTGTTTTAAGAAAAACAAGTCCATCTTACTGTTTGCCAGAAAACATAAACATAAAAACTGGCAAATGAAAGAAGATTAAATAGAAGTGAATAATTTAGTTCTAGTATATCAATTTTTCTCTTCAAAAGTATACAATTACATCGCCTTGTAACCTAGAATATATTTAGAAAATGCCACATCACAAGTAATAGCTTGTTTTCAAAAGCTTTCATGAAGAGCTGTTACCAGTTTGCTAAAGGGTTATACAGAAATATAACTTGAATGCCTTGTGATATTAAAGATTTTTAAGCATGGTACAATACAAGTTGTCCATCATTTTAAAAATTATAAATTCTGAAAGCTATAAGTTGGGGTGTTGGTGGAGTAAGCAACAAAATAATTGATTCTTTATATAGTGATTGGTGACATAGAGTATGGTACAGTAAGAGTTTTGGCTTTACAAAGACACATTTTTGGTGTATTTTTAATAAATATGTTTGCTTAAGAGGTACTATATTATTAAAGCAAACAACATTTTATTAAAATATTTGCACAACTTCATTCTATGATGATATTTTCAAAATTATTTTTACAGTGCAACTCTTAAGGTTGTTCTTAAAAGATATTTTTTGAAAGCCAATTTAAAAAGCTATCGAAAATCTTTGTTAATGTATGCTTATACAGTCATTACTTTGAATTTTCAATTGGGGCTACTCTTCAATATGTGTTATTTTGGTCTTTTTCAGAGAGTTTTATAATTCCATTAACATTAGCTTTAAATCCATATGACACTACCAAGTTAAAGCAGCTTGCATAAAATTCAAACTATCTCTGCATCAGTTGTTTGTATTAAACGTTAATGAGTCCTTATTCATATCAGTGGCTTGGACATCAATCATGCTAATTGTACACCGTTTAGGCTTACAAATATCCAGTTAGGTTAATGGTTAATATACAAATTAATACACTTTGTATTATCGCAGACTAAAAGGGATAAAAGTGTACTCTGTTAAAGTAATGTTAAAGATGTGCATTTATATCATATAACCAAGTGAAAAATGAATGTATTAAACTCTAAGTCTTTTATAAGACTGTGGTCCCTGTGGGTGATGTGCATACTGTAATACCTTTAGAAGACAATGACTTAAAATGTGATAGACTAAACAGTGGGGGTTAGTGTGGTAAAAATTAACTCTACGAGTGTCATGCTTGCATTAAGCCAAAGCACTATACAGAAGATTTCAGTCTGGAGTATGATGCAATAGCAACTGAATTCCATTTTTTTGTGTAGCCTGTTACAGTGTGAATATTGCCTTAACAATACATTTTGTCTGGATTTGGAATGTTAAGCATATTACACTTTGGGTAACCCACAATACACAAAATCACCCAGAATTGTTTTTCAAACTCTTGTTTTCAAAACAGAAATAAATGATGTGGCATTTTATTTTAAAATATCCATGCCTTTTTTGCTTGGCATATAATAAGATTGCAAACCAACAAGAGCAAATAAAAAAATTGATCTAAGTATACATATTCTCATATTCTGTTTTAAGACTATCAAGCTTTCAGGTTCTTATAAAGATGTCCATTATTATGTTAACTGAACGCATTCCACAAAAAATAACCACAAATATCATACAGGCAGAAACACACATGTAATAATTATTGTTGATTTTTAATATTTTACAAAAAGGATTTAAAAATACATCTTGTTTTGTACTCTTAGGACTTGTCTGTTCATAGAGCTCTAACTGCTAAAACTTAACTAGGCCTGCTTTTACAATTGATTTAGTTAAACTAGTATGGAGTCCTGAATGGACACACTTAAATTGATTTACACCTGGCTTTAGTTGATTAAGCTAAGTGGATATAAGCCAGTTGTAAATTCATTTAAGTGTGGCCACGTGGCTTCATACTGGCCTAACTGAATCAATTTAAAAGGAAAAAGTTAAACTAATGCAGTTTTGTTGTGTAGACTACACTTTAGATTCTAATATGGTACATCTTAAAAAATAACTTTTTTTCTATAAACATGAGCTACAACGTCTGACTGTTTGAGCCAAAATCATTACGTCCGAGTTTTGAAAGCCATTACTAAATCTGTTGTGGTTGGGTGAGGTTCATGTTTCAGTATCTGTATTGAAAAGTATTGGATACCTAAGTATCTCCTGTGCCATCTTCATTGTCCTTTCATTTAAAATATATTAATTAATATTCCTTAGTTTCATGCAAGGTTTTCTAGTTCTCCCACTTTCAGTGTGAGGTTTTGTTCTCCCTTACTAACCACTTTTGTATTGATAATTACTTAAAAAGGAGTAACAAAAATCTGGCTTTCAGAGCTATGTCATCCAGCCTGTGGGGCTCTGCACAGGTCCAGGAATTTGGCAGCAGGGGAGTAATGGCAGTGATAGTTCCTGTGGCTTCTGGAGCTGTAGCGATTTAATGTTATGCTGCTGCCACATCATACTGTCAGATTTCCAGATTTGTATGGAGCCCTACATGCCAGATTGGGCCCACATACAGGTTTCCCTTGCTTTTATGTGGGTTCTGTATATGCGAATTCACTCTTATGTGATGACCCTTTTTGTACCCAAAATTTGTTATATGTGAGGTAAATTCACTCTTATGCAGCTGGCAACAGCTAAGTCTGTGTGGGGGAGAGCGAAGGGCTGTGGCCAGGGAAAAAGATTAAGGACACAATGGTGAGGGAGGGAGTGGGGCACAGGCAGAAGCAGGAACTAGGATGAGTGGGGCCTTGATCTGTCCCCTACCCTCCCAGCCGGTGGTGAGGGAGGGAGTGGGGCTGGGGCTGGGGCTGGGGCAGAGGCAGGCACTGCACAGCTGGGGCAGGGTGCAGGACAGGGGTGCAGCTCCTGCTGCTATGGGCTGCTGCTGTGGGCTGGTGGCTGTGCCAGGCTCTTCCCAGTGGGGAGGACGGGGCCAAGCTGTGCTTGGGGCAGGGGGCAATGGCACTAGGAGGAGGGCTATAGGGGAGGGACTGCAGCTGTCCCAAAATTTGCTGTAGTTGCCCCCAAGTCCCCCCAAGTTCCCCCTTTCCCAGCACTGCCACCATCCACCCTGAGTGCAGCACACCTCAACCCCCCTGCCAGGAAGAGCATGTTGCTGCTCCTGGCCTCAGCTCTCAATGCCAGTTCGTAGCAGCAGGACCCACATCCTGCCCTGGCTGTGCAGTACCTGCCTCTGCCTCAGCCCTACTCCCTCCCTCACCACCAGCGGGGGCCCAGATCAAGGCCTCACTCACCCCAGCCCCTGGGGGCAGGCTGTTCCTAGCAGGGGGGTTGGGCCACGCTGCGATTGGGGCAGGTGGCAGTGGTGCTGGGAGGGAGGCTGGGGAGAGCTACGGCAAATTTTGGGGTGGCTGCAGCCCCCCCTGCCATAACCTCCTTCTCAGTGCTGCTGCCACCCATCCCGAATGCAACCCAGCCCAGCTCCCCTGCCGGGAAGAGCCCACTGCCACCCTGGCGCCAGCAGACTTACCTGCTGTCAAAGCAGTCAAGGTCTTGGGCCATATCCCTGTTTGTTACATTCTAAAGTAGAATTTATGCGAATTTGAGTTATACACAGTTTTTCAGGAACGCATCTACTGTATAAAGTGAGGGAAACCTGTACCAGCCCCTGTGCTGGATTGGGTTGGATGAGGTGGTCACCACTGCTTTAAATGTATAGTTAAAAACCTTTTAGAGTTCTCCTTGTAAAATATATTCTTTTTTTAAAACTATATTCTGATTTCTAAAAATAAATCCCATCGTCTTAATTTTTTCATTGCTTGAAAAATAATACCTTATTTATACACATCCAAGACAACTTCAAATTTAAAACGACCTCCCAATAATTAGATTCTATACATGGAAAATTATAAAGTTGTTTTAAAATTCATTCTTCTACCACCCCTGCAGCATGAAAAGCAGTAGTGAGTAGGCAGGCAGCCTGCCCCCTATCTCTTGCTCCCCGCTGACTGCCTTCATGCCATTTGCTCTCCCTTCCCTTGGTGACTATGCCCCCTGGCTACCTGTTCCACCTGGCATCTGTCCTCATGGCCACTTGCTCCCCCTCTTGCCCTGGCCCCCATGTCACCCCTGCCACTTAGCCCTGTGCAGTGGTTCTTGCCCAAGGTGATTCTGGTTCTGACAGGCGGTAGCAGCTGCCGTCTCAACCACAGCAGCTCCCTTCCTGCTCCATGTTTTTCCCCATGCTCTACCCAGGCTATGCGCTGTATGCTCCCCACCTTCTACCACGTAATCTCCCCCGTGCTCCCTCCACTCCCCCTGTTCTGCGTGATTTCCCCTGGACTAGAGACGGAGCCAGAGATGGAGCTGCCTGCCCCATCCCATACTCAGATCTAAGACACAATTTCTTTTGTTGACTTAGGGAACAATTATCTTATCTTGAATTTGAATAAACATGTTATTAGTGGATCCAGGAATTGTCACTATATGTATATGCAGTACAGAAATATAGCACTCATATTTCAGTATGTATGTTGTCTCTTGTAAAAATCCAGTGATATTACAAGGGATTTTTAAGTTTGATTCATTCAAACCTAAAGCAGTACACATTTTTGATTGAATGTATGTTGGTTGTTCAGTGCTGCCATCTAACTATTGCATTTTTAGTCCTGCTTTTTCATGATGTTTTGGTTTACCTTTTAAATTGTATTTTATAGATACAATCTCAGAAAGTATTATGTATGCTGCATCAGTATTTATAAGTGCATAGTGTAAAACATATGGAGTTGTGTCACTCCTATCAGACATTATTTATTTTCAATTACTTGTGTAATTTTGCATACCTACCCCTTCGTCATATAAATTTAAAAATGCTGTTTCCAAGTATTGTTTAAGTTATTTTGTCAATACTGACAAAGAACTATCTCAAAATGGGGGAAAAGCTTTATTGTTTCAGTTTTGCTGCCGTGATCATTACTGAAAGCTGACTTGGCACAAAGCAGTCACTTTTTCTGGATAAGAGGGAAACGTGCTATGAGATAAGTTATTGATGAAATTAACTGCTGAAGTGGAGAGGAAATGCAGCTGGCCAATACATGTCATAGTGTGAGCTCTATTAAATGAATATATGTGCAGTCAACCATTCATGGGAGCCACATTGGTCTTGAACTGCATTGATCTATAGTATAATTCTAAATGAAACTGATGGATGAGAGCAGCCATTGACAGGAAGGGTAAAGAGAACCATGAAATGTCTTGTATAGGAAAAGTATGATGGAAAGTAGACTGGTGATCTATGCCATAGATTGGAATGTACAGTGGGATTCTGGTGTTCTTAGGTACTTCACCCTTAATTATAATTCCATACATGGCAAAAGACTCCTCAGAAATTATTTTATAATATTTTCATATTTTATGAAAGGTAAATACATTGAGCATTGTGTCCAAAGGCCAAAAACAGCTTTTAAGGCATTAATTTTTTCTAGCTTCTTTGAAACTGAACTTTGAAAGAGATTTTTTTTTATGCATTTCCCTGTGAAGTATTTTGAAAATCTTAAAAAAATAGGCGTTGTTCTGTTTTTAAAAAACTGATTTATTTAACATGTACCAAATGG
Source organism: Gavialis gangeticus (assembly GCF_001723915.1). Classification (NCBI taxonomy): domain Eukaryota; kingdom Metazoa; phylum Chordata; order Crocodylia; family Gavialidae; genus Gavialis; species Gavialis gangeticus. The sequence goes on along the minus strand of NW_017728992.1, from coordinate 68,572,431 downwards.
ACATGCAGTTATTCATCAAGGACACACTTCTCAAATGAGTGTTGTGTGAAAATACCACCTTCAGGTCAGATATAATTTCAGATGCCTTCTCTCTCAACCATGTCCTTTCAGACAGTTAGCTCAATGAGCTGCTAAATTTACAGGCATTGATGAATAAAACATTGGGTTGTGCTAGACTTTAGTTACATCGGAGTCCACGTACTTTGATTGTGATACTAAATTCATTTGGATTTGGGCACCCAAACAAAATGTCCTTTCTGGCACTTTGTCAGCCTGCTTCCTGTAATACAATACCTTTTTTAATTTTGTCTTCCCTTTCTGGTACATTGCCTATGAGAGGGACTACTTTTAGCTCATTGTTTAATTGTCCATATAAGAGAACTCAAACTAGACACGGGAAGTTCCTTTGCCAGTGAGCATGTTTCTAATTGCTACCATATCATCTATAGAGGAGAAACTATTGCATTAAGTAAGATTTTAATGGGATAGATTGCATTGTAAGGCTATGAAGTTTGCTAAATGGGTGCAGCCTAATATGTACATTGCATATATGCTTAAAATAGATTATCATTTTAAATTTAGTATAAATCACTTAGGAAGACAATTTTATTCTGTTTTAGTTGTAATTGTGTATAGTGTACCAGTGCTTAGTCCTTGTAAACTTTCAGGGATGAGAAGTGATGTCGTAATACATTAGATGTTATAACAATAATTTTAAAGAGGGTGCAAATAAGCTGCAAGTATCAGTCATGCATAAAACTAAGAAAGGTTCTGATCTTATAGTCTGTAATGTTCAGCTGTAGCTTTTCTGGAATGTTAGTTAAGTAACAAGAATAGTAGTATACCAGTCTTGACAATATCCAGAAAACAGTTATCTTTATTTTTTCCCCCAACCTTGATTTTTTCCAACTGTTTGGCAGTAGAGCTTAGGTTTTGTATAAATTGTCATGCAATTAATTTCCTTTTCTATGTCATATGAAATTCCATTATAATTTTAGTAGAACGTGCTCAAAAGTTTGAATTTTAGATTTGTGATTTTTGCATAAGTTCTTACATTTATTTTGGAGTTTCCTTTACATATACCATATTTACTTGAATATAAGAGATGCTTTACTTGAATATAAGAGAAGGTTTTTCCCTCCCAATCAGCACGGGGGGAAAAGCCTCTTCATCTTACATTTGCTCTTAGCCAAAAAGGCTGAGCTGCTGATGGGAACCTACCAGAAGCAGGGGCAATGCATAGGGAGTGCACGGGGGTGCACATGCACCCCCTGAGAGCACCGGTGCACCCCCTGTCAGGCCACACTCCCTGTTTAGCCAGTGGGCAGGGGGGCAGGTGGGAGCACCAATGCCCCCCTCCCCCCCAGCAAGCGCTGGCCAGGGAGCGGGGCCGCCAGCGAAAGTGGCCGCACCACTTTCAGAAGTGGCCACGGGACTTTCAGAAATGGTGCGGCCACTTTTTGGTGAGTGAGATCGG
>NW_017728992.1:68565648-68570898 GCF_001723915.1 Gavialis gangeticus | reverse complement strand
CCCCCCCCCCCCCCCCCCCACTCCCAGTCAGTGGAATCAGCCACTGGTTGCTGACTGGTGTTGGGCGGGCTGGGGCACGTGCCCCCCCAACTCAAGAGGCATCAGTCATCCATGACCAGAAGGATTGGTTAGTGCAGCCCATCTGAATAAGATATATGGTAATGCCCACTGCACTCAGCCCCTCTCAACTTTCAACTCTTTTTCAAGTCATGATGAGCTATTACAGTGAATATTTTGACTTCCTCTTCAGTCCTACAGCTGAACTGTGCCTTTCTTTCCCAGTTCCAATGATTCCTGCTTCTTCACAAGCCTTAAATATCTGGCAAACATCAGACCAGGTTGCCCTGTGTTTCATCTGCATATACATTTTTGGAGTATCTTAGGACTTACGACAAGAACACCCAGTTCCAGTCACGAGTGAGGGGCTAACTAGCACATAGATCCTTTGTGTGGAGATCTGGAGTACACACACATACTGAGCAGTGGGGTCAACGTGGCTTGAAACACCATTGACTCGGCTGGCTCCCAGCCCAATGATCTGTATGGTAAATCATTAGCCTTTTGGGTTTGGACTAATATATGCATAGCTTATATATGAGCAGGTACAAAAGTGCAGCTTAAAGGTGTATTTTCAGAGTACCTGTGCTAAAATTGCAGCAGTTTCGAAACAGGTTAAATGCATCAATTCTATATGAACTAAGTCTGTGGGTACCCATAGTCATTTGTCTGTATGCAAATTACTATAGGCCTGTTTATTTTAAAGTCAGTATTTTCAAATTTGCCCCTCACTTCCATGTGCTCAGGGAGAGCAGGGTCTGACAGTTGATGAGGAGCGAGGCAAGGGGCTTCAAGAAGTTGTGGAGGCAGATGGCAAGGGGGCCACCTGACCCCTCCCCCCCTATTTATTTTCCCTGCTTTAGCATAGCTTTACTTGATTATATATTCAAGTAAATATGGTAATTTTAATATTTATGTTGAGCTGGGTCAGTTTTAGAAGTAAGTTTAACAAGTATGTAGTATCCCATCAGATAAATGGGACAGCAGCTTTGAGTATTTCTGCACTTCTGAGATATTAAAATGATTACAAAATTCAGAAGCAGTTGTAAATCAATTCTAAAAACCAACAAAATCTTCTTATCCCTGCTTCAGACTCCATTAAGTCAAAGGAGCTGCACCTAAAATTTATTTTGCTCAGCATATTTCATTTACTGACTGAGTTTATACAATATGAAAATATTTATAATGTAGAATGTTTCTGATTATGTGCATACGTATTTTTATTCTTATCCTGAAAACTGTACTGAAATACTGTCATGTTTGCAGCATCTCCTTCAGAAAGCATTTAACCCAGTGATTCTCAACCAGAGTGCTATGGCAGCCTGAATTGCCTTGAGGGTGCTGCAGGCTGTCTCACAATGTTGATGCTGTTAGGTGTAAAAGATAAACCCAGAGATTTTCAAATAGGAATCCATAGTGTCGAAAATATTCTGACCTGTTGTAGTCTTTCTGTATTCTTTGCAATCAGAGAATTGCTCTATTATTTTTCTGTAGCCAAAAAGTGACTGAGAACTAAAAGCTGAAATTGTCTGAGTGGTGCTTCAAGTCTGATAGGCTAGGGACAGACATGCAGAAAGCTTGAGGCTGAATTGATTCAATCTTTGCAGGTTAGTCTAAGCTGGCTAAGCTAACTCAGTTTTGTAACCAGACATCCCAGAAATGCAGGCACGTGCCTGCAGTGACTCAGGCTAGAAGCTGGGAGGTGCTAGAGCAGCCTTCCTTTTCCTTCTGCAGGGAACTGAGAGGGGTGTGGCCAGGCCCTGGCAGGACACTGTGATTAGGGAGGGGTTCGCCCCCTCCATTCTTGATATCAGCTCTGTTATCAGCATTTAACACTCCATCAGTAAACAGCCTCACTCATTACAAGCTCTTCTTAAACAGCTTTTTGCAAAGGAAGGAGTGCAGGTCCATTACCAGCTGAGATGTGGATTACCTCCATAAAGCCCTATCTGCCTTATACAGCATTAGAAGACCACATGCTGGCTACAGTCCCTGCTGTGGGAGAGATGAGGAAGGGATCTCTGCATGGGCGACTGGTGCTGCCTTAGTCAGGGGGGGCCACATGTCTCCCCCCCCCCACCCCAGACTAATCAGTGATTAGGGGGAGTGTCCCCCCCCACAGTCAATCCTGCTGACTGGGGGAGGGGGTCCCCGTGGCCGATCTCACTTCTGTGAGTGGCTGTGGCTGCTTCTGGGAGCGCAGTGGTGCTCCACTCTCCGGCCAGTGCTTGCAGGGGGGGCACCAGCGCTCTCACCTGCCCATCACCCAAGTGGCAAACACAGCCAGTCAGGGGGTGCGCCAGTGCTCACAGGGGTTGCATGTGCACCCCCATGCACCCCCTACGCATCACCACTGGATCTCTGCTTAAGCAGCAAGTGGTGGGAGGGGGAGAAGGGGAAAAGCAGAGGGGAGGGCCAGTCCTGCTGTGGGGCAGAGAGCCACACCCAACCCAGAGAACATGCTGGGCTACTGGAGTGTCTGGTTTATCTTAAACCAGCAAGGGGTCTGGGACAGGCATTGCATAAACTGGTTTGACCCAAATCAGTTAGGTCTGATACTACATCCAGCCAGGTTTATCTCAAATGGTTTCAGCCATTTTCAAACTGTTTTGTGTTCACTGAACATCTGTTGTGTTACAGGTTAAAACCAGTTTCTGTTCACTTAAACCAGTTTATGTGTAATGTCTGTTCCTAGCCATAAGGGGTGTCTCAAGTCTAAAAAGATTGAAAACCGCTGACTTAACCAATACATGTTGTGTACATTAATGAAAAGTCCATTAGGTTTTTGGATCAAAGGTAGTTTAGAAAAGTATTTTAATTTTTTTATAGAATCTAAAATAAAATAAAATGAAAACCAGTAGTCTGATCTGAATTGTTTTTCTTTGTAATTTTAAGGTTCATGTTTTATTCGAACTGACCAGCTTGATGGTGAAACAGACTGGAAGCTAAAAGTTGCTGTTGGTTGCACACAAAGACTGCCAGCACTGGGGGTAAGCATTATAGATTTTTGTTTCACCATTTCTTTGGTATATCTATTTATATTTGTTATGTAGTAGAAAGCTTTAGAAAATTACTTGTACACAGTAATTACAGCAGTTACAAAAGAAATTAACCCATAAATGCAATGTTGATCTTTGCTATGGATAATAAAAAAATGCTTCGGGTCTTGATCCTCTGGAAAAGGTTGGTTTCTACAGATATTTCATTTTCCATTAAAAGAATAAAAACAGATAAAATGTGTTATACTCCCAGGCTGTGTAACAAATGTAGGCTTTTATGGTTTTGGGAGACTTTTTGTAAGGTGAATGGTTCTTTGCAAGGAGGCTTCAGGGTCACAGTGGAGAAAGTATATACACTGGAGTACGCAGGAGGGTTTCCCAAAGGGGGGGTGTGCGTGCACATGTCAAAAACTGTTAAAAGATGAGGTGAAAGTATAGGAATCAGTAGATTATGTCTGTGAATTGGAGCAGATAGATTAAACAAGCGGACAGAAGAAACAGGAGCAAAATGGTCTGATCAGTAGAATGCACTGAAATGTAATCTGGTATTGAATGCAGGAGGGACCTGTGCCTCCACATTTCTTTGTTACCTAGCAGGTAGCTGTGAAACCCACTCCATCCCTCTGCAGCAGAGGATTTACAAAGGTGCTAGCTTCTTTTGTTAGTTTCACTCAGCTCAAGCAGTAGTGAAGGTTTGTGCTGGAAATCTAAAGATCTCAGATTCCAACCTTGCTGATGACCTGTATTGGGAAATCACTATGGCTTCATTTGATGAAAGTTTTTGTTTGGTCAATACTTAACTTTTTGTGGGGATTTAAAAAAAAAAACCTCAGGAAACTACATTAAAAATTCCATGTGCTCATGTAATTGAATGTATTCAACATGTGACAGCTGTAAGAGTAAAATGAATTAGTACCTTAATTCAGACATTTCCTAACTTCCGAATACTTGATTTTGCAAATTAACTTGTTTTAACTTTAACTTTGTTTTAAAGAAGAGTTTAATTTTAATTTGCATCTTAATTGAGGAATTTCCTAATTTTTGAGTGTTTTATCTCTGCAACCTCAATATTTTAAACATTAGTTAGAATACAATTTCCTCTTTTTTTAGAGGGAAGAGACTTACATAGTCTATGTATTCTACATGGAATATAGTAAATGACCTGAAAATATAGGTGGCATGGCACTTAGTTGAAATAAGGAAGCTGGCTACACTGTGAACAGATGTTGCATTCCTTGCAAGACAAATCACAGTGGTCTGATTGGCTACTTACAGACATCCAAAAAGCCTGATGCAGAATTGATCTAAGTTCAGTTTTCTGTAAGCAACATAGTTTAGATCAGTAGTGAACAGAGCACAAGTTCACCCTTTGGTGTGGAGGGCAAATCTTAGACCAGGTTCTGCGAGGTTAAACCAGTCTGCGTGTGCCAAACTTCTGTTCTGTTACAGGTATAGACTGGTTTCCAGTCACTTATGCTGGTAAAACTTTAAAGTCACAAGAGTGAATTGATTGAAAATTGGTGTTTGTCTGGATGTAGGAAAATAAACTAACACTGGTTATATCTTTCTATACCCAATTCAATAGTACAGGAATTACAGATGTTAACTGGAACCCTCTGTTGGACTCCGGTTGCAGGAAATCAGCCTGCTTAGCAATGGGCCACTTTTACTGGAGTGAGGGTCAAGGGACACTCATTTTCAGTCACCAAAAGTGGGAACATCATCTACAGATTGTAACGGTTCTCATGACCAACATCAAACATGTGTAGGGCTTAGTTGCTACTTAATGCCATATTAATTTTGACCTTGAAAGTACTGAATCACGTGCTTATCTTCAAACATGATTTTATTGTTAAATGCTTTACTGAATCAGAGTTTTTGAAAATAATACCTAGGTAAGTAGTCTTAGGAAAGAGCTTTTACCAGCATTGTTGCTATAGGCCAGTTATGTTTCATGAAGGCAGTCAGATGAAAGTTGTTGGCCTGGTCAGTAGTACAGTAAAAGCTGTGTTAACTGCATTTTAGTGACTGGCACACTCTACTAATTGGAGTTTCTGGCCTGCTGGACAACCACTTGCATGTAGTAGCCACTGTTGCTACCCACCACCCTGCGCTGCTGCCTCTCTGCATTTGGCCACCTCCTCTGTTTGCAGCAGCCACCGTCCCCCCCACCCCCCACTCTGCGTGTGGTCAC
>NW_017728992.1:68564003-68565174 GCF_001723915.1 Gavialis gangeticus | reverse complement strand
GCCATCTAGCCCAATCCCTGCCAGAGACAGAGCTTTTACTGTATAATGAAGATAGAATGGTCTTGCTGGAACATTGAATCAAATGAAAGAATCCTTAAAAGCAAAAGAGCTTCTGATATTATTGAGCAAAATCCTCACTCCTACTTGTTTGGTCCGTTTGGGGTCATGTTTTGTTTTACTCTTGTTGGGTTTTACTGAGTTTCTTATTTGCAACCCTTACTATGTGGAACTTGTGCTAAGTGAATGAAATGTTAAATCATGATTTCTCAACTATCATGTTCTATAATTTTTAAGAAAAAAAGTTTAGACATCTTTATCACATTTTCAGGGTATCTACAGAGCTGTCACTAGAAGTATGGTTTAGATTTTGAGAGCTTGATTCTTCCTTCACACCAGAGTTAATCCATTGATTCAAGCTCTTCATGATTTGTACTGAGGAGTGGTCTGATGCCATTAAATGGGTGGTTGCCTGCAGGGCCGAATTAACGCATAGGCAACCTAGGCACATGCCTAGGGCCCTGAGCTGCAAGGGGACCCCAGTTCTTCGTTCTGGGGTGGCAGTGTGAATGGCCCCATCTGCCTCCATTCCCTTCCCATTTCTCCCCGTCCCCTCTGTGAGCCTCCCTGCCATGCTGGTTGCTTCCTAGCTCCAATCCCCGCTCCCCATGGGTGGCAGCATCAGTGTGGGGAGAAAAGGGGGTCTTGATTGACCCAGGGCCAATGAGTTTGTTTGCCTAGGGCCCTGGTTGCCTTACAGCTGCATGCACGTCTATATGCTGTGGGCCCCGGGTGGGGGGAGGGAAGGAAGCCAACATATTATATGGGTACTTTATGTTAGTCTTTCATCAGCCCCATGGGATGGAGGTCCGGGTGAGGGAGATCCCCTGCCGTCCATCAATGCTGACCTCGTGAAGGAACACCTTGAGAGGCTGGATAACTTCAAGTCAGCTGCCCCTGACCATCTACACCCCAGGGTACTCAAGGAGCTGGCGAGCATCATAGCCCAGCCCCTAGCACGGATCTTTGAGAACTCCTGGCGCTCTGGTGTAGTGCCCAAAGACTGGAAGAAGGTCAAAGTGGTGCCTATCTTCAAGAAAGGGAGGAAAGCGGATCCGGTAAATTACAGGCCCGTCAGCCTGACCTCTATCCTGGGGAAGGTCTTAGAAAAGTT
>NW_017728992.1:68542317-68560873 GCF_001723915.1 Gavialis gangeticus | reverse complement strand
TGCCATCGGAGGTGGTTCAAGCACCTACATTGAACCACCTTCAAGAGAAATTTGGATGCTTATCCTGCTGGGATCCGATGACCCCAGCTGACTTCCTGCCCCTTAGGCAGGGAGCTGGACTCGATCTTCCAAGGTCCCTTCCAGCCCTAATGTCTATGAATCTATGACTCCTGGACCCATCATTCTGACTTTCTCCCTGGATATAACATGAAGACTGCTTATAGCCTTGGTCAGCTATCTTTGCTTGAAGATTGACAGGTGAATTTTGAAATTATTGGTATTGCTAGACCAGTGGTGCTCAGCTTCTGACCCACAGGCCAGATCCAGGCCACATGGTTATGTTATCTACCCCAGTGGTATCCCCATAGATATGGAAATTTAGTAGCAGGAGAACATTGTCAGTGTTAATTGCCACTCCAGCACTGCCGAATTGCTTGACCTGTGGGGAGCCCCTACCAGTTGAGCAAATGAATAGGGGAAGCAAATAGGGCAGTTTGCAAGCAGTTCTCTGGGAGGAAAAAGGAAGTAGAGGAAGGGGAGTCAGGTACCAGATCCTATTCTGGAAAGGTATGTGAGCCAGGGGTTCCTGTGTGTTTGGCTTGCTGAGTGTTTGTTTGATGGGCTGTGTGTTTGGGTATATGCTCTAGAGCAGCTGAGAGAGCTGCTAGTTGGGTCATTGCTTTCTGTATCTGACTAAAGCCCTAATAAGGGGCCAGAGCTGGTCCGAACCCAGGAAGGTATAAAAGGAGACTCCCCAAGCAACCAGGGAGTGAGCAAACAGGGGCAGCAAACAGGGCAGTTTGCAAGCAGTTCACAGGTCAGTTCATAGGTTAGTTTGCCGTTCCCCTCTTTGAAGGGGAGCCTTTAAGATGAGCTCTTTCTGTAAGAGTAATTAACCTACAGAGACCCAGAGAAATGGCCAGAGGATGCTGCAATGCCAGAGCCACTGCCACTATCAACTCTTTTTCTGCTTGTACCTGTGAGGTGTCTGTCCAGACAGGACTGCTCATTGTTGAGGCTTCTACCCAGGTTCTGGTTGGCACTGTGGAGACTGTGGCTTGTAGGTTCTTTCCAGTGACAGCCTGTGATGTGAACAGTGCTTCCTGGTGATGTCCTTCAGGGAACAGGCAAAAGAGCTACAAGAGGCAGTGCTGAGGCTCCAAAGCATCCTCTGCCATGAAGATTTCATTGACTCAGTGCTGACAAAAACCTCTAGGATTGCAGAGGAAGGTGCAGAAGTGGTACTAGAGAAGGAAGAGGACATGGACTCCCAGAAATGTGGAAGCTGGAAGCTTGTGACCTCTGGCAGCAAGTAGTTTTCATCTCTACCTGTAGTGGTCAGCCTAGAGAACAGATAAGGAGCCCTGTCAACAGAGGAGGAACATATTCCATTGCTGGAAGAGGCCAGGCCAGGTATCCCCAAAGTTGGGAGGATCAAGCCCACTGCCACCAAGATGAAGTAATGGGTGGTGGTGGTTGGAGACTCCCTTCTGCAGGGGACAGAGGCATCCATATGCCAGCCTGACCTGTTGTCTCAGGAGGTCTGTTGCTTGCCCAGGTCCAAGATGTCACGGAAGGATTGAGACTTATCCAGCTCTCTGGCTACCTACCACCCCATGCTGCTCATCCATGTGGGCAATGATACTGCCAAGGGTGATCCCGAGATCAAAAGTGACTACAGGGCTCTGGGTGCAAGGGTGAAGGGGACAGGGGCTTAGGTGATGTTCTTGATCCTTCCAGTGAAGGGACAGGGCCCAAGCAGGAGTAGACACATCCAGCAGATTAATACTTGGCTGCTCATCAGATGGTGTTGCCAGCAAGGTTGTGGCTTCTTCAACCACAGAGTGCTGTTCCAAGAAGGACTGCTAGGAAGAGATGGGTTCTAGCTGATGGAGAGAGAAGATCATCTTTGCAAACAGGCTCATTAATGTCATGAGGAGGTCTTTAAACTAGGTTCACCAAGGGATTAGAGACCAAAGCTCTGGGGTAAGTGAGGAAGTGGGTAACCTGGGGGAAGTGCAAGAAGGAAGGGGCAACAAGGGAGGTCTTCTCATTCTTCCTGAGAAAGCAGTGCAATTGGCTAATCACCTCAGGTGTCTGTACCCAAATGCATGGAGTCAGAAACAAGCAGGAGGAAGTGGAAGCCCTCAAACAGTCATGAAACTATGATGTGATTAGCATAACAGAGACTTGGTGGGATATTTCACATGACGGTAATACTGTTGTGGGTGGGTATAAACTGTTCAGGGGGAAAAGAGGAGTTCGTTTTATGTGAAAGAGCTGTATGATTACTCAAGGCCCCACTGTGAAACTGGGGATAGGCCTGTTGAAGGTCTCTGGGTAAGGGCTAGAGGGGAGAGCAATGATGGTGATGTCATGGTGGCAGTGTGCTATAGAACACCAAACCAGGAGGATGTGGTGGATGAGGCTTTATTCAAACAGCCAGCGGAACTTTCCCAGTCACCAACCCTGGTTCTCATAGGGATCTTCAGTCAACCTGACATCTGCTGGGACAGCAGTACAGTGGTCCACAGGTGATTCAGGCAGGTTTATGGAGTGTTGGGGACAAATTCCTGGTACAGGTGTTGGAGAGGCCAACTAGGGGTCATGTTCTTCTTGACCTGCTGTTCACAAACAGGGAAGAATTGGTGGCAAATGTAGTAGTGGATGGCAACTTGGGCAACAGTGACCACGAGATGATTAAGTTCAGGATCCTGAGGGCAGGAAGGAAGAAAGGAGAGCAGCAGAGTGCAGACCCTGGACTTCAGAAAAGCAGACTTCGACTTGCTGTCTCCCTGCATGGCGCACAGCATTCCCCCTCTCCCCCCACAGCAGCAGCGGCTGTTGGGGCACTCATGGCTTGCTCCTAGCAGAGACCCATGGTGGTGCAGCATGTGGAACACGACACCAGCCCGCTGGCACGTTCCTTCAGGCAAGACCAGGCTGGGCTCCTAGCATCACACACACAAGCCACACACTATTGGGCTGGGCTGACTTCATGGAGGCTGCTGTGGGGGGGGTTGTGCACTGTGCGGGGCAGGGGGAGGTAGGGGACCCACTCCCCAGCAGTTCCATCCATCCACACAGTCCCCCCCCACCCACAAACTCCCCAACAATCTGCCCATAAACCCCACACCACCCCCATGATCCCTATACTCACCTCTATACCCACGCATAAGCCCCCCCTAACTCCCCAAACCCCACATCTTCCCCAGAAATCTCATATCCTGAGTGCCCAGTCTCCAGACAGGACAGCACAGGACCTGCTGGTGGGAGCCATGGCTGCTAGGGCAGCTGCCACATTGCAGTCCTGCCCTGTGCCCACACCCGTGTGTGTTGGGACATGCAGCCCCAGCCAGGGGGGCTCCTGGTCTCAGGAACCACTTGGGGGGGGTGTGATGGGCTGGGGGGAGGGGTAAAAGCAGGGGTGTGAGAGAGAGGGAGAGAAACAGGGGTTGGGAATGGGGGAGAACTCCAGGTAAGAGAGGCTGCCAGAGCCAGGCTTAGAGCCCTTCTGCCCCCTAGAGCAGCCTTTGCAGGGGGAGACTGGCTTGGAAGGGAAGGGGCTTCCCCAGCCCAGTCACGGAGCCCCAGTCAAGGACTTCCCAGGAACAGCATGGGGAATTGCTGGGGCCTGGGCATAGCCACAGGGAGCAGAACATCAAGGGCTGGTACTGCTCAGAACCACAAGAGGTGGAACAGCTGCAGCTGGACTCATGTCCTGTAGGGCTGTGTGAAACAGCTCTGTTCTGATTCAGATTCAGCCATTTCAGAGGGACAGTGATTCAGTTTGGTGTTTCGACTCACTGTCCCAATTCGATTCAGCCAAATCTGTTTCAGAATTTCGACACTGATTTGGAGGTTGGTGGATGGAGTGCTGGATGGGAAAGTGGATTCCCCTCTTCCACATCCCCCCGCCTGTGCCCTTCTGCCTCCCTGCCTCTGTTCACCGGCACTTCCATCCAGTGATCCAGGGTTTCACTGCAGCAGATGCTCCCCTTCACCCTTGGGTTGCACATGCCCACAAGCACGTGGACCATACTGGACCGCACCAGATCCAGCCGTTTCTTAATGCCCTCCTTCAGCCACTTCACCAGTGCCTGCACCTCTGGAGACAGTGGTTTGCCCCGGCCAGGAACATCAATCCCCTGGAACTTCTCCATTCGGTTCTGAAGCTCCCTCACTGTGGGGATCACCTGGTTAAGGACATTGCCAGCGCTGAGGCTCTCAGTGGCCTCGGAATGGCTTGAGGACCACCAAGATCTGGGAGATGGTATCCCACTCAGCTTGGTTAAGGGGGCCGCTGATCCCAATCTCCCCAAGAAAAGCCATCTCATGAATGACCTTCTGTTACTCAACCAGCCTTTCATGCATCAGGTATGTGGAGTTCCACCGAGTTTCCACATCCTGCATGATTTTGTGCTGTGAGATGTTCAGCTCTGTCTATTTGTCCTACAGCATTTTGCCTCCCTTGATGCTCCGGTGGAAGTAGCCCACCACCTTCCTGCATTTTGAAATGAGCTGGCTGGTTGTGACGGTGCCCTCACGGACAGCCCTGTCCCCCTCCAAGGTGTCCCTGACTATAAAGTGGAACCTGTGTGCCACACAGCGGGTACTGACAAAGTTGGCATCGTAGACTGTCTTGGCCATACTAGCTCCACTGTTGGTGACCGTGAGCCCGAGGATGAGCTCGCCCTGCCCAACAAGCCACCCCCGCACCATGTGGTTCATGGCCCACATGATCTCCCTTGCCATGTGGGTTTCATCCATCACCTCCTCTTGAAGGAAAACCCACCAGTGTCCTGACTGATCGCACCAGTGCCCTGTGAAGGAGATGTAGGTATGATCTCCATCCTGGCTGCTCCAGATGTCCGAAGTGAAGATGTCCATGACGTTTACAAGTCCAGGGGGTCAGATTCGATGCACCCAAGAGAGCCGAGGGAGTCACTTGATATGATTGCATGAGTGATACATCCCTATCTTTGACTTTCCCACTATCAAGCAGTAAGAACATACTGTGCAATGTTATTAAACATGTTAATAAATATAATTTTTGGAGCAGTGTTTCATAACATGGGCTCCTTCAGCTTTTTTCATTGTGTCTTTCAAAACTGAGGTAATGTCCCAACAGCTGTTTCTGGAGGTGGTGCAGGTGCAGACAGTGCTCCCACCTCCTTGCTGCCACTAGCAGCAGAAGCCTCATGCCTAGTAGAAAAGAGAGTGCGTCTCAATTTGGGGGTGAGGGAGGACTTACAGCTCTGCCCCCTCTCGTTCTCCTGCCAGAAGACCTGGCACCTGCCTTTCCAGTGCATGTTTGGTGCGCTAGAAAGTGAGTATATAATTTATGTGTTGTGCTTTCCTGCACAATGATAAATGACAGGCTGCCAGGGAAAGCACAGCTTTCTTTTTGTTTGTGCGGGAAGAAAAATATGAACAAATAAGAGGATTTTGGGGGAAGAATTAATTGAAAGGGATAACAATAGGAATGGTAGGCCAGGGCAAGTGGGAAAGGATTGGCTACAACTTGGTAGCAAGAGACTACCAGTACCTACCGCTACCAAGCAAGCCTAGACCTTTCAGATGCTGTGTGCTCTGCTGCTTATGCTGCAAGAGAGACACAGCTGACAGAAAAGGCAGAGACAGAGCCTTATATATTGTTTCTCCATGTCTTCCCCCAGAGCACTGTGATTTGGAGGGAACTTGGGGAAAGATTGTAGTGACTGGCCAGCTACAGATGTCAATATCAGAGCAGTCCTTTTCTCCCTTTTTCCCCTCCCTTTTCTTAGTTTCCATTTCCCTACAAGCCTGCCTCCAAAACTCCGAAATATTCCAAAATGTTTCAGATGCTTTTATTTCATTTTGGGGAGGTTTTGGAACCTTCTGTTTCAATTCAGATTTGGTGATTCAGCCACTGAAATTGGCCAAAACACTCCTGAAACAAAACAGCTGCTGAAGTTTTGCACAGCCTTAATGTCCTGGTGCTGGGACAGAGCTGCTGCCAGGAGGGAGCTAGTGGGGATAGGCAGGGCCTGCGGGTCAGGAGTTGAGGGGCACTGGCAAGGCTATGGGTTGGGAGTGAGGGGCAAGGGCAGGGGCAGGGCACTGGCATATCAGTGCTGCTCAGCATCTGACATCCTGGTGAGTGAAGGGGGCAGAGGCACTTTGATCTATGACAAAAAAACCCAGAAGCAAACACTAAAGTGTATAGATATTTAGAATTTGTTTTATGATGATGATAGAGGTGCACTGGTAGGCTTCCAAATTGCTTTAACATTGTAAATATAGCAATAAAATGTTGCCCAAATGATCTCTCTATATAGTAGCGTTTAATTTTAATTGCGGAAGAACACGGATTTGGGGTATTTTAATGAGAGATTTTGAGGGGGGTTTATCACAGAATTTGCAATTTTTAAACAGAGAACAGCAGGATCTCTGCTGGTGAGGCAAGTGATGGAACCCAGACAGAGGAGCTTGCCCAGGGCCAGCACTGGGGATACAGCTGGAGGGCAGACAAGGTGGCTGACCTCCTGGCCATTTGGGGGAGCACATCTTCTGGGTGATAGTTGCCCAGATATTAGAGGGGGGACACCAGAAAACATGACAGCAGTTGCTACCCAAATGCCAACTATGCAGCCCCCGCCTGCTGGCAGCTGGCCCAGAGGTGCAGGCAGCTCTGCTACAGTGCTTGTACCAGGGCCCAGGTGGCCATGCGGTCCCTGTCTGGCCATATGTGCTGGCCTCAGCTTCTAGCTTCCCCTGGCTGCAGATCTGGGAGTTGCTGGGCAGAGTCAGTTTCCCTCAAGTGGCACCGTTTGTCCCACACCAAAGTGTATGTTCAGACATGTGCTGAGGCACAAATTTGTACCACTGCTATTTGAGCTGCTGCAAGCACATGTGCCTGCATGTGTAGACATGCAGAGACACATGTCTTTTAAATTTTTGAAAACAGCTTTGATATGTCACGTTGGCAACTGAACATCTACTAATATTACAGAGTATGAAGCTTGGACCAGTTCTGGGCCATTTTAGTTTTTCCTAATGTGAAGAGGATTGAGGCTATGACTCTCTCTTTGGAAAGCAGAGTATCACTGGAAATATTTTACTCTTCATATCTCTGTTGTTTTTTTTCTTTTTTTTTTTTTCTTTGAATGCAAAATTTCCTGGGTACTCTCCCAACTCTTGCTCCCAACTTAAGGTCACCCACAATTTATGCTTGCTCAGAAGCTATTTTTCAGACTCAAATATGATGGTTATTCCTTATGGCTAAAAGATATCTGAAGCTTTGGTTTGCCTCTCTAAATGAAATGGAGATTAACTTGCTGAAATCTGATTTGCTTTAAGACACAAGTCATTCCAAACTGTGGACATTTTTGCAAAGTACATAATAGACATTCAGATCTGTCAATTCTGGAAAAAAATAAATGCCTATCAAAAAATAATCCCTTTCCCATGGGAAGCGTTCTATACAAGTTCCTCCAATTTGCACCTTTAGTATGCATGTAGAGATAATGTATAGAATTTCCTGATTAAAATATAAACGATCAATTCCAGGAAAATAGGCTGGATTGATCCTGTTGTACAATAATTCTTGATTGCCACCTGCTGGGCTGTTACTAAATAGCTATGACAATTTCTTACAGTTACATAGCGCCACCTGATTCAGCTTTGTATTCAGGTAAAATTTACATTGAACCCTTGTGTAAGTTCTGCCTCTGTAAGAAGAAATGAATAGAACCCATTATCAATAGGTTCATATATTTTGTGCTTATCTCTGGTGTAATTAGCATATTGAGTAGAGGAAAATAGTGGAACATGCTAATGCAAAATGTTCAGTGGGTGCAGTATTTCGTATTTTAAGTATATGGAATATCTCTAAATTCAATACTGTTTGTAAAGCTGGAATGAAACGTGAGTACCAGCTGCATTTGTATATTCCATTTGGAATCTAGTTTAGAAATTGGAGTCCACTGTTTTGTTAACATAAATCATATATTTAAATGACAAAGCCAAATATCAGGTTTTGTTGCTGTAAAGAGGTTCACAAGTAGAGGGGAGTGTAAGAAGTTTTCCCTAAATTGTTTCTGCTGACCTGCAGGTCCTCCTTAGAGGTAGTAAGCGATCTCAGCTGAGCCACTATCCTTCCTGTTGGTGTGGCAGCTATGCATTATGTTTGTACTACTTTTGATTTCCAAAGGTTCCCCATCACTAGGTCACATTTCTTAAAACAGGATCTTAGCCTGAATTCGGAGGAAATTTCAAAAGGAGAAGTTTAAGAATACTTTTGTATCATATACATGATACTTTAATAATTTAAAAGAATGGATGGTAAGTGAA
The DNA here is from genome assembly GCF_001723915.1 of Gavialis gangeticus. Classification (NCBI taxonomy): domain Eukaryota; kingdom Metazoa; phylum Chordata; order Crocodylia; family Gavialidae; genus Gavialis; species Gavialis gangeticus. Next base: position 68,552,539 of record NW_017728992.1, on the reverse strand, counting down.
ATTTGAGTATGGAGATAGACTAAGGAAATTAAGAACTTTGGTCTTGCATTTAGCAGCATACACTGTCCATAATTGTCACTCATTTTGATTTCTTTAGTTATCTGATGTAAAGGATTTGAGTATCTTGTGTTGTCATGATCTGTCAGTCACATCAACAGAGAAGCATTGTAACCTTATCCACCGTGACACCAAGAATAAATAAACCTGCAAACCTTCAGAGCTTTTCTTGAAGAACAGATGACACCACCAAAGATGATCAGTACAGATTTTGTTGTCTTCCCAAACCACTTAATGTGATCAGAGAATTAAAATTTCAACAAGTCATTTAATGATGACTGTGCTGCAAGAACTCTAACACCCAGGTTAGGTTTCTTGTGGTTTCATAGTTATATGTGGGGCCGTTTTTCTGGCACTGAAAGTATCGTGGGACATTCTTCTCTGCCTTATGTGATCAAGTAAATTTATTAACAACAATGAGGTCACTGTAATTTTCAATAAATGGTGACTTGCTGATTTATATCAAAAGATCCATAGAGCAGTAAACAATACCATTTACATTTAATTAGTTTTATTGAACCAAAGGCAATTTTATTTGTAATGAACCACATGTTATGATTAAGGATGTATTTTAATGATCTTTAAGTAAGGTGAACAAATGTTGCCCTTGACCTAATAGAGGAGGTTTTTCTACGTTATTGATAACTTCAGAGTGATTTCTAAATTATTATTGTAAAATGCAAAGGAAAACATTGTCATTATTTTACCATCGTTTAGTCATTTTGTGACTAATGTAAACAGATGAGATGCATTTTTCTAAGTGGTGGTTTGTAGCTAACCGAGCTTCCTAACATGTTATTTAGTATTTTGTAAGTTCTATCCATTGTTGTATGGAAATGTATTTTTTTTATAGTCTCTGTTCTCAACTTTGTTCTTGCTAAGCATTTTAACTTAGAATTGCTGTAAACTTACTTTTTTTTTCTATTTGCTTGTCTTCTTTTAAATAGGGACATAACCAAGATTATTCACCTCAGTTGTTTCCCCATATAAATGAAAAATTAGAAGGAAAATTCTGTTCCTGTTAAAGTCAATGGCAGAACTGTCTTTGACTTCAGTGTGGACCAGCATTTCAGCAAGAGTAATGCTGGACTTGTTTTGAATTTCCTAAACATGTATTTCTTCATTAATAAACTAATATTACAGAAAATATTTTGGAAATATTTTAGCAAAAGTTGAATGACAATAATATGGAAGGGAAATTTCATAATACTATGACATCCCTGCACCTAGGCCATCCAGATTTTCCCTGTTCAAAATAGTTTAAGGTATTTTTCTGTACAGCATTATTTATGAAGCTTACGTAGCTGCATTAATCTTTCCATCTCAGGTAGTGCCATGCTTAATTTTTTTTGTGATCTCTGCTGCGAGAGAGGACACCTTTTGCCCCTGGGGCAATAACAGTGGGCAGAGAGAAATCTACCCAATTTAAACTGTAGAAATAGGCATAAACCATGGTCCTCTTAAAACTCATCATTGGTTGATGGATGCTAAGCAGGTATTTTGGTATTGTGTCCTTATTAGAATATAAGTGAGTCTTCCCACATGTTATATGAGAGTCTAGCTTCTTTGAGTCCTGCCTGAGAGTCGTATATACATGAAATACTTAGAGTTGCGTTTTGCATATGATTGCAGGGGGAAATATCCTTCATTTTATTCTGCACTTGAGTGCAGAGATATCTTGCTGACCTGCACTGCATCTTTTTTTCTGTAGTTACAGGCAAAGTACAGAATCAGTTATTATGCTGGAATACCCTACTAGGGTATAGTCTGTATAAAATCATAGTACTTTGTGAGCAGAGGCCATATTTTGAGTTCTCTGAAGGTTCTAGCCATCTTAATGTAAAGGAATATTCAAAAGTTCCTTAAAAGAGGATTATAAAAGCATGTGCAACATCAAGATCTTGATTATTCAGAAAAATGAGAGAATTCACTTTTGTCAAAGTGGAAATTAAGAAGGCTTCTGAAAGAGATAGGCAGTGTTAGATCTCAAATGCACAAAAGGACATTAAATACAAGCTAAAGAGCACAGGAAGTAAAGGAATTTAGACAAAAATTCTTACACTGTACCTAACATGTAATAGGCTACAAAGGGGCACCATTTGTAGTTGCAGTTAGTTAAACCAAAATTTGACTATATTATGTCAGTGTCAGTTTATGTGAAGACATGGGTATTTCTACTTTCTTGCATTCTAATTTTGTTTCCTAACTAAGCTTTTCTGAAAAGAAAAGTTTATGTTTGATGCACTTCAGTAACAGTTCTTATTGTATATGGGTATGTGTGCGGTATTGGTTTTCTTCTGTACTATCCAGTACTGAGAAACTTATATTTCTGTGTACAATAAAGCACGTAATAGCCTGGATTAACTAAATTGTAGGTGATAACAGATTGGGAAGAATTGAATGATGAAGACATATGATACCACATGTGTATTAGTTTCGTATGAATTATTTCTTGTGAAGCTGATGAAAACTAACCTGGAAGCACAAGAGTGCAGTAAATGGACGTTTAGGTGAATGACTAAAATAAATGGCCAATGATTTGAGATGAGAAAAGATATTTTGCAAAAATTTAGTGTTGAAACTTGATTTGCTTTTATAAAATTTGTAAATAAACTAATTGAATGATTTAGGGTTATATATACCTCTGTAGGGCAAGGTAAACATACCATGCATAGATTGTGAACATCAGTTACAAATTATTTTCATGATTTGCATCTAAAGATGCTTTTTTAGACCTATGTCAGAAGACTGTTTGATAAAATGCAAACTAGATCTGAATGTATTCAGAATTTATTAATGCATTTGTTTGTTTGAAGATGGCTATGGATCTCAACAGTTCTATATCAGAAGGATCACAATAACAACTCTCAAATTTTAAGACATGCCATTTAACTCTTAGATTCTGTAAACGTCTGTAATATATAGGCATTTAGTGGAACTTTTAAAATTCAGTTTTATCATTTTCCCTACATATTCAATCAGTTTCTCTCTTGCTAAAAAGGTGTTTTGGACTATCAAGAAGCAACCCAAGGGGAAAAACTGTATAATTATTTTTAAAGAGAATGAAAGAAAATAAAAAGATACTATTTTAAGGATACTGTATTAGAAAAAATAAATTTAACTATTAAAAATATTAAGTAAGGAAAATTATCTTTCATACTTGTATAAATATCACTTTCAGAGTCTTGAAATTGTGGCTATGTTCGCAAGCACTCTGTTCCTGTATAATGAGATCTTCTAGCAGGACCGTATTCCAAAGCTTACTTGAGTAACTTTTTCATTGCCTTTATTGGGAAAAGAAAATATTTTAGTGTTTTTACCACATCTAAAACTGAACAATTATAGCCTAATTATAATATAGTGCACTGAATACATTTGTATTAATTTAATAATAGTAATAATTAATGTTAATTATTACTTTGCTATCTGTTACAGGACCTTTTTTCAATCAATGCTTATGTTTATGCTCAAAAGCCACAACTGGATATTCACAGTTTTGAGGGTACCTTCACACGGGTAAGTAATATTTGTGTATATGCCACATTCTCTTGAGTGTCTTTGAGTGGAGATCATCACTTTATAAACATTTATTCTTCTCTTAGTTTTAGAGCAGTATTTCCCATGCCCTTGCTATCAAATGGTCGTATAATAGCCTTATTTTGGAAAATAAATGATAGGAAATTATATTAGCAAATTAAGATAGCCTTTATTTAAAAGTAGAAATCAGGAAATTGTATGTGTATACATATATCTAAAATAAGACATAAATCTTTATATGATATACAAAGAATTCAGAATAATGTTGTTCATTTTACCTCTAGTCATGAGATCTATTTTGTGTATGTCACAAATTGTGGTAGCTTTAACATTTTCAGCAGTGTGTTGAAGGAATTGCTCATTTATCTGCATTGATGAACCACTATGTTAAAGTCAGTGTAAATCAAAGCAGCTGGCCTACTATGATTAGTTTAACATTTATAGTGACAAAATCATATTTTCCAAAATCCAATGTCAAAGTAAAATACATTCTTCAAAGAATAAATCATGGCAACTCACAGGATTAAGTTAAACATATTTTCTTCTATATGGGATTAGATTTAGAATTTAGCATTTATTGTAACATGACATTTGTGTGCCAGGCTAAAAATATCCTCCAAACTATCTTTTAAAAAACATAAAAAGTTAAAAAACAGGGCTAAGGTTGGCTGAATGCCTTTTACCTTTACTTATGCGTTCCACAATTTAAATAATTTTATTGAAAAGTGATCAAATTATTGAAATATTTTAGTATTCTAAGCAATACACAAAATAATATTTATTGTTTTAATTTCAGTAACAGAAATTCAAAGATTAACAATTAAAAACAGTTACAGAACAATATATTTTTATGGTAAAACATTTCATCCAGATATAACAGCTCTCTGAAAACAATAATCCACCTGCATTTGTCCCACTGTTTAATATTTGGATTTCTTTTTTTCCTTTTTGAATGAATAATATAGTTGGTGGGAGAATCAATTTGCCAACATTTGAAATTATATTCTCTATTGAAAAAACAGATGCAACACAGGAAACAAAGCCAAGCTTCCATATATTTTCTCACTAGTATTCTTTAGTTCTAAACTTGGGGAAATCTCTAGAAGTGAAGTAGTGTTCTGCTCTCTGTGCCCTACCGCCTTAACTTTTCCATTGAAGCTGCTGCAAGGGCACAAAGTGTTTTTTTTTTGTTTTTTTTCCCCTTGAGAATGACCCTGAGCGTGGATGGAGTTTCTCTAGCATTTCATACTGTATTCACAACATTTGGGTTTATCTACATTAATGCAGCAGAACATCCCATTATTTAAATTACGCCAAACTTGTTATTTGACGTACAACATGTTGTCCTTGAATTTCTTGTTGTTATTTTGTGCATTCTGTATCTGTTTCTATAATTAATACATTCTACGAGAACCAATAAATAAATAGTGAATCTGAAACAAATAGGACTTTTGTAGTCATTCTCATCATCTTGGCTCTTCTGCAGTTGACTTGTATGATTCAGACTGGTAATATATTTTGCTTTTTATCTGAAATAATTAAGTTCAGCTTTCTTCCCCTGCTGCTGCCTCAATAGCAGTCCTTTTAGCCTATCCCTCTGTGGTCTCCTACACATATCCTATTCTGAAATCTCCAAGGAAAACAATGACATATCTGGCCTATGTGGATCTCATGCAGTAGAGCTCAGTAGAGCTTCTGGGATGCCTGTCCTTGAGCCTCGGTTCCCTCTTTCCTAGAAAGACTCCAAAAGATCCCGTGTTGGGGAGGCCACTCAAAATACTTTTAGAGCAATCTCTGAGCACAGGTTCACTTTCTCATTTGAAGCAAATATTACAGGGGAAAGCTTCTGAAGAGAAAATTTAAAAATCAGCACTGGGTTCCCCTCTTCACCTTCACAGAGTGCAGAAAAGACTAGACCATGAATGAATGATGGCGTGAGTTTGTCTGTCCTTTGTGCCATGCAGAAGTGACTGCACTGTGTCAAGTAAGGCTGGTAGCAGGCACAGAGCAGCTCAGTAAGTTTGGGAGAGCCATTCCCAAGTATGCTTAGCTTGCACTCTAGATGTCATCATTGGTTCAGTGAGGTTTCAGGATTTTCCATGGGTAAATAGGCCAGTTCTAGTCACAATGGTCAAAGTACCTGATTAAATTTTCCTGATAACTGTGAAGAATACAGTCACACCTACTCGAGACAGATTTTCCTGTTGTAGCTAGAGTGCAGTTTCTTATTTCCATATAAGCAGCCCATCAATAGGAAAACGTGAGCTGCTGCCATGGTTTATATGGCAGAAGTTATATTTAGCAGATTTGTTCCTTTAACTAGAAATATCTTGCTCATCAGAAATTGTTTTGGGCTTGTGAGTAGTCTCTGCCCATGGAAACAGTGATTTCTCTGTGTTTGGGACCTTGAATGCAAGTTGGTTAATAACACAGCTGAAAGCTAGGCAGAGTTCCCTGGTATAGAGAACTCTCTTTACTTTTTGTACCATTCCTTAGCACAATACAAAGGATATGAGCATAAGAACTGCGCTTTTTGTTCTTTTCTAGCTGAAGGTGCTATCTTTGTCCTTGGCCTTTCAGATGTTATTTTCTTACGGAGAAGATCTGCTATTGTTAAATTAGTCATCTACTGGGGACCAGGCCGAGTTAGTATTGACATGATTGCTGTGTGGATCAGCCAATAGAAGACCAGTAACCAAATATGTTTGTTTTTTAATATTAAAAAAAAAATCCATCGCTAAACCACCCTAGTAAACCAGGGAAACAGTCTCTAGCTCTGGAGACACTTATTGTGGGGTCTTTGAGAGTCTCCAAGGAAAAAGGTTATGTCTCTGTTGCTTAATACTTCCAGCCTGTTCAACAAAAGTTATTTAGAAACATGGATATTAATTGATATTAATTGCTTTCATAAGGCATGAATATTATTCAGCACCCTAACAAGGTTACTGAACATGATGATGGAATGTAATTTTGCTCCTTACAGCACTGCATGAACTGAATGCTAGTAGGAGGTGTTATCAGTAGAGAATCCAGTAGAACAGACCTCCCAATTACTAGGACGGCACAAACAAATATTTTCTTGACTGATACCAGTGGCCGATGATCCGATAGCTGATTTACAGGAATGGAGGCAGGCAGCTTGGAGAGCAGTGTCCTGCCAATAAGTCTGTGATGGGAAACTGTGTGGGGGAGGGAAGGCACACAGGGGGCCAGACCAAGGGCTCCACTGTGAGGGAGGGAGTGGGGCTGGAGCTGGGGCAGGTGCTGTCCAGCCATGGTGGTGAATGGGACCTGAGCCAGGGCATGGGATACTCGTCTGGGAGGCCTAGGGGGGTAGAGAGAGGAAGTGACTCCCTGCCCCTGCATGCACCCCTTGGGAAGGCATGGGGGGCATGTGCCCCCCAAATGTATGCGCAGGGTGAGGCCAGGCTGCCTGCTGCAGGCTCAGGACCAGGGCTGCATGGGGTGGGTGGCAGCAGCACTGGGACAGGTGGTTACAGGGGGCTGTGGAGAAATTTGGGGGTGGTTATAGCCCCCTAAATCCCCCCAGCACCTCCCTCTCCCAACGCTGCTTCCCGCCCTGCCCCCATCCGCCCCGAGCACAGTCTTTGCCCTGGCCCCCCACTGAGAAGAGGCTGGTACAGCTCCTGGCCCCAAGCCCACAGCAGGTAGCCCACTGTCACCCTGCAGATAAATTCAGAAGGGCACATGGCCCCATACCTCCCCCAGGGGTGCACACAGTAGCAGGGAGCTGCCCCACCCCAGGTCCCATTCACTGCCCTGGCTAGGCAGCCCCTGCCCCACTCCCTCCCTCAGTATGGGGGACTTGATATGCCCCTTCCTTCTTCCATGCAGTATGCCCCCCGACAGACTTACCGGCCAGATGCTGCTCTCCAAGTTGCCAGGCTGCATTCCTGGCTGCATGCATGCATACACACAGCGATTATTGGTGACATTATTGGCCAAAAAAAGCCGATTGCCAATAATATTAATTTTCCTGTTATCGGTGCTAATCCAATATGTGACCAGTATATCAATGCACCTCTACCAATTTCTAGCATCTCTACAAAGATGAGTTGTTGGGGGTTTTTTTAATTTGAAGTTGGGAGCTTTTTCCAGTGATACCCAACATTGGATTCAGACAAGCAATCCTCACAACTGTAATGGCATTCATTTCCTAAATAAATTCAAGAAGCATTCTTTTTGTGGTTAATAGGGCTGTGCAAAGCTTCAACTTAATGTTTGATTCGACAAATATTCAACATATTCGATCTTGAAAAGTGAAAGTCAAGTGGAATAGCAGCTGGTTGAATAGCTGTCGAATCGAATACCAGAAGTCGAATATTAACAGCACGGGTCAAATATTCGACAAGGGTCAAATATTTGACTTGCCTATACTGGATTCCCTGTGGTGGGGGGGAGAAAAAAAAGGAAAGTAAGGGGAGGGAGGGGGAGAGGGGGAAGGAGTGCTTTCATGACTGACATGTGTGGCTGGCCAGTGACCTGTCAGCATTCTCTGAGGTCCCTTCCAATCCCAGTGCTCTGGGGGAGGGCCAGAGAAAATGCATAAAAGGCAGCAGTTTTTCAGCTCCCCTGCTTTCTGCCTTGGGGTCAGTTTCTGAGCTGCTGGTGTTCTCCAGCACCTCTGCATGAGACCACGAAGGCTGGAAGCCCTGATCTTCAACAGATTCCCTGCTTGCAACACTAGCAACAGGGATTTCTGAGAACTTGGTGCTTTTATTGTATAGCTACTTTTCATATTAGTTTATGCTTACAATGGATAGGGTTAGTAGTAGCCTAGGATCTATTCTCTCTCTCTCTCTATATATATATATATATATATATTTTAATACATCATTCATTCTTTCCACCACACCAGCGCTTCTCAGTATATTATCTACACACACAAACACATTTACATAACATCCAGAAATCTAATCCACAGTGCACAGCACACTTAGAGGTTCCAGTTTACATACGAAGGAACACATTATGAAGCGGGGTGGAAAGGCCACACTGGCCAGCCTGCATGAAAGGGAGCAAGGGGAGTTGCAAGCAGGAAAGCTGCAGTTTCTCCCCCCACCAAACTCAGATGCAGCCTCTTTCTCCCTGCTACAAGGGATGAGGCTGCTACAGGCAGCAAAGAGAGGGGAGCAGCAGTGCCACCAGATCCATTGCCTGTGCCTGAGACTCTCTCATGTCCAGACACAGCAGCCACAACCTCTCCCACCTAACTGCAACCAGCACAGCAGCACACTCCACCCCTGTGTCACTGCCTATGCTGAGCCTTCCAGCGCCATAAGAAGAGCTGGTGCTGGATCTGGATCTCGGTGCCCTGGCAAGGGAAGTTCTGGGGAAGAAGGGGGAATCAGCTGAGTTTGTGCTCAACACCCCTCAGGTTTTGTCCTTTCAAGCCACAAGGTCTTTCCCAGAAGGCACTTTAGAAGGTGCCTCTGTACAGGTGAAGGCAAGCAGCTCAGCTCAGTCTGCTCTTTCTCTTGCTGTGCCTCTGACTGCTGAAGAGGGGGAGAGTTCAGCAGCATCCACAGATGCACCCGCACGCCAGAGGGAAAGGCCTAGTACTAGCATGGTCTGGGATCATTATGAGCAGGCAGATGATCCCGTGTTTGCTATCTGCTTGCACTGCTGAGCCAAAATCGGCCGGGGCAAGGGAACAAAGCACATGACCACCTCAGGGATGCTGAATCATCTCTGCAGGTACCACCCCTTTGCCACAGGAATGGTCCCCGCTCACTCCACAGCCCCCATCCCCCCACAGCAGAGGCAGGGCACCCTGGAACATTGGGGGCAAAAGGGACTAGTTGCAAATGCGAGCAAGGTCACCCAGACCATTGGGGAGATGCTTGCTCTGGATGGCCAGCCCCTCACCTTTGTTGAGAGGCCAGGGTTCAGGCAGCTCCTGGCACTGCTGGCTCCATCCTATCAGGTGCCCGCACGCACCACCTTCAGCAGAACGGTGGTGCCCTCCCTATACAAAGCATGCAGAGAGCACTTGAGGGAGGAGCTGCACAAGGCAGGTCCGCAGGTGACTGTACACTTCACCTCGGACATCTGGAGCAGCCGAGATGGAGATCATGTGTACCTCTCCCTCACAAGGGACTGGTGTGGCCAGTCAGGCCGTTGGTGGTCTCTCCTTCACGCCAAGGTGATGAATGAGTCCCACACAGCAGCAGAGATAAGGGGGGCCATGAACTGCATGGTGCAGGGGTGGCTGGGCATTGGACAGGCTGAGCTCACCCACGGCTTCACGGTCACCGACAATGGGGCCAATATGGTTAAGGCAGTCCATGATGCCAACTTTGCTGGTATTTGCTGTGTGGCACGCAATTTACATCTGATTGTGAGGGATGTCTTGGAGGGGGACAGGGCTGCCAGTGATGGCGCCAGCAACACCAGCAGGCTCGCTTCCAGATGCAGGAAGGTGGCAGGCTACTTCCACCGAAGCATCAAGGGGAGCAAGATGCTGCAGGACAAATAAGCTAAATGTCCCACAGCACACAATCATCCAGGATGTGGAGACTCGGTGGGACTCCACATACCTGATGCTCAAGAGGCCGGTGGAGCAACAGAAAGCCATCCATGAGCTGGCCTTGCTCGGGGAGATTGG
>NW_017728992.1:68531430-68532211 GCF_001723915.1 Gavialis gangeticus | reverse complement strand
AGATCATGTGTACCTCTCCCTCACAAGGGACTGGTGTGGCCAGTCAGGCCGTTGGTGGTCTCTCCTTCACGCCAAGGTGATGAATGAGTCCCACACAGCAGCAGAGATAAGGGGGGCCATGAACTGCATGGTGCAGGGGTGGCTGGGCATTGGACAGGCTGAGCTCACCCACGGCTTCACGGTCACCGACAATGGGGCCAATATGGTTAAGGCAGTCCATGATGCCAACTTTGCTGGTATTTGCTGTGTGGCACGCAATTTACATCTGATTGTGAGGGATGTCTTGGAGGGGGACAGGGCTGCCAGTGATGGCGCCAGCAACACCAGCAGGCTCGCTTCCAGATGCAGGAAGGTGGCAGGCTACTTCCACCGAAGCATCAAGGGGAGCAAGATGCTGCAGGACAAATAAGCTAAATGTCCCACAGCACACAATCATCCAGGATGTGGAGACTCGGTGGGACTCCACATACCTGATGCTCAAGAGGCCGGTGGAGCAACAGAAAGCCATCCATGAGCTGGCCTTGCTCGGGGAGATTGGGATCAGCGGCCCCCTGACCAAAGCTGAGTGGGATGCCATCTCCCAGATCTTGCTGGTCCTCAAGCCCTTCCTTGAGGCCACTGAGACCCTCAGTGCTGCTGATGCCTTCCTCAGCCAGGTGGTCCCCATAGTGAACAAGCTCCGCAGCCAAATGGAGAGTTTCCTGGGGGCCGATGTTCCTGGCTGGGGCAGGCCGCTGTCACCAGATGCGCAGGCACTGATGAGGCGGCTGAAGGAGGGCCT
>NW_017728992.1:68525907-68526209 GCF_001723915.1 Gavialis gangeticus | reverse complement strand
GTTTCTCCCCCCACCAAACTCAGATGCAGCCTCTTTCTCCCTGCTACAAGGGATGAGGCTGCTACAGGCAGCAAAGAGAGGGGAGCAGCAGTGCCACCAGATCCATTGCCTGTGCCTGAGACTCTCTCATGTCCAGACACAGCAGCCACAACCTCTCCCACCTAACTGCAACCAGCACAGCAGCACACTCCACCCCTGTGTCACTGCCTATGCTGAGCCTTCCAGCGCCATAAGAAGAGCTGGTGCTGGATCTGGATCTCGGTGCCCTGGCAAGGGAAGTTCTGGGGAAGAAGGGGGAATCA
>NW_017728992.1:68521458-68525323 GCF_001723915.1 Gavialis gangeticus | reverse complement strand
GCTTTGACTCGAAGCGGACAGCAAATCAAAGCGGGACCCGGTTTAATATTCGACATGGCTGTCGAATTGAATATTACCTGCTCTGCACAGCCCTAGTGGTTAATCATCAAAGTCTGATCTTTGAGAGCACTGACAATCTCAAGATAATCATGTCTCCTGTACTGAATTCTAATAGATGGCCATTGGTTAGAAATTCTCAGTCACCCTAAGCTAAGCCCACTTCCTTGGCTTCTTCATGTCTTAATATGTGGGAGAAAATGCAGGTAATTATAGACAATCTACCTTGTTTATAGATTGTCTGTATGTAAAGGATGATCCTGCTTCACCTTGGAAATATGTTGAGAATCCCATTGTAAGAGAACTGTGGACCTTCTCAAAAAGATGACTAGGAAAGCATATCTGTACTAACCTGTCATTTTCCTTTCCTTGAGTAATAATGCATTCATAGAGATGAATGGATCATCCAAAATAGAGATGCAAGTTGATAACCAACAATTTAGTTTTGTTGTCATTAAGTGGAATTGACCATGCTGTACAGCAGAAAAAAAATCCCCCATTCTACCCCTTCCCAATATTTAACAGAATGTATAATATAAGAAAATTAATTTAAATTATTCTGACTGTAGAAATTCCTTCAACTGACAGGAAACTGCCAGCAGACTAAAGTACCATTTGTAATGAATCTGTAGACCTTATTACTCTTCCTATTAGAAGGCTTTAAATATGTAGTTTTGTTAGGCAAAAGTGTAAGCACTAAGAATTTTAAACTACCTAAATCTGCTGTGCTGTCACTGGAGTCATGAAGGAAATGTTGAAAACGGTAATTAAAAATATTTTAGTAATAAAATTTGACTAACATGATCATACTGAACATTGCTGCTCTCCTTCAGTATTTAGTATTGCTTCTGATTCTCCTGTAATTATGTACTTAGCTCATTATTCTGCAATCTAATCCATGTTTGTAGAGCCCCCACATTGGACTGTAAGCTAAGAAGCTACCTGCACAGATCTGATGTGTGTATCAAATATCAATATTTCACTTTCATTTTTACAGAAGATGGCCTCTCTCCTACATATAATCATGCATATACAGTGAAACTAAAGCACAGCAATTTATCCGGAGGTACAGAGGTGTAACCATCTCATGAGTTAGCATTATGTCAAGCTTTTGTGCATGATTTGGCATTGTTCTCAGATCTCTAGTTAAGATCTTTAGTGGATTAATCTTGACTTTAACAGTTTTTTTTTTTTTTTATCTTTAACAGGAAGACAGTGATCCAGCTGTTCATGAAAGCCTTAGCATAGAAAATACATTATGGGCAAGCACTGTTGTTGCTTCAGGTGAGAAATATGTGCTCCAATGTCAAAGCGTGATATGTGCAAAAATTTCTCAGGGGAAGTATATTTTATAGGTAAATTTTTAATGGTTATCAGAACTCTTAAAAATATGTTTTCAGTCTTCATGCCCTTCCCCTTCTTACTCTCTAATGTCCTATCCCAACTGTTTTCTCTTGCTAGTAATTCTTTGTTTCTTGTCTATCTTTTCTTATCATTCTTTACAGTTTGCCACACACAGGGCTTGCTCTTTCACTTGTCTTCTAATTAAAATATCATGCATTCTGTGCAAGAAATACATTTTATCTATTTTCACTGAATTTCACAGTTCTTACTTGCACATATTGTAATGGGCATTGTTTTGTAAGTTAATTTTCAAAGAAATATAAAGCTTTCTTTGCATATACTTCATTCAATAACATATGTAATAACTTCTTTGCTTCTGTCTTCCTCAGTAAGGACCAGAACTGCCACCTCCCTGCTGGGCCCCCTTTGGGCCCCGGGGGAGGCTCACCTGGGCCTAGAGTGAGTGAGGATTTAGTTAGGGAGCTTCTGGAGGGGCTGGACATTTTTAAGTCAGCCGGCCCGGATGATCTTCACCCTAGAGTCCTGAAGGAACTCCCTGGGGTCATTGCAAGTCCCCTGGCACGGCTTTATGAACACTCGTGGTGCTCTGGAGAGGTGCCGGAGGACTGGAAGAGGGCCAACGTGGTTCCCATCTTCAAAAAGGGGAGGAAAGAGGACCCGGGGAACTACAGGCCAGTCAGCCTTACCTCGATCCTGGGCAAGCTGTTCGAGAAAATTATTCTGGCACACATCCAGGAGGGGCCAGCAGGGAACTGCATGCTCAGGGGCAACCAGCATGGGTTCATCAGCGGCAGGTCCTGTCAGACCAACCTGGTGGCCTTTTACGACCAGGTCACTAAATCATTGGATGCAGGGGTGGCAGTGGATATAGTTTTCCTAGACTTCAGGAAGGCTTTTGATACTGTCTCTCACCCCATTCTCATTAGGAAGCTGGGGGACTGTGGCGTAGACACCCATACAGTCCAATGGGTCGCCAACTGGTTAGAGAGTCGCACCCAGAGGGTGGTAGTGGATGGGTCCTTCTCGACCTGGAAGGACGTGGGAAGTGGGGTCCCACAGGGCTCGGTCCTTGGGCCCGCCCTGTTCAACATCTTCATCAGTGATTTGGATGAGGGGGTGCAAAGCACCCTGTTCAAGTTTGCTGATGACACTAAGATGTGGGGGGATGTGGGCACAATAGAGGGGAGCAACAGGCTACAGTTGGACCTAGATAGGTTACAAGGATGGGCGGAGGAGAACAGGATGGGGTTTAACACAGACAAGTGTAAGGTGATGCACCTGGGGAGGAACAATCGGCACCATACATACAGGCTGGGGAACTCCCCTCTTGTCAGCACGGAGGTGGAAAAGGATCTGGGAGTCATTATTGACTCCAAGATGAACATGAGTCGGCAATGTGGGGAGGCGGCTAGGAAGGCCAACTGCACCTTGTCGTGCATCCACAGATGCATCTCGAGCAGGTCCAAGGAGGTGATCCTCCCCCTCTATGCGGCACTGGTCAGGCCGCAGCTGGAGTACTGCGTCCAGTTCTGGGCGCCGCACTTTAAGAGGGATGTGGACAGCATCGAGAGGGTCCAGAGGAGGGCCACTCGTATGATCAAGGGACAGCAGGGTAGGTCCTATGAGGAAAGGTTGCGGGACCTGAACCTGTTCAGCCTTCAAAAGAGAAGGCTGAGGGGGGATCTTGTGGCCTGTTATAAACTGGTTAGGGGGGATCAGCAGGCGCTGGGGGAGTCCCTGTTCCCCCGAGCGCCGCAAGGAGTGACCAGGAACAATGGTCACAAGCTGGCGGAGGGAAGGTTTAAGTTGGACTTCAGGAGGCGCTACTTCACGGTCAGGGCGGCTAGAATCTGGAACCAGCTTCCAAGTGAGGTGGTGCAGGCTCCCACCCTGGGGGTTTTTAAGAGGAGGTTGGATGACCACCTTCCTGGGGTCATTTGACCCCAGTGCTCTTCCTGCCATGGCAGGGGGGCGGACTAGATGATCTGCTCAGGTCCCTTCCGACCCTAGAAACTATGAAACTGTAATGCCTCAGCAGCATGAATTGTAGTCCTATCAGGGAAAGTGTGGGTCCCCTACTGAATGTGAAAGGCAACGTAATGACAGATGATGCATAGAAGGCTGAAGTACTCAATGCACTTTTTACCTCAGTCTTCACAGGCAAGAACAGCTCCCAAATTACTGTACCTAGCTGCACAGTTTGAGGGGAGAGGTGAGCAGCCAAAAGTAACAAAACAAGTTAGAGACAAGATAGAAAAGCTAGACATGTACAAATCCATGGGACCAAATGTGATGGAACTGAGGCTGATGAGGCAAATGTGATTGCAGAGCTGCTGGCCATTATCTCCAAAAATGTATGTTCAAATGCTGCACACATTCAAATCACTGTTCATCAATAGTAATTCTGCTGACTTTAGTGAACTGATTCTGGATTTACCTTAGT
>NW_017728992.1:68511032-68516458 GCF_001723915.1 Gavialis gangeticus | reverse complement strand
TGCCCATCTTTAAGAAAGGAGGAGTATCCAGGGAACTATAAACCAGTCAGCGCCACCTCAGTCCCTGAAATGTTATGGAACATTTCTAAGTACTTGGAGGAGAAGAAGGTGATTAAGAACAGGCAGCATAGATTCACCAGGCAAGTCATGCCTGACCAAACTGTGATTGCCTTCTATGATGAGATGGTTGGCTCTGTGGATGCGGGGAGAGAAGTAGGTGTGATATGTGTTGACTTTAGCAAGGCTTTTGGTGAGGTCTCTCACAACGTTCTGTACAAACAAGAGTATGGGTTGGAGGAATGGACTGCAAGGTGGATAGAAAACTGGCATGATCATTGGGCACAAAAGGTATTAATCAATGGCTTGATGTCTAGTTCACAGCTGGTATCAAGTAGAGTGCACCAGGCGTTGGTCCTGGGGCTGGTTTTGTTCAGTGTCTTTATCAATGACCTGGAAGATGGGATGGAGTGCACCCTCAGCAAGTTTGCAGATAACACCAAGCTGTAGGAAGTACTGGATATGCTGGAGGGTAGGACTAGGATTCAGAAAGACCACAACAAATTGGAGGATTGGACCAAAATAAATCTCATCAGGTTCAGTAAGGACAAATACAAAGTCCAGCACTTAGGATGGAACAATCCCATGCTCTGGTACAGGTTGGGGACTGACTGGCTAAGCAGCAGCTCTGCAGAAAAGGACCTGGGGATTACAGTGGAGAATAAGCTGAATATGAGCCACCCGTGTGCCCTTGTTGCCAAGAAGGCTAATGGCATACTGGGCTGCATCGGTAGGAGTGTTGCCAACTGATTGGGACAAGTGATTATTCCCCTTGATTTAGCACTGGTGAGGCCACATCTAGAGTACTGTGTCCAGTTTGGGTCCCCACTACATAAAGGATGTGGACAAATTAGAGATAGTCCAGTGGACAGCAATGAAAAAGTTTAGGGGGATAGGGCACGTGCCTTCTGAGGAGAGGCTGAGGGAATTGGGTTTATTCTGGAGAAGAGAAGACTGAGGGGGGATTTGATAGCAGCCTTCAGCTACCTGAAGGGTGGTTCCAAAGAGGATGAAGCTAGACCAGGGGTGGGCAAAATATGGCCCATAGGCTGGATCCAGCCCACGAGGCCATTATATCCAGCCCACTGGGCCCCTCAAAAATTTAGAAAGTTAATTTTTATTTGCCTTTGTTTCCTGTCAAAAATGACAGGAACCAAGGGCAGTAGGACCCAGGAGGGAGAGGAAGCAGACCCTCGCCCACCCCGTGCCTGGCACCACGTGCTGCAGCTGCTCGCAGGCCGCATAGGGCTCCCTGTGGCTGCTCCAGACAGCCCTGCACAGGCTGCGAGTGCCTGCAGCAGGGAGTGCCGGCCATGGGGCGGGCGAGGGGCCGCTTTTCCCTGCACTCAAAACCAGTTTCTTCCCGGCTGGTGAGCAGGGGGTTGGGGCTGTGCGCTGCCCCCCTCCTGTACCGCAGGGCTGGGGGGCCCTGGGAGTGAGCAGGTGCAGGAGCCAGAGGGAGCACGGGGCCCACACCGGTGTCCCAGGGCCAGTTCCGGCAGACCCCAGAGCAGGGTGGCAGAAGCGTGGGGTCCCAGCTGACAGGGGCTCTGTGGAGCCGGGCCAGCTCCCCCCTCTCCCAGCCCAGCTCCACAGACCCCTGCCAGCCTGTGCCCCACTTTGGGCCCCACCGGTGCTGGCCCTGGGACATTGGACCCAAGATGGTGACCAGGGGGCAGGGCACCTGTCAAGGGGCGGGGCTACCCATGCAGTCCTTGACAGCCTGCCAAAACTGGGTGAGGGCCCTCCAGCCTAAATAATTGCCCACCCCTGAGCTAGACTGTTCTCAGTGGTGGTAGATGACAGAACAAAGAGCAATGGTCTGAAGTTGCAGCAAGGGAAGTTAGGTTAGATATTAGGAAAAACTTTCTCAGTTGGAGGGTAGTGAAGCACTGTAACAGGTTACCCAGAGAGGTGGTGGAATCTCCATCTTTGGAGGATTTTAAGGCTTGGATAGATGAACCTTGAGTGGGATAATCTAGTTAGGGATGGTCCTGCTTTGAGCAGAGGCTTGGACTAGATGAACTCCTGAGGTCCCTTCAACCCTAATTTTCTATGATTCTAATATTTAAAGGAAAACTGAATATATTAAATTCAATGAGCTTTTAAGTTGAGTAAAAGTAATTACAGATACTTCCTTATAGGCCCCTGAGTCCTTGTACATTTTGGTTTTTACAATCTTTTCATTAAGCAAAAAAAAAAAAAGAAAAGTTTTTCTTCCCCCTTTGCTTTGTGTAAGGCTAACTAAAGCAGTTCAGGAAACCGATTGTTGTCAATGCGTGACTAGTAAAGGTATGGTAAAAAATTGAACACATGCGTTAGATTTCTATATATGTCTTGTTTTAGGAATGTTAAATTTTGAATTTTTTCTTTGAAGTTAAACTTATAA
Source organism: Gavialis gangeticus (assembly GCF_001723915.1). Classification (NCBI taxonomy): domain Eukaryota; kingdom Metazoa; phylum Chordata; order Crocodylia; family Gavialidae; genus Gavialis; species Gavialis gangeticus. The sequence goes on along the minus strand of NW_017728992.1, from coordinate 68,514,012 downwards.
GAAACCCAGGTCTTTGAAAACGTGGCAATTTACAGTGAAAACAGAAAAAAGAAAACTTATTTTTTTAGATTCCAGTCCCCTCTTCACTTCTTTTCATGCAGAGTGTTTAAAATAAGAACAAAGTTCTCTTGTGTAATTATAGGAAGTGTGAGAGCTCTGCTTATTATTAGACCTGCCTGGCATTTCTCATTATAAGTCATTAATAACTTTGCCAGACTTCAGCCTATTGAGTTGAAATTTGCCATGTTGGGTGTCTGTCAGATCAAATGTTTTAGAAATGTCTGGCTATTTCCAAGAGTGAAGCTAGTGACCTTGTCTTTAAACAGCTATAGTACAGTAATGTTTTTGAGCAAGGAAGTTCAGCAAGGACAAAAATCCCATGAAGATCTACCTAAATATGACCAAGTCTCCATGAGCCTTTGAAATGTCAGATTGTGTATGCTCTGTAAGCACTCCTTAGGTTTTAGCACAGGAGTGAGCAAAACAGGAGATGCTGCCAATGGCCGGACTCCATTTCACTGCAGCTGGTTTCTGTGGAGACCCCAGTAGTGGTGGCACCATGACAGCACAGGGACACGATTTTCATGGAGACTGGCCCTACCAGCTTTGGCAGGGTGCACAGCTGGATGGGTCTGCTCCAGGGCTGGGGCTGGGATCTTGCGGTGGTGACAGCATGGTCCGGAGCCAAGACAGCCCAGGGCATGCGGGCAGCAGATCACAGCGCTGTCCTGGATCCAGGCCACATGGTTACCGCCACAAGATCCCAGCCCCAGAGCAGGTCCCTGACCAGCTGCACACCCTGCCAACAGAGCGAGGCCAGTCTCCATGGAAACCCTGACCCTACGCTGTCAGGGCCCCACTACTTCATGGAAACTAGCCAGAGCAATACAGGCAGGGGCTGCTGGGAAATGGAGTCCACTGTGGGTCTGATTCAGCCTGTGAGCCAGACTTTGCCCACCCCTGTTTTAGCAGCTAAAGATTTTGTCTACACCCGACTTCCTTTAGCCTACCACAGTTTATACTAACTAGTTTGTATCTCGCCATACAGTTGACTGAAGCCAGACTTTCCTTTGTAATGGCTGTCGCAGCAGCTCAGAATTGACTACTTGAAATGAAAGCTGGGAGTCTTTCTTCTTTGCCATCTCAGGTATCCTTCTGCTGATATATTCAGATAGTGTGGAGTTTCCAGTGCAGAAGGGGCAACAGCTGGGTTTAGGGAAGAAGGAAGTCCGTGTTTGTGACTAGGAGCTCTGTGAGTGGAAGTGACTGGGTAAGGAGCCTAACAGCTAGTGAAGACAGTGAGGAGGACTAAGAGACAGGTGTCTGTCAAGGTGGTGAGATCAGTGGGAATTGTTGGAGAAGGTGAGACTAGGTATAACAAGACAATTGTGACTAAGACTAGAAATTGCGGAGAGCAGTCACAGGTGTGAAAAGGAAGTGGAGTGTGAGAGGAGCAAGTAGCCTGGGAGAGGGAAATGGGCACTGGCTCAGCAGGGAGAGTAGGACTGAAGTGATAAGCCCAGGAGCATGGTACTGGTATAGAAATGTGTTGGGGCATGGTTGGAAGAGTAGAAATAAGAAAGTGGGGCAGAAGAGTCTAAGCCTATTACAGTACACACTCCCTGAAAGACTAAAACAGAATTCTAAGATTCCCGAGTTGGCTCATCCCCGTTTGTTAACAACAGTGTGCGCTAAGGACAGTGAGAAAATGCGTGCTTTTCTTCCTCTTCTGTTGCTGGTCTACATAGAATATATCAACCTACAATTGCAACTAGTTTATTCCATTAGCTGGATTGACAGAGGGCTGTGCCATAGATCTAAAGATTTCCAACTCTGCTGGTGACTCATATAGATGTCGATATGATGTGACAATGGATTTTTTTTATTTTGTTTTACTTTTTTTTTACAAACCTAGGAAATTACATACCCTCAAAACTTCTACCCTAAAATCATACTCAGGTTTCAAAGTCTAGGAGTTGAAAGTTAGGAAAGTCCAGAATTAAGGTTGTTTACTGAATATTGTATGTCGTTTGTTTTTTAGAGTATGAGGGTTGAGCAGCTGTGACTTAAAGGTACAGATCAAGTCTGTGGCAGCTGTACCTTAGTATAAAAAGGCTGATTACTCGGATCCTAATCATTGGAAATTGGGTACCCAGTATTCTTGGAAATGTTGTCTTTAAATTCTGTGCCTCAGCTTCCCATTTGTAGAATGGACATAATACTTTGCTGTTGCTTCTCAGAGATGTGGCAAAGATGGTTTAATTATGTCTATGAAGCACTCATGTACTCTTAAAGAGAAAAAGCCTGAGAAGAGATGCCTCCATCTTCAGAGCAGGATTTGAATATTGTGAAACGGCACATTGAGCAAAATATTAATTGCTATTAATTAAGTGAGCAGTCCATTTGTGGAAAAACTTCATAATCAATTTCCCAGGTACACACCCCCAAGATTGTAGTCTGGGAAGGTACAGAAGGCGAAGGAAGGAGAACGACAGCACCTATATTTCTCTGTGAGCTTCCTGTGGTTCATCATACAGGAATCAAGCAATTGTGTACCCAAAAATGTACCAGAGACTCTTATCAAATACATAGGAGCAGGAGGGAAAGAATGGATAAAACATGGGAGAATGAACATGCAGGTGGTCAGGGAGAGGCATTCCTAAAGTCAGGAAAAGGATTGTCAGAGCCTGTTTATATTCCATATATACTTTCTGAGCCGTTGGAGTCATGTCAGCATTTCTCATAGTTTCTGGGGTCGGAAGGGACCTGAGCAGATCATCTAGTCCGACCCCGTGCCATGGCAGGAAGAGCACTGGGGTCAAACAACCCCAGTAAGGTGGTCATCCAACCTCCTCTTAAAAACCCCCAGGGTGGGAACCTGCACCACCTCACTTGGAAGCTGGTTCCAGACCCTAACCGCCCTGACTGTGAAGTAGCGCCTCCTGATGTCCAACTTAAACCTTCCCTCCGCCAGCTTGTG
>NW_017728992.1:68503861-68510348 GCF_001723915.1 Gavialis gangeticus | reverse complement strand
CCAGGGCCCGAAGGGGGCCCAGCAGGGAGGTGGCAGTTCTGGTCCTTACTGAGGAAGACAGAGGCAAAGAAGTTATTAAATATGTTGGCTTTGTCATCTGGCGTGACAACCAGATTCCCCGTCTTGTCCTGTAAGGGCCCCACATTTCTCTTCTTCTTACGTGCCCAGTTCCTTTTGATGAAATTATTCTTTTTTATCCAAACCCACATAGTGAATGCTCATGTATTTTAAGACCTATTTTTGAAGGGAAAAAAAAGGTAGTAGTCCACTATTTATATGAAAGCAGAATTTGCAGGTATTCCCTTGACACCCTATACTGAGTTGGTACAATACACCGTTAAGAGGTGCCTGGTCTACGCAAGATACCTGACATTGCTGTTGGTCAAGGTCGTAGGGAGGGTCATGGTCAGGCCAGAAAAGAGTGTTTGGGGAATTGTGTGGGGAATACCTCAGAAACCTTCAGCTCTGGTTGCTGCTGTCCTGACAATTTTAGAGAAGAAAGACCACAAATCAATAGTGCTGAGGATCAGTAACAGTAAATGCAAGTCTGCAGGGGATTCAATGCAGAGTAGATAAGGTGCAATGAATCCAAATAGTCCATGCTCATGAAAATATATAACATTTATAATTAGTGTGTGTGTGTGTAATAAGCCCACATAACTAGAACAGTAGAATTCCAAAGAAAGGTACATCATATATTTTAATTTACTTAAAAACACAACTTTTTTTCAAAATCTGAGAACCAAAATGTTAATTCTCAACAAATTGCCAACAAAAGTTATATAAAAACCAACATAAATGTAAACACCTGTTTGACCTACAAGTTAGTCAAGTAATGCTTAACATAAATTAAATAAGTCAGAAAAAGTAATGTTTAACCAAGTTAGTAATTTTTTTGTGTTTGATAGTGCTTGATTTTAGGTCAGCTTCATTGTTTTCTTTGCGTATTTTGGAACAACTATGAAGGTACAGCTGGATTTCCATCAGTATTCATTTTAGCCTGTCTCTAATAAATGTCAAATGTCTTAGCCTCCAATCGGTCAAAAAGATCTAGACCTATGTATCATACCACATTTCAATTGCATTTTAGCTGTCTAAGTATTTGAAGAGCTCCTTTAACGCCCAACTATCTGTCAACTATTTATTTATCCTCAACAAAAGGGGTATAGTGAGAGTAAATGACTTGTCAGGATGACACAGGAAGCCAGATCCAGGATGCTAAGCACAAGGCCATGCTTCCTCTGGCCCTAAAAATAAAGGTGACAGCAAAAGAGACAAGGTATTCTAATGTATTTTCCATTAAGTGGTGTTGCCATTAAGGGTCATTGTTACGTAGCACAGTGCAGTGCCATGCAAAGATAATTGATAAATCACAGGTGCAAGAAGCTATATAGCTATATCAGTCTAGGGGCCCCTCTACACACACAGCTAAAGGCTCAGTAGGATCTAATGTGCAGTCCACACAATTGTGCATGGCAGATGGTGTGATTGTTGGATCATGAATCGGATTCCATCACGCCTTGTTACTGATGCAGGGAAAGTCCAATCCTGGGCTCCCCCTGCACTAGCAAGAAACAAGCTCCCACAGCTGGCAGCCCCCTCAATTGACAAGGCTCCCAGCTGTGGAAGTGTACCACACATTCCCATGGCTGGGAGTGCCATTGACTAACCTGGGCTCCCAGTTGCAGTGGCTCAGCTGATGCAATGTCTCAGCCATGGGAGTGCATGAAGCAGTTGTGGTCTTATGTCAGTTGTGATCTCTCTGCCACAGGGATGCATGAAGCACCCCCACAACTGGGACATCATATCAGTTGCACTTTCACAACCGTGGGTGTGCATGAAACACGCCTATCAGTGGGACAGTGTGTCAGCTGTGGTCTCCCAGCTATGGGGTTGCGTGGGGCCCCCCTCACAGCTGGGAGCCCTGTCAGCTAATGGGGCTCCCAGCCACAGGGTCATAAGCTTCTGTGGCTGATGGCCAACATCAGCCTGGAGCTCCTAGGTTATGGGACGAACATACTTTCTGTCCCCACCCCAACCCCAGCTGGGAGCTCCTACCAGCTGATGGGGCTCCCAGCCACAGGGCCCCTGGCCATATGTTCAATTAATGGCATGATAGGAAGCAGCTACAAAGTTACCACACATTTTGTGAATTATCTTTGTGGCTTCTTCCTCTATTTATCACACCATTAACTGAATGAATGTGTGGCTGGATGACCACTTAAGTAATGATTAACCAGTTAATCACTCCTTAAGTATAATGTGTAGATGGGCCCTAGGAGGAGCACCACGCTGATTAGTCCTGCTGCTAAGAAGCATGTTATGTTAGCCTGGATGGAGCACTCCACTAACATGGCTATAGGACTTCCAGTATGCAAGCTAACTTTGGGTATCTCTGCACAGCATCAATTTACACTACCTACAAGGCAGTAACCCAGAATACATGAAAAAGTGTAGCAAAATGTATGCTGTAAGTCATTCTCCATGTCTGTGCTAATCATTGGCTAATGGCATCCAAAGCATGATTAAACAGATGCATACCTCTTATGTGTCTTATATCATATGTCAGATACATGGTAACTTAAGATAATTGCATGGGGGGATTCTGAAAGGAAGTTTTTATCTTTGGCTTTGATTTTTCTTTTGGTTGGTTGATTTGTTTGTTTGGAGGGGTTGTATTGGTTATTTTTGACTCCATATCTCAGGTCAGCCTAAGCTTAACTGAATTTTCAGTGGGCTTGTTAAAGGTTTAAAAACTCTCTTCTATTGCTTAGAGTTGGAGAAAAGATGGTAACTGTACAAAAACAGGAATGAATGCACAGTTTGCATAAATGTAGGAGAAGGTCTATATATTTAAGACTTACCCTGTTAAAGTTTTATAAAAACCAGGCGGGGCATTTTAAATCACTCAGTTTTTTAATACTATTATTTTCCTGTGTTATAGTTAAATTAACTGAAATCTCATACAAATTGCCTCTTAAGAGAGAAAATAAAATCTTTTCTAAATAAAAAAGTAACAAAAGGTCTATGGCCTAATGAGTAAACAGAGAAGGATAGGTATAATGTGATCAGGGTAGCTCAAAACTAGTGAACCAATATCGTGCTGTATTTTGAAAGACCTACTAAGAGTTATTAAAAGGGAATTATACTAATGGAGTTTTGTGGTCAGAAAAGCTTTTATCGTACTTACAAAGTCACTGCAGATAAGTAAGGGCATAGTCTGTATAACTGTACAACTGGAAAAAAACTCTCTATACTACAACTGCCTAGCAGTCTAGCTTTCATATCTATGTGTTTATATGGCCCCAGCACTTTTTCATACCGGTATGTCTCCCAGGTGTCGGAAGTTAAGTAACAAAACATTATGTCGTTTCCCCCCACCCCAGTTTTTCTCCCTTCAAGTGTAAACTAGAATAGTTACGTTTGTGTAATGTCTTAGTGAAGATCTTATTACTGAGAAAAAGATAACTTGAAGAGAGATGCTGTGCAATTCTGAATGCCTTGAGGTTAGCGGTCATCCTTACCTCTATGGACATTGTTCCGTAGCCTAGTGCCAGATCCTTTGGAAGTTTTGTCTCCTTCACTTTCAAGTTTCCACCTGTTCGTCAATAGATGCATAACTCCAAAGGAACACAAATGTCATTAGAGCCCATTGTAGAAGCTGGTTTAGATAAGTACCATGGCTGAGCAGCTTGGATTAGATGACCTCTTGAGGTCCCTTCCACCCTACTTTTTTATGTTTCTTTGAAATAGTTTGGACATGGCAATATCCATACCCTGAATTTAACTGTTTTCAGTGGGGGAGCCAATATAGGAGACAGAACCAAATTAAGGTACACTTCACAATTTGTATTACTTAGAAAGTGACTGCTGCATTTGTACCAGTTCAAGCCTTTTCCAGCATATGTGACTTCATTCTTAGATAGTCTTACAACTGTTGAAATTATGCAGGTATGGCTGGATAATCTATCTTTCTGAAGAGGCATCACTTTGACGATGACTAAGGTGTCTATGATAATATTTCTTTTATGGAATTGTAGTAGTTTGATTGATTTGTAATCTGAATTACTATCCTGTACATATATGAAGTTTAGGATTGAAATATCCCATTTTTTAATTCTGTAATTTTATTGGTAATATATTTTTAATTTGACAGAGGCATCTAGAGTCTGTGATAGCTGTTCTTTTATGTGTATATTTAAGCCTAAATAAGCAATAATAAATCATGTGTTGATCATGCACAGACTGCCTGGGAAAAGCACAGAATGAAAGACAAAATGTTCCACTTTATTCAGCACCCCAGAGCTCATCCCTTCAAGATCCTGTAGGAGATAGCAAATGATAATGGTGACCTGAAACTTTAGCAAAACTAATTTGAAAAAAATTGAGGAAACTAGTTGAAATTCCCTGAAGTCAAAATGAGGAAATTAAAATACTTAAACATATCATAAAGAACTGAAAAGATATGAATATCTCTAAACAATGAAGACCTGAGAAAAGAAAACACACTTTTAAACGATAATGTTCAAGAAGCTATTAAACCAAAACAGGTCTCTCTCAGAAAATAGAAATCCAGCCCTAGTGAATCCAATTATAAGGAGCATAAACTATGGTAGTAAAATGTAAGATAGAAACCAGGAGAACAGAGGGAATTTGAAGAGCAAGTAAACTGCCAGAAAGAAATAAGAGAGAAATCTTTAGGTAAATCAGGAATAGGAAGTTTGCAAGATAATCAGTGTGTTTACTGGGCTACCAGGAAATAATGGCAACAATTTAAAAAGAATAAGAACATTGTAGATAAGTTAACTGTTCTCTTTGCATCACCAAAGAAAATTTTGTCAAAGTTACCTATTGAAGACCTACTTTTTCCAAGCAGTAATGGTGAAGTACTTTTAGATGTAGGAGATGCTGGAACAAATGAGTAAACTAAAGTGTAATAACGCATCAGGACTGGATATTATACATGCAAAAGTTCTGATGAAATTGAAGAATAAAGTGGTTAAACTGCCGAAAAGAACATGCATCTTTTCCTTAAAATCAGATTATGTATTACTGGACTGGCATACAACAAATTTAGTGCTTATTTTTTCTTTAAATGTGCCAGAGATGATCCATAAAATTAGATGAGTAAACCTTACTTGAAAAATTGTAAAACTATATAAAACATTAGAAAACACTATAAATATGATGGTATCGGAACAAACCATTGTAGCTTTTGTTAGGGAAAATGTCTCTGTAATTTATTAGATTTAGGTCAGCAGAATATGGATTCTAGAATAAGTAGTTTAATCCACCTTGACCTCTGCCCCAGTGTAGCTGCTTCTAAAGAATACTGAAATTACCTGCAAACAAATCTCTCCCTTCCCAAAACTAGTTAGAAACTTGCTTCTTCAACATGCATGTTAGTGAAGACTTGAACTTCAAAGAGAGCACAAGCATACATAGATCATGGACAGCTGTCACATTTCTAGCTGGAGAAGTGCCATTCAATTGAGAGAAACTGCAAGTGTACAGGCATCCATGCAGTTTCTCACAGAGAAAATATAGCAGAATGCAAGAAAGTTCTTCTATTTCCAACCAGGAAGATCTCACTTGCACAAGAGTTTGTTGCAGGAGAACAAATGCCTGTACAGTTCTTCCTTGCCCAAGAGGCCACAGCAGTCCTCCGGCATCCCAGCAATTTGTGCCCCTTGTTATCCCATGGCTTCAGGGAGCATTTTAGTGACTGATGCTCAACTTGTGAGTAAAGAAATGACCATGCCGTCTCACAGCTGGATACCCAAGCAAGCACCCTTTCATGCACCTTGCAGAGCTGAAGGGTTGTATCGAAAGACAGTTTTTTGAGGCAGCAGATTGCCCTGTGTCTTGACCAAAGCAAGAACCAAGCAAGCTGACCCATGCATCATGTCAGAAGTCACTTCTTCCTCTCCAGCAGGCCCTCTGCAAAAGCCATCTCAACAAGTAGGTCTTTCAGCTGATCACTGTGGAGATAACAGCACAGATCTACAACTGGGATTGGCAGTAGTGCCATTGTAAAACAAAGTGGAAGCAGTCCTGCTTTGAAAAAGCCCAGATGCCATCCAGCTGAGTCAAGGTCACCATGTCTCATTACGAGGAGCTGTCCCACATTCCCACAGAGAACCATGGTATGCACTACAGCAACGTCTTCACTTTCACTGTAACAGAACCCATGGTGCCCTCAAAGACCAGCAGGGATGAGAGGTCCTGAGGATCCCTAATGCAGCCACCACAGAACAGGTGCAGTTGTACGCAGAGGAGTACTCTGGTTTCAAGACCCTGGCCCTTCTTTGTCCCTGGCTTCCCTGGCAATCAAAAGCAACACAGATGCATGTTCTTTGCCTCTGTCTTCCTCAGTAAGGACCAGAACTGCCACCTCCCTGCTGGGCCCCCTTTGGGCCCCGGGGGAGGCTCACCTGGGCCTAGAGTGAGTGAGGATTTAGTTAGGGAGCTTCTGGAGGGGCTGGAC
>NW_017728992.1:68493660-68503287 GCF_001723915.1 Gavialis gangeticus | reverse complement strand
GGGGTCGGACTAGATGATCTGCTCAGGTCCCTTCCAACCCTAGAAACTATAAACTATAAACACCATGTCAAAGAGCTGCTTTGGTCAGCTCCCAAGAGCAGGGGTGTTTTCCTCTTCAAAGGGGCAGAATGCTGATGTCCCAAATAGCAGAGCAGACCATTCAGTTCCAAACAATGTCACTGCAGTTTCTTCTGTCCTGTCTTGGATGCCACTCTGTCCAAGGATGGCATTTCATGTTACCAGCTTGCCAAGACCAAACCTCTGCACACCCTGTTCCCCAACCATCCTGCCAGGCTCCTCACCCATCTCCACAGCAGCAGGAGGTGGATGGAATGACTGCATCCAAGCGTAGATAAACTAGGTCTCCCTAACCCTGCAGGATTCTGGCCCTACACCTATAAAGTTTCAAGAGAAATTCAAAGGAAAAAGAAGTCCAAGCTTGTTCCACACTAGCACTTCCACTGCCCCACCTGATCCATAGCAAGACCCACTCTTCCCCCCACTCCAGTGACCATTGTTATTTTTGTCTAAGGCACTCATCAATAAATTACTCCCGCCACAAATCTGGGAAAGAATGCTGCCAGCCTGGCAGGCACAGAGTATATTGTAAACATAAAGTAAAACTATACATGCATTGGCATTAGCAGAGTCAACAGAAAGTAACTGCACATGCAGATTCAGTACATTTACATATCTCACACCTGCCTTTCCCTCCCAGTGCTGAAGTGCACCCAACCCCCTCCTCTCCTCCTCCTGCTGGCCCTTGGAGGACTGTCTTTGAAAAGTTTTTCCTATGGCAGAGACACAATAGTTAGTCCCCGTGTACACATTTTTATACCCTAATGAGCCATTAACAACAAGAAAAGGATTTTATTGCTTTGTATGAACACGCTATTGAAAAGTGGATGGTGTCTTACTCAGAGAGCATGGGGAGGGAAAGAAAAGAGATTGGAGGAGAGTCTGATAGCCAGCGAAGACATGGTAACAGTGCAGGAAAACATATGTACCTAACCTCGCAGAGACCTGCCCCCCTCAACACTGTAAAGAATAAGAATAGGGAAGAGAAGTGGTCTCAGGAGATTGAGGATGTCAGGGAAGCAACATTATGAGTCTTGGTGTAGTTTCTGGCCTGTGCTCCTAACTTCCGGCTCCTGATCATAATGACACATCCATGGCTGGCAAGAAGAACAGATAGTGAATGTGAAAACTCATTTCTCACACGCACCATGCTCATGGGACCTCAGTTCCCTTATCAACAGGACACACAGCACAGGGCAGTGTCCATCCTAAGCACCACACAATTCCAGAGTGATACTGTTCCTCCTTCAGATGGAGAGAGGAAATGGAGCTGACAGGTCAGAGCTTTCGCTGATTCTTCAGCAAGGATTGCAAAGCAGAAGGTTATGGCAGGTCTGGGATGGGAGCGTAGTCAGCCAACCCAGTCCCTACTATGCAGGTGTCTCATTGATGATCACTTCAGTCAATATCAGGTCTTTGGGAGTGAGGTTGTTGGACAGCTTGATCCTCAAGTTCAGAGGAATATATGGTCTCTGCAGGCCTATCATAAACTGGCAGTGCTCTTTCAAACTCAAAGTTGTCCTGTGAGACCATATCCTGCAGAAGCAAGAGAGTATAAAGCAGAGGTTCCCAACCACTCAGCTGCAGCCTGGTACCAGGCTGCAGTGGTTTGGCTGCCAAGTCATGGCATAAGTCCCCCCCACTCAGACCCCCATTTGTCCGCCTGAGCAAGCAGCTTCTAGGGTCACAACTGAGCTTCCAGGGTTAAAGCCAGGGAGCTGGGGAGCCCCAGGAGGGAGGCAGCCAGCTCCGTGCACCCAGTCCCACTTCCAGTGGGCCGTGGTAAAAAAAAAAAAAAAAGGTTGGGAACCACTGGTATAGAGGAAATGGCTGCCCCTCACCCATGAGCATAGTTCCTGCCTGCAGCACAGTGAGACTTTGGCTAGGGAAGTATTATAGAGAAGGCAGCATTCCTAAAATAAAAGGGCATAAATTGGAGGGTATCCCTGCTGTTCCATGACCTGGCAATTCCCTTACCCACACAGCAACCCCAAACACTGTCTGGACACTTGAGTGGAGGGGCCCAAACATAGAAAAGTGCAAGTCAGTGGCTACCTCCATGAAGAGCACCCCGGTCTCAAGAGCTGGAAGGGAACAACCCAATTCCCAGGCTGCGATAGAAACAGAAGGGACTTTGGACTTATTACTCTGCGCTCTTGATGGTGCGAGGATGGCCAGGTGAAAAACACAGGGTGAAACTTTTGCTCAACAGTTATCCCCAGAGATCTTAGTTCAAAAGACAAAAGTGAACAAAGTGTTCAGAACAGTAGATAATTAAATATAAATAAGTGATCATAGTGTTATTTGCTAAAGTTTTGCTATATGCTTTTGATGCTCTTGAATTTGTTTTTAATTATATTATTACATATGGTCATGCTGTCATTAAGAGATCCAGTTCTAAAAGCTATGTGATAAAATTTCTAATTACTTTTCCTTAGCAGATCCATAATTTCAAGAACCTGTTGAGTCTCTGTAGGTCAGAAATAAATTGACATATGGTGGTAAACTTTAAAAGTTCAGTATTTATCTAGTTCGTGCACATACATATCTGATGTTTCATGATTTTTTGTCAAGTTGTTTCAAGTACTACATATTGCCTGTTGAGGTACAACCAAAAGTAAGGCCTGCCCTTCTCTTGAAAAACTTATACTGTAAAAGGGTAGTAGACATGAGGTAGGCATGTTGGAAAGAGAGATTTGATGGCTTTGATGGCTCTACTCCCATGAGTATTCAGGGTTGCATGAGCTTGTTTTAGTGACTAAAATAGTAGTAGTTAAAAATGTATTTATGCTCCTCAACACAGTTGCTGTACAGCTAGGACTTGGGGGAAATAGATTTAAAAACATAAAACTAGAGGAAGGAAAGGACTGGTTCATGAGCGTTCTCTGGAGAATGAGCTGATGGGAATTGAGGAGGAAGACTACCTCCAAATTGCAAGAATTAGAGCAGAGTATTTTTTGTGTGTAAGCTTCTGAAGTGCCTCAGGGTCCTACAGGATGAAAGTTTTGTGTACTACATAATTGTAACCAACTTTTTATGGGGAACATTATTGTGTGCAAAATGGATTGTTTTCTGGATGGATAAAATCTTATTTTCACTTTATGCATTGTAGTATGTATCTCAGCATTAATTTCTTCCTTTCTAAATTATTAATGCTACCCTGTAAAAGAATATGTAAGAAATGTTTTCTCCATTAGTGTTGGAGGTCACAATCATGTAACTTTTGGGCCCTTTCATTCTGGGCTATTTTCATTGTAATATTGACCTGTGCTTAGCATAATTTAAAACTGGTAAGTTGCTTTGCTGGCTATTTTTTCCTTTGCTTCCTGGACAGATTGTGCCTACCATAATTAATTGTTGTTTCTTTTTCTTGACTTGATGACTTAAAATGTTTAGAATGTATTTAAGTTTGCAAGTGGCATTGCTCAGCCATCATATTAATCTAATATTAATGATGTATGCATCTCTCAAATTAAGTAAACATAATGAATTGGAAAAATGAAAAGGGGATGTTGATCAAATTCTAGATTTTGCTTCAAGGAAGAGAGAGAGTATAACTACTATAAAAACTAAACATACGATTGAGAAGTTTTTAAATTAAGTGGAAGCTTTTTTCCTTTTTTTTTTAATTCTAATGCTTTTAGCTGACAATTTTAGATGATGGAAACTGACTTGAAGACATACCTATGAAGCATGATGCTTAAAAATTGTCATAATGTAATATACGGATAGGAGACCAAGTCTAGGTAATCAGCAGAGCACTGAAATGTAATTAACCCTTCTTTTGATGAAGATCTAGACATGCAAAGAAGAGAGCAAATATTTTAAGCCACTAGGGTTTTCCTCAGTGAGACAAATAGCTAACATGAAGCTTAAAGAAAGTGGTCTGTGTTCAGGCCCAGAAAATCCTGGGTAGACCAAATAGTCACATTCAGCGCCATAAAAGAACAGCGCTTGAAATAACATCACAAATTTTGATGATGTCCAAAAGGCCTTTAAGAGCCTCACAGATATGCACTGTGGAACTTTATTGAGTCTCTCAGAATTCCATATAAACCAACACCATCAAGGTGACAGAGATGTGAGGCATTGTGTAAGGTTGAACGGACACTTGAGAATAATTCAGAACAGACAATGTTATGAAACAAAACTAAATTCTCGGTTTGCTGTGGTTCAATTGCCATGGAGTGTAGAATGAAGTGTATGGCACTATAAACACTAATGCACCTTGGATAGGTGGCAGGTATCTAGAATTTCCTGATTTTTCCGGTGAGCAATATCTTTAGAAGTCTACAAAGCTGCTAAAAACAGCCAAGTAAGGATCATAATCAGTTGTATCGAAATGAACATCCTTGGGGCCAGATATTAAAGCAGCAATGTTACCCCCTGGTTCTCCTCCAAAATGCAGAGGGAGCAAACAGCAGGATTGATATTGCCTGAAAGCACATTTCAGTTTTCTCCAATCAAAAACCCAGTTACCTTTTTAATAAATCAGTTTTCTTGAGCACCACAAAGTATTAACTTCAAGCATGCATATAGACATAATCATAGCAGTTTCAGTAATCTTAGCAAAATATGATCTTAGCAAGCAAGTAATTGTATATTACCAGTCCTAATAATATGCAACTTGGGAGTTGGCTTCCAGAACAGGCAAGGTTCCTTGAAGAGAAAGATCAGATGTCTTCAGCTCTCAGGCATTGTCAGGGTGGGGAAAAGGAAGAGGAATAGCTTTCTTTTGTTCAGGTTGTCCTCTAGTCACATAGCCAATTAGACAATTTTTCTTGTTTTTATCAACCACCTGGTTTGTCTCCCCTTTATTGCTGTTTCTTTTCCCTCTCCTTGGTACCAGGAGCCATCTGCTTCAGATATGGGTGGAATGTACCATAACAAACCCTTTTATTCCTAACAAACCTCTATCATAGACTTGTGCAGAAAAACAAGCTGCCTTAGATCCTTTTCCCTGTAGGGAACAGGTCATACAATAGCATCACTCCATGAATGCACTCTTAGCCTACTTATGCCAAGTCATCTTTAGGCCTTGCAGGCCTAAGGGACCATTTCAGTCCTGTTAAGCATCAAAAGGCTGAACTATATCCACAGCAACACAAGGGAGATGATCCTGCCTCAGGCAGGGGGTTAAACTAGATGACCTCTGGAGGTCCCTTCTCTATGCTTTTGTATGATGATGACGGGCAAAAGTATCAAGAAGGTAGAATGACTCATTTGCCCTAAGCACCATCATACAAGAGACATCAAAACTATGGAAGGCAGTCACAAAGTTTGGTAAACTCAGACACTGTACAAAAATCAATGATACTGAGAGCTTTCAGCAAAAGGTAATCTCTTTGCTATATGAGTGAGAGGGCTGGAGATCTACCAAAACATTAAACTAGTCTCCAATATCAAGTGAGATTTTTCTGAGCATTGGATGGAAAGCTTTGTCACCAACAGAAAGATCCAATAAATCACCAAATACTTGAATCTTTATCCTTTCATTCTTTCTATCTCTTTTATGTTGCTAGGATAATGATATCAATCCCTATTCACAGTCCTGACCAAGTTATTTTGATAGTTATCATCTTCAGCAGTTTGAGAGACAAAAGTAGTTCCTGCTGAGAAGTGTAATGCGCTTCCAGACGAGCATTATTAGCATTCTGCCTTTTTAAAATTTTTCAATTTTCAAAAAAGTTAAGGCAGATTCAAATGAAACCTGGTAATGTAATCCATTTCATAACAAACAGCCACAAAAATTGCAATCACCCTGAAAAAGTTACAAAGGTTCATTGGTTGTACCCATGTTGGTCTAAGGACATAGACAAGGTTCTTTGGGTAAATGTGATATCTTTTATTAGACCAACTAAATAGTTGGAAAAAATGTTCTTTGCAAGCTTTCGGGCACAAACACCTTCTTCAGGCATAGGGAGACTTTTTAGTTGGTCGAATAAAATATATCACATTTACCCAAAGAATTTTGTCAGACAAAGGTTTGGTATTGGACCAGACACAATGTAAAAACTGTATTAATGAAACTATTGTAACTTTTTCCTTAAGTGATAACCAATACGTACAACAATGCTGAAATCAGTTTTTGTCACCTTCCATTAGCCGGTTTTTACTTTATAATGTACTTGAAACTCAAAAAAATGGATGACTTAAGCAATACAAGGCAGAAATTCTGCTGTGTAGCTCAGATTAGCTATACCTTGACTAGTTCATAAATGACAGCAGAACTAGTTGTGATTTTCAGTATAGTGCTGCATATTTTCAGCAACATCTAATTAATTTATTTCCCACTAATGCTAAAACTTTAAATATTTTGCTGTGTAGATTTTAAGTTCAAACATAGTTTTTTAACCATTAAATGTTAAAGTAGGTTGTTACATCCATTAGCATCAGTTTAAAGGGTATTGTTATTTTCAAGGACGTTAATGAAAGGTTATTACCACTCTCTGTGATATCAATCAAAAGTTATTACCAGCTCATTTTCTTTTGTGGATTACATAAAAATAATCAGGTAAAATTAGAAGCAGTGTGTCATAGTTCACAAATTATTGTTCAGATGTCTTATTTTGTTGTTGTTACAGGGAGTAACATTTAAAAAAATGCATGATATTATTGTTTGCACTGTAGCTGTCTTAGTCTGAAGTCAGGCAGAAAGACCTTGGAGACTAACTAGTTCAAAGAAGTATGAGCTTTTGTAGGCTACAACTTGCTTAGTCAGATGCAGGCATCAGTTGTTGCTTCCAAAAGCTTATGCCTCACTTACTCTAAGGCCCCTGGCAGACATGCAAGTGAAGGTTTGATGGGATCTGATGTGGGATTCTCACAGTCACTCTTCCTGCCATGCCACACATGCATAGCAGGAGGTGTGATTGTCCAGCATCAAATCCCATCATGCCTTACAGTTGTGCAGCTGGGAGCCATATCAGCTGGATGTTTCCAGCCACTGAAGCAAATGGTACATCCCTACATCTGGGAGCCTGATTCAGCTGATGGGGCTATTAGTCTCAGGAGCAGATCACCTGACAGGGCTCCCAGCCATGGGGGGTTCACCCACGGGTGGGAGCCCCAGCCTGGCCACATGATCAATTAATGGTGTGATAGGAACTAGTCATGTTATTACACATTTTTTGTCTATTACTTTGTGGTTTATTCCTTGTTTTATCACACTATTAATTGCATTAATGCATGGCCAGGAGGGAACACAAGATGTGATGAATTGGTTAATCATATCTTATGTGTAACGTGTGCTAGGGGTCTAAGGTACCACCCTGTCCTACCTTCTATGTGTACTTTAAAAGGACTTTGGTTTATATAACATTTTTGCTTAAAAAGTGTCTTTGTTTATAGGATTGTAAGTTTGTAATGGTTAATTTTACTCTTTAGCAGTGTATTTGCTTTCATTTCAACCATTTTCATTTTTCTAGGAACAGTAATTGGTGTTGTCATTTACACTGGGAAGGAGACACGAAGTGTAATGAACACATCCAATCCAAAAAACAAGGTAGGCTGGCATGGCTCGAATAACAGCTAATTAAACATGTCTTACTGTCTTCATACTTTTCCCTCGAATGTGATAGTTCAAGACTATCAAACTAACAGTTTGGTTACAAACTTTGTGTTATATAAAAATGTTCTGCAGTGCATCAAAGGATATGTGATAGCTTAATTTTTTTGTATAGCAAAGGAATCCTGTCTATAGGATGCCATTGTATGTATCATAAATTTGCCATCTTATTTCAGAAATACATGTTCAAATGACTAGGTGGAAATTATGGTATAATGGTTTTATGCAGTGATTCTCAACCAGAGTACCGTAGCACCCTGGAATGCCATCAAATCCTTTTAAGGATGCCATGGTGTGCCAAGCAATATTTGTAGGGTTAGGTTTGCGAACACCTACACACAATTCACAAAATAAACCCAGAAACCTCAATAGGAATCCATAGTGTCAAGTATGTTGTGATCCATTATGTTGTTTCTAAGTTCTTTGCAACAGAAGACTTGCGCTATTATTTTTCTGCAATCAAAAAAACATGAGTGATAGCTATGAGCTGACATTTTCCAAGGGGTGCCTTGAGTCTAAAAGGGTGAGAACCGCTGATCTAATGCAATAGAGTACAGGTAATATGCCTCCTAAATCTTAGGCCCTCATCCTGCAAATTCTTTCCTTTGCATGGAACCCTATTTACTTCAAGTCATATCACTAATTCAGTGGAGTTCTGTGTGGGAAAGGCAGTTGTGTACCAGAATTTAAGACACAGACAGTAATATCAATTTATGATGGTATTGTATGAGTTACTTACAGTTAGGTAAATATTTATCTAATAAAATACTAATTCCATGAGACTGCAACCAGAGATGTAAAGTTAGGAGTTACATGTGCAACTTGGGCACCTTTTCAAACTAATACTTAAGGGAATATGCTTATTCCTCAAACACAAGTTTGTGGTAGATTTTGTAATATTAGCTCTGTCCATTCCTGTCCTGTTTGTCTATGAGCTAATGTTGTTATAAAAAATTACCCTCTTGGTTTACACGAATATTTTATTTAAAATATTTTATATATCTTAATGTTTTAGGTTAGTATTAGGAAGACAGGGAAAGAAGACTTTTTCATCTTCTATACTTTTCATAATATAATTAATGCTCTCTCTTTGTTTGTCGTGTTCTCAGCCCTAAAAAAGTAATACCTGAAAGCCAGCCAGACTCCTCCAAAACATTAGAATTTTCTTAGTCTCAGAGAAAATACAGCAGATTGGGAGATGTCCCAGATGATTGGAAAAGGGCAAATATATAATGCCCATCTTTAAGACAGGGAAGAAGGAGGATCTGGGGAACTATGGATTGGTCAGCCTCACCTCAGTACCTGGAAAAATCACAGAGCAGATCCTCAAGAAATCCATTTCTAAGCATTTGGAGGAGAAGAAGGTGATTAGGAAAAGGCAGCATGGATTCACCAAGGGCAAGTCATGTCTAACCATCCTGATTGCCTTCTGTGATGAGATGACTGATAGGCCTGTGCAAAGTGAAAAGTATTTGCTTTGGATTCGGATTCAGCTGATTCGGAGAGACAATGATTCAGTTCAGAGATTTGAATCACTGTCCCAATTCGATTCTGCTGAATCGGATCTGAAGATTTGCCTCCACTTCGGAGATTCAGCCATAGACTAAAGAGGCAACAGTCCTCACCACAGTGGACACAGCTGCCTCCAGCTGGTAAGTCTGTTGTGGTGGGCAGTGAAGAGGTGTGGGAGAGATTAGGGATGGGCCTGGGACAAGCTGCCCAACCGGGGTGGAGGGGAGGGTAGGCTGCAGGTATAGCAGCACTGGGAGCAGGGGCTAGGCCCTGCTGTTGCTTGCCCCCTTTTGCATGGAGCAAGCTACACCTGCATTATGCCACCCTGCTGCAGCTGGGCAAGTGGCAGCAGGGCATACTCCCCGCTCCCAGCGCTGTCGCACCCCCATCCCATGCCCCATCCCCCTGCCCTGGCTGGGCAAGTGGCAGCAGGGAATAGCCCACTGCTACTCAGCCGAGGTTGGGGGGGG
>NW_017728992.1:68467402-68488660 GCF_001723915.1 Gavialis gangeticus | reverse complement strand
CCACCACTCGCCCAGCTGGGCTGGAGGGGGTGCGGGATGCGGGCGCTGCCACTGCTTGCCTAGCGGGGGGGGAGGGGCCATGGGATGCAGGCACTGCTGCCACTTGCCCAGCTGGGGTGGGGGAGACATGATGCAGGCATGGCTCGCTCCAGGAGGAAGGGGGCAAGCGGCAGCAGGGCATAGCCCCTGCTCGCAGCGCTGCTGTACATGCATCGCACACCCCTCCCTGAGTCCCACGCAACCCCGCCCCAGCTGGGCAGCTTGTCCCAGCCCCAATCCCTCCCTCCCCCATGCCCCTTCCCTCCTCCCACCACACCAGACTTACCAGCTGGAGGAAACTTTTGTCCAGTGTGGTGAGGACTTCTGCCTATTTAGTCTATGGCCAAATCTTCGAACTGGCGCCAGATTGTTTCCAAATGGATTCAGAGGCTTCCAATTTGATTCAGACCTTTTAATCGGTCTCCCAGATTGATTAGAATTCAGAGATTCAGCCACTGAATCGGGCTGAGTCTCCTCTGAATTAAACCAGCTACCGAAGCTTCGCACAGCTCTGTGGATGTGGAGAGAGCAGTGTATTTGATGTAGCTTAACTTCAGGAAGGCTTTTGATAGAGTCTCCCACAACATTCTTGCAAGGAAGCTGAGGAAGTGCAGGTTGGATGAATGGAATGTAAGGTGGATAGAAACCTGACTGGGTCATTGGGTGCAAAGGATAGTAGTCAATGGCTCAATGTCTAGTTGGCAACCAGTATCATGTGGAGTGCCCCAGGGGTCAGTCCTGGGGCCAGCTTTGTCCAGTATCTTCATCAGTGACATGGAAGATGGCATACAGTGCACCCTCAGCAAGTTGGCAGATAACACCAAGCTGGGGAGAGACCTCAACAAATTGGAGGACCCAGAGAAATTTCACAAGGTCAAATAAAGACAAATGCAAAGTCCTGCACTTAAGATGGAAGACCCATGCATTGCTACAGGCTTGGGACCAGCTGGCTAAGCAGTACCTCTACAGAAAAGTACCTGTAGCGGACAGTAAGCTGAATAAGAGCCAACAGTGCTCCCTTGTTGCAAAGAAGCAGGGTGGATAAAATTCAATGATTTTTTTTAAATAAAAAAATCAGATTTTTTTTTATTTAAATCTGATTTTTTTTAAATCATCAATAAAATATAAATTTCTCTCGTTTAAAAAATAAGTTACAATTAAATGTCATCACAAACATGCTAAACCTACACTTCCAGTCTCATAAAAATGAATTAATGGCTTTGTCACATGCACACACATTGAGTTACCTACCAATGAAACATGGGCATTCATTTCAGTTTTTCATCTTATGAAAATGGCTCCAGTCTGTCTTTCCAGCCTAACTACCAGCTCTTGCTTCTTGGAAGTTCTGGGCTTTGAGTTTCTGTTTCTCAGCACACTAAAGTTACATGTGCAGAAACACAGGCTGGATAGGATTATTGTTGTTCTGTGCTTGTGTTGGTGGAACTGGGCCAAGCAAGGCAAAGGAGTTAGTTAAGACACTGTCTTAAAGACAGAGAGACAATATAGGACAGGACGGAGGCAGAGTAGAAAAGGCCAGTGGAGTGGACTGGAAAGAAAAAGGGAAGACATTATTCAGTAGTACAGCTTCCTATACTCCCCCACACTTTTTGCCACAGAAAAACTGTCATGGCTTCTGGGCGTAAGAGAGAGACCCTATCTGGCAATATTTTGAAGCAATTCCTTCCCTGGGTAAAAAAGGAAAACGTGTCAAGTGTAAGAAGCAGTGCAAGAAGGAGATGCGGAGCCTAGTTGCAAGAATGAAACATCATAATGAAAACTGCTTATTGGGAGAAAATGATGTGGATGAAGATGTGGATATGTCTGAAGAACAATGTGGATCAACTGTTAGTAAATTAAATAATTCATTTTGCAATGCATCATTCTTCAAGACTCAGTCTGTGCCTTTTAGTATAAGTGTGATTTAACAAGTAAATTCCCAAGCTGTTTGCTATGGTGGATGTTGCTAGAAAAAAAAGTTTATCTTAGCTAATCCTTATGGCTTGTTTAATTAGTTAACTAGGTTTAGAATCTATCACCCAAGTTTACGGTACAGAAAGCTGCAGTAAGAGAAATCTAGAGTTGCCAGTTGCCACTGGGTGTCATTTTCTTATCTTATATTACAAAATACATGCTTGTTATTTTGGAACATCATGGCCTTGGACCATAATGGTGATGCCATAAGTCTATTCCCTATTTTACTTCAGCATAACTCAGCTTTCCCAAGGGAACCTCATCCTATACTTGTTTTTTCAAAAAACAGAAGTGCCAGTGAGTTCAATGGGGCTTACTCCAAAATTAAGTGCACTCTAAGTGCAGTCCGTCTTAGCTTTTTTTGTAATTTGGAATCAGATCTGCATTCTTGCTGAAAAAAATGTAAATTATGAACTGAATAATAGAGTGAGAAGAACTGAGAAGAATGGCTATTCAAAACTAATTTTTGTTTCAGGATCCCATTTGAGCATAAGAGACTTTGACTGTCTATCTGCAACAACTTCAGAGTCATCCATTGGTACTTTTAGCAGCCGTGCTGCAACTAAATGTATTTCAGACAACAAAGTATCAGTAGCAAGCAAAAGATTTCAATCATCCAGTAAAACCACTGCTATGGATGGGTTTGTAGTAAGGACCAGCAAATACCAACAAGACACCATAGGTGAAAAGATTGCTCATTCATTTATGCAACAAATTCTCCTTTTCGCATTGTTAGTAATAAACGCTTCATTGACATGGCTGAGTCCTTACAACCAGACTACACTCCACCTGGTAGACATTGGTGGAAAGTTGCTAGATACAATGTATGAGAAGGAACTTGAACAGTGTGCAAAAAATACTGAGGGGAAATTTGCCAGTTTGAAGCTTGATGGGTGGAGCAATGTACACAATGATCCAGTAATATGTGCCTGTGTGACAACAGAAAATCATATCTTTCAGAAATAATAGATATATCGGGAAATGCCTACACAGCAGAATATTTATTTAAAGAAGTGGCAGTGAAAGCTGTAATAAACTGTGAACA
Source organism: Gavialis gangeticus (assembly GCF_001723915.1). Taxonomy (NCBI): domain Eukaryota; kingdom Metazoa; phylum Chordata; order Crocodylia; family Gavialidae; genus Gavialis; species Gavialis gangeticus. The sequence goes on along the minus strand of NW_017728992.1, from coordinate 68,485,602 downwards.
TAAATTCAACTCTCGCATGCACAGTTTTGTCACAGACAGTGCTGCAAACGTGGCAAAGATGAGAAGATACTTTGAAGAAGAAACAGAAGGATGCTACTTAATAACATATGGCTGTGCCTATTTAATGCATCTTCTAGCCGAAGACTTAAGTATTTCTCCAGGAATAAAAGAAAATGTTGTTGAAGTTGCAAAATACTTCTGTTACAACCATTTTGCTTTGGCTTCACCAAAGAGAGCAGGAGGATCCAAGCTAATTCTCCCTCAAGATATTCAGTGGAATTCTGTGGTTGATTGTTTTGAACAATTTATTAAGAACTGGCCTATTCTCATAAAAAAATTGTGAAGAAAACCATGATAAAATAGATGGAAGTATCTCATCCAAAGTATCTAACATTGCATTAAAGAGCAATATAGAGGATATGCTTCAGAGAGATTGTTGCTGCATTGCTGATGCTGTCAAAATTTGGAAGGCAATTCAAGAGATATTAAAGAAAGAAATACCTAACCAGAAAGTTAAACTGCAGGCAATAAAAAAGTGAATGGATCAAGCACTAACTCCACCTCATTTTCTTGCAAACATTCTCAACCCGGAGTATAAAGGTAGATGCCTAACTTCTGAAGATGCTGCTGCCATGGCATGGGCATTTCAAAATCACTCCTCAGTTATGCCAGTCATAATAAATTTCAGGGCTGGAGGGGAACCAGTTAAACAGTCCATGTTTACTGATGGTATTTTGAACAGTCACTCCCCTGAATTGGTGGAAATCATTAGCCAGGCACCTTGAAACAGAGTTACTTCAGTTGCTAAGCCAACAGTAGCTTCCTCTGCAGGCACAGAGAAAATATTTTCATCATCTGGTATTCTTCACTCAAAGCTAAGAAATCGACTGGGAGTTGAAAAAGCAGGAAAACTCATATTTCTGTTTCAGTCTATGAATAAAAATGACAGTGGGAGTGGGGATGAGCTCTAGTTGTAGAACTTTTAAGGACAGTATATTTTAGTGTTGTGATGTCTTGTCTGTTAGAGTTAATAAAATTTGAAAATTAAAAAAAAGTTCAAGGACAGATGTAAAATGCTGTATTGAGTTGTAAATTAACATGTTTTAGTGATCAAATTTGCACCATTGTTTAAGAAATATGTGAAGAAGTATCAGTGGGGGGGAACTTGATTTAAATCAGTGATTTAAATCAGGGTTTTCTCTTGATGATTTAAACCATGATTTAAATCGATGATTTAAATTGCCCTGATTTAAATCAATCCACCCTGCGAAGAAGGCTAATGGCATACTGAGCTGCATTACTAGGAGTATTGCCAGGAGATTGAGGGAAATGATTATAGAGTTTTAGAGTTTGCCTTCAGCTTTGGTCATGTTAGTGTATTATAGGCCTGGAAATTATAGACTTTTGAGTGTGCAGTTTTCAAAACATGTTTCTCGTGGTTGTAAGTGGTTTATAGTGAAGTAAGATGGTATCTGTTGTCTAGGAGGTAAATTGTATTTCTGCAGCTTTGGCTTTGGAATCAAGATCTGTGATTTGACAGCTTTAGTACTGGATTGCAGCAGGATTGCATTTCTGGTCACAGAACAGTGAGTTCCTCTACTGTTAGATTTTGTTTTAATCAACAATTGCTCCTAAGTGTTCTTTTTCTCCTCCTCATACCCCACCATATTTTGTGCATTCTAGTTCAAGCCTGGAACTTCTTTCATTATTTGGAATTACAGTCTGGAGGGAAAGAACATTTTTTTTGAGTGGTTTATATGGTCTTTTCAATGTGAAATCTTAAATGTCATTTGAATGGATTGAAAACCTTAAGTGAGAAGTTTTCAATGAAAGAATGTCATGTGTAGGTGCAGGAAGATGCATAATTCTGGCCCCTGTCTCCAAATCATTTAAACTTATATGGAGGGCAAAGTTGGTCTTAGAGAAGAAGAAATAATGCAAGAAGATTGTTGAACATCTGCTGCTATGATTTTCTTCCCTCTAACTGTCATTATTCCACTTCTTTCCACTTCTCAAAATTGATAACGTCCCTGGTTTAGATATGCCATTTTTCTTGGTTAAGGGAAGCAGCCATAAGCTTTTTAGTGCTTTGGAACAAAGAAAAAACTTCCAAAATAGACTACTGGAACCTGCAAGAGGAACTGTTGCATACCAACCATGCATCCATCTGTGAGCAGGAAGTTAGAAACATTGTGTTAAAGGGACTCTCTTTTTCATCTACATTATCCTTGTACCACTGGTTCCTCAGTCATTTTTGTAGCTGCTGAAAGAAGTAGAGTAACACAACCACTGAACTTCTGCTCCCCATGAAACTGTTTGTTCCCAGAATTTCCTGTTCAGCATGCTGGTCAGTTGTGCTGTGGTGATCTTGACTTGGCCCTGAATTAATATTCGTGTTCACTTATTGTTTTGATAAGTGTTCAAAATTCTAATGACACTGTAAGCAAAAGAAGGGAATGTAAAATGTTCAACAGTTAGTAACTCAACTGAACCTGAATGAAATTTTAGGGAACAAAAGAAACTACGTTATTTTTAAACCCTGGTGAATTGTAAAGACTTGTTTCAAACAATTGGAGAGATTAGCACTTCTTAAAAAGAGTCACAAAAACCTCAAATCATTTTTTCAATAGAAAATATTAGGATAACTAATAGTCAAGCCTATATTAAAGTTGTCTATAGCAGGGATTGTCAACCGGGGGTACGCATACCCCCAGGGGTACTTAGGCTGTAGGGGCTTTGCATGGGCAGGCAGGCAGGTGGGCGGGCATAGAGCACACTCTGGGATGCGGTGACGGTATCTTCCCCAGTACATTCTCACAGTTTACTTCTTACCCAGAGAAGGGGGAGGAGCACTCTGGGTGCTGCTGGCCCCACACAGCACGCTGCAGTGTCTCACCCCCTCCCCCACTTCAGCTTGCTCTCCTCCACCCCTTTCCTGGAGAGCAGTGAGGGTCTGAATGGCCAGGGGAGAGGGGAGTATGCTTCTGTGTCTGCTTCTAGGAGCAGGGCCCAGCAGGGGTGAGGGTAGTGGCACTCCTCTGCAGGCCACACAGGCGCTGGCTGGCCAGATGTGGCAGCAGCCACTGCCATCTACACCCACTGCCCTGTGCTCCCTCCCCCCCCCCATGCCGCTTTTCCACGGCCAGTCGCACATGTAGCTGCATGGGCTGCTGATGGGCAGCACGCAATTAGCCGGGCACAAGGCCCCTCAGCAGCCCATAAAGGAAAGGTGTATGGGCGCGGTGGCATGAGGTGGTGTGTGGCAGTGATGTGCAATGCCACTGTGTGCGAGCCCCCCCCCACATCTCTGCTATGGACACCCCTGGGAGGACGTGAGGGGGGCTTGTGTCCCCAGATCTGCCACGGGTTGCCCCACTCCAAGCACCGCCATGCCTGCCCCAAGCGTAGCCTGGCCTGACCCCCCACCAGGAAGAGCATGGCACTACCTTGGCCCCAGCCAACCCCATGCGCAGATCCAGGGGCATGTGCCCCACCATGCCCTCCTGGGGTGCGCGCAGCAGCAGGAGCTGGCCCCCTCTCCCAGCACCCTCCAGATAAGCAGCCCGCAGCTTCATCCTGTGCCCACCCTGCTCCACCTGTGCAGTGCCTGCCCCAGCCCCACTCCCTCCCTCACTACAGGGGCCTCAATCTGCCCCCCCCCCTTAAAAACAAGAAAAATTATAAGGGGGTACAGGAGTTTAAACTTTGAGTCAAAAGGGGTACACATATTAAAAAGGTGGTCTGTATTAATTTCTGAAAAGTTGGATGTATAATGCTGTTTGCTGATAGTCTCAACTTTTCGCCACTTCTGTAACTAATGAGAAACAATGAAAGTTTCTAGTAACTGCTTTTCATTCTCAGGATATTTATTGACAACAAGTAGACTTCCCAGTCTAAAGTTGTGATTTTTTTTTTCCCCCCCCACTACTTACAGATGAAGAAAAAAACCCCACAGTGCTTTACTTTCAGCTTGGCACACCCCCACACCAAGCACACCACATGCCCAAAAGAGGCATTCCATTAGTTGGACCTGGCTCACCCAATTTCTTCATAGAATGCACACTTCTGTGGGGCTTTTTGGCACTTTAATCTAATAGCTGATTGAATCAGCCTTAGGTAAAAGTGCCAAAAAGCCCTACTGAAGCACCCAATGTGTGTAGATACTGAGGAGCTGGGTCAAATTAATGCATATCCTTTTCCAGTAAAGTGCTGTTTAGTTTTGTTTTTTACACGTGTGATAGCACTTTGTGTATCCCAGTTATTGCTAGTTAGAATTTATGTCTTTACTTGATGAAAGAATATGTATCCCTAAATGCCTCTGTTTCTTAGTTAAATTACTGTATAGTACAGTATCTAACGCCAAATTTCAGTTCTTAAATAAATATATATACACATTCTTCCAGAAGTAAATTTGTACTTTCATCGCATGTATGTTTGTTACTATAATATTACACAACCAAATCTCATATGGGTGGAATAACAAAAATATCCAGGCCATCCTCATATATGCCAAAAAGAAATCTATGAGCCCCTTACCACCAAGCATCCCTGACAGAAAGTAAGAAGTGGTAGCAGAACTCCTCAGCAGTTGTTATTACAAGTTTAAGATATCTCCTAGATCTCCTACACCTTCTTCAGTATATACACAGGAATTTCATGCACTTACTGCTAATTTAAGCTAACTCCAAATTTCTATTTGAGTAGAAGAACAGAGAGACCCTATCAAAAACCTGTTGACCGCATAAAGGGAGGTGCATTTTCTGCCATGAGACTCCAAAGTCCATACTTGGGGATGGAAGAACTCACCCCAGTTCTGTTCTGAGATGAACTCTCCATAACTGCAAAATTATGGGTTGTGACAGAAGAGGCAGGATTTTGTTCTCAAGAAAGCTTAAAGTTATGGGTCTCAGTACTGGAAAGTACAATCTGGAAGTGCCATTTCAGCTGTACATGCTGTGGAAATTTGTGCACAGTGTGTGCTTAGTATAATAGAGACCAGAGAATCAAATATATCAATCAAGCACAACAGTCTTCTTTGATTTGTAAAAAGTTGCAAAGGTGTGTAGTGTAATGGAAGATGCAAATAAATTAAAGCTTTTGAAGCGGTATTGTTGGGATGATGTATGGAAACTATGCAGGTGAAACTAGACAAAAACTACTCATCAAAATGAACCATCACAGAGAAAAGGACAGACACTAAAACACAGGTAGAACTTTTTTTACGGAAAAACCACTCCTTCTCTAACTTCACAATCTTCCTGCTCAAGGGAAGTTTAGAAAACACCTTTAAAGGAATGGCCTGGGAACAAAAAATAATTAGCTTACTGGACAGTGAGAACCAAGGATTTACCACAGACATTGAATGTATGGCCCATTATAATCTACCTGATCCTCACTAATCACTCCGCACTCCACAGGTGTTTATGATGACCCTTTTGCTCTTCCACTTGTCAGGTTATCCTGTCTACTGCATTCCTCCTGTCTTTTAGCTAGCTGGCAACATCTCTTATATCTTGTTTTTATTTGCATATGGAGTTTTTGTATAAATCTTTGTTCAGTCTGCCATTTAGGTGTAACTGTGCCTACTTTTTTCCTCAGAGACTTGAGGAAGGGTAATTGACACCTGGAAGCTTGTCTATATTCCCCCTAAGTGTACATTTGGTCCAGTAAAAGATATCACCCACAAAACTCTTAACCTTAATGCCTTGGAAAATGTTTACTTCTAAAATTTTAAAGAACGGTTCACTTGTTTCTCACATACATCCAGGTTTTAAGTTTTTCCAGAATTCAGTTATATTTTTTTAAATATCACAGATATTGGTACACAAGTGAGCATGCAAAATAGAGCTAAATTTTTACTTTGAGAATTCACCTGTTATCGTCCCCAGGCGTGACTGGTGCCTCCTGAGTCTGGGGGGTGGCATAATTTGTGTGCAGGCCCGGGGGTGGCCCAAAAGCCCCATATCCACTCCTATACATCTGTGCCATGGCTTAGTGTGCCCCCCCCCCAACATGCCACTGGCCCACGCAGCAAAAAAAAATGCCCTGTCTTGAGTGGTGCGGAGTCGGGGGCCAATCTTGGGGGGGGGGCACATGCCCCTCCCATGCCTCCCCTACCAATCACCTGTGATTGTCCCACAAAGTAGGGTTTGATTCTGAGTGGCATTAACCACATGATATGCAGACAGACAAAAGCTGATGATCCATGTTTCAGGCTCATCTGTAATATAGCTATCTGGTTCAAAGCCGTTGTAAAGAGAAACCCACATTCAGAATGGGTCTAGTAACTAAAAGTAGGCGATTTTTCCACAATCGTGATTGCTGAATTCAGAAAATTTCTAAACTAGTACCCTGCATCTATATCATAGCATTCTAGAAAAGTAGAGCTTAAAAGAATCTCAGGTCACCTAGTACAAATCCCTATTTGTACTAGGATTTGTAGGCAGGATTTTCCCTGTTTAAAATCATTCCAGACAAATGTGTCTGTTCTTAAAGAATTCCAAGAATGGAGATTCCACAACCAACCTAGGAAACCTACTCTAATGCTTAACCAACCTCATAGTGAAAATGCTTTTCTGATATCCAACCTAACTATCCTTTGCTGTAATTTTAAGATTATTATCCCTTCTCCTGTCCTCTGCAACCACAGAGAATAGGTTATCACCTTCCTCTTTATAACCACCCTTCAGGTATTTGAAGATTGTTATCAAATCCCCACTGTCTTCTCTCAGACTAAATAGTCCTAGTTCTTCCAAGCTTTTCTCATAAATCATGGATTTACATTTACGTTGTAATTCTTAAAGCCTTCATATAAATTTGATTAGTAGGAATTATTTCCCTTTGTATAAAAAGGAAATTTGAGTTAAAGTAGTTTAAGGTTTGCCCAAAGCTACAGAGTAGCCTCCAAAGTTCCTGACTTCCTAAACCATGCTGTGTCTCAGAACAATATGAGGAATGTTCATTCAGTGATTTTTGTTAGTAATGATGCTTTCAATTCTGGAAAGGAAACCAGAAGTTTGAGTGCTTCTATGTGCGCAGGGTGCTTTCATTTCAAAACAATGCAAATAGCTCTTAATCTCAGCAATAATCTTCCTAATGTGAATAGAAAAAACCCTCAATTATAAAGAGATAAAACTTCAGTTATACACTGTTTCTTACAACTTAGACCTATATTTAGCAGGAAGATACTTAATTATATCAAGAAAAGGGAAAAAAAACTTACAAGAGGTTTTAAAAAAATCAATTGTGACAGGTTGCCATTTTCACGCCATTCATAATAAGTTACTCAGAGTAGGAACATCAAGAATGAAATGATAATACAAATTGCTTGAAGCAGTTATTGCAATCCCTTGGGTATATTGATTTGTGTTTCTAATAAAGAGATGCTTTTAAATGTCTCATTGACAGAGACAGGTGATATGTGCCATTATGTGAATTAAAATGGCCGCTTATTATTTGAATCTTTGTAACTGCATTTTAAAATAATAGAACAAAATGGAATCAGAACATTTATGGTGCATAATTATTTTCTGTGCATTACATTTGATATGAAGCTAAGACGATTGGGGAGAGATCCTTTCTTTAGTCAAAAGTTATTCAGAATTTTAAAATAAACAGTACAAACCATACTTTCACCACTGTTTTAAAATTAAAACCTTTAGCATGATAAAATAGTAGAATAAAATATACAAAAATGCTGTATCTGCATTTACCATGCAGTTTTATTATGAACATCATCTTGATGGGGTATGACATCTTTTATTAAATATTTGTTAAACATTTTCCAGTGTATCATTTATAAAAGAAACCTCTCCAATGGAGAGTGATAAGAGTAGGTCCACATGGTTCAGGAAGTCTTCAGAGAAATATTAAGATTGTTATTAATATTAAAGTAGTTGTTCAAAAGCCTCATTGACAAAGGATTAAATAGAAAAACAAACCTACAATAAACTAATTCAGTAGCATGTAGATGAGCTGCAGTATGGTTTTTAGGATTATGACAATACATGCACCGCCTTCCCTTGCATAATCAGCATGCTATGATATTACAGCTGCTTACAATTAAAAGTCGTGTTCCTTCATCTGAAATGTGAACATAAATAAACTTATAATTTCAGGCAGCAGTAAAGAGCAAAATGTTAAATGTTTGAAAAAAACCTCCTAATTATAACATCTGGGATATACTGCTTTATCACAGCACTGTGAAGAGCATCTAAACTAGTTAACTTAGTGACACTTGAAACTGTTTAAAATAAGCATTTCATTCAGTCTTAGTTAAACCAGGTAATGTAAATTAAATAAAATTGGTTGGTTTTCCAAACTTTGATGTAAGTTTAATTAAATAGGCAAATGTCCATGTCATGTGTGCATATATGAATTTAAGATCTTCCTCAAATTGGAAATAACTTATTGTTGTATGTAGTGTTCTTAGTATCCTAGTGAATCAAAGTGATGAAATTTTAAAATATTGTATGTAAAAAGGATTAATTCTGTTAGTCACTTCCCCAACAGTTGCCCTATAAAAAAAAAAAAAAAATTATTACTGTAAGGAGTCAAGGATTCTTGACATATTTTGGAGATCAGAGTGAAGGCCCTTTGCAGGATTTGCCTATTTTTTTTTCCTTGTGACTGTGACTCAGAGATTCTACATCTGCCATCCCTCAGCCAAGGCTTTGAATGCTTCTCTCCATGAGAGTTGATCAAAAGTAATATGAGATATTTGTTTCACCATATATTAAATGTCTTGGTACTATTGTGTTTGTGTCTGGTAAGCGAGTAAGCGAGTACAAGCTCAGAAACTGAGCTAAGATCCTCCCTCTGAGCAGGACATATTATTATCCCAACTCTGCTGTCTCAGGCTATCCTTTGAACAAATAGAGAAGAAAAAAGAACCAAACAACTGGTGTGGTATTTCAAAATAGAAATAATTTCAAATGCTTCAAATTTCAAAAGCATGGAGGCCCCCAGGCCTAGAAAGGTTTATATATGTGCTTAATCAAAATGTGGAATCAGGGTCTTACTGTGCATCTATCTTCTGCTATGTGGCCAAATAGTAACCTAAGTTACACACTTCTCTAGATCATCAGGCATCCATTTACTTTCTTGCCTGGTTACTTGGCTTGCATGTAACAGTGCATGGAAAAGAGCAGAAATAATTTTATCCCAGTCCTTGTCTGTGGAACTGGGGAGAGAAAGTCTCCTGTACTATATGCCTGGAGAAGTACCATTTATATCCAGTGTAGGGTACCATCCCTTGGGAGTCAGAGGAATTTGGATGGGTGATGACAGCCTTCGGGTTAGTTTTAGAAGCACTGCAATGATACGTTGCTCCTTGCTTTGGAGCTTTTATAGTAAAGTCATAATGGAGTGCAGTGACCAAGCACCAATTTAATTCTGATTTACATTTGTGTATATATTTCAGGAACATTAATAAGCTAATCCCTTTCAAGTATTCAACTGTTACTGCAGCACATAAATTCTTAAAGATGATTTTGACATGCTTTTTGTTAAACATCCAATATGCAGAGTTTCCATATAACATTTTAAAGTTAGCTCCCTCACCTATATTCCCAATAAGATTTCTGGATTTTCTATAACACACAGCATGAAAAATTAGAATTTGCCTGTGACTTTTACCATAAAATACCCCATCCAATGATTCACCAGTAGTGGCCTTTGGATGGATGGCAGTAACTGCAACAGTACTCAGAGTAGAAAGAGGAGTTGTAAACATTGTAACTGCTGTCTACCTTCTCCCAGTTCTCTAACTCAGTACCAGTCTATTAGTGCAGGCAGGTGAATTGGTATAGCTGAATGGTTCTGGTAGCCCTTTTCCATTAAGCTCTCCTGAGATTTGTGTAAAGCTTTTTTGCTGCTGTCTCTGCCTCCATTGTTCCTCTGCATAATTAAAATGAAGGATCTATGTCCTAGATTCCTGCAGATTTGAGCAATTTCATGTTTGGGATCAGGAGGGCAGGCTGTGTCTGAGAGGCAAGTTTGTTTGTTTTTTTTAATTTAAGATATCAAAATTAATAGTTAAACTGTTGCAGCTTGCAGCTCGTGTCCAGTGAAGTTGACAGTTGGAAACAGCTCCCAAAATGTAAATGAGGTGCAGGACTGTGACTATACAAAAGAGGAGAGACCTAAAGTTCTTGCATACTGAGTTCCTATCCCCACCCTCGTATGTATTATGATGGGATAGGGAGGAGTTAGGGGTATGCCAAAGAAAGTCAAACAAAGTAGTAATAGCCATTGTAAAATTTGGCTAATCAATAGAGATTTTCTAATAAACTGCGAAGAAGACAGTAAAGAATGTCATAATTTATTAACATGAAAGTGCATTACCCATTTTAGTATCAAATGAATTAATATCAGTGGTTATGGAATTTAATACACAAGATCTAGTTGTATAATACTTACAAAACTGTTGTGCGTTTAGTGGTTAAAACTTTGTAGAAAACCTGAGCTTATAACCTATAATGTATTATTTCAGTGATACACTAATAGATAAACATGTGATATATTGTAATTTATAATCCATTTGTTTTTCGTGGGATTAAGAATTTCCCAGAAATTGAGCAATAGAGCCAAAGGTTGGCATTCCTATAGCAAAATAGAATTCCTAGTTCTAGACCAGGTTGCCCCACCCTATTTGTACCACTAATATTATGGACAATATTTGAGTTGTGGACTGAGATCTTGTAGTGGTGGAGAGGCTTGTGTATTCCAATGATCCAGATTCAGAGCTATGTTGCCCAGAGTCTTATACTGCTAGCAGGGTCACCTATGGTGAACAGGCCTGAGGGGAGGCTCCAGATAAATCACAGTCCAACCCTAAGTTCTCAATATCAAATCAGGCAAAAGACATTAGGATCTAAATGGCTGTAAAGATGGAAGAAGGGTGCAGCAAGATGGAAGTCTCCTGTCATCTAGGGTTATTCTTTGCCACTTGGCCCAGATCTCCAGCTTGTCAAGATCCTGTGGTTGCTGTTTCTGCATACCAGCTTCCTCGCATTAACCAGTTACACACAGACTTCTATCACAGGAAACAACACACTTTCCTGTACCAACTGCCAAAAGCCCTGCAGTGATAGATCAGTGATGATAAAGACAGGACTGGTAAATCTGGTAATCTCTAGTCATGAATCTGTATGCAGGTGGCAGTAACCTAATGGTTGTCTTGCATCTGGGTTGACAGGGGTGCAATTCAGTGGCTGCTACCATGACTAAACAGTCAACACACAACCAGGAAGAACAACTCCCATAGTTTCCAGGGAACTAGTGAGATACAACATTGACATTGTAGCTCTGAGTGAGACAAGATGACCAGGTGAGGGTCAATTAAAGGAAAGAGGTGGAGGCTACACCACCACCTTGAAGGGGAAACTGGCCCAGGACAGACGCATTCAGTGTTGCTTTCACCATCAAGAATCAGCTCATCAGTTAAATTATGGAGCGCCATGTAGGCGTTGATGGATGTTCTATGACCATCCGTCTTAAGCTTATCATCAGCCAGTATGCCACCATCACCAGTGCTTATGCTTGATGCTGACAAAGATGTCAAAGAGCAGTTCTGCTCCAACCGTGACTACGTACTAATACTTGCAAGGAAGATGAGATCATTCTCCTTCGTGACTTCAACACCAGAGCTGGATGGGACATGGAACTCTAGAGTGGCACCATTGGGAAAGAGGGAGCAGGGAAAGCCAACTCCAACAGCATCTGCCTCCTGAGCAAATGCATGAAGCAGGTCTTGGCATCACAAACACCATCTTCAGGCAAGTTACAAATATAAGAACTCTCTCTAAGCACTGTCACCTGCTCAACTACTTTATTGTTAGAGACTGTGATCAAATGGATGTTTGTATCATGCAAGCCATACAAGGAACTGATGACTGCTGGACAGATCAACATCTTGTCAGATCCGTTATCAACATCTGGCTTGCTCCAAAACACTAAAAACAAAGCAAAAGCAATGTGAAGGCATCTCAACACCAAACTTCTTCATGACTCAAAGGTCTGTAAGGATCAGCCACTTATCTCCATGAAAAGCTGTCTGCCCTATCCACAAGTGAAGGCAACATTCAGGAATGTTTTAAACCACCATCCATATGGCCCTCTTCATCCAGAAGAAGAAGGGCTTGTTCTGCTTGGCAAGATGACACCATCTCAGCAGAAGGACACATATCAGCTCTTCAAAGCCAAAGCTCAAAGAAAGATCCAGAAAAACAAAAATCAGTGGTTACAGGATAAAGCCAAGGAGATCCAGCTCTATGCTGACGAACATGACATGAATAGCTTTTTCCAGGCAACAAAAGCCATCTACGGCCCGACTTCCCACAGTCCTACCTTCTTGCCATCACAGAATAGCTTGATGCTGCTCCAACACAATGAATCTATTCAAGCTACATGGAAAGAGCGCTCTTGAATCATTATTCAACTCTGGTGAATACCTCCATTGAGCCCATCTCCCAACAGCCTGAAAGGGGATCCCTTGCCAATCCCCTATCTGCCATCAAGATCAACAAGGTTATTGAGCCAGAGGGCATACCTGATTAAATCTACCAGACTAGCAGTAAGGAGCTCATACTGAGACTCCACTAATTTATTCTTTGAATTTGGAACATCGAGTTGCTCCTTGGGGACCTGAGGAATGCCAACATCATGACTGTCTTCAAGAAAGGAGATAAGTCTGTGTGGGAATTATTGAGATATCACCCTTCTTTCCTCAGCAGGGAAAAATCCTTGCCTGAATCCTCCTGAGCCATCTTCTACCTCTTGCTGAGGTAGTCCTGCCAGAATCTCAGTATAGTTTCAGATCATCCTGTGAGGCAATTGATATGATCTTTGTTGCCTGCCAGGTCCAAGAAAAGTGTCAGGAACAACCACAGGACCTGTAGATGTCCTTCATCAACCTTACTAAGCCTTTTTATTTCATCCATCATGAAACCTTGTGGAAAGTACTGGCCAAATTTGGATGTCATGAAAAGTTCATCAAGGTCCTGAGGCTTCTCCATGACCATATGAATGCAACTATTTTATGTGGCAAATCAGAGGCAGATCCATTTGTCATCCAAACTGAGGTCAAGCAAAGATGTGGCATCCCCCCAACTCTGTTATCCATTTATTTGACAGTCATCCTGGTTCTCATTAAGGACCACTTTCCTTCTAGAATTGACATTGAATACTGAATGGATGGAGTGCTCTTCAACCTTGGACACTTTTACTTAATAACAAAAGTACTCAAAACAAATGTTTTTAACTTTCAATATGCCGATGAGTCTGCCATCCTTGTGCACACTGAGGAAAGCCTCCAGACTGCTCTGGATATTTTCAGAGAAGTCTACTGAACTTTGGGTCTGTCTCTCAACATTGAGAAGACTATAAAATACTGTCAGCCTGGCCTGGGCCATGAATGTGACTCCCCTCTCCAAATTACCATTGAGAGAGAGGCCATAGAGGTAGTTGAGCACTTCGCCTACCTTCATAACCACCTCTCTCAGAGTGAACATTGAGGAGATTCAGCACAGGATCTTGTGTAAGTTTGTCTTTATCCACCATGATCTCTGGAAAGACACCAAGATCCAGGTCCACACTGCAGTCGTCATCTACACCCTTTTCTACAGATGTGAAATGTGTGTGATCTATTTCCATCATCTAAAGAGCCTGAAGAGAGTATCACCAATGTTGTCTCTGGAAAATCCTCCATATTAAGTGGGAAGATCACCACACAAATGTTAGCATCCTTGCTGAAGCTGATATTACCAGGATTGAGTTAGTGATACTCAAGTATCAACTTCACCAGACTGGATGTTGTGTTGTGTTGTGCCGTGCCGCGCCGCGCCATGCTGTGCCATGCCTGGCTCTTGACCCCCAAATCAAGTTATCTACTCCTAGCTTAGTAATGGCTTGAGATCTTGCAATGTCCAGTATATACTGACAGGACCAGCTGCATCGCCAGCTCCCAAAGCACCAACCCTGCTACCGGCTTCCTCAGGAGAATGAGGAAGGGCTCCAGGGCCAAGGCATACAGCTGGCCTGACAGCAGGCAGCCTTGACGCACCCCTCAAGGGCCCAAAGCCAAAGGCCAGCAGCGTACCTGTGAGGTACCTGTGTTCCACTCCATCAAACACCTTCTCCTGGTCCAGGGATAGGAGGGTGAAAGACAGGCCCTCTCAGCACATTAGCTCCAAGAGGTCCTGAACCAGGTGCAGGTTGTTGAAGATGGAATGTCAGGGTACCGTGTATGTCTGGTTGAGTTGGATCACATCCATAAACATGGACCACAGGCGTGGCCAGATGGCCTTCACTGCCACTTTGTAGTCTGTGCAGAGGAGGGACATGGGACACCAGTACCTCAGGTCGTGGCGATCCACCTTCTTCGGCAGGAGGGTCAGCACGGCCCTCTGGCATGACAGGGGCAGCTCCCCACTTCCCTCAGATTCAGCCCAGACCACAGCAAGATCAAGGCAGAGGATGTCCCAGAAGGCCCAGTAGAACTCCATGGTCAGCCTGTTGTTCAGCCAGAGTGAGAGGAGCTTCCAGCCGGTCCTGGTCACCCACGCTGACCTGCGGGAGTCCCTCCCGCAGTGTCTGACAAGCTTTGATATCAGTTGGATCCAGGGAAAACAGCTCTTCATAGAAGGCCCACGTGCACTGGCACACCTCACCTGGATCTGTGGGGGAGGGCAGGAGCAGTCAGTCAATTAAGAAGTAATCCAATGCAGGTGTGGTGTCAGGTGGTGCAAGATGGTGCAGCAGGGAATCTCCCTCTCTCCTGAGAGGGGCAACAGCAGAAACAACAGCAGCATTGATGATAGAAGCCGTCCAGTTCAGCCACTCAGGGTGTGCTTCTGGTGAAAGTGGAGGTAAAGGTGGGGGTTGGCCTGCCAAGGCAGCTGGAGCAGGCAAGGCACCTTTAGGCTCCGGCAGGGGTGGTGGGGGAGGGGCCCACAGGCAGCGCAGGCTCCCTCCGCAGCCTGTCCCCTGATTGCGGCTTGACAGCGGGCTGGGCAGCAGGCTGGAACAGGGATGCAGAAGCTGGGGTGCAATGCTGGGATGCGGTGCAGCACAGTGAGCCCCTCCCCAAGGGGGGGCAGCAGTGTGCAGCAGAGGACCCCCTTTGTGGGGGGCGCAGCAACAGCAGCAGCAGCCCAAGGCAGGAAGGGGAGCAGCCAACTTACTCCAAAAGCTCTGAGACCAAGCTAGCAGCTAGCAGTAGCCAGAGGCAGGAAAGGGCCTGGCCATCTTCTCCCCTGAAGCTCCTGAGACCAAGCTTGCAGCAACCAGCAACAGCAGCAGCAGCCTAGCATAGGAAGGGGCATGGCCAACTTCCTCCCAGAGGCTCCTCCCCCAGAAGCTCCTGAGAGCAAGTAGCCCTGAGCTGCTTGCCAGGGCAGCTTTTTATGCTGCTGGGGCCAGCACCAGTACTGGCCTCAGGCTCTAGCTCCCCCTGGCTGCAGAGCCGTGAGGAGCTGGGCAGGGTTATTTTGCCCCAAGTCGCACAACTTGCCGCACACCAAAATGCATGTCCAGGTACACGCATCTGCAGACACCTCCTGAGAATTTAAATTTACATGGCAAGAGACAAGTACCTTCAAAACATATTTTCATTTTTCCTTAAAACATGAACATGTATTACATCCAATTGGTAAACTCCTATTCCCTTACTGTGTGTGTGTGTGTGTGTGTGTATGTGTATTTACTATACTTTTTCTTTAGTATCACAGATGCAATTGGACAAGGGAGAGAGAGGAAAGCTTTTTCATTGTTTCACTATTGTACTTAATTGAAAATTTAAATGGATACTTGAGTCTTATTTTTACTGTAGTACATTTGTCCAAGATTTGAAAATTTCTAAACTCTAGATAAACTGAAACTGTAATTGGTCTTAATTTTGTAAACAATGAAGAAGAAAATACAAAATTCAAATAAAAGTGAAGAGAATGGATTAATCAGATGTTATTGTAGCATTATTCTGTAAAGTGCATATACCTGTTCAAGCATTCTGTTTATGTACACATTGCAACTTAGAGAAGGATTTATTTTGTTTTGCTGAAGTATTTAGTCATTCAAGGAACAATTTTCTTAACTTAAAGTCAACACTTTGTTGTTTTATTACAATTATAAAAATTGTTTCATTGCCTAGGGATACAGACACGGTCTGAAAAACACAAGAGAAGGAAAAGAATTTTCTTAATGGATCAATTTAATACGTTTTTAATTCCAAACAATATAAAGAAAAATGATTTCTTGCAAGGTTTAATTTCAGTCTAAAATGATATATTAGTTTCATACTTCAGATAAATGTAGATATGGCAACATAAACATCATTATAGTGCAATGACTATGTGCAGTCTCTCTCATTGGCAGTCACATCAGCTTACTATGGAATGCAATTCCAGCCTTAAAAAAATCAGATTGAATTGTGCTCTTCACAATGCTTTAATCAGTAATCAATCCTATTTGGATAGATATTTCTTAAACCTTGGCTTTCTGGATAAAGTTGGACTTGTCAATGCTAAAGGTCATTTATAGATGTTAATTAACCAAGAGGGAAATTACCAAACTAAGATTATTTATTTATTTTGTCTGACATTTTGCAGCATGCTCATTCTAACCTACCAAATATATTGAATAATTTTTAGTTATAAAAACCCAGAAGTCTTTTTTCAGGGCAGTGCTGAACAGTAAGCAATGTATTGCTTTGGTGCCTATTCTCATATAAAAGCAAAACTATTTTTGTTAAGGGCCAAGTTCTGCTTTTATTAACATCAGGACAACAGATTTAGCCTGAAAGGGTAAAAAGGCAATCTGAGAATTTGAAAGACCTTAAGTAGTTTCTGGAATAGCATTTGTATAGTAAGATCAAAACATTAAAATATGTTATGTATTATATTTTCAGGTTTATATATCAGGATATCTTCAGTTTTATGCATCAGAAATTTGGATAATATCTCTTCAGATAAGAACAGTGTTGAGACTCATATTAATCTGCCTCATATGTTTATAATTATCACAAAAATAGATTGTATACTGCTAACATTTGTAGACAATGTTCAAAACACTTCATAATGTGGTTTATAATATAAAAGCTTGCATCCTGCTTTAATATTGCTTAAAATCAGCAGCATAAATTCCCTGCAACTATTCAACTAGTAATAGACTTTACCATTCCTCCTAATTGGTAAACTGGTATTAAAGCTGGATGGTTGGAAGATTGTCTCAGTGCTTCTTATCTAGTGCTGAGTTGCTTGTTCTAGTAGTTGTAGAATTAGGAATATTAATTTTGATTAAGAATGTTACGTATCTTCTTTGGCTCATATTTTTTTTGTTGAGAGAGAGCTTCTCAGCGCCTCTTGTTTACCATATTTGCCTGAATACAAGATGAGGGATTTTTCCCCTCAGTCAGTCTAGGTGGGGGGAAATCTTATTATCACATACAAGGATACGCATGAAATACATTGTCTGTCATTAACTGCTGCCAAAAGCAGCATGTGCTCAGTAATGGAAACCAACTGTGAAGTTATTAAATGAAGCCAACACTGAGCATGACTATAAAACACGTGACCCACCTTAGGCAAAATATGCTGGGAACTTTTTTTTTACAAATACACTTACCACCCTATGCTTTCAAAGCTATACATATTGAGCATCCCTGTTGTTTCATATCACAGGATCAGCTACACATACAAAAAGACAACTACATATATTAAACCCTTAAACAACATACATTAGCTTTCCACAAAAAACAAACCCTTACAGAAATCTTTTTCTTCATACAGAAATCCATGAAAACTTTACCTCAGCAACCACCTGAAACTCTCCATCCCTCCTATCAGTCCCCTCTGTTGGTTTAGGGAAACAAGTGTGTCCAGTCCTTTTTCTTCTACTTCTTCTCCATCTCTTCCTCTCCAATCTCTTCCTTGTCCTGATCCATGTAGTATTTCAGTTCATGCAGCCCCAGCTTCAGGAATTCTTTCAGTCCAGCAGCCCCCATCCTCCCATCTCTCTTGTTTTGTACAGCTCAGCTCTAGCCAGTATTTCTACTTTAGCATTCCAGAAGAACACACATATTTCCCTCTGTACTTATGCTAGCTTCCACCATGTCGGTGGGAATACAGATCCCATATATGGAATAATCAGCAGTAGCACAGCCTTAAAGACAGGCAGGCGATCCAGGCTGACCTGGACAGGCTCAG
>NW_017728992.1:68451594-68466851 GCF_001723915.1 Gavialis gangeticus | reverse complement strand
GGGCTGGACTTGATGATCTTCCGAGGTCCCTCCCAGCCCTAGTGTCTATGAAATCTATGAAATGCTGTCACTTTCCCAGTAAAGGCCAGTGTCCTTCCAAACTATAACCAAAGTATTTGTGGTAGCCTTGCCATCAGCTTTCCCCATGCTGTATTACCTTTCTCTTGGGCATCTCCAGTTCCCTACTCCTGTTATGGTGCTTTTTGATTATTTAGTTTAGCGCCGATTGCTTCTCCGTACTCCAATGTATGCTTTAGTACTGTTTCCATTAAAAATCTGTAACTACTACATTTATATCATCCATGTATAGTACACATTCTACCTC
Organism: Gavialis gangeticus; assembly: GCF_001723915.1. NCBI lineage: Eukaryota > Metazoa > Chordata > Crocodylia > Gavialidae > Gavialis > Gavialis gangeticus. Next base: position 68,466,526 of record NW_017728992.1, on the reverse strand, counting down.
TCCCCCTCCTGGTATCTTTACTCCCTTATGCCCTTGCCTTGTCTTATTCTTTGTGCTAACAGTTCCATGCCACACGCAAGTAATAGTGGAGATGCCTGCCCCCCCTCCCCTATCTCACCCCTTTATGGATTTTAAAGGCCCCACTTAGGTTCCCATTAATTTGGACTTGACTCTTGACTCTAATTTGACTTGACAACAACCTTATCCAACATATACATTTATCTGGGAATCCCATTTTTCCTAGCACCTTGAATATGTAATCACGATCAACTCTGTCTTATGGTTTTTCCAAATTTAGGTTTTCTATAACTGCATTTGTTTTCTTCTCTTGGATATGGGACAATGTATCCCTGATTACCCTCATTGTTTTGGAAATCCTTCTACCTGGTACTGTGCATACTTGGTCTTTATGTATTATCTTATGTAGGCTTTTCCTCATCCTCAAAGCCAGCATCTTGGCTATTAACTTATGGTCCACATTATGGAGTGTAATTGTTCTCCAGCTTTTCAGGAGTTCCTTCTCCACCTTTTTTGAAGAGTGAGATCACAACACCTCTTACAAAATCTTTTCCTGCCTCTCCTGTTTCCATTATTTCCTCAGAAACTTCAACTATATCCCTCCCTCCCCATACCCAAAAGTTCTCATAAAATTCCAGAGGCAGTCTGTGTGCTCCTGGTAATTTCCCTATCTTAAAGGTGTTTAAGCACTCCTCCATTTCCTTTAAGCTGATCTTTTCTTCCATCTTCTTTGCATCGTCCTCCTCTACTTGCTCCTCAATCTCTTCCAAGAAATCCCGTATCTTCTTCCTGTCTGTTTCCTTCTTCTGGCATAGCTCTTCATCAAATCAATAAACAATATGGTAAATCATGAGCCTTTTGGCTTTAGACGAATATCATGCATAGTTTCTACTATATACAGGTAAGTACAAAAGTGCTGCTTAAAAATGTAATTATGGAATACCTGTGCTACAACTTGCAGCAGTTTCAGAAATGGTAGCAAGCATCAATTCTGGATGAACTAAGTCTATGGTTACCTGTAGTGATTTGCCTATGTGGCAAATTTTATTTATTTCAAGGTCAGCACTTTCAAAATTGCTCCTTGCTTCCATGTGCTCGGGTAGAGCAACATCTGGCAGTAAGAAGGCGGGGAAAGGGACTGCTGGAGAAGAAGGTGGGGGGGGGCAAAGGAAAAGGGAGCCACGTGACCCTCCAGATTTATTTTCCCTGTTGTAGCAGTAGGAGGAGGACAAATTCAAGGTAAATCTCCAATAATTAGATTCTGTACCTGGAAAATTATTTTTTTAAATTGCAAGTCTTTCACATATAGATTTTAACTATTGGGGGGTCATCTTGTATTCAGGGTTGTCTTATATTTGCATAAATACAGTACTTTATACTGGATCTGTTAATTAGACAGAAATTATATGACATGGGTACTTCTGATCACTGTAATAGAGTTGAAATAGGGTTGGTTTTTCACTCTCCCCACCCCGCCCTAAAATTCCTGCTGGCATTTTTGCTTTGACTAACTGTAGAATCTAGCTATTTATGTTCAGGACAGCTGCTTCTTCCTCACCTCATCACCTCCACTCTGAGGGTTCCTTTCTGAAAAGATCCAGATTTCCCTGAAAAAAAAAAGCTTCAATTTTTTTTTTCTCAGAAAAAAAAATATAGAATGAAATGCAAAGATTGGGGCAGATTCACTTAGCAACAGAGGATTTCCATCCAACAGTTAACCCCTGTTTGTGAAGCACCCCCAACTCTCAGGCATTCAGCACTTTGCTACTTCAAATTTTGCTGCCCATTATACTGGGGACACTGCAGTAGGTCACCAGGGCAATTCTGTCCCTTGTGCTGTTTTCCTTTAGGGTTATCATTGTGGGAGCCAGCCCTTTTTCTCTGACATCCCGTTTGATTACCTTTGTGTCAGCGGTAGTACTGTTTTTGTACCAATGCTGCCAGTCTGCGTCTCAGCAGAAACTGAATCAAGTCATAAATCCTAAAAGTAACTTCAGGTAGAAAGGGGGAAATCCCTCAGGGGAGCTGCTCACAGACAGCCATAATAATTGCTTGCTATTATCCAAAGGGCTTCAGAAGTGCCTTGGAAATGTCACTGATTTTATCCTGTGGCTGCACTCTGGCCCCTATGGGCCCAACTCCCTTTTGTACTGGCATGTTTTTCTTCTTGAATTGACAGCTTGTTGCCTGTGTGTAATCCTGCTGACAAAAAGATTGGGAGTAACTTCTGCTGGCTGTGTGTTTACATGGCCTACTGTGGAGCATATAGCTCCCTTAATAGGACTCTCTAGGTCCCTTGGAATAACATCTCTCTCTCAGACTTGTAAATCTTTGAGCACAAAGCACTTCAGAAGAAGACAAAATTTCATAGCAAACTTTAATATAGCTCTTCATGTTTACTGCTATATCGCCTTCCATCTTTCTTTCAGAGTCTTACAAAGATGATCCTCAGGCATAATAATGAAAATGGTATGTGTCAACCATGGGTACAATTTCTAGCTTAGTTTGTCTTTTCTGTTCAGAGGCTGCAGTCCAGGAAAGGACTTGCATGCACTTACATTTTAAGTATGTGAATACCCACATACATTACATTTTATGTCCCAGGCTAGGGACAAACATTACACATAAACTGGTTTAAACCTGTAACAGAGGATAAATTCAGTCATGGACAACTAGTGCCGCCTTAGTTGTGGGAGCACGTGCCCCCCTTGCGACCAGTCTCACTGCCTGGGGGAGATCCCCCCTGCAGCTGATCTCACTGCCCAGGGGAGTCCCCCATGGCAGATACCATTGGCCAGAGGAAGTTTCCCTGCAGCCAGTCGCTGCAGCCAATCACTGCAGCTGCTTCCAGGAGCAGCTGCAGCAATTGGCTGGTGCTTGCAGGGGGGGCACCGGCACTCCCACCTGCCCCCCCGCCCATTGCTTAAGCGGTGAGCACAGCTGATCATGGGGTGCACCAGTGCTCTCAGGGGGTGCATCCCCATGCACCCTCTGTGCATTGCCACTGAGTTCAGTGCACATAAACCAGTTTCAAAATGGCTAAAACTGGTTTAAGATAAACCTGGTTGACTGTAGTTTCAGACTTAACTGATTTAGGTCAAACCGGTTTAAGCAAAGTCTGTCCCAGACTCCTTCTTGATTTAAGTTAAACCAGAGTCCCCCCCAACATCCCAGATGCTTTGCAGCCCTGGGCTGGGCTATGTGCTGCAGAGAACAGGGCCAGCCCCACCCCTCTGCTCCCTAGGCAGAGCTCCAGAGGAGACTGCAGGTACAGCAGTGTCTGCCTGGCTTCCCCTTGCCCCACTCGCCCTTGCTGCTCAAGCAGGGATTCCCCACGCCTCCCTCTCTCCCACCTCCCACAGCACAGACCCCAGCCCCACAGACCCTATTCATGTGGTATGCTAGCTAATGCTGAGAGGTGTGTGTGTGGGAGGCAGACAGGCAGACTGGGACAGGCAGACAGACAAGTGTCTTTTTAGAGCTTTTTGGAGCTAATTAACAAGTCAGCTGGTAATGTCCCTACTTGGAAAAAGCTGTTTAAGACGAGCTTGAACTAATGAGAGAGACTTTTGTTTTGTTCATGGGCTGATGAATCCTGTGTTATCAGCTCCCTGCTGGCTCCCATGCCTGTCAAGTTTGCAGACAACATGAAGAAGCAGGGAGAGGGACATTGAAAAGCTCAGTGTCATCAACAGATGCATGCACTGCAACCCCCACCCCCCGCCTCAGTGTGCTAGCTGGGGGCTGGCAACACTCCCATCCCTATATGACAAGCAGGGAAAAGCCTGGGACAGTGCAGGCAGGGTGGGGGTTTACACCCCTCCCTTCCTCAGAATGTCCTGCTGGCGCCTGGCTGTGCCCCCCCTCAGCTCAGCGCTGTAGAAGGGAAGGGAGGGCTTCTCTAGTGCCTCCCAGCTTCTAGCCTGAGCCACTGCAAGCATGTGCCTGCATTTCTTCAATCCAGAGGAAATGTCTGTACAGTTGCAAACTGATTCAATCTAGGCAGATTAGACTAACCTGCAAAGATTGAACCAATTCAAGCTCAGACCTTTTGAATGTCTGTCCCTAGCCCAAATGACTTACTGCCATCCTCACTTGAGAAGTAAATTGTAGACAGCCATGACAGTGGCAAATGACTTAACAGAAACTCCCTCTGTTAATTCTCATTACGTTCAAGCTCTGCATCCCAGATAAATCAGCAATTTTGGAACCATTATAGTTCTTTCCCTTAGAGACAGGAAATAACAGGGGAGAGAAGCTTCTTTCTTCAGAGGTAACCTGAAGGCTAATACCTAATTTTCAGTACATTCTTGGGTCATTCCCAGCCCCAGCACTGGCACCACTAAAAAGTGAGTTCATGTCCTGCCTGGATTAAATTACTGGTTTCCTTTCAGATTAAAGATGCATAAAATAAAATAAAAATGTGTAATTTATATGACATATAAAATGTCATGTTAGTTGCTGGCCTGCTATATCCCATGAATTAAGACTCCTTTCCAAAGCAGTTTTTGCAGTGCAGGAAGAAAGACAAAGTTAGTTTTAGTTACTGTAGTTTGGGAGGGGTAGAAATGGGGGAGGCTTCTAATACAAATCTGTTTTGATTTGATCCTTCTGCCCCTTTTTCACAGTACACAAAGCAGGTCTGTTGCCCATACTTAAAGTTCTAGATAAGATTTTTGTTGTAAAATCCTTCTTTAAGTTGCTTATAATTTTGCCATGGTGTTTGGGTTGAAATTGTCCATGCCAGGTGTCTGCTTTCAGTCTGAATGTTTTATGGAAAGTTTAATTTTAAAAAAAAAAGCCGTTCAGCTCTTTAAATATGAGTCCAGGTAAAAATGTTTGTTGGATTCATCTCATTGAAAAGATGTGCTACTTCTGTGCTTAGGAGCAGTACCTTTCTAGTTCACAGTGGTTAGGCCCAAAATAAGGAAAGGGCCTTTTTGTTGTCCCAATAAAAATCCCCCCAAAATGTTTTAGTTTTAAACCCCTGATAACTGCCACTTGTACATGTATAGTGGAGGTTTGGAGCCAGTAGCAAAATTTTCTGAAAATACCATCTGTACTGAAGTTTTTTCACCCCAGCAGACACACCTACACATACTCTGAGCAGGTACTGAATAAGATTTTCCCTGCAATCTTCTCTCCCAGCAGCTGGAGGCTGTGATGTCAGCCCCTGGCAACCAGGGGTTATGGAAAAGGGGGAAGGAAACAGCAGTGAGTAGGGGCAGGCTGGCAGGGGTGAACAAAGCAGGGCCAGGTGGCAGAAAGCTAGAACAAAAAGGCTTTAGGAGAATTGGTGAAAGAGCATGGCCTGGGAAGAAGAGCCAAATCAAATTAGAGTGCAAACTTGGAATACAGCCTAGAAATCCTAAATCCCAATATTCCTGTCCTCTCAGCAAACACCAGTGAAACCCAATAGTGAAATTTCTTCACACATGCAGCTAAGTCGTCCATATAGAAAATTATCTACTATCATTTCTGGTTATTTTGAATTAATGTGGCAAAGATCTATGCTATAGATATAAGTCTCAGACCCCACTGAAGACTCATGTGGGATCATTATGATTTTACATGATAGAATTTGTGTTTGTCATTTCTGTTTTTTAAAGAAAACTGTCAGATTGAATTGTATATTTACTGTATTTACTCAATTTTGTGATGAGGTTTACAGCCTGTGAAACCTTGATTTGGGCCCATTTTTTCTGTTGTCTTCTGCCTCACTGCCCCTCTGGGACCCTCTTCCTCTTAACTGGTGTTACATCCCATCATCAGCTGGAGTGACTGAGTCTGCTCCAGTCCCATGTTTCCTCCTAGTCTGTCATAACCTCTTCTTACTTCATGGTCCCCATTTATGTGTTGTCTCCTGATGCTGTCTCCCTCTTCCTCTCAGCCCATGGTCCACTGGTTTCTTTTACCCTTGTCCAGTCTCTCGTCTCTTCCTGGTATGCGGTGACCTCTGTGTATTTTCTCCTTTATTCTGCTTTCTGTCCCCTTTAGGTCAGCTGTCTCCCCAGTGTCTTGACTGCACATCACTCCTCCCATCCTGTGTGACTTCCCTTTGTCTTTCATTTCTCAGTCACTACTTGAAAGGGCTTGCCTAGCATTTCACAGAGCTCTGTGGCAGTGGTAGAGATAGAATCTAGCTCTCCAAGGGAGCATGTATCTGCCTTAACCATGAGATCATCTTTTCTCCTCCTGCAGTCCTCTGCCCCATTCATCTTCTACATTCTGCAACAGATGAGGCAGGAAATCTTTTCACCCATCAACAAGCATGTCATAAATGTAGTTCAGTAATATGGAGGTTGAAATAATACTTCACATCCATGAATAATTACTCAGACTCTGATAACTGGCAAAAGGTTGCATGTTCTATGACATCTGTGTAGGAAGTCATTTGATCATCTACCCTAAATAAGGCTAGATCAATTTACAATCAAGCTCATAGTGAGATGCAGTGTGTCATTGAACCAGGCTCTGAGGAAGTTTGTGACTCAAGGGCTCAGTCTCCCTTCCTGCTGTTCTAGCTGAGGGAGTAAATAGCAACATGTTGATTTCTTTTGTAGTTTGTGCTCCCCATTGTGTTAGCAGAACTTTGCTGCCTAGGATACTAGGAGCCAAGTTAAAGATCCTCATCATTAACTATGTCCCTTTTCCACCTACCTAAAGAAGGCCAGAACATAGAAGCTTTCATAGCACCTGCTTCCATTTACAGGCTAGAGGCAGTACAGTAAAGTAACGTAAGAGAGTAAGGGCTCCCTCTGTTCCTTTGTGCTGACACCCAGAATGGGGCCACAATATGGTCATTATTTAGAAACAAAGTATCTGCCATGGATTTGTACATATGGTCATCAGCAAATGAACAGTACTTAATTTGAACTGTTCCTCCCTGGTAGTTGATCTTGTCTTTAGTGATTTTCATTAGTGGCTAACAATATAAATATATATTATTTCCAATTCTTAAAAAAAAGATTTCCGTATCCTGAATTTCCTACTGTTTTGTGTCTTTGGGAATTGTTGTTTATGCTACTTATGTTATCATTGTATTCAAATGAGCAAAGTTTTGCTCATTTGTAGTGACATAGTCAACAGTTTTTAAAAGCTTCATTTGCTGTATTTACATGAATCTAAGATTAGGGTCCCATCCCCCCCCCCCAAAATATGGGGGAAAAAGCCCACTTTTCAGTACAAGTACTTGTGTGACCTTGATACCAAGAAAGATCATGGAGCAAGTCCTCAAAGAATGTGTTGTATGAAGCATCTAGAGAAGAACTAGGGTGGTGGTGGATGGGTCATACTCGACCTGGGGGGAGGTGGGTAGCGGAGTCCCCCCGGGCTCGGTCCTGGGGCCTGCACTGTTCAATTTCTTCATCAGCGATCTGGATGATGGGGTGGAAAGTAACCTGTTTAAATTCGCTGATGACACCAAAATTTGGGGGGAGGTGAGCACGCTAGCAGGGAGGGAGAGATTGCAGAGGGATCTGGATAGGTTACAGGGGTGGGCTAACAGGAACAGGATGCGTTTTAATACGGACAAGTGCAGGGTGCTGCACTTGGGCAGTAGGAACCAGCAGCACACTTACACAATGGGGAACTCCCTACTTGAGAGCACGGAGGCAGAAAGAGATCTTGGAGTCATTATTGACTCCAAGATGAACATGGGCCGACAATGCGAGGTCATGGTTGGCAGGGCTAACCGGACCTTGTCGTGCATCCACAGGTGCATCTCGAGTAGAGCCAAGGAGGTGATCCTCCCCCTCTACGCGACGCTGGTCAGGCCACAGCTGGAGTATTGTGTCCAGTTCTGTGCGCCCCATTTCAAGAGGGATGTGGACAACATGGAGAGGGTCCAGAGGAGGGCCACCCGCATGATCCGGGGACAACAGGGCAGACCCTACAGTGAGAGACTGCGGGACCTGAACCTATTCAGCCTCCACAAGAGAAGGCTGAGGGGGGACCTGGTGACCGTCTATAAACTCACTAGGGGGGACCAGAAGGGTTTGGGGGAGACGCTGTTTCCCCTAGCGCCCGCTGGCATAACAAGGAGTAATGGGCACAAGTTGATGGAGAGGAGGTATAGATTGGACATCCACAAAAACTACTTCACAGTTAGGGCGGCTAGGAGCTGGAACCAACTTCCAAGGGAAGTGGTGCTGGCCCCTACCCTGGGGGTCTTTAAGAAGAGGCTGGATGCCTACCTGGCTGGACTCATTTGAGTCCCGTTTTTGTTTTGGGGTTTTGTTGTTCTCCCGCCCTGGCGGGGGGTCGGGCTAGAAGATCTACTAGGTCCCTTCCGACCCTAAATCTATGAAACTAGCTGATCAGGAACAGCCAGTGTTAGCACCAAGAGCAAGTCATGCCTGTCTAACCTGATTTCCTTCTATAATAAGGTGACAGGCTTTCTGAATGGGGAGAGCACAATGGATGTCATAGTCCTTGATTTTAGCAAGACTTTTGATATTCTATCATGACATTCTCATTAAGAAGCTAAGGAAATATGGACCAGACAAAAGTACTGTAATGTGGAGACATAACTGGTTGGATCATTGTGCTGAAATCTGTCTCAATGTCTAGTTGAAAGAAAATATCAAGTGGGGTTCCCCAACAGTCTGTCCTGGGTCTTGTATTGTTCAATATCTTCATTAATGATTTGGCTGATGGGTTGAATGCATGCTTAGCAGATTTGCAGACAACACCAAGTTGGATGGAGTTGCAGATACTCCAAGAGGGTAGGGCTAGAATCCAGAATGACCTGGATAGACTGGAGAAATGGTCTGCAGTAAATCAGATAAGATTCAACATGGTCAAGTACAAAGTCCTGCACTTCGGTTGAAGTAACTGCATACACAAATACAGACTGGGAAATGAGTGGCTAGACTGCAGTACTCCAGAAAACATGGGGGTTACAGTAGACAATAAACCAAATAAAGCAGACAGTGTGTGCTTGTTGAAAAAATTAAAAATAAAAACCGGCTGCATATTAGGCTGTATGAATAAGTGTGTCACTTGCACATCAAGGGATGTAATTCTAATGCTCTATTCAGTGCTAGTGAGGCCTCACCTGGAGTGCTGTGCCCAGTTTTAGCCCCACACTTCAAGAAAGAAGTATACAGGTTGGAGAGAATCCAGCAGAGTGACAGAAATGGTTAGAGCCTGGGAAGCATGATTTAAGAGGAAAAGCTGAAACAACTAGGGTTATTTAGTCTGAAGAAAAGAAGACTGAGGGGGGTTTGATTACAGTCTCTAAATTCATGAACAGCGATTACAGAGAGGATGAAGATGAGCTTTTTTTTCTGTGGCCATAGGGGACAGAACTAGGAGCAAAGGCCTCAGAGGAACTTTAAATTGGAGATTAGGAAGAACTTTCTGACTATGAGGGTGGTTAAGTATTGGAACAGACTGCCTAGAGAAGTTGTGGAATGTCCATTTCTGGAAATTTTCAAGAGCAGGCTTAGTTGGGATGTTGTTTAGTCACCAACAATCCTGCCCTTGAGTATGGAGCTAGACTAGGTGACTTGTGAGGTCTCTTCCAGCTGTATTTTCTTATCATCCTGTGAACCTATGATGCTTGTAAATAAGCATTCTTGATATCAGCATTGACATATTTGGTCTAGAGTTGAAGTTTTGTTTGGTTTCAAATACATTTCCAAGATAAATTTTGTGGATACATTTCACTTATTTTCCTTACCTTCACAAGTAGAGGTATGCATAGCTGGCAGAATAGTTCTAGCTACTATACCTTAGATCTTAAACAAAATTACATAGAGAGATTTATTTGCCCGTAAAAGAAGCCTGTGTAACAATTGTTAGAAAAGTGTAACTTAAAGAATCAATAAAAACTGATCTTATAAGTGAAATAGTATAGTACAAATTTGGCTGCCACAAAAGCTATTGTGGCAGTGACAGGAAGATGAAGAAGGTAGTATGTGCTACAAAGTATTGTAGGTGCTTAAAATAGTCTTATTAGAATGAGTTCATTTAAATTCCAGTCATTATAGAACAATTTTCTTATCACTGTCATACTTATTTTGAGAGTAATCTGAAGAAATACTTGCATTGCTTCAGTATATAAGATTATATAATGTGATGACCAAGGTCTGTCTATTTTAATATGCCTTTTTATACAGTTGTGTTTTTATTAACAACAGGCTGTATTGTCAGGATTTCAATTTGTTTTATAAAATCTTATTTTGCATTTCTAATCTCAATTGATTACTTTTGTGTGAGAATACTGCTTTAATATAGACCTAAATTCTTTAACTTTTTACCAAATATCTGGTGGTCTTAATAATCCATATCTAGAAAGACTAGGTATGTATAATTTGTCTTTTTAGAAAAAGTGTGTGTGTCTAGTTTTGTCTCCAGATGCATGAGATGTCATCTTCAGAATTTTCATCTGTTAAATGATAAAAATGTTGTAAGACCTGTGCCCAAAGTAAACGTATGCTGTGCTTATTAATGCACATTAAGGATCAGATTCTAAACTTCTGATGTGCCTTATATACTAGTCGCTTCTTATTTCCAAACCCTGCTGCTGTGCTTTGACGTTGAAGTGTATTACAAGATAATTGCTTTGAAATTCATACCCATGTCTGGAAATCAAAAACAGGCTTTAAATTATGGTACAATATTGTTGATAGTATGTATGTTGGCACCCCCCCAAAAATTAGGGAAATAGCAATAATACAAGTTTCTGGGAAAAAAACCCCAAGATTATCACTAAACAGCATACTCCATTTGTTGCACTGCATTCATGTAATCCAAATTCTTGCATGGCACATGCAAAAGAACTAAACTCCTAATTCCTCTCAAATCCAGTAATTTGGGTTCGAACAAAAGCATATCTTTTTCAGAGTCTTGCAGTTTTTATATAAGGCTTTGAGTGATGGGGAACCCCCAACCCCCCATCATCCTATAGTAAACTACTCCAATGTCTAATTGTGCTTATCAAGACTGTTTATTCTGGGTTTGAATTTGTATAGTTTTACTTCCAGCCATTATTTTGCTGTTTACTTTGTAGATAAGAGCACTATAATACCTAGTATTTTTCCTGTGAAAATGTTTATAGATCATGGTGAAATCTTCACTTACCATATTTATTCAAATATAAAACCAGGTTCTTTCTCCCAATGAGCCTGGGGGTAAAGCCCCTCATCTTATATTCACATACCACACCCCACACCCCCATTAAATAAATTGGCTGTCATTAAACTGATTCTAGAAGTAGTATGTGCTCAGTCATGGAAATCAACTATGAAGTTGATTGAATGCTTGACTGAATGCAGCTAATGCTGAGCATGCCCATAAAACACTTGGCCCATATTGGGCAACCACACTGATGGGAGCCTACCATAAGGCTAGGTTAGTGCAGCCCATCTGAATAAAATATAGTGACCATGGTGCTCAGTCCCCCTCAGTGCCAACTCTTTTTCAAGTCAGGTGAACTACTACATCAAATACATTTCCTCTTCACTCCCACAGCCAGCCAGTGCCTTCCTTCCCCATTTCCAAGTATTTCTGTTTCTTCACAAGCCTTAAATGTCTTGGAAACATCAACAAACTTCTGTATAGCTCAGAGGCTCTGTCACACCCTCTCTCAGTTTGCTGCATGTGATTAAGTGGCCCCACCCCATATGGGCTGGAGATGGACCAGGCAGCCCTGCATCTCATCTGTATATAAATTTCCAGAGGATCCCAGGACTTGTGACAAGAACACCCGGTTCCAGTCGCAAGTAGGGAGGTAATTAGTACATGGCTGCTTTGGGGGGCAGTATCTGGAGTGTACACACGTGCTGAGCAGTGCTGGGCTGTGGGGTCACCATAAATTGAAATTCTATTGACTCTACTGGAGCCCACCCCAGTAAACTGTATGATAAGTCCATGAGCCTTTTCATTCTGAACTAATATAATATACAGTTTATATTCTGTATATTCTGTGTATATTCTGTTTATGGAGTATCTGTGCTGAAATATGCAGCAGTCGGGGTTGAGGCCAGAGTCTGACCTACAATAATCTCTTATTCCCCTTTTCAATTTCTGTCCTCATTTCTTCCCCTGCCCTTGCTGTCACATGCAGCTCTCTTGTACTTTGTGCTTTGGGAGGGAACAAACTCTGAGTAGGTCCTGACAGTAACGGGGAGCAAGAAGTCTGCAGGATGAAGTTGGGGGGACAGAGAGCAAGGGGGTCACCTGATCCTCCCATCAGTGTTTTCCCTGCTATAGCAGTGTGAGGGGGATGAATTCAAGACAACACTCCAATCATTAGATTCTACACCTAGTAAATTACAACAAATGTATACATTTTCCATATAAAGGATCAAATTATTGGGAGATTATCTTATATTCAAGGTCATCTTGTATTCGAGTAAATATGAATTTGTTTCATTAACTGCATCTTAGACCACAGAGTTCAACAGGAACTTAACCTTAACCTGTTGTGCATGTATGGCTGTGACCCAGTCTATGCATCTAGGCACCTGGCTTCCACTTCAGCTTTTTTGTGATCCAGATGTGCAGTAGAGTAGTGCCCACAAACCACCTAAATCCCTAAAAGGACCTAACCTGTTCAGTGTAGTTGGAGCACATCTGAAGCAGGAAAGCAGCACTGAGTTCAGTGCAGAGCACAACAGCTGTAGTCCCTCACTCAAAAACAACGGCAGCCATAACCACCTATATAAAGGGTCAGAGCATTATCAGAGAAAGTAAGAGAAAAGTTCTATTCCCTTCTCACCTGAAGGTTTTTAAATTCACATCTTCCAGTTTTTAGGACAGTCCTTCAACTACAGCACCTTCTTGAAGTTGGGTTACAGTACAGCCAGGAGTGCAGGAGTCATGGGGTTAAAAGGAAAGCAAGCCAGAGAGAGCCCGATTTTGTAGCTCACCAATGTAGAAATTCCCCCATAATGGCAGAGTCCTGAGTTCCTATTCATGCTCCAGATATGATTTCTTTTTTTTTTTTCTCCTCTCTTCCCAATTGAGTGCTGCTCCTTCTTAATTGCTGTCTTTCTGTCCCCATGACATTTATACTCTTGCACAGTTACCCAGCCAGAGGTATAACTAGCAAGTTTGGGCACCCTGGCCAAAATCCAGCCAGGGAGTGGGGAGGGGCTTCCATGTCCAAGAGAACAGAGTGAGGGTGGGAAGGGAGCATGGGGAATCATCTTACCAGCCCTAGGGACTCAGAAGTCCCCAGCTGCTGGTGCCCTACTCACCTACTCCTATTTGCACAACTAGACCCAACTTTAGCAGGAGAGGGGGAAGATTCCCTCCTGACTATTTATAGCCTTTTGTTTAGGACACTTCTGAGAAAGGAAAGACAGGGGTTTGAGTTGCTTCAGACTGAGGAAGGCATAGAAAGTAGGTATCTTGTTCCCAGGCCAAATGCTATACCCAGTGGTTATGTACAAAACACGGTCACTGCCACCGATCACTGAACTTCTATTCTTAGAAGAAGACCTAGAACTCTGGATCATAGATCTTCCCGAAAGTAGAAGTTCAAATACACCCAGGAAAGGTCTTCCTGGAAGTAGAAGTTGAAATTCTCAGTGCTTACCCTTTCTTGTTGACTAGCTCTGTTCAGCTACCTATTCAGCATTTAGGCTCTAGGAATTATCCTTTGGAGGTATCCAATTGTCCCCTTAACTGTACATGAGGCTGAAGCATCTGTTTCCTTGAATCACTCTACTGAGATACATGACCAGATAATTGTGATGCTGAAGTTGGATAGGGCCCCAAGTGCTTCACTTGGTCTCACCCATAAGTCTTGTTTGGGTGTAGGTTTAACTCTAATGAACCAATTTCAGGTAGAATCAAAGCTATTTATTCATATATTTGTATTGAAAGGCACATGCATACTTTTCTGAACAAATGCATATATTGCCATTTCCTTCTAGCTTAGGTCAGCATGTAAATCAGTGGGTTGCTTTAACATGGAGGCTAATTTTCCAGCTGGCAAACTCATCATAGTACTTGACCTGTAAGCTGGATGAAAACCATATGTCTTAGCTTACGACTCATCCTCTTAATAAGTAGTATGCACAACTTTAGGTAGATGTTCCTACACAACATTAATAGTGATATATTCCTTTTCAGCCATCTCTTCTGAGTATAAGCAGGGCCCTGGTATATACAAAGTCACTTTAAGTTCTTGTATCATGTATGAGTTGGAGAAGGTATTATGTGGAAGCTTCTCAATGTCTAAGAGAAGAAATTCCACCACATAGGATCCCTTAGAGAAAGGGAAATGGATCACCCACCTTCTCTAAGGTGCAATGTTGACTGGATTTGTATTTATATCCTGACCTATCTTTCACAATTTGAAGATGGGGGGGGCAGGGGGGAGGGGAGTTAGCAATCTGCTTTTTGTCATCTTATATAGAGCAATATTTCTAACGTAAATGAGATTGGAATGTTGCTGGGGAATTCTTTACTTCCTTCTCATCAGAGAACTGTTATTTGTTAATACAATTGTGCTTTGAATCATTGCTTAATTGTCAGTGTTTTAATTGCATCCTCTGACTTCACACCTATGACCCTCACTGCATTCTTCATCTCGTTTATATTGTGTAACCCTTTCTCTCTTCTACCCCTCATCCTATTTTATTTTGTTTTCTTTTCTCTTATATCTTCTGTAAAAGTCCCCTTTGCTCCTTCTCTCCATCCACCCACAGGAATCCAGTTTCTCTGCCCACAAGATATCACCTGAGACTTTCCTCTCCAGCTGCACCCCTAACATTCTCAGTTAGATCTTCATCTTCTAAAGTCTTTGCTTGTGCAACCTCTTCTGCTGTGGACTTGAACAATCCCATCTGGCCTGTCTCATTTCCATTTAAAAATCTACTGTGATATTTCTGGCTCATCTCTTTAACCTTGCTAATTCATCTCAGTTTGTTCCTTTGCCACCTCATCTTTTTCCACC
>NW_017728992.1:68444094-68446594 GCF_001723915.1 Gavialis gangeticus | reverse complement strand
GGGCATAGACGCAGCTTTAAATGTTTTTTCTACATACCTCTAGGTACCAAGAATGGCTCTTGAATGCTACGATGGTGAGTTGGATGGAGCATTCCAGAGGAGCACGGGGTGGGGCCCACATGCTTGGTGGCAGACCTGGAAGTGGACCAGAAGTATGTCTAGTCCACTTCCGGGTCCATGGCTGAGCGCGCAGGGGTCCTGGAAGTGCCCCCCCAGACTCCCCGGGTTGGCAATGTAGTCCACTTCCAGGTCCTCCGCCAAGTATGTGGGGGACCCCCTTGCACTTCCATGGGTCGCTCCATCTGCCCCAACATCTCAGTATTCACAAGCCACCTAGCACCTTGAGGTATGTAGAAAAAACATTTAAAGCTGTGTCTATGCCTGAATCATCAAATCTCTCTGAATTGATTCGAAGGGTTCTGATACGATTCAGAGAAGTGAAAGGGTCTCCTGATTTGATTCGGACTCGGAGATTCAGCTACCAAATCGGGCCGAATCTCCACCAAATCAAGTCAGTGACCGAAGCTTCGCACAACCCTACTAAACGCACCCTTTTAGTGCTGCAAAAAGCAAGTGTACAGCTATTCAAACATTTTGTAGGATGAAAAACATGGTGAAACTACCACAGAAAATTATCTCTTTTCAAAAGGAAATTATCAACAGCGAGACATTTTCTAGAGTTACATGTACCACGTGCAACTGTACAGGTGTTATTGTAAGACATGGTTCAGTCTTCCAGATTCCTAGGCAGGTTTTCTATTGGTTCCACCCCCACCTCTCAGCTTCAGGGCATCTGTCTGTGACTGACACCCAATTTTATTCCACCAAGGAGATATACCCAATCACATGTTTCCATACCAGCTTGCTGCTCAGCCCTGCTTTTGTTCATGCACAAAATATAAACCTTTCCTAGTCCTCATGAAAATGGATTTCAAGCCTTTTCCAGTGTACTGCCCAATTTGAGTTGACTCTGAGCATTTTACTAATTATCTGAACTGAATCTCACTGGCAACTTCACATGAATCTAGTCCTGCTCTATCATCAGGGAAACACAGCATGAACCCACCTCACAAAACTGTCATTGTGCAGTATCAATATCTGTTCCTGTCCCATCAGCATCTCTGGACTTAGTTGGAAGCCCAGTAAGGGCACTGAGGAAGAGTGGTTGGGTTTGCATGCAGCTACTCAGAGATCAGCTGAGCATAGTTCAGAGCTGCTGTAATTGGAAACAGCAATGGCTGGGATGAAGGGGACAGTCAGCACTACTCTAGAAGCAGAGGCAGCAGTAGAGCTGTGCAGGGCATTTGCTCTACCAGGGCTCTACCATGTGCACATGTTCTTTGTGTGGCACCATGCAGCAGGTCAAGGCCTGCAGCCAGGTGTGTTGCCAAAGGGGCTGCCAGACCAAGGGGTTGTGGCATGCCTGTCACATGTCCTTCTTGAAGCCTCTGCAAGATCAGCAGCACACTCCTCCTACTGCCAGCCTCTCCTGAGTTGATGAGGCAGAGCGACCACGCTTCCTAGATAGCTAGGGGAACCTTCCATGCTGCCTCTTTCCCAGCGGACTTTCACACACCCAGCTGGCTGGTGATGGGCTGAAGACTGTTGGGACATGTGTGCTTCCAGATGGTGATTGCAATGTGCTTCTCTTCTCACTTAAGGGCGGGGTCCAGCTCAGTGAATATTTCAGTGTAGGTGGCCAGGCAAATCCTGCAAGTCCCTGCCACTGCTCATTGTGAACCTCTGGAGACAAACGCTGTTGTAAAGCACTTTGGTATCGGTAGACACCAACCTCCTGACTGGACAATTGAGCATTTGAACAGCTTTATGCGCATGTCATGACACATTTTCATGTCACTGCAAATTTCCCTGAAATTTTTAGCACTTCAAATCTGTATCTGTCCATACCCTTAATAAGAAAGGTGCCTGCATACTGGAGATGCAAGCTTCCCCAAGGGCCAGCCTTCCAAAGTGACCAGAATGGAAGCTGCTTTCCTACAAATAAGAGTACAGCTGTGATAGCTAAGCTTATTTCCTATGCACTTGAACACATGGGCAGAATGGGAGTTTTTGTACTGTGAATCCCCATAGCTTCACAACAGCAGGACTCTAAGTTGTACATCACTGGTACTCAACCTTTTTGCCCCATAGGCCAGATGAACAGTGCCTGACTCATCTGCAAGCCAGACCCGGCAGGTGGGCCAGATCCAACTACATGGAGGGTTGGAGCAGCCCAGCCTCAGTCCAGTTGTGGAGAGCAAGGGAGCATGGCCCATCCCCTATCTGACCCTGCTGGCTAAGGAGGCATGGCCTAGCCTCCATCTGGCCATGTGGGGGGCAAATAGCATGGCCTGGCTATGATCTGGCAGTGTGGGAGAGGGGGCGTGGCCCAACCAACCTGGCTGTAGTTGGGAAGAGTAGTGGAGAATGAAAGAAAACATTCAAACAAAACTTGGATGATTAGTTCTGCAAGCCATTGTAGCGGTCGTTGTAAGAGTTA
>NW_017728992.1:68413091-68439094 GCF_001723915.1 Gavialis gangeticus | reverse complement strand
GCGTGGCCCAACCAACCTGGCTGTGGGGGGAAGCAAGGGGGTGGCTGTATTAATTGCCATTGCTCTCCCACTGCCAAATTTCCCAACCCATGAGGACCCTTATGGGACAGATTTGGCCCATAGGCTTCAGGTTGATCGCCACTGTAATAAATGCACAATAGTAAAAGTCTCTTCTACTCTTCCTATACACCTTACAAGCCCTCTGCATGGAGAACATTGCTTAAAATTTTCAAAATTAACCCAATTTAAACTACTTTATTTTTTAACTGAATTTCCACAAATATAAAAAAATCCCTGAAGAAAACTCTAAAGGCAAAAAAAGTAGTATTGATATGTGCAAATGTCTTTGTTTATTTTAATAAATTTACTATTGGCCCACAAAATAGAGGGACACAATCTTTGAAACATAAGTTTATACTAATTTAATTTATGGTTTCTAATTATGGGAGTTGTCCTGCCAAAGAGGATTATGAATAAGCCCCAAGCGGGAATTTCAACCACTTTCCCATTTTGTGTGAGGTGGGGAAGGAGATGATATTTTTAAAAAATTGTACGACTTGAATGCTCATCCAAAGTATCCATTTCATTTCAAACACAGTATATACACGCTGAACCTTGTGGGAGGGTTGTCATCAGGCGTCTGAAGTATATCCCCCAACATACGTAATCCTGTTTTGGCGGTGAAGGATAAGCACTCATCTCCAGTGAATGTGCTTTAATGTATTTAGTGTGCAGTTACTGTGTGTTCATTGATCTAACTGTTAAGAGAGCAAGTAAATTAGAATTTGGGTGATGAACCTCGAAAATTTTTGGATAATTAAATAACGTAAAAACCAATCTCAAAAATAAATTATTGGCATCAATTACAATGTCTGTATAATTGTAAAATTACCAAAGGCAAGGGGAGCATGTGACAACTGAAAACTTGGACCAAAAACTTTTCAAATGTCGCTTCTGAAATTAGGTATCTTAATTCTGTATTTTGCAATCCAAAAAGTGTCCAGATTTTCAGAGTCTCTGAGTAGTACCAATTTTCATTTTGCTTTAATGACAGCTGTGAATGCTCAGATTATCTGACCATTTTTATTTAAGTGCCTAACTTTTAGCACATAAGTTTGAAAAGTGGAGTTTTTTCAGTGTTCAGTCCTGTGATTTGATTCTCTGAATGCTGTTAGATTTTGGAGTTTCTGATGTCACTAGATAGCACAGGTTATTGAAGTAATTATTGTAAATTGATGAAGGACCTGTGAAAATGACTGATAATTGATAGCATCTAAAAGAGGACAGCATGATATTAACAAACCAAACCTCCTCTGTAGACAAGCTAGTTTTAGACGCCATTAACCTTTTCAGTAATATGCCTAGTATACATTTTTATCAGGTGTTACTTTGTGTAATAGCTACTTTAAGTCAAAGTAGTTAAAAGAATGTAGAGTATCAGTGAACTGCACATGCGTACTGAAACTTTGTGATATTTATTAGTTTAGGTCTGTACGTAGGAATCTATTTCATGATAAGTTGAAAATAACTTCTTAAAGAAGGAAGTATAAATATGGAAATAGACTATGCATTAGATTTATATTACAAATTGCATTAACCTAGAGTTATTCTGACTAGCTTAATATAAACCAAGTGTTTAAAAAAGAATAAATAATGAGAGAAAAATGGTGCCATTTGCATAGCAGTATTTGCTGTCTGTTTACTCTAAGAGTATAAGTGACCCAGTTAAAAATGGCATTGTTTACTTGTACTATATTACCAAATGAGGGCTTTCTTGGGGAAAAGATATATAGCACCAATCTTGAGTACCCTCTGCTGACCAAACTATGATATGGCATCCCTTTAGGAAATTGCTGCTTATCTTTAAAACCTTGAGGCAGGCATAATATGGCAAGATACTGAAATAGGTTAAG
Organism: Gavialis gangeticus; assembly: GCF_001723915.1. Classification (NCBI taxonomy): domain Eukaryota; kingdom Metazoa; phylum Chordata; order Crocodylia; family Gavialidae; genus Gavialis; species Gavialis gangeticus. Next base: position 68,437,181 of record NW_017728992.1, on the reverse strand, counting down.
GAAGCATGTAACTAATCATGCAAGCAAACTTATTAACCAGCATAATCCATACTGTAAAAGCGATACTGCAGATTCAGGATTACTGGGGTAAAGAGGATATATGGGGGAGGGGAAAAGGGTGGAGTATTTATTTTTATTTTTTTAAGCTCTTTGGTATACTAGAAATTAATGTGAATGAAAATAAAAATAAAATTCACCATTTGTTTTAAGCTAAACACAAGTCACATTGCTTCTAGATAAATTCATTTTGTTTTGTTTTCACCTTTAAAAACTACAGTTTTATTGTGCATACAGGTAAAAATAATGTATGTTCTGATAAAGAATATCATCTTTGAAAGCCAGATCTTTTTTTAAAAAATCACTTAATCTTTTTAAACATAAGCACCTTACTTTGGGCACCTTGACTCTGAAATCTAGGTAGATAAATAAATTTTGGGTTTTAGAGGTAACAGACACCCACAACTCCTGTTACCTTCATGAGAGGTAGTGAACGTCAGCACTTTTGCAAATCAGGCCACTCTCAAATAGGTGTATGGGTGCTTAACTTTTTGCGCCCCAGGTCAAAAATATTTGACATGGGACTGTGCCTGCAATAGAAAGTGAACATAAGGTTTATTTACCAAAGGTGAAGAGGGGAGGTAATGCATATATTTATATTTTACATTCTGGTGTGCTATTATACATATTACAAAAAGGAAATACGTTATTGAAGAGGTAAGTTTAATTCAAATGTAAATACCATACAAATGACTCATTAACATAATAGAAATAACCAGAAAATGACAGCATTTACTCAGAACCCTAATTCTTAATGTACTGAAACTTCTTTGCAGAAGATATATAGAGAGGAGTACCATTAATTTCTGTACTTAGAGCCATAGAAAATTAATTGTGTGAAATATTTTTGTAAAAACTAGTTATGTTCTCTAGACATAGGCTTCCAAATTATGCATGTAAAAATGTATGCTTATTGTTTGTTGTAAGGTAAATGCATTTTAAGTAAAAAAATAAAAATCTAATATGTATTTATATATAAGCACTATGACAGCTCAAACATGTAAAAGCTTTTAGCTTGGTATTCACCTCCAAATCAATATAGTATAGGTATTTAATTCAGATTTCAAGACATATGATTTGCTATTCAAAGCAATAAAAGAATTCAGCATGTCTCTGTTGGCACTTTGAAATTATATTGTACATTTTTGCAGAGAATCAGTGTTAAATGCAATGAAAGATCCAGATTGGTATTTTCTAGATTTTATTTTAATTCTAAAGGGTAAATATACTTAGCTTGCAAAATGCCTAAATAATCCTGAAAATATAAGGATTGTAATAGCTTTTTAACACTTCAGGAAATGTTTTTTATAGTTAGTCATTACTTCCCTTAGGACTGAATGATTGTTCAATGTGAAAAGTTGATGAAGTGTAGAAAACTTTTTTTCTGTAGCTGTTTTGTTTTTAAGTATTGTCATGCTCTTTTGTGTATGTTAGTGGTTGCTTTATTAAAAAGTCAAGAAACAGCTTGGTACAGAGCATGATAGAGTTTGCATTAATTTGCATATTGCCCTGTATTAAGTTTGCATGTAGGATGAGTTAACAGAAAATTCATAAATTTCAAATCTCCTGTGTTTGAATAGGTTTGAGTCCTAACATTATATCTGGAATTTGTTTAATCTATTATCCAAAGTGGGCACTTGTTTAATAAAGAAATGCACTATGTGATAGTTGGCAGGTTAAATTATAGGAGTTTTTTTAATGATTAAAATAGCAAAAGGACAGACTTAGAGACTTTGAAACTTTCTTATTCAGATTTAGCATAAAATATTAAAATAGAAAATGTGATTGCAGCATTATGGTTTTTCAGGGGTTTTTTAGAGAATCTTTAAAACAAAATTAAAAATTATTTTATTCAAAAGATTACTGGTGTAATAAACCAGAGAGCTTTATATTTGTTCTGCTGATATGTTTAGTAGTCCATATGCAGCTAACGTTTTTGTGAAAGAATTGCCATATATCAGCCATTTTTCTAAGTGACAAAATTTGTTTAGTTTAGCCCAACATTTAAAAAAGAAGCTAAGAAATGCAATATATGTTTATACAAAAACTATGTATAAGCAAGAGCACAATTTAGAGTCTGAAATTACTAAATTGTATTTATCTACATTTTATGGTATTTCTGCTACTTTAAAATAGAGCTATAATGACTTTAAGAGTGTAAAGAAAAGTAATCACATTATTTCTTAAATGATACTTAAAGTTCAGTTCAGAGTGTGTTTTAGTATTCAAGGCATTTTCAACTATTGCAATGTAAATGAAGGGCAAAATCTGTCTCTGATATACATGCCATGAAACCCCATTGCAGTCAATATGATGTTAGGCAGTGCAGAACCTGAATGATTACTGCAATATAATTACTTTTAAAAAGCCTTACTTAAGAAAACACATCAAAATCAGGATACCTTATAAAAAAAAAGTTACAGGTGAGAAACTGCACAAGCTCTTCTTCCATTGTTAGATCCATTGCAGTTTTAGACTAAATTGTAACTGAGCTGACTTAAGGAACATGTTGAGACATATTTGTACCAGTGGAAATCTTCATGAAATGTCACATTTTACATTAAAACATTAGGAGGGTTTTTCCAGTAGTTGTAGTAATCTATTTGGTTTATAACATTGGGAAAGCTATTATATTAGTAGCAGAATAACTGCAAAGCATGATGTCCTCACAGAAGTAAACCATAGATGGCTGTTCATCATAATAATTTTATTATTTTGATGTTTTTCATTATTTGTTAATGGGTAAAGTTTTTGTCATCTTTTACCTTTTGTTAATTACAATAAGTTGATTTCATTAATGTGAATAGTGTGACTTCCACCTTGTAACTTTCTGATGTACAGTACAGTGCTACATGGTGAATATTGGGGCCCTTTACTCATTCATTGATTCAAACATAATAAATAAATAAATAATATAAAAACTAGACTGATGGATTTTTTTTGTTGAAGCAGGAGAATGCCATACTTACCCTTTATTGTTGGTATAAACCATTATTTTACTGAGAACCATTAGCTATTTAAAACTTGGTACATAAATTAAAGAGGAGCTAAATGGATTTGTGATTGTTGCCATTAGTAGCATTTTAGATTATACAGGCAATTATTGTGTTCATTATCCTAGAGCAGCCCCTTTGCAAAACTATTGTGGTTGTCGTAGACATTATGTACAAATTTTCCCTTGGAGATTAAAATTTCCAGTGGCGTATTTAATTTTCTTATCACAGTTGTTTCAAATAGAACAAATATTATGACAAGTAGAAGAAAATTTGTTTTACAAATATGGGAAATAGCAATAAATATTGAAAATTACTTAATATACTTAATTTATCTATTTCTTATGTAGTCATAATTACTTATTCTCATTATGAATATTTTAGGGTAGAACAGGTTATTGTGACTAGGAAATGATTCATTTTTTAAAAGATCGCACACTACAATTTTTTTTATAAAAGTGCAGGATCTGGTGTGTACACTGAAATAGGAACTTGCCTATTTCACCAACACTGAAGCCTACTTAATGGAAAATTGGTTAGATGTCAATATGAAATGTTTAGCTACCTAGATAAAATGGTTTGTGATTCATGCTTTGATTGCAGAAAATACTATACGTGTAAAAGTATAGTATAAAGCTACATACCTTGTATTTTTAAGTATACCTAATTCCAGAAAAGAGTTTTGGAGGTACATGCACCCTACCAAAAAAGGAGGATGTCACAGTTGACTTCACTTAGTATAGAAAACAGAAATGCTAAGACTACTGACAGTAATATGATGTGAAGACTAGACAGGGGTAAAGTTATCTTGCAAGAGGACAAATCACTTTCCCAAAAGAAGACATTTGCCATGTATTTGGAAAAAATCTTTTACCAGAGATTTTCCCCCCTCTCTTTTTAAAAAAATTGTTCCAACAGCTTTTTGTTGGATTCTAAACTCTTATAGTCACATCTGTCGTCATCAATTAGCAAGGTATTACTGCTTTGTATTAGCTACATATCAATGTGCAGTGGCCTACATTTAATGTTTCCAGCCTAAAAGTGGCATTTTTTTTCAAAAGAAACTTTGTATTCATTTCTGTTAGTTTTTGTCTCTGCCTTTACAGTCTTTCACTGCTATGATTCAGGAAAAAAGTGTGAGGTAGTGGTTATGCATATTGCAAGACAGTGATTCTTTATTTTATTACAAAAAAAGACCAACTCTAGAAGGCCAGATTAAATCATTCCTTTCACTTTTTAATGGGATTTGGATGAATAGAGTAAAATATGCACTTTGCATTCATTGATAGCATCTTTAGGTTGAGGTAATTGAGTCTTTTTTCCCTGACTGAATGAATAATGACTTCATCTGATCCTCAGCGAGGCCTGAAACTTAGACTGCCTTTGTCAACGCAAAAAGATCTGGGCTTTGAAACATGCTCTACTTCCCTGGCTTAATTTTTCTTCATTTTAATCCAAAAACCTATTTTTCTCAATAATTCAAGCATAAACTATGTAGTAGTTGAAGCAGCGGAAATTGCAAGATATTTGTCCTCGTTGTGCTGCTTTTTAAATGCAGCTGATAAATCAGCCGCTGTGGTCTTCAGCTGCCTAGTTCTCAAGGGAAGGGACAGCCTGTGCACAAGCAAGAATGCTGGAATTTTTCAGAACTACTTAAATATAGTTCCTTTACAGATTGTTTGTTATCTGGGGAAGTGTTATGTTTTACTGGTTTTGCTGGCAAGGTCTACAGATAAAAGAGCCTCTGTAAAGGAGCCTAGGGAAGCCTTGCTGACATGATTTTCCCACATATTTTCATGACTATAAGATCATCCGTAAAAGTGGGTCTCAAATACTTATAATACAATATACATTATTGGAAAAGTGGAAGTCTTAGTTGTACTGTATTCAAAATGCCTCTTATTTAGAAGCATGCTAACTGCCCAACGAACACATTTTTATGATAGCACTTATAAGAGTTCCTTGAATGTGTTTTTATTTTACTTGTGGAAAACTTGGTTTCTATTTTGCTGTCTTAAATTAAAAATAAGTATTACATTTGAAATGGATTTTTTCTATTTATGTCATTATTTATTAAAAGTTGTTTTGTTTTTTTTAATACTGCAGATTTCCAAATGGTATTTCTTTAAAATAGCACTGAATGGTAACAAATTAAGATGGGTTAGACATGCAACTGAATATATTATTGGATTTTGATTTTCAAGCGTAACAAGTTTTGTGATATAATGCCAACAAATGAACAGTTCACCATGCTTCAAGGATAACACAAAGATTCAGCAATTTTTCTCGGAGGGGGAAAAATATATATATACACATAATAGGAGGAAATTGGGGGATAGCCCCAAGAAGGATATAATAAAGGTCACCAAAAGACATTTGTGGTACATTTCATAGCGTGAGTGTTGGAAATGTAATTGGCCTTTAAATAAACAATTTCTATCGCATATAAGTGTAATCAGAGTTGTTTATTAGAATGTGTTGTTAGAATTGAGCTGAGCATACGAAAAATGAAAATTCTAATAATTATTATTGGCCTTTTATTTCCAATTTTTTGTATTGCAGAAGTGTGAGTATATGAACAATTTATGGCTAACCTGGATTTACTGAATTGTTTTCCTTAGATTGGTTTGCTGGACCTTGAACTGAATCAACTGACCAAAGCCCTGTTTTTGGCTCTCGTTGCACTGTCAGTTGTTATGGTAACCTTGCAAGGATTTGTGGGTCCATGGTACCGCAACCTTTTTCGGTTCCTCCTCCTGTTTTCCTACATTATCCCCATCAGGTATGTATAAGAACAAAAGGAAAACGCAGATGTCTAATTTCACTGAATGCGGCTTTCTTGAAATTTATACTTGGTTCTCATTGTGAAGGAAATTGATCTTATCAGGAAGCTGAAGAAGAAGGTGCCAACAAATCTGCTGATTCTTGAAGGATCACTCTACAGAAAACAATACTGTTGTATTTTTTGTATAATGTTCATCTGCTGGAGTAATCAGGATATCTAATCCTTTTACTAGCATACATTTATTAATAAGGATACAATCTGAGTATATTTGAGAAAACAATTTTAGAAAACGTGTATTTAAACAAGCTATTTGATATATATTGGCATTTGTAACTTCTAATGCCTTTTTAATTATTTAAAATGTTCTTGTCTCACTGGCTAAAATACTGTATAAAAAGATTTTTTCCACTACTCTAATATATTTAATTTAAGCTTAATGACTGTATAATATTATGGTTCTTTTGCAACTAAAGGGCTTTTTAACAGGTGTTAGATACTGTGACCAAGTAGAAACTTGCCCTGAATTAATTAGTTCATTAAACATGAGTACAGTATATTCAAATTGCAGATAAACTAGAACACTATGGTCTCCTACAGAAATGTAAGTTGTAACAAGAAGCCTTACACAGGTAAGAATATCTTCCACTTCGATAGAGCTTGCTTTTGCAAAAATGAGGAAACTCCCTCTACAGGTCAAGACAAAGATAGCTGCTAACTTTTAGATTGTAGTGATGTCCAAAACACAGAAATAAGTTCCTGAAGTTGTGGGCTCTCCTTACTGAAAACTAGGTAAATCTACATTTCGTCCATTTAAAATTTTCAAGGGGAAAAATGTGCGTTTTACAAATGTTACTTGTTTGATACTCAATAAATATATCAACTGAAGAAATCTCAGACTTTTTTAAAGTACTTAAATAGCTTTGTAAGATGTCTGGAGTATAAAATGGAAAAGAATACAATAAGTAAGGGATATTGTATTTTCAGACTTTTGGAGGCTAGTGCAACTGTAACTAATACAAAATTGGTCTTTTTTTAAAATGAAATGCATGTATTATTGATGATGGTTTTTAATAAGGCAGTGAGAAATATTTAAGAGTGTATATCTGTATGTATGCACCTGCTTACCAATAAATAATCTCTTGGGGAAAAACTTTAAACCCAGGATCCTTATGCCCATTGCAGGAGGTCAGCACTGCTCGTGTCAGATTTATATGATACCTAAGGATGGAACTGAATTTTTAGGAATGGGAACTATATTTTTTTGCTTTTTGTCTGTAGAGCTATAGGGCTGATCTTCCTCAAAGGTAGCATTAGAGATGCACAGAAAGATGTGGCTTTAAGCCAAACTATATATTACTTCATCAATGAGCAGGGATATACCACATTTGCTCCGTGAAATTTGACATTACCCATGAAATTCAGGCAATGTTTGTAAAATCCATGGGGAAAAAAATTACGGAACAGAAAATACTGGCTCCTCAGAGGGACCCAGCAGGTCCTCAGTAGACTGCAGCAGCCCAGTGAGGGGAGGGTGCTGCCTGCTCAAAGGGCTGTGGACAGTATGATTCAGGAAAAAAGTGTGAGGTAGTGGTTATGCATATTGCAAGACAGTGATTCTTTATTTTATTACAAAAAAAGACCAGCTCTAGAAGACCAGATGACCCCTCGCCACTGATTGGCTGCAAGGGCTGCCTGTCCTGTGGCTCTGCCCCTCTCCATTCATCGGCAGTGAGGGGTAGGGCTGCGTGGCAAAGAGCAGGGCTACATGACAGGCATCCCCTACCAGTCAGCAGTAAGGGGATGGGCCACTGGGATCTCTTCTGCAATCGGGCATGATGGGGCCACCACGCTCCACCTGTAAAATGGCTGTCCAAGCCCATGTTCTCCCCACAAAATCTGGAGGCACCCCCAACAAATTAGGTAGTTACCTATCAATGAGTATATCAAATTGGTTTATGCTCTGTTGCAAACAGATTTTGTGTTATGGATTTATTGGCACCTTTTAAACTGTTGTTTGTGTCAGAACTCCCTATAGTTTCTTGTATGGTGTTGCTCTTTGACATGTATTACTTTTCTGTTACTTAGTATTACAGAGTTAGCAAGTCTATCTGTAGAGGTAAAAAATGTTTATTTTTCGTAAGTGGTGGGGTGGGTTTATGTTACTGTGACATTCTCCAACCCCAGATGTGGCCAGAAGAGCCTTTAAGACACTCCTGGGATGTTCTCACATCTTCAGGGGTGCCCTTCTGCCCCAAACCCCTCTCTGACATCTGCTGTGACCATTGAGAGCAGATTGAGGTGTTCCAAAGGTCAGTTCTCTGACCAAAGACACCTCACCTTTACCTGCTTCTCCTGGGCCTTTCCAACTCTTAGCAGAGGAGATTTTGCCAGCTAGAAGAATTGCACCTTTGTCCAGTCATGTACTCAGAAAAGATGGACTCTCCTTCTAGAGAAGAGGCCCGCATGTATGGTCAAATACTCTGAAATTGCACTTACCCTGACAATAAGTAAGTTATAAAAGATAACAAAAAGATTTATTGTAAAAAAAAAAACCAAGAAAAAACATAAGAAATCAGTTACCATACATTGGGATATAGACAGAGATATTAGAACAAACAAGCAAAAGGAAATGACAGAACAATAAATTGTTCTTACCCTAAATCTTAAATTCAAGAATGTAGTTTCTACTCCGCCCACTAGCTGAGGGGCTCCAGTGTTCCTCTAAGCCCCAGGAAAAAAACTGAAGATCCCAACTTGCTCTCATGGCAGAGCTTAAGTAGGGTTTCTTATCTGGCCATTTACATATATCACCTGTTAGATTCATGGGGAGCCACACTATGTAACTTACTGCCCCTACCCCATACATGTTTACGACACAAAATGTCTGTCCAGTTCTAATTATGCAAGAGAGAATATTTGCATCCTTTCAGACTCAAAGATTACTAATCTAGTATCCTAAAGATAGTGTGTCTCACTTAATTTCCCCTCTGTGTCTTTTCAGGTGGTGTTCTTAGGGGTCTCTTCCTTTGAAATGTTAATTCATCATGGTCTGGAAGGTCCTGTTGAGTAAACAAACTTTCAGCTGTTACTTCGCTTCAGCCATTTAGGCTTGGAGTCTCTCCCAGTATACAATCCTGGCCCTGCTATAAAAAATACATTTCACAGTACATATAAACATAAGGACGATAGAGCTAAATACAGCTTGGCACTACCTGTGTGTAGAGACTATGTATGCTACATCAGTAAAACAAACTCAAGAAAATGTGCCTGATATCCCACGAGCTCTCTAAAACATTTTAGGTTCCCGACAGTTGCCCTCATCTGTCTTTGAACAGGGCAAATTAAGAGTTTAGAGGGGACTATTTGCCAGGGTTCACTAAATTCTTTAATAAGAACCATGGTTTTAAATCTAAGTTTATTAAAATAAATAGAGGGTAGTTATAACTTGTTACTGGATGCAGCTGAATTAGGATGGAACACATACCTAACCCCTGATTGATACAACTTTATAGCAGTTCCATCCCTGCCAATAAAAAGATATTAAAACCAAGGGAGAGTCTCCTTATTCCAGAGTAAGGGGTCCCATCTATTTTAGTAATATTCTTCAGTGCTTTGCATAATTTCATGACCTGAAGAGGAACATTCTTCTAATTCTTCCACTTGCATCTCTAGTCCTGCAAGACCACCTATATTAACTGCTCCTTGAGCAACAAGATAGCAAGACTCATTGCACTATTTTCTGTGTACTGGTTTTGCCCATGTTTTGAATAAAATGTTTTAATTAATATTAACTACTTTCTGCTTGTATAATAGAAATTAGTTTTATCAAATATTGGAGGTTAATATCAAAAGAAGTGATATTAGAAAGGATATATTAGATCCAAAATGTGACGTTTTGGTATCTAAAAGGAGAGAGTGAATAGGTATCTAGCAGAAAATATACTTTCTTCAAGAGGCAGTCTATTTCTAGACTGACTTCTGTTTAAATTGAGTCAGCCTTGTACAAGGTCACTACCCACTCTATCAACGAAATAAACAACTTGGATCATACTGTTGTTCAAATGTCACTACACTTCTCTACCTCCCATCAGGATGTTAGGCATAGAGGGTAAAGATTGACCTATTCTCAAGATTGTACGTGAACTGTAAACCATCTGGGATAGGAATTGCCAGAATAATGATAATGAAACACCAGGAGTTGTCTCCTTTCACTGTTGGATGCTTCTAAAACAGTTATGAGGGGGAAAATAATTGAGCTCTTCTCCACAGGTAAAGGAAATCAGTTGCGGGGAAAAAATCAGCTGTTTCAGGCAGAGTCTATTCATACTAGAAACTGCATTAGTTAATGCTCATGGAAACTTGAGCCAGACTTTAAATTTGGGGAGCAGGAGAGAGATTGGGAAAAGTGTTTCATCATCCCAAACACTAAAGATGTTGCCCTAACTAGAGTAGGAAACAGGTCATTCACAAACTGATTGAATGTTGAATGAGTATTTCCCAAGCCCTGTATTGACCCCTAAATTGATTTAATGAGCTGACATTAAAAATGCTATTTATTCCTCTGGAGTCATTATGAACATTGAAGTACGTGTGCTAAATAGAGACTTTAGTTGATATGCATTTTCTATCACTTTCTATAAGATAGTCTGCATCTGTGCTGTTGTCCTTACATGAAGCCATTATTACACAAGTACATGGGAAAAAATCCATCCTATGAGTGTGCCTCCAGCATGGCTGTATTGTTGTTGAGATCATAGTTGAAGTTCCAGTCTCACGTGCCATATAATAGGCCAGTGATGTTCATTTGAATATTTTAATAATTAGGACCCTTCCATTTGATAATCTGTTTTTCATGCTGCTGCAAGGCAGTTGGCAAGAACAGTGATTTTCTTTACCAATAGTGGTCCATGTATCATCTAAATGAGGGAAGATGCCAAAGTAAGGTTTTAGTGCTGTCTTTTATGAGAAGCTCTCTTTATGCTTATAAACAGACTAGATACTGTCCACTAGGTTTCTGAAATTATGATTAAGTTCATAGAGAGTTTTGTGACAGGAATTTTTAATGTACTTGAATGCCTCAAATTTCACTGATCCTTGTGAAACCTGAGTTTGGACCTCAGCATGGCACTAATAGCTTTTTTTTCTCCCTTGATCCAAGGCTCTTGATGTCCTCAATCCCAAGGTGATTTTTGACTTGCATGTATTCTCTAAGTGGGAGGAGGTAAATCTATGCTTGACAGACTAACTATCTTTTGTGGTTGGCTTTAGTCTGTTGGTTTTAGTTTAGTCTTACAAACAGTGCTTTTGTAGCATTCCATACGGTTTCATCATGTCTGTTTTCTGTCAGGTAATCATGAAGCAGTGATGATTGGAAAGACTGGACACAACCTGCTGGGGTTATTTGACCCCAGCAGTCTTTCCTGCCCAGAGCAGGGAGGCTGGACCCAATGATCTCATGAGGTCCCTTCCAGCCCTAAACTTCTGTGAGTCTGTGAATCATGCAGCAGTGTCTAGGAATATACTTTTCATCTCCATTTGGTCAGAAGATTTGTTTCCTTTGAGTGTAGACCGTATTTCATAATTCGTGCTTTGCGTTATTTTCAGATTTAGACTAGTATGTAGGACTTTGCCTTTAAACCTGAAAACAAGAATTTAGTGCAGGGTAAAGCAATTTGCATATACTCTGGTGCTTGGTGATCCATGTTTCCAGGTAGAATTTGCAATGTTGGTTTTGACCTCTAGAATCCTACATGCCATGGGGCCTCCTGGAAAAGGCTCACTCTCTGACACTTTCTCACACTGTGGCACAGAAAACTCAAAAGGCTCCAAAAACTCCTCATGGTCTTCTGGAATAGGCATCTCTAACTCCAGTGGACTATCCTGTACCTTCCCACCAGCAAGATGGGTCAAGGAAAGATGTGGAACTCAAGGGCTCTGGTTGCCCTAACATATCCAACAGTCCACCCTTCAAAGCAGGAAACAATCCACTCTTGATGTCTAGCAGGAAAACCACCAGTCGTCTGCTGCTTCCATAGAGAATGCATTCAGGGAAGGTTACTCCCTTAAAAAAATTATTAGGTTTCTTGATGAAGAAGGGGATTCTAGAAGGTTGAGCCAAGCACCTGAATGGTTCCCTAAGTATAAACTTTTCCTAGCTTTAGCTCATAGTACAAAAAACCAGCTGAGAGTTACGGAAGCAACAAAATAGCATGCTTTTAGACCTAAAAAGTTAACACAGCACTTTGATGGGATAATCAAAAAGAAAATGAAGATGACAGCTTGAAAGAGGAACTTGTTAGTATAGAACAAATCCCTTGACTGCCAAGATCAACTTTCTGGGCTACTTTCTGACTCATAGCTTTCTTTCCTCTCTTTCTTTGCTGTCAACATCTCAAACCTCTCACAGTGCTGACCTTTACCCTTGGTTCACTCAACATAAATGGATGCAGGAACCCCAGAAAGCAGCTTTCTTTGTGTTCCTGAACCAGAAATGGTTAGACTTCACTTTGTTACAAGAGATGCACACAAATGGAACCAACACAGCAGACTGGCACGCTGCCTGAAGGAGAAGAATCTTCCTAAGCCATGGCACAATTTCCACTATGAGTATTGCCATCCTCTTCTCACCAAAACCAAGAATGGCTACAGTGGTCACCCAGAAAATCATTCCTGCTCACCTATTAAATGCCTAAGCCACTTTGGAGCACATCATCCTAATTAATAACTATGCACCCAACAAAGGTAGGGCAAGGAAGGGATGCACTTTTTCAGAATGCTGGATGACCTTTTACAGACTATAGCCAATGACAATGGCCTCCTGAATTGGGGTGGGGCATGATTCACCCTTGTTTGACAGCTACAGAACTGTACAGGCAGCAAGCCTATTAAACATGTGGCTGAATCTCTATCCTAGCATGAAGCAGTACACATGGGTGAAGGCAACCACCGATAGGTTCTTCCTGCCTTGCCTGAATCAGCTGTATATTACTGAGCGCCACCTGACGCTGCTGTGCTGCAGCCATTTTGTGCCATCAGGAATCTCAGATCATAGTCTGGCCTGGTGTCAGCTGGGTTTTCCTGACTTAATTCACAACTGAGGAGCCTACTGGTATCTCAGTGGTTAGCCTCCTGTAGGATGCCCAGTTTTGACACTTCTTCACATACCTGTGGCAGACCTGGACAGCCTCAAGAAGTAACTTTCCCCTCCTGGAAACAGTAGTGGAAAATGGGGAAAGTACAAATCAAGATTTTTTATAAACATCAAGCAACCCAAGACCAGCACCATAATGTGCAAAAACTAAAGGAAAACATTGTAGAGTTTGAGACTGTCCTGAGGGATGCTGGTAATGACCGTGGACTGCATGAGAGTCAAGCTCCAGAAGAAGCACTTACGTGAATTGGTAAAGGGTTGAGCCCACATCCAAGAACTTAGAGACTGATAGCCCACCTTGATTCTTTTCCAACCAAGAGAAAAAGTGTGCAGAACAAAATCACCTGACACCTTACAACCCTGTCGGATTAGGTGCTCACAGACCCTGCCTAGATCTAAGAGCATGCCTTTAGCTCCTACACAGAGTTGTTTGCAGCTGAGACTGCCTTCCCAGAGGCTATTCCACAGCTGCACATCAGCTCTGCACATCTGAGGCTGCTAAGCTGAAACAGGAGCTATCCCTGGCAGAACCGACTGCTGCTGTTGAAGACCTCACCACAGGGAAGGCACCAACTCCTGATGGATTACCCATCAGATTCTGCAAGACCTTTTGGCCTCTCCTGGGCTCAGACCTCATGCGTGTCTTCCAGTAGAGCCTTGAAGATAGGATCTTTCCAGTCAGTTACTGGCAAGCAGTCCTCATGCTGCTGTCCAAGAAGGGGGATCCCAGTAACATTAAGAACTGGCAACTAGTGTCACTCTTGTGTACCACTTACAAAATCCTGACCAAAGCTCTGGCCTAACTGGCTCAAAATGGTCCTGGCTTCTGTTTTAGGCCCTGAAAAGAGTTACTGTGCTTCTGCCAGAGCCATCCAAGACAGCCTATTTCAGCTACATGATCTGCTAGCAGCCATAGAACTCTCTGATCACATTGGCCTTGTCTCCCTGAATCAAGAAAAAAGCCTTTGAAAAGGTCAAGCAATTGGAACTCTGGAAGCATTTGATTTTGGGCCTGTCTTCACCTTAACCAGCTGACCTCCTGTACCAGAACTTGTCTAGCCTCCTGAAGGTGAACAGAGAGCTGTGTGCCCCATTCCCAGCTTGCAGGGGAATCCCCCAGGGCTGACCTCTCTTAGGAATGCTCTATGCCCTAACTATTGAGTCACTGCTCCACATGCTGTCGCAGCACCTGATGGGCCTGACCTTCCAACAGGCTGCAGCTCCAAACCACTGTCCCTCCCCCCCAGGTAAGGGGACAGCTTTTGCCAATCATGTGTGACTTTTTGTGATCAGTGAGGATAATGTCCAGTCCCTGATGGAGTGTCAACAGGCCTATAAGTGTACCTCTACAGCTTGTATCATTGGGCCAAGAGGAACACATTTCTTTTGGGCACCTGTGCTGATGCTCAGCCCCCAGATTTGCCAGGAGGCCTGTCCTGGTTCTGTGATGGCTACAAAGCACTGGGCATTGTCCTAAGCCCTGGTCTATAACTTAGCCTTGCAGCAAGGGACCCTGAGTCTTGCCTCTTTTACATCTTTCCATCTAAAGCCCAGATAACTGAGAGAGAGAAGAAATCAATATTTATAAAGCATCTCAGTCTTCCAAGTCTGACCTATCAGGACTTTTCATGCTCAGAAGTAAATGCAAAATCTGCTAAATGCACATTTTAAATGTGTTCCACTGAAAAATAGAACTTCTGGATAATAGAAAGTTCCCACTCAGTGACAATCACCCCTTAAATCCCTCTTCTGTTCATGTCCTGGATAGTATCCAATATATACTTCAGGCAAGCGTCTGAACAGAAGCACAGCATCCTGCAGGGGGCATTCTCTCAGAGCTTTGTAGCCCGCAGGAGCCTCCCTAGTCATGTACTGCTGCTGTTGTGTCCCATTACCAGCCTGCAACTCTGCTGGGTTGCAGATAGGCAGGCTATAGTTCTTTGGGGTCAGTGCTAGGATTGGGCTTGGGGGAAGCCATCCACAGTAAGACTTGGGGGGTGGGGTTGGGAGGCCAGCATGCTGTGGTTTGGGATGCAGTTGGGGGTACCAGGGTGTGGGTACCTCTGCGATGCAGGCAAAATGGTGTCAAACCATCAAGAAGCTGCAGATTATCTGCAAGCTTTTTACTAACAACCTTTTTTACTACGGTTCGTCTTAAACTCCTAAATTTGAACCCAGCCCTTCTCTGTCCATCAATGCATGCCTCTCTAGCCTCTTTCTGATGAGAGATCTTCAGTCAAGCTTCTGATCACTTAGGTTTTTCTTTTCTTTTTTTCTTTAGCAGATGGCTGAATTTTTTTACAGGCTTGACAGGGAGGTGTTTTTTAGCTTGTTTTTTAAGGACTGTCTGTAACAAGCCTAAAAAATCCTCCTCCTGACATTTGGTCTTCACTTCAGCTGGGCCATTAAGTTGCATTCAGTAGACCACTACTATGGGAAATGAGTAGGCAAGATGCTCCAAAGTGCATGATTAATATAATTTATTGCACGGATATGTACAGTTGGCAACCCTGCTCCCCTTCTAGGTTTCTGTTATCTTATGATTTAGAAGGGGAAAAAATGAAACTTTTGTAACATGCTGATGTAACAAAAAATGACAGCTGTTTGAAGCTGTTCCAAAACCTATGATACTAGTAGTAGTATTACTATGGGAACTAAATTAATGAGCAGACTATATAGAAGGAGTTCAGAGGTGCATGACAATTGTTTGTGAAGCATTTAGCACATTTTTTATTGTAGCGTGACACAAATCACAGCACCACACACTTTTACCAACTTCACGTTTTTTAAACTATTGAAGAGTTGGTCTAATAAGAGATATTGGATTTACCCAAAGAACCTTGTCCACCTATGTCGTTAGACCAATGCAACTACAACCTACACCCCTTAAACTATTGAAGTAATTCAGAGAGAGCACAATACTGAAACAATACTGTAATAAATATGGTGATGCCCATTCTTGAGTATCCAGTAGTTTGCAGCCTAGGGCTTTACTACATAGTTTTCCTTTCTTTCTCTTCCTCTGTTGCTTCCTTTTTCCCCACTTCTGTATCCCCCTCCCATGTGTCTTTTTAGACCTCTTTAGTCCTTCTTCAGCCTTCCATCTCTTCAACCTTCCTTCCTTCTCTTATTTTTGTCTCCTTTCTTGCCACTCACCTACTTTTATATGTTCCTTTCACTCCTGTTTTCCCTTAACCTTCCCCATTCAGGTATGTATTCTGGTTCAGGTATGTATTCTGCCTCCATTTTAATCCCTTCCCTGCTTGTCAGGCCGGAGAATGGCTATGGAGCTGCTCATCTTGTTCTTCTCTTGCTGTTTAAGTGGACTTTGTTGCAAACTCTCTTACAAACTTCTGGCTTCTGTCTAGTAGCAGGGGTTAATGAGAATATTTGTGCTTAGGGTAGGTGGGTGGGTCTGCCATCAGGCCTAAACTTAGACTTGACACAGATCTGCTGCTAGCATTCCCTGGCATTGTTTGAAGAGGCTAATGTACATTTTGCTACCATGCTTCAGATGCAATGATTTATCATTTCAGTTTTCCCTTTTAACTTTTCCGTACCAGGCAGTCCCATTTCATACCGTAATGTGGCATTCTGTAAGGTTTACTATAGCTGGATTTTGTGTCAGGATGCATTGATGGAACTTGTTTTCCTCAGCTAGTATGGAATGAAAAGTTCCATTCCCATTGTCCGTTTTTCCTTTACCTTTGCCAAAAGCCTTGACTACTAGCTGAGTTATAAACAAGAAACTATCTCTAGTGCCTTGTATAATCCTAAAATCACCAGATTTCTTCTGTCATCTTTTGTAGTATAGATATGCATTCCAATATAAAAATTAGTGTCTCACTGAAAGTTGTGAAAAACACTAAATTTAAATTTTATATCAAAATAAAACAGTAAAAAAATGGACTGCTGGTAATATATTCAGTGTTTGTATTTGCTTAAATTAAAAATAGAGATTTCCGTTTGTCTGCCCCAGAATCTACACATCGTTTGATGCATTGAACAGCCATAGAAACCAGCTAACTTTGCCATAGGATTTATTCTGGGTTCTCATTCCCACCCTCTGAGTTGCTGGAAAAGAAACAGAAGATGCATTAGTACATACGATAACTAGGAGTAATGGACATAACAAAAGGAAAATTATGCCTGAATATAAATGGATAATGATAATGAGATCTACAGGACTGGTGGAAATTCATAACAAGGCTAGGAATAGCATAGAATATGCAGCACACACATAATCGTATATTTGCAATGGATAGACTATATTGCTTATTACAGCTATTCCACATTTCTTAGTTTTGTATTTAATTTTGATGCAGGAGGTTAGACTCAGTGGCTTGGTACAGACATTCAAAAAGCCCGGTTTTCTGTAAGCAGTGTAGTTTAGATTGGTAGTGAGCAGAACACAAATTCGCCTTTTGGTGGAGGGGAGGGGTATGCAAATCTTAGACTGGGTTCCACTGTTTTTAAATCAGTCTATGTGCTGAACTTCTGTTCTGTTATGGGTATAGACTGGTTTTGTGTGACAAATTTCTGTTCTGTTATGGGTATAGACTGGTTTCCAGTCGCTTATACTGGTAAGAGTGTAATGTCTATACCTGGCCTGTTGCATTAAATTTACTTCATTGTACACAATGACAACAAATACATCACTGAGATTCTTAATGAGATCATTAATCCATAGTTTTTACAACGTTAAAATAAAATTAAACATTTGCCCCAGGATACTGGTACTTTCCTGTTAGGGCAGTCATTTTAGCACAATGAGTATCACCAAGCACAGTTTTCCTGCTGCCAGAAGATTGTAGTCTTATTATGTTCTATAGATTTTTCAGATACTGCCTGTGTGATATAATATCACTTAGTAGTAATAGCAGTCTTTTACCTTTCCTTTGCTCTTCAAATCACAAAATTATTGTCCTTACACTTTCTGGCTGAAATTTTCAAAGCAGTCTAGAAGATTGACACATTTTCCTTTAAAATTAATGGAAGCAATATGTCTAAACCCCCTAAACTGCTTTGAAAATGTCAAAATCTGTCTCTCCTGTCCTGTACTCTCCTCTAACATTCATCTCCATTGGTCAGACTTTTCAGCCATGCAGAATCTAAAACCATTTATGAGTGTCATTAATATTCAGGAATTTTCTTTCATTTATCAACCTGCCTGTCCAATTCAGAAAGCCTATGATCTCATAGCATTAGCACTACTAAACCTGTTAGGGACAAAGTCTTACTTGTTGGCTGTATTTGCTATGTGGATTGACTAGCAGTCTTTCTTCACCCATTGCAGATTCTGTCCCTGGAATAAACTCTTTTTGCATTTTAGTCATATTGTAGAAAATCAGAAAAGAGATGCAAGGTGCATCTTGCTATCCTGAGCAGTATCTCGTCACTTCCTAAGGTTTTATATGTAGCTGACCATATGGAAATCCTGGAAATCCAGGACATCATCCAGGAAACCCAGGACACTGGCCCTCTGCCCCCACACTCTCACAAGTTGGTGGGGGCAGGGCTAAACACCAGTCAGGCAGCAGTGCCTGCCTGTCCACCTGCAAGGCATTCTGCATTGCTCTGACTCCTGGCCAGACTGTGGCCCACACCCCTGCATTTCCAGAATGCTCACTATAATTCCCAACATCCAGCTGGGGCCAGCCTCTGAAATCCAGGACTGTCTGGGTTAAAATGAGACATATGGTCACCCTACTTCATAGATTTCATAGACATTAGGGCTGGAAGGGACCTCGGAAGATCGAGTCCAGCCCCCTGCCCCAGGGGCAGGAAGTCAGCAAGGGCCATAGGATCCCAGCAAGGTAGGCATCCAAATGTTTCTTAAAAGAATCCAGAGTAGTTGCTCTGGACCACGTCTGGAGGCAGTCTGTTCCAGGTCTTGGGGGCTCGGACAGTAAAGTTTTTCCTTGTGTCCAGCCTAAAACAGTCTTGGAGGAGTTTATGACCTTTTGACCTTTTCATCCGTTGGGAGCGCTGTGTTGAACAGGCATTACCCCAGAATCCAGATCCTGATGTGTACACCCCTTATATACTTATAGGCAACCACTAAGTCATGCCTGAGCCAGCGCTTTTCCAGGCTAAAGAGTCCCATGACTCTCAGCCTCTCATCATAAGGCCTGTTCTCTTGCCCTCGGATCATACGTGCGGCTCTCCTCTGGACTGTCTGTGGCTTCTCCACATCCTTTTTAAATTGTGGAGCCCAGAATTTTGATGCAGTACTCTAGCTGTGGCCTCTCCAAGGCCAAGTACAGTGAGAGGATGACATCCTGGGATTTGCTTGAGAAGCATCTGTGGATGCAAGCCAGAGTTTTGTCCAGTTTACCAGCTGCAACATCGTATTGGTGGCTCATGTTCATCTTGTGGTCAGTCATGACACCCAAGTTCCTTTCATCCACGGTGCTAGCAAGCATAGCACTGCCAAGCCTGTAAACGTGATTTGGGGAGTTTTTTTCCCTGAGGTGGAGTACTTTGCATTTTTCCATATTGAATGTCATCAGGTTTTTATCCACCCGTTTTCTGAGCCTGTCAAGGTTGGCCTGGATCGCCAGCCTATCCTCAGGTGTGGATGCTTTACCCCAAAGTTTGGTGTCATCAGCAAACTTGGCCTGACCACTCCTGACACCAATGTCCACATCATTCATAAAGATGTTAAAGAGTATAGGTCCAAGGACGGAGCCTTGGGGAACACTACTGGTCATGGAGCACCATGATAATTCGCTTCTATCAATTATCATTCTCTGGGTCTGACCTCAGAGCCAATTCCCCAGCCATTGGACTGTGATATAGCCGAGGCCGCAGTTGGCCAGTTTTTGCATGAGGAGATCATGGGACACGAGATCAAAGGCTTTTTTAAAGTCCAGATATATGATGTCAATCTCTTCTCCCTTGTCCAGGTGATATGTCACCTGGTCATAGAAGGAGATGAGATTGGTCAGGCAAGACCCACCTGCAACAAATCTGTGCTGGCTGTCCCTCAGGATGTTACCATCAGCCAGTTTGTCAAGAATGGTCTCTTTGATAATTTTTTCCAAGGTTTTCCCAGGAATAGAGGTCAGGCTGATAGGCCTGTTGTTCCCCAGATCTACTTTCCTCTTGAAGATAGGCACCACACTGACCATTTGTGGCATGATAAAAGGTACAGACCCCTGTTTGTTTTCACTTTGTGTCACTATAATAATTTTTATCGCAAGCCAAAGGTGACATCTGTTTTTTGCCCTCAGAATCCAGCAGAGAAGCAAGCAATAGATCAGACAAAGCTATTGTGTTTGTTCTTCCCTGGGATACACAGGCAGCTGCAATAGAGGATGTGATGAGCCACTGCAGTAGATAAGGGACAACAAATCTTATAGTGTAGACACATATAACAATGAACTGTTCCAAAATGGCACTAATTGGGAACTGGTTCGTAATTGCATGAAATGCTGCGGTTCTGACACTGAATGAGGGAGTGAGCACCCAGTCCAGCATGCCTTACAATGGGCAACTAGGAGAGTGTTTGTACCCATGCTTGTGGATTCCCATGGGTAAGTGACATTGGCTGGGGTATTTGTTACTTTTCTGCTTTCCCTTGTTTTCTAAACATGAGCTCAGTAAACTTCAGTACACTGCAGATGATCAACGTGTGCAATGTGCTTGCTTGACTTGGGGAGTAGGTGAAGTGTTTGGACCCATGCATTTTGATTCTCAAGGGTTGGGGGGGCATGATAAGGGCTGCAGTCAAGGAGGAGTGAGAACACAGCTCGTTACTAGAAAGATAGCTGTTATTGACAAAGCGTTATAAGGGAGCACATTGATTTTAAAAAGAAGTGCCAACAAAAGGGGGAAAAAAGTGGTTGGGGACAACAGAGTAAAGGCTGTGTATCAGAGTAGCCAGTTGCATCCGTGTATGTGGGTGTGAGGAATAATGTAGTGTGGGATGTCTGGAGGATGGAACAAACCCATGCTCAGAATGCTTGTTGTCCACACACAACACTGAACAGTTCAAAGTGAACTGTTTCAGGATTAGTACTTCATTTTCCAGGTATATTTTTTTAACTGCTCCAGACAGGTTTAAACCAATTTAACTGGCTTGTATTTCTGTGCACTTCAGGTTTAAATCACATTTAAACCATTCTAAATGTTCTGTGCCCAAGCTCTTGGAGTGCTTCATAGATTTCATAGACATTAGGGCTGGAAGGGACCTCGGAAGATCGAGTCCAGCCTCCCGCCCAAAGGGCAGGAAGTCAGCTGGGGTCATAGGATCCCAGCAAGATAAGCATCCAATTTACTCTTGAAGGTGTTCAATGTAGGTGCTTGAACCACCTCCGATGGCAGGCTGTTCCAGACTTTTGGGGCTCGGACAGTAAAGAAATTCTTCCTTATGTCCAGCCTGAAACAGTCTTGCAGTAGTTTATAACCATTCGACCTAGTCATCCCTTGGGGTGCTCTGGTGAACAAACGTTCCCCCAGATACTGGTGGTCAACCCTGATAAACTTATAGGTGGCCATCAGATCACCCCTGAGCCTGTGCTTTTCCAGGCTAAAGAGCCCCATGGCTCTCAGCCTCTCGTCGTAAGATCTGTTCTCCTGACCTCTGATCACGCGCGTGGCTCTTCTCTGGACTTTCTCAAGCTTTTCCACATCCTTTTTGAATTGTGGAGCCCAAAACTGGACACAATACTCAAGCTGCAGCCTCACCAAGGCTGAGTACAAGGGGAGAATGATATCCTGGGATTTGCTTGAGAAACATCTATGGATGCAAGCCAGCGTTTTGGTCGCTTTACTAGCTGCAGCATTGCATTGCAGGCTCATGTTCATCTTGTGATCAGTGATGACCCCTAAGTCATGGGAGGGTGTTAACCCCTAGAGAGTGGGAGGTGGCGGCTGAGTGGGAGCCGGGCCAGGTCTCACCCCGCCCAGCCCCCAGGGAGGCACACGAACAGGCTGCGCAAACAGGCGCGCTTGTCTGCTGGCACGTGAGTTAGCGCAGAGTTCGCACAGGAGGGTGCGCAGGAGGGCCCGAGGCCCTGCCTGCGAGTCCCCTAGGGTAGACAGCCCCAGCCGTAGCCAGCCTACCAGTGGCATGACGCAGACGGGCACGCTCTGCGCCCCCCCCTCCCCCCCCCGGCACCTCAGAGACGGCCTCCCAGACGGAGCCCCTGGCTCTTGGCTGCAGGGGCTGCCTGTCCCTTTTTCAGACTCTGGGGCCTGGGAGCATGGCCACCTGCTCTTGTGGGGTCTGCTCCCTTTTGGGGTCTCTGGCGCACAAGCTGGAGGAGCTCCAGGCCACAGTCCAGAGAGTGCGTGCCATCAGGGACTGTGAGCAGGAGATAGACTCCTGCTGTCAGGCCCTTCTCCCCCGGGAGCTGGAGGGTAGACCACGGTCTCCCTCCAGGGCAAAGGAGAACTCCGGGACTTCCCCTTCTGTCCAGTCAGGGGCATGGACCAAGGTGGTCAAGGGCCCTAAGGCCCGCTGCACCAAGACCCCTGCCCCGCCGGAGCTTAGCAGCAGGTATGAACCTCTTGCTGCTCCAGCAGAGCCTGCTGAGTTGCCAGTTCCTGCAGGCAACACAGGCTTAACTGGAGCTACCGCCCCCATTCTCCCCAAGACCAAACAAAATGTGTTTGTTGTGGGAGACTCCATCCTGAGAGGAAATGAGGGGGTGATAGCCCATTCTGACCCCTTAGCCCGGGAAGTCTGCTGCTTCCCAGGGGCCCGCATCTGAGACATTGCGGAGAGGATCCCTAAGCTCCACTAACCAGTACCAGGTCGAGCAGCGCTTCCACCTTCCATCAAAGTTTTACTTGTGAGTTCAAGGAAAATGAAAAAGACGACTGGGGAAGAGGTAGATGAAGAGCTGACTGAACTTTTCAGTTTAAATATGGAAGTGTGCTCAAAAACGCACCTTCCATTCATAGTCAAATACACAGGTCCTTCCCAGTTTCCCTTGATGGGAAAAGGCTGTATATCTTTACAACCAAAAATAACTTTGTATCCTCTTTTCACCTCACTAGGATTTAGGGTGATTCAGGAAAAGTCCATCTCCACTTTAATGCAGAGATTTTCTTTCATAGAAACATCTAAAGCACTTATCAGTAACAACTATACTCTTCTAGACACAAGTACCAATGCCCTATAAAAATATTCTTATGCCATACTTGTAACTGTTTGAGATTTCTAGAGTTGTGACTTTATGAAGTTGCATGACACTTTTGCCACTCGAAAAGAAAAAATCCATTAAACCATTTTCTCTAAAATATGCTAAACCCTGAAAACTTATCATTTGCACATGTGGAAATAAACATAAGAAGAAATCAGTTTACTTGAAAGGTGATTTAAGTGAATTAGAGTCTGCATTCAGATGTATAATAATATGGCTGAAAAACCAAGGACTGTTTTCTGCTAAATCAATGGGATCTACAGCAGCCATAGGCTACTTGTGGTCTGTCTTTCTCACAGATGATGCAAATACATAACAATTGAACTGTTCCATGAGATACATATGGCTGTATCATGAAGTCCCATTCATATTTTTACAACCTGCTACATTCTCAACCTGCAAGTGTGCTTTGGCCATCAGGTGCCGATTTTAGAAACAGTTTCACAATTTTCTATTTGAGTAATTATTCCTCAGCTGCCCTCCTAGGGCTTTAACTGCTACCTGTACTACAACCTCCTATTATCTGTACCGAGGTTATATGCTTCCCTTTGAAAATTGCCTATGTCAAAGTTACTAGCTGTGTGTAATCACTTTCTGTTTTTGCATAAAGTAGAAATATTTATGCATGTATGAAAAATGTTGCATTTACTTGCCATATGTTTTTCACACTTGTGTGTTCTCACGTTCTCTCTGGCACACTCCGTGCAAATGTGCCAGAGAGAATATGCACAGGAAAAGTTTTTAGAAAAATATAGCAAAATATGAAGCAGGATTAACAAATCAATAATTTCCTTGCATACAGGAATGGAGGGTAGATTCTGTGATTTTTTTTTTTTTTTTTTAAAGCTTCCATTTAGTTAATTGAAAGAGAACTAAAGAAGAAAACTGTATAATGAACTAATGGGGAACATAAAATAGGGTTGGGATAAATTTATATTCAAATGGGAGATT
>NW_017728992.1:68405764-68408091 GCF_001723915.1 Gavialis gangeticus | reverse complement strand
AAATATAGCAAAATATGAAGCAGGATTAACAAATCAATAATTTCCTTGCATACAGGAATGGAGGGTAGATTCTGTGATTTTTTTTTTTTTTTTAAAGCTTCCATTTAGTTAATTGAAAGAGAACTAAAGAAGAAAACTGTATAATGAACTAATGGGGAACATAAAATAGGGTTGGGATAAATTTATATTCAAATGGGAGATTTAAATAACGAAATAGAGGCAGGCATTTTTAAGCAAAAAAAGGGGGAGTTTGACTATTTTCTCGAGGTTAAGGGGATATGAAGTGTAGGTCAATTTGTATTTCTCAATTCTATAAAGTCAAGCCAAGTAGGATAATATGATAACATGATTGTGTTTCAAATTTCTTTTCCTTCTTCTTGGTCTGAGTCTATTATTACTTACTAAAATCTGTAAGGATTTATAAGTACTACTTAAACTGTTGAAGTTTAGGATCTGGTGGCTGCATCTTTTGAAGACTGCGTAAACTTCACAAACATGTCAAACATGTCTTTGGTTGTTTAGAATCTGTTGGATACTCTATTATTTTTCTCTGTAAATTTGTCATTTCAAAATAACTATACAGATTTTGTGGTTCATTCATATAAAATGTGTAGGAGCATGGGTTATTGTTTTAAAGGCATTGTTTTGGACTGCATCAGAACTAGATATTCTCCAGCATCTCTTTTACCAGGAATGATCTATATTTAAGATTGCCTCGCGGTTACTTAAGGTGTGGACAGGTGTTCATCTGTTATGTTACTAAGTGCTGAGATGCTCCGTAGCACTCCAGAAACTTAGTTTTATGGGGGTGTAGATGCATTCAAGCCCTCTGGCTGGAGAGTTAAAAAGTTGCCTCAAAAGAATACTCTCCAGCCAGAGGTCATAGGGACTGCTTCTTTGCTCCCATCATCCACCCCCACCCTGACTCCCACAGCAAAAAGGCTGTCTCAAGTTGATATCACATGGGAATCAGCTAGAGGCTGCTGAAAGGGAAAAACCCCAGGTCATCTGCAGGGGTGACAGGGTATGCTCTTCTCGCCTTTGCAGGTAAATTGGGAGCTGTGCTGTCAGCCAAGATGGCTCTCTTAAGACTGGTACCAGGGCAGCATCAGTGGCCATGACAGCCCCATGTCAGGGAATTTACAAGAACTGTCAAACAGCCCACAGCTGCTGTGGGAGGGAGACACATGGCCTCTTGCCCACCAGCCGTGCTGCCAAACCAGCTATTCCTGTGACAGTAAGATAAGCCAGCACAGCCCCTTTTCCTGGGCTTCCTGTGGGGCAGGCAGCTTTTTATGTGGTTCCTATTGGGCTCTTCTCCCTGGTGCTTACCCCTCAGGAACAGGACTATTTTGGGGGTTTCTGTGGGGTGAAGAGTAGGTCTTGTTGCTGCTGCCTGCCCTGCAGGAAAGGGGCTCTTTCCTGGAAGAGGCGCCACAGCTGCAACAAACTCCCCCTCCTTCTCCCTCTCCCCCACTGTTGCTGAAGAGGAAGGTAAGGGATCAGGCCCCCACCCTTACATGCCACGGGGTTTAGTTCAATTTAATTCTCCCTAAATTGAAGCAGTGTTTTTAAAAACCAACCATTTCAATTTAGGGAGAACTAAACCAAATTAAACCCCTGTGGCATGTACAAGAAACCTCTGAGTCTAAAACACAACAGTTGAATTGCAAGGAGGAAAGCAAATTAACATCTAATACCACAGGCGAGAACAGATATGCTGACCCAAAGTGGTTATACCTGATTACATCAGATCTGAATTTGCTTTAGCATTGATATTCTTATTCGAACTTTCATAGTGAAGAAGTTCTTTACAACGAGTTCTTCTGTGTATAAGAAAAAAAACAACCCAGAAGAAACTCCATGTTTAAGACAGAAAGAAAGGAGGAAAGAAATATCACCACAATCAGGAAATATTTAAAGCTATGTGGACAGGTGTTACATTTGTACTGCTAAGCATACTCTTGTAGTGCTACAAAAAGCAAGTGTACAGTTGCTCAAGCTGTTTGTAGCATTACAAAATTTCTGAAAGATCAATAAAATACAAGCACTTCCAATGAGGAACTTCTTGGTGGGGATGCATTTTGTATGACTCAGTGTAATGCTTACATAGGGGTTTCTGAGACTCCCAGCATCCTCCGGTCATCTGGTCTCCCTCCCTCCTCCTATTAAAGGACCCTGATGGGACCCTGCTGTGCCCACTGTGTGGGGCAGCAAGAGCTGCTTTCCTTGTGCTGGTGGTACCAGCAGCAGGAGGAGCTGTCATTGCTGCAGGCACACTAGGAAATGGCTGCGTTCCTCTGGCAGCTGTGGCGCCTCTTCCAGGA
>NW_017728992.1:68395651-68405753 GCF_001723915.1 Gavialis gangeticus | reverse complement strand
GCAGCACGGCTGGTGGGCAAGAGGCCATGTGTCTCCCTCCCACTGCAGCTGTGGGCTGTTTGACAGTTCTTGTAAATTCCCTGACATGGGGCTGTCATGGCACCCAGCCTGGGCAGCCCCAGGGCATGCCACAGCCACAGAGGGAAGCACCAGCCCCCTTGCAGCTGCAGAGGGAAGCACCAGGCCCCCACACAGCTCAGACAGGCAGACAAGCTCCCAGGAGGGGGGAAAAAACCCCATCAGGCTCGCCACTTTTTTTTTCTCTTCACTGGAGCCTGCCTGCATGGGTTGGCTGCCACCAGGTCCCACAGTCCCTAAGTTGCACAGGGCCCGCCAAGCCCCTAGCATTTTGGCTTCCAGTGCCCTGTGCACTGTTGCATTTCGTTAGGTAGCAAACTAAAGCACCTCTAATGAGAATTGTCCATTTTGTCTGAAACGCTATCCAGAAGTTTTCAAGTGTCCAGGAGTCTCTTACAATCTTGTAAGATTAAGACTTAAGGAGGATAGATATAACTTAGTGGTTACACACTGTATAACCCAGGGGCAGGCAACTATTTTGGCTGGAAGGCCGCTTACCAAGTTTTGGCAAGCTGTCTAGGGCCCTGCCCCTGGACAGTGGCCCTGCCCCCAGTCACCATATTGGGACCGGGCGTCCTGCCCCCCCCCCCAACCTCTGACCTTTGCCACCAGAAGGCCCTTCCCTTGCCCTGAAGTACTCCTTTTGGGAGGGTGGGTGCTGGAATCTGGAAACCAGGAAAAAAAACCAAATCGTATACAAAAAATAAAACTTCTACTATAACTTATTTTCATTTTATTTAAAAATATTTTTGTACTGATTTATGTGTTTGTGAAGTGTATCTAGAAATGACTGCATAATAGCTCAAAATACAGTCCTATTATATATTGTGTGTGAACGGCAAGGAAGTGTATGTGGAGGGGTGTGGTTGGGGAGTGGGTGCATGTGTGGTGGATTGGGTGTTTGTGTGGTGGGTGGGTGTGGAGGGGTGTAGGTTATGTGATTGGGGTGGGGGATGTGGAAGGGGTGTGGTGTTATGGTGGGGTGGGAGAGAAAGAGAGAGATGGGGCCGGGCCTCTGGCCCCATTACATGCAGCTCTTGCAGACTGTGTGTGAGCCTCACACAATGCAGACCCCGTGCCCAGGCTTCACACTCCTGCCACTCCACCCCAGGGCACCAACATGGGCTCCGCGTTCCTGCCGCCACCACTCCCCCCACCATTTCCCTACTTTCCCTCCCCCATGCCTGCCTGCCGCCACTGCCATTGCTTCCCAGTCACCACTACCACTCCCCTGCTGTCGCTGCTCTCCACAACCCCCCCACTGCTCCCCTCCTGCCAGTGCTCCTCACTTCCCACCCACAGCCCTTCTACTCCCCAGCCCTGGCAGAGGGGGCCCCCAATTGCCATGGCTATAGGGCCAGGGACCTGGGTCTGCAGCCCTCTGCTCCCCCAGCAGCACCTGGGCCCTGGCTGCCTCCCGCAGGAGGCAACAGAGCATGGAGCCCAGCTCCCCAATGGGTGGCACAGCTGGAGCAGAGCCCATGGAAGGGGGCAGATGTGGGCTGTCCACTGCAGTCTCAGGCTTCCTGCCCTGCTGCCTTCCCCCTGGGGCCTCCGGGGCCCAGTGGGTGGGACCTGGCATGGCAGGGCAGAGCAGGGCCAGTCAGGGAAACTTGTTGCCACCCCTGGGAGCCCTGCACTGCCATGATGATGCAACCCCTGCCAGTCCAGCAGCGGCAAGGGGCACAACCCTGGACCGCCACCCCCACTGCTGCCGGGTGGGCTAGGGGCACATCGCCAGGGTGGCACAGGGCTCACAGCAGCAAGAAGCTTCCCTGCCTGGCTCTGCTCTGCCCTGCCATGCCAGGCCTCGCTCACTAGACCATAGAGGCCCCAGGGAGAGGGCAGGTAGCCCGAGACTATGGAGGGCAGGCTGCCTCCACCCCACACACAAAATTCAGGGGCACATGCCCCCTCTGGTCCTCGCAGAGTGCGTACAGCAGTGGAGACCCAGCCTCCTCCCTCCCCCCAGCCCCTGGACAACCAGCCACAGCCCAGTCTTGCTCCATTCCAAGGCCCTATGGCTGCACATTCAGGCCCTTGCCCCCAAGCACCACCCCAGTTGGGTAGCAGTCCCAGTCCTGCCCAACTCTCACCCTTGCTCCATCCCCACCCCCACCAGACTTACCTGGCAGCCATGTGCATATGTGTGTGTGCACATGCAGATGGCACCCCCTGCCCGACCAGCCATCTCCTGCTTCCCCAGCCCCTTGCAGGCTGGAACTCCTGGCCTGCAGGGAGCTTTCTGCAAAAGTGCAAAATCCACATGTCTCTCTGTTAAAATGAAAAGTCCACATTTTTCTTGGTTAGTATGAAAAATCCAGTTTGTTCATTTTTTTTCATGGGAAATGGAAAGCCTAGATCCCTGCTTATCACGGATGATGAGCTCTGTATTTTAAAAAGCTTGTCTTTTTGTTTTTTAGCTTGGGCCTTGGAGATCTCCTTGGTGGGCTTAAAAAGGAATAGTAGATGAAAATTTATTTCATTGCAAAAAATGTTATTGAAAATGCAGGATTTCATGCAACTCAGATTAAGCATAGTCGTTATGGCCTATAGCTGTCTCTGAATTACTGTCCCCTTTGGTGATTCACAATCACTTGTGCATGAACAACAACATTTGTATCCATTACACAACAATTGCTTAGGGACAGCTGGAAAGTATTTGAAAGGTTTTTTATACATCTGCCATCTTGGTATTGCTGTAATGCAGCATTTTGGGAATTTTAAGGATAATTCTGGTGTTGTGTTCCCCAGGAGCACTTTTGAATTGACACAACAGTATTAAACAGTTTTAAATAAAGTCATAGTACTGTAAACTTACTGCTTAATTTGATCTTCAGCAAAAGAAATGGGGCTGAAATCAACACTGGTTGACTGACTTGTCTTGCTAAGGATATAGAATTCATTGGTTTTACCAGCGGGATATCAGCTATTCTGGAAGTAAAGTTAGCCACATCTTGTATAACGTAATAAAAAGGGAAAATAAAGTATACAATACAAGGCTGATAGCAGCTTTTTTAACATTGATTGTAAGTAAAGTTAATTAAGATTAGAAGACATATTAATGTACATCTCCACATCACAGAGAAAATGGTTTTTAAAAGTAACAGAGTAAGGAATGAAAAAGTTTCTCTAAAATTATTTATCATATTTATTATGCTAAATTATGTATATTATATTTTTTTTCCTTTTTCACCACAGTAGTTTAAGTGCATCACTAGTCTTCTCACACATCTGCAATTTTTAATAGTTTTTTCTAAGGTGAATATATTGGGCATATCATTTTTTTTCACATATCACATACCCCCAAATAAAGCAACCTTATTTTAGGAAGGAAGAATGAAAAAAAAAAAAAAGGATTTTCAACCATTGCTAACTGCTCAGCCAAGTGCTGAAACTGCAGTTGCTACTGAACACAGGACTTCAGGGGCAGAGCTAGGAATTAAAAAAAACCTAAAAACAGGTTGCTAGGCTATGATAGGAGAAGAAAGGAGTAGCTACCAGACAGCAAAATGTGGGAAGAAAGGATAGCTTGATTAGTGGAACATCAAGACCAGTAAAAAATTGAGATGGTCATTAACACCTGTAGAGTGAAGAACAGTCAGCAGAAATCAGGTAGATAATAATGAGCCATTAAGTCAGTTTACTCTATCAGTACTGTCTGAATAGACATGCCACTGCTGCTGTGTTTGGAGAAGTAGTTTTAAACTTTTGGTGAATCAAGCATCAAAGGAGTACACACTATTGTACCATCCCCCGCCCCCTCCAGTTCTGCCTCTGCTGTACACTAAACAGCAGCCATTTACAGCATCTCCATGCATCTATTATAGACAGAAAAATAAGCTTCCCTGATTAAGACATATGCCCCAATTTTGAAAGGCTAATTTTTTGGAGGAAAGTGAATATGTTATGTGAGTAAATAAGGTAATATCTGTTTTTATTGCAGTATTTGTTAGCAATGTCATACAAGGGCAAATACTCCTATGTGCTAGGCAGTATAAAACACACACCAAAGAGATTGTTCCTGCCCCAAAATATTTGCAGTTTTATGGAGTTCAAGATTTTGCCAATATCTTATGAAAAAGCAGATTTCAGTTTTTTATTAAATTTTTCATCTTGTAAGACATTGTCTTGTTATGATGTTAAGTGTGGTGCATGTTTCTTTGCAGTTTACGTGTGAACTTAGACATGGGCAAAGCAGCCTATGGGTGGATGATTATGAAGGATGACAATATACCTGGAACAGTTGTCCGAACCAGCACCATACCAGAAGAATTGGGTCGTTTAGTATATTTGCTAACAGATAAAACAGGTACATGACTCTGTGTATTTAAAATTTTATTTATATATTAATTTAATTTATTTTGTAACAAATAAGATGATTTACTAATGGTGGTTGGATTGTTTCAGTTTGATTAGATTTCACTTCATTTGGGGGGTTTTATTGTTTCTTTGTTTTTATGCACGTGTTTTATGTTTGATTAGCTCAGACTTTGTGAGATTTGACCTTCATTACTAAGCATGGAACTAACTTCTATGGGTACATACAGACATTCAGGCTAGGGACAGACATTCAAAAATCCCGAGCCTGAATTGATTCAATCTTTGCAGGTTAGTCTAACCTGCAGAGAGTGAACTGGTTTCCAAGTGGATAGATGTTCTCTTTTCATTCCAGAAATGCGGGCACATGCCTGCAGTGGCTTAGGCCAGAAGCCTGGGGGCACTAGAGCAGCCCTCCCCTTTCACAGAGAAGCTGAGCTGAGCGGGGGTGGGGGTCAGGCCTGGGCAGGCCTGAGTAAGACTGAGGAGGGGTT
Organism: Gavialis gangeticus; assembly: GCF_001723915.1. NCBI lineage: Eukaryota > Metazoa > Chordata > Crocodylia > Gavialidae > Gavialis > Gavialis gangeticus. The sequence continues at coordinate 68,400,861 of NW_017728992.1, read as the reverse complement.
TAAACTTCAACTTTGGTCTGCAGGGTGCCAAGGGTGGGAGAAGAGGGAGCCTGTCCAGACCACTGTGGTTGGGGAGGAGGAGGAGGGAAGAACTCTGCCCAACCCAGAGGCTCCCTGACAGCTAGGAGCAATCCTGACACACAGGCCCAGCTCTGCAGGGCTGCCAAGCACCAGAGGGGGGCTGTTTCCCTGCTTCTCCATTGCCGCTGCAGGGCAGGGAATGGGGCTTTATGCCAGGCTGCTCAACCCCAGAAGGGGACTCTTCCCTCTGCTTCTCCATGGGGTGGGGAGACAGGCTCTGTTCATTGAGGGGAGAGGGTCTCTTCCCCCTCTGTCTCCCTCCCACCCACCACCACTATGAGATGGGGAGGAGGTCTCTTTGTGGTGCAGCCCAACTGGGGTGCCAGGAGCAGCTGTCACTGAGTCACAGCTGCCGGGGGTGTCCCCTCCCCTGCGCCCCAAACTGCCCTCACTCACCCCTGGCCAAGGCAGCCGCAAGGTCTTTCTGGGCCAGGCCATAGGGGTGGGGCCATCCTGACAGCTGTGGCTCAATGACAGGGACATTGAGCCCTGTCAGCGAGTGCAGCCCTACCCAGCCCAGCCCAGCATGTGGCCGGTGGCTGCTAGCCAGGCCAGCTCAGAGACACCGGAGGGCCTGGAACCCAGCAGCCACCCACCACAAGGGCTGCTAGCACACCCGTGAGCCCCTGGGGCACCTCTGAGATGGCTCGGCTAGCAGCCATCTACTGCACACTGGGCCCGGCTGAGCTTGCTGACAGGGCTTAATGTCCCTGTCACTGAGCTGCACCCACCGGGGTGGCCCCACCCCAATGGCCTGGCCCAGCGAGACCACGCAGCTGCCTCAACTGGGGCTGAGCGAGGCTGAGCGGGGCCACATGGGCCCACCCCTGGCAGCTGCAGCTCCATTATAGCTGCTCCCCGTGCCCTGGCTGAGCCAAGCCAACCCATGGAGCACCGCACAGAGCACCTCCCCCTCCCCCCACACATGCCCTGTGGCAGAAGGGGGTAGGGGGAGAAGGAGTAGAAAGGTTGTCCCCCAGCATTGAACAGAGCCCCCCTTCCCCACCCCGTGGCAGGGAGGGCAGCAGGGGAGGAGGGGGATTAGTCTCTCCACCCAGCACTGAACAGGACCCTCCTCCCTGCCCTGCAGGAGGAGGAGTGGTGGGAAGAGCAGAGGGAATAGTCCCTCTCTGGGGCCAGGCAACTTCACAGAGTCTCCCTCCCCATCCCACAGCAGCAGGAGTGGAGGAGGAAGGGGAAGAACCCCCCAACTCCCAGGCCCAAACAGAGCCCCCCTCCCTGCCCTGCAGCGGCAGGGGGGCGAGGAGTAGGGGGAAGAGCCTCCCTCTGGGGGCTGGACAGCCTCGTGGAGTCCATCTGTCCACTCCAGGATGGGAAGGAGGAGCAGGAGGCCTCCTCCACTGCCTCACAGAGCCCCCCTGACCCTGGGGTGGGGGGAAGAGGAGGGGGAAGAGTCCGTCGCAGCATGGCTCTGTTAAGGTAAAGGTGGCAGGGAGAAGGTTTAATTTCTCCCTCCTTCCTTCTGCCGTGCAGCCAGGGTCCTCCAGTCCCAGGGGCCACTACCACAGCCCCCTCCCTGCCCACTTTGCCTTAATGGGGCCAAGCCAGCTAGTGTCTCTGCTAAGGCCGGTTGGTCCTTGCTTGGGCTAGAGAGCAAAGGAGTGGGGTCAGCCCTGTGGCTGAAGCAGAGAGCCGTGCCCACCCAGAGTGCATGCTGGGATGCTGGAAGACTCTAGTTTAAGTTAAACCAGCAAGGCGTCTGGGACAGACATTGCAGAAACTGGTTTGAGCCAAATCAGTTGAGTCTCATACTATATTCAACCAGGTTTATCTCCAACCAGTTTCGATCATCTTGAAACTAGTTAATATGTATTGAATGTCTGTTCTGTTTCAGGTTTAAACCGGTTTCTGATCACTTGAACTAGTTTGTGAAATGTTTGTCCCTAGCCTCAGGGAATTTAGATCACAGTAAAAATGGCCACCCAATCTAACTTAGTTCACCCAGGTGCAGATCTTACACTTAGATTCCTAGTTAGATAGAGATAAGTGTGAACTGTCAGGAAGCTTACATCAGTCTGAAAATGGCTGACCCAATCTAAGTTAACTGGACCTCTCAGGTAGCCTGACTTAGATTGGATCCAGTGAAACCAATCTAATTGAATTTCTGTACAGTTTCCAGCACAGCCCCAGGGCTGGGCAAACTCAGTCGCTGGCCCCAGTCCCAGGGCTGCACTTTTCCTATATCTCCTCTCCAGCACTGGGCCATTTTTAGCCCCCCCCCCTTCCTCCCAAGGCCACCAAACGACCCATCCCACAAACTGCTCCTACAAGTGATGATTTTACCAGTCGGTGCTGGGAGCTGAGGCAGTAAGTTGGAGTGGGTTGGTTGATTCACTGGGGAGAGTCATTCCTCTGGGGTGGTTGGGAGGCTAAAAATAGCCCCTGAGGAGGGGAGCACATCCCCGTTCCGCCAAGTCCCCCTGAGGATCCCACTAGTCATCCCTGATCTCACTAAACTCTCTCAGACTCCACCAACCCCCCTCAGATCCCACTTGCCCCCACAGTCTCCCAACCCCACCCCCCAGCAAACTGTGCTAGCCCCCTGGTCTCCCCAGTCCCCTCTGCAGACACTTTGTCCCACTGATCCCTCCCCAGTCATCCCTGCTGACCCAGCTTGTCCCCTGGTCCCACCCACCTCTCAGGGAGCCTGCTTGTCCCCTGGATCCCTCCAGATTCCCCACTGCCCCATCCCCATCCCAATTTACCATAGATCAGGTGGCCATTTTTAATTCACTCTAACTTCTGCCTCAGCCCCGCAAATGTCCGTATATATCCTATAAGTAGTCCTGATTATTTCAATGTAATCTCTTTTACTACAATGGCTGCATTAGTGGTGTTATTATTATTTCATAAACTACCATGTGAATTAACCCAGATGATGCTAAATGACATTTTAGCCCTCAAACTGCTGGGTTTTTTGTGTGTCACATGTATCCCTATAAACTCGTTCCCTTGAAATTTTTTTAAAGACAATTCAAAATTAGGACTGGCCTACAAACAAGTAAGCCTGTGCTAAAATACTAAGAACAGCCTCTAAAATGGTGCTTTCTAAAGGAGAGGTGAAGTCATGTTTCATCCTTTCATTTTCCTGAGATTAATTTCTATATTTGATCTTCCTAACTGGTGCCTATTATTGTTCTTCACCTTGAATAGTAACAAAATAAACAAAACCATCCTTACTAATCTTTAGTACAGTGGTGTGAAGTAGAAATGCTGTGCTCATTTGATGTCTATCTGTTGACCTCTAGTCTGCTTCATAAGGTATAAAATCCCAAATGATAAGCTTTTCCCATCCTAGTCCTTTCGGTATTTAAGAGTGAAATGTGTTCTTATAGTATGCCACAATCATATTTGTAAAGATCTGAGGAACTTTACTGTTGTAAGTTATTAGTCCTGGCATTGCTAAATCAAACACCAAACAAAAGGCATTGTTTCTTAATTTATTTTTACATCGCTTAGTTCTCTCTGACATTGAATGCATCAATCTACTAAAATACAGTGATTTTTCCTCAAGGAGATTCCCTAAAATAATTTAAAAAATAAAGTAGCTTTCCAAACTGCAATAGAAAAATATCTATGGATTTTAATATTTTTACCTAAGCTGTAAGAAATTGTCATAGCAGGACTTTTTTTTTTCTTGCCTGTATTTCACATCAGTTCAGAGAGTGCATTCTGTGCCTTGCTTTCCAACACTGTGTGAAACAGGAGCACATTCTACATTGAATATTTTTTGTTAGTGTTATCTAGTGACATAATCTAAGTAATACATTAAACACAGTATATTAAAAATATTTTAATCTGGTCTCTAAATACATGTGTATCCCTAATGCTGTGTATTAGCACCTTCTGTATGTGTAATAATAGATATTATCAGAACCACCTCTCTCTTTTTTTTCCTTCCCAGTCTATGGGAGTATGAATGCCAAAAAATAAAATACAATAGTTTTTTAAAGCACATTGACAATCCTGAGCTTTATGAAGTTTATTTCAGTTTAACTAATTATTTGTAAACTATTTGAAGCTGCTTGCTGAATTTAATTGCAACCTTTATCATGGTAATTTATCTAACTTTTTTAAAGAGTTCTGTCTAATGTCTCGCTTGAAATTTGTAATTTTAGCTTGTGAAATATGTAATTTACAGTATATCATTGCAAATGATAAATATGTATAAAAAGGAAGAAGGGGGGGAGTCTTTTTGAGTAACACTAGAGTTCATCCACCAACTAGTTCTAGCAGAAACATTATGGATTCCTTATAAAAAATCATTTTTTATTTTAACAGTATACAGTTGCCCTCCCAGAATGTAACTATGATTCATGTAGTGTGGTATTCTGTCTCTCTGATTACAGGTTGCACTAAATGCTCAGAGGAAGGTGTTTAAACTCCATGAGCAAATTTGGCCAATTATATAATATATAGCATGTGGGAAAGTGTGCAACTGACCCTAGCTTGTGATCAGCTCATGCTCTAAAGCATAAAAATGAATAGCCCCTGTATCATTTCTCTTGGCTAATGCAGCTCTAGTATCTTGTTTGATATATACATATTTTTTCTTTTTCTTTTTTCTTGACCAAATACTGTGAATTCAAAATGACAATAAGACAGTGGTTCTCAAACATTTTAGAATCAAGGCACCCCTTGTTACACTCAAGACACCCCTCAAAAATGCCAGCTCTTAGCTTTCAGTTTTCTTTGACTACAGAAAAATAATAAAACAATTCTTTTCTTGCACAGAACTCAGAAAGACCACAACAGGTCAGAACTTTTTGACACTATGAATTCCTATATGAAATCTCTGTTTTTATCTCGTGAATTATGCAGGTGCTTGCACACTTAACACTGCTAATATTGCATGGCACCCCAAGTGGTTGAGAATCACTTCAATAAGGTATTAATTTAAGGAAAAACACCTGGCAAATTAACATGGCCGAAGACAATAATTGTTTATAAAACTTATTACCATCAAAATGCTGAAATTATGACTTCATAGGATCACAGAATTTGATGGTTTAAGTATAAAATATATTATTTTTGCCAAAAAACTGGTAGTTTTAAAAGGATGCACTAAGCAGGGTCACTCAAAAAAAAAAAAAAAAAAACCCTTCCGA
>NW_017728992.1:68337752-68395606 GCF_001723915.1 Gavialis gangeticus | reverse complement strand
AGTACCCTTCATTTTGCTTCTGATTGTCTCTTGTTGGCGTACACCACATCGTACCACTTAGAATTACACTGGGCCTGATTTATTTTAAAAAATAGAGGGAGTGTGTGCCTAACCTTTTCCTATGCATTCTTAATACATGTACTGCATGTAGCTAAGTAGACACATATCAAAAAGCCTTGAAAGCATGTTAAAACACAGGGATATTTCTAGCTGTCAACAATAAGGACTTTTTAGAATATCAGTGTCTGAGTTTTGAAGAAATAATTGAAGCTGTAAAATGTAATGAAGTAAAAGTGGATACAAACCCAATTCTATAGGGGACTAGAGTCAAAATGTTTTGCTAACTTTAAACTGATCTTGAGTAATAAAAATATGTGCGTTTGTGCAGAGTATTTAGGGTTTACCTAGATTGATCATATACTCTTATGTTCTCTGGTTTCAATCTCAGATTGATCAGAATTTTAAATATATTGCTAAGGGAGTAAACAGAATTTGGATATGATTGATTCAAGATACCCATTCCATAATTATCTGCCTGCAACAGCTTCTGTTTTCACTATAACAATATTAAAGTTAGGTATTTAGTTTGTCAAATAGCTCACACTTTTCTTTTGCCCCCTTGCGGTTGGGATGTCCAAGTTAAAACACAGCAAGTCTTATAACCCATCTAGTGACAGACCTTATAAAAGCAGATCTAAAGGGGGTTTCTGTTTCAATGCAGACACAAAACGGGTTTCTCAATATTGAAAATGAAGAGAGGATACAGAATACAGCTTGCAAAAATCTTATAGTGTGGTCCAAGCTTCACTTGAAATGATTAAGAATTAGTTGTTGAGTTTAAGGAGCATTACATTACTAACATAATTGCAAGGTAGTCCTTTGTATGATTGTAAATTGGGTTTGTGCTTCATCAATAAGCTTTTTGACAAGAAGCGTCCATCACAGTGGCTCTCTCATTTGCCACAGTAGAATAGAAAATGAAGTATCCCAATAATTGCATTATAGTTTCCTTACTGTGGGACAAGAAAGCAATGTGGTATAATTAGGTTTGATTGGAGTGCATGTTTCCGGTAAGATCTGAAATTAATGATGTTGCTATAGTGACACATCTGCGGCCACCAGTGCGTGAAACATAAAGTAATTCATTCGACAAGAGAAGACATCTGTTAACTGCAAGGATGCAGAGCATATTGACACTGACCAGAAATACTAGACGTTATGTGATAAATGAACAAATGATGCTGAAACAGGAGGACAGATAATTTGTACTTAATCTGCTGGGAGAACTTTAATCTTCTCACTGGTTGCATTTGACAATGCCATTGTTTAAAGAACAATGCTGCAGAGAACTCATAAATTTTAAAACTTAACTCAGGGTGCAGCCTATTAAAGCAATACATTAATTCCTTTGTTAGGGAGTTTTTATCTTCATGTAGAACAAAGCCATTACTAAAAACACCCACTAAAACAACAGGTTTTTAGGACTCACATTTTAATTATAGCATCCATTACCCAAAATGCCATGTTGTTTGGACTTGAATCACATATAAGTTTGACAGAAAGGCGTCATCCGTTATGGGGGGAAAAATGCTGTTTCCAGTGTTTTCCAAGGGCAGCTGAGCATGATATCTTATCCTCTCCAGGGTACAGAAGATCCTAATCACAAAGGAAAAACAAAGATATTTGGCAATATTTATTGAACGTTTTTGACATTCAGAGTGTGAAACTGCAAGCTTTATACCATTCATGGAGACAACCAGAGCATTCAGTTATAACAAACATACAGTTTAGTTAGCATAGCATAGCTATTTACTAATGCATACACTTGCATTTGAGTTCTGTAATTAACATTTTAGTGGGTGTTTGGACCAAATGAGATACTTAACACATACACTAGTTGAACAGATGCATAGAGTAATGGGATTCCTAATTTTCTGGGAAAGCCCTGTGTTAAAGGCTAATGTGTTAACATGGGCTTTTTTTATTAAACGTCTACTGTAAATGTGTTATAGTGTACTTTGAGAAAGTATAGCTCCAACAATTATACTGATTTTACAAATTATTTTTAAAGATGTATTTAAAACAACCATTTCTATAACTGCCTGACCTAAAATTGTATAGAGAACAAAATAGTATTTTTTTTTAAAGTTCCTTGCAAGTAACATGTACCTTTTTGGGACACATTATCCTCCACGTTCCTCAGCAGCAGCAGCGGGTTCTTCTTCCATAGGTTTTCCTTGGACCCTCTCTATGAGATGTGATAGATCACCAATGAACATGCATGCTGCCATCAGCTGTTCTGCGGCTTTCAGTCTCGTGCAATTTCACCTATGGGAGTCTTAAGAGCACAGGGGAATGAATGACTGTTGTTCTGAGCAACAGTACCTAAACCAAATTATTAACATGAACATTAATCCACGGAAAAGAATTAGCAAAACACCTTGAGCAGGTATTCTTGAGCTAGATGTTCTTTTTCTTTTTTGTGTGGTACTATACTACACTGAGTTTTGGGAACAGTGTATAGCTGGAAGGAAAAGGGAGGGAAGTATTCTTTGTAAATGCTCAGAATTGTCATTTTATATGACTTCTCTTCTTGCATCCTATAGGGGCCAATATTTTTTGCCAGGTTTCTTTCTTGTACTGCTAACAAAAGTTCACCATTAACTGTATCAGGCCAGATCCTCAGCTGGAAGCTTACAGAGAAGGATTCAAATTTTAGAGTAGCTCCAGATCTAACCATTTGTCTCTTAAGCAAGTTTCTTTCAAGCAATGAATACATACTATATGAAAGGTTGTTCACCCTTGTGACTTCAGACAAAATTATTAATGCTTATGTATTACACGTATTTGCTTGCTGCTTTATTGTGGCCTTTTAGAATGTTGGTATTAGGCCAAATTACAATCTAGTAATATTTGATCAGAAAGCTCTGCATCTGCTTCTCAAAAGAAAATTCTCTACTGCTCTGTTGTGAATCACATCTGTTGCCACCCAGGGAATGATGCCTGCAGGACTTTTTCCTTAGAAATTAATTTCCTCTTTGCCTGCTTTGCTCTGTGTTTAATGATACAGTTGTAGTCAAAAACTCTTTGCTTCATTAAAAAGCATACAATTTTTTTTTCCAGCAATCACATGCTAAATTTTTGTCAAGATATTATTTTTATGTGGGAACTGTATTCCAAAACAAAATTAAAAAATTATTTTGGTGGCAAATCATGTGATAGATACCATAATTCCTGAATGCCTTTTTAAAAGAGCTTTGTATTTTCATCTGTTTATAACATTTTCAAATGACCAATTCTTGGCCAAATTCCAATTCTTTAATTTTTAAAATAGATAGGGTTCAACCAAGTCACACAAAGGAAATTTTGAAAATGAGATGAAACTATGTTTGTAAAAGAATGGTGTTAAAATTCTGTTATTTCTAAGCTTGAGCTTGTTCACAGTATCTTCTCCATTATTAGTCATGAAAAACCAAACAAAAAGAGATCTTAGTGAAAGGTAGAATTATTTTCTGCAGTAGACTGACTGCAGTAGAAACAGAAGGTGCAGATATTTAAAATGTTTATATACAGAGACATGCAGCTAAGATTTTGCATGTTGGCAAGATTTATTAGTTGACAACGAGAAGACTAAAATCTAAAATAGACAAATTGCAGAATTTCAGGTGAAGAAATAGTCAGGTTGATAGTTATCATTAGTTTTCAGAAGGCTAGGATGAATATATGTCCACTTGGGTGTTTCAGTCATTCAGTGTGAATTTAGGAATTACTTTTAATAGAGACATGTAATGGACATCCACTTTGTATTTCAGTTCATGTGGTCAGTTGTAATCTGGCAGAATGGTTTTCATAGTCGTTTCAGAAGGTATGGTAATTTTTTTAAGTGCAACTTTTAGATGCATTTTTCTCCCTCTTCTCCCCCCCATGCATTTTTTGGTGTTTTTTTCTTCCCTCCATAATTCTGTAATGAGAAGTGGGGGATAATTGGAGATAGAAACAACTTTGAGAATCACCAGGAAGTTTTAATTACCATTTCTTCATCACTATAGTCTTCTTCATCAGACATAAACAGAGAATCCAGTTCTCTATGACAGTGGTTTTCAACCTGTGGTCCACAGACCCCTGAGGGTCCACAGACTGGCTAGGGAGAGGCATTCAAGAAGCCTGAGCCTGAATTGATTCACTCTTTGCAGGTTAGTCTAAGCTGTGCAGCCTTAGGAAATGCACTCACATGCCTGTAGTGGCTCAAGCCAGAAGTTGGAGGGTGCTAGAGCACACCTGCCAGCCACTGCCAATGGGGGAGGGAAGAGAGATGCCCTCCAGTGCTCTCACCCCCCCCCCCCCCCCGCTGGAGTGGAGGGGGCATGGCCAGGCACCAGCCGGGGCTAGCACAACATGCGGGATGCCAGTCACCAGCCTGGAGGGGGGAGGGGAGGGGCAGCTGCTGCCAGGCTGAGGAGTGGGAATGGGGGAAAAGTTCTTTCTCTGAAACAAGCAAGTATTGAACACAGGAATTTGCAAAGTATACAACAGGGAGCTACCAAAAATCTTCTAAGCTAAAATAATCTAATCTGAAACTAAGCTAAAATACAGCCCAGTAAAACACAGCATACACGATTTAGTCTGACTTAAAATGTAAGCCAGGAAGACAAGAGTTAGTTTTCCTAATCCTGAGGGCAGAGTGTCTCCTTACAGCCAGGCATTCAGGAAGGCTTTGTTTAGGTAGTCCCACCTTTTACACATTCTGCTTTATAATGTAAATGTGTCTCTCTGCATTCTTTGGTGAAGCTGTCTGCAACTTTCCTAAACTATATCTCCAGCATGTGTGATGATTATCAGGTCTTGCCAACACTTCCCACCTTTCAGTCTGGTCTTGCAGGTCTTAGCTCTGGGCTCACAGGTGCAGGGCTTGGATCTGCACACAGGGGACTAGCATGCCTCTCTCCTCCTTTCCCCCTGCCTCCCTCCCTTGCTCCAGACATGCTGTGGAATTAATCCTCTCCCTGCCTGGCTCCAGGCAAGCCACAGAGACTACAGCCAAACCCCCAGGCATTCCAGGGGAGAGAGGGGACAGAGAAAGGAATTAACTCTGTCCCTGCCTGGCTGCAGACAAGCCATGGAGGTATGACTAGGGCTGGCAAACCCCAGCTGTGGTCCCCCACAGTGTTTGTTAGTGGAGGGGGGGCAGGGAACGGAGGGAGGAATTTGCCTCAGGGGCCATGACAGGTCAGCTTCTGGCCACACCCTGCCTCTGCTCTGGCTAGATAGCAGGGGGGAGGGACCAGTCCAAATCACTGGAGAAGATCTTTGCCCAGCCCAGAGAGCATGCTGGGATGCTGGGGGAGTCTGGTTTAACTTAAACCAGCAAGGGGTCTGGGACAGACATTGCATAAACTTGTTTGAGCCAAATCAGTTAAGTGTGATACTATATTCAACCAGGTTTATCTGAAACCGGTTTCGGCCATTTTCAAACTGGTTTATGTACACTAGATGTCTGTGCTGTTACAGGTTTAAACCAGTTTTGATCACTTAAACTGGTTTATGTATAATGTCTGTCCCTAGCCACTGTGTCTAAAGGGTCCACGAAAGATGACTATGATCAGTCAAAAGTATGTGAATACCCACACTTACAATTCAAAGGGGTTTGCACCTCCATTCAAAATTTCCAAAGGTATCTGCACCTCCTTTTGAAGTTTCTTAGGGGTCTGCAAATGAAAAAAGATTGAAAACCACTGCTCTATGATATCTCAAAGCAAGGTGCTAATTTCTTTTCCTATTCTGACCAAGGGAAGGAAAAGATAGCAGCCCACTTCTGAGAGTAGTATGAGAGGTGCAAGTACTGAATAAGGACAGCTGGTACTTCACATGTTTGGACTTGTTTCTTTTCATTCTACCTTCTCGTTTCTCCTCAAGTTTGCTGATTGCTACAAGGTACGAAAGATCAGCCCTGATCTATATACCAGGCCTTCTGCCTACTGAGAAAAAAATTGAAATCTGCCTTGTCCTCACACTTTTCCTTTTTTTCCTGAGGTAATTGTCAAACTGGCTTGATTCTTAACTATAGTCTACAGGGCTCTGAGTACTCTAGTGGTCCTGAAACTGACCCCAGTGGATTGTTAATTGCATTCCAAGGCTGGGCAAATCTGTAGTAAGAGGGAAGATGCTTGCATTTTCTGTTGATTCAGGAAGATGAGCACATTACAGCTCACTTGGAAGTTCATCTTTATAAACATTTAGCTGTTTGAAGTGAAAATTCAGATTCTTTAGAAAGTGATGTTGGTCTTGCATGCTCGCTGGATGCATGCAAGCTGTTTTTCATGTCTGGAAATGTAACATTTTTGTTTAAATTATGGAGTTTGATAAACAGCTACCCCAAAAAGTTATTGGTAAAAAGTATACATTTTAAAGGGGGAAACATTACATAAGTATTTTTATCTCATGCAGTAAATGTTCACCAAGTATTGAAAGTGAAACCAGCTTGTACGTAATAACCAGATAATGAAGGCTGAGATGAAATCTAGAGATGATTAGCACAACTCTTCATTCTTTGTGGGCTACTTTTCAACCACACTTGGAAATGCTGTTTCTCACTTGAATTTTTCCCAATTTTGCCAACATTTTGTAAATAGTTCACCAATAAGTGTTTCAAAACACTTCTTTCTTTTGAAAATGTTACTGCATGAATGCAAGGGTCTGGGATAATTTTTAAGCAAAAGAAAAGTGCCTCTCTGTTTAACATTGAGGAAAAGATCGAGTTCCTTAGAATGGTTACTGTGAATGATGAGCTAACTATTACGGCGCTATAACTCAACAAGAGTGGGGATGAAATTTCGTTGTACATATATTATCAGGAAGTAGAGTAGCAGATATGTAATGTGTAACTGGGAAGAAAGATTTATGACTGTGACAGCATGGTTATATCACTGAACAGCACTAATGGATGTACCCTCTATCAGATGCATAAACTGGATGTTAACTGTCTAAACAATTTCTAGTTTCTAAACACTAATTATAGCGTATCTGATGCTTTTAATTTGTTCTCTTCGTGTGACTTGCTGTGTTTTACTGTCATACTGGGACAGAGACATGATATCAAATATAAGAGAAGAGTAAAGCTTTGTGTAAAGTATTCCATACTACACTTTAAACTTATTTGTCCCATTATCCTACCCAAAAATGTTTTTAAAATAAGTATTAAAATAATCAAGAATGTTACTTTTGCTACTCCATTACATTAATCTCTTTTTATCACAAGAAAGTTGCCAAAGTTCGATCCTTGTTTAAATGCCCACAAGATGCATAGTAGTATATATTATACAGGGATTACCTGCATGCTAGATTAATTCCAGTCTATATTTTTCAAACTATATTTTTTCACCATTGAGTATACTTGAAAACAAATGGTATGTGATCTTGTTTCTATGAGTGTAACGGAGGAACCTAGCCATGGATGACCTCTATCCCTTTGTTAAGCCTAGTCATGGAACACTGTCCCGCCCGCCCTTCAATTAGTACTTTCTTAAAATCAAGGATGTCACTGTTGACAGTAGTGAACGTAAAGTGTCACTCTGTGACTGACACCCGGTAGTTTCTTACAGATGTAAAGTAGTCTCTGAAAACACTATTTATGTTAATTCGAAAATTCCAGGCGTATTCCGGTTGGAGGCTAAATTCGTCAAATTCGGAAGTGATGTTAATTTCCAGTGACCTGTTTTAGATAACTTTGAATCTGTCTTTTTACCAGAAAGTTTTTCTTCATATATCCTGTGGAATAATGTTAGAGATTGTATATAAAGAGCCATAGTTGACAATTTTCTTTTTTATGTATACTCATACATAAGTATATACTTATACTTTTTATACTTACGTATTTTTAACAAAAAGACTTTTCTTTTTATGGCCTAGATTTTCATGGAAAATATATTATTTAAATAACTGACCTTTAAGCATACTCCAGAATTTTAAATAAACTCTTTCTCTTTAAAATACAAATCCAAGGTGCTAATAATTAGGGATAGTGTTTTAAGAAGCTAACTTTTTGCGTATGTGCATAGAAATTTGCCCAGACAAGACAATAATGTATCAGTCTACCTTATTTTTACACCCATGTGGATGATATATAATAAAGCCCTTAAAAATGTGGTCCTTTTATGCGTAGCGGCAGTATGTTGCTACTAATAGGGTACTTACACTAGTAAGTCAGTTGAGTACAGCAGTTGCTCTGATGCAACTTCTAATGCATCCCTCTCTGTGATAGTCTTCATATCTGGATGCCAAATTAAGGTTTCCTAGGTTTGTGCATTTATCTGATAGGTTAATGTTGTCTCCTTTTCCTGTTGGTGAAGTTTAATATATTGAGTCTCTTTCTAAAAGTAGCACACTATCTATGTGATGGGAAGAAATCACTAATTAGTTTAATGCTGCCTCTGTAGGTGGAAAGCCTGAGCAAAAGAGGTAGACCTCGTTGGACTTTTCAAGACATAACAAATGAGCTTACCCTGAGTTCTGTTTGGGAGTTCCACAGCTTGATGGCTTTCACAAAAAACACCATCCTTCCTGGTTCCTAGGCTGTTTAGTCTTAGCACTGTTTTGTCTCACCTTGGCATAGGCAGATGTCTCTTGGCCACATCTCCGGGTCAGTGTAAAGTGATTAAACTTTCCCCATAACATTATATCCATCCTTTATTTTAAAACACCTTTCAAGTCTTATACAAAACTCATGTATGTGCTTTTCTTTATACAACCATACTGCAATTCTTTTAATATTAAAGTTGATTACAAATACTGCCTTGCAACCCTTGTAAAAATGATGCATAAAATTAGCAATCCCTTCACTGGTCTTTTTTTACATATTGACAATAAATTGGTCCCATTTGCCCTCTGCTTTACAGCAGCCTAAACCCAAGACAAGTCATCAGCAAATTTAACATGCAACCACATTGGTAAATCTACCCGGCTATATGGAGAAAGAAGTAAAACAAGTAGTGAAGACTAAGTATGGATTAATACCATGTTAATTTCCTAGCTGTAGCTTTATTTAAGCAAGTTACTAACCTAAGGGGAATTTCTCTCCCTTCTGAGTATTAGTCCCGTCCCACATACACACTTCTTTCAGAATTATATTGAAGACTACTTCTGCTTCACTTTTTGGCTAAAAATGTTACTGCCAAAGGCAGGTCTAGATAGTTTTTATCAGTCCAACAGGGACAAATACCTAGTTGTTACTAGAATCAGTTTCAAGGTGGGAAACAGTAACTCCTCCAGGGTGAGTAACCCTGATCGCTCTACATTAACCTTCCTTAAATGAACTGAATGATTGTAATTTGTGATGATTTATTCAATCCCCAAAATAGAACAGTTTTGCCCTGTTCTTTGGCCTTTTTATGGAGCTCTAGATGCTCTGTAACACACCTGGATCTGATCATTTCTAGTTCTACGGTTAGTCTTTTGCTGTCGGTGCAGATAACTGAGAATAGGAGCTGACAGCTTGCTCTGACCCTGAGCTCATTTACTTAACAACAATACTTTGGGCTGCTTAAAAGTGTTGGTCTTCAGTGGAATCTGTTGCAGTACACCTGTCAGCAAGTATGGTACCTGTCAGTGGCTTACTAGAATTTGTAAAGCAACAAAATGGTGTAAATTGTCAGGACTCAGAAGGCATTGAGCACGCCTTAATAAATTGTTACCTCCTGCCAAAGGAACAGAATATTTAAAAAAAACAAACTCTTAAACATACTTTGTCTTTTATTACCTGACTGATATTTTTATTACAGGAACGCTGACCCAGAATGAGATGATATTTAAGCGCCTCCACCTAGGTACTGTCTCTTATGGAACAGATACAATGGATGAAATTCAGAATCATATTATAGGTTCTTACTCACAGGTATTTAATTTTATAACTTACTTTACTTAAGGGTAACATGTTTTATTATTACTGAGTCACTGTCATGCCATTTAGATCTAAAACTGTGGGATGTCATGAAAGTTCTCTTTAAAGGGACATAACTGGAGGCCTACTTGCAACTAACATTTTATTTAGAACTGTGCATTTTCAGCAATAGGGATATAGTGTTGTTTGGGACCATTTGGAGATGCATGCTGCTCTCCTCTATAACATCATTACCTTTTACAGCAGGAAAGTGATGGGATTGAGTAGTAGGATAAATCCTGAACTGTGCATCAGGTGTTTAGACCCATGGTAGCTCCTTTAGCTTGGGTTCATTTAACTCTGTTTTGGACCCAGTTTAATTCCTGGTAGCTTGTAGAGGAGAGGGGAGCGAGCAGACATTATGTAAAATGTAAGTTATGGAAGTTGTGGCTAGAAGCCTTGAATCCTTGTGTATGTCTTCATTCTTCTGCACACCCTGATCAATAAACCTGCTTCTTTTGGGTGCATATAAACATTACATTTCTATTGCAGGAATTGTAGTTCCACCAGTAGAAACCCTTAGTATACAAGCATTCATGCAGTTCCTACCAAACTGAAATGGCAAGTTCAATATAAACTTCTATCACCTCTAACAAGGTAGAAGTTGTCTTGCCTTCTATAAAGTTTCTGCCAGAGGAATGAATGCTAGTACACTTGCTGTACTGATAGAAGCTTGCGTGCTGTCTTCTGGCATCCCACTGTGCATTGCTGTGGCAGTCCCTCCCACTCCAGAGAGACAGTCTGCAACTCAGGTGGCCTCTACTGCTCCAGTCAAGTCACAGAGCAAACATCTCCCCATGTCAGGTTTGGGCTGAGAGGGCCCAGCCCCTCTCCACAGCCTTAGGGCTGTGCAGCTGACAACCCCACTGACCAGCCTCTGGGCTTTTAATGCTGCCCCCACTGCCCAGTTGGTCAGTAGGGGTGGCGTTTAAAGCCCAGAATTTAGGAACTGCGATGGGGAAGCCATCACTGCCCACTCCCCAGACCAGAGTCACTAGTGTGGCAAGTGGACAGGTGGCTTTGCCTTGGTGCTCCAGACCCCCCTGGGATCAGTCTGGGAGGCGAGGGGAGCAGGGGATAATGTTCCCCATAGCAGGGACTACCCTGCATGACATTTCAAAGCTGTGTGTCTGTAACCCCAGATGGAGCTGCAGACACCACCTTTTAAGTGTGGAGCAGGAGGGAGCTTTTCCCCTGCTGGACACATGCAGGGCTGCAGACACAGGCTTTGAAGTGCCTGTGGGAGGGAGAAGCTCCTGGCTCCAGGACTTGAGAGCCCTGCACCCACAGCCCCATGCTTGGGGGTTGCAGGTTCTGGCTTCCAAATGCTGTACAGAGAAAAGCTTCCCCTCCCAGGACTTCAACAAAAGGTGGGGGAGAAAGTAAAAATGTAAATGAATCATGTGTTTTTAAGATGCAACATTTCAACATTGTATTTCAAAACAAATATTTGACAGATCCCCCAGTTCTAAGCCAAATGTTTAATTTCAGATACAATATTTTATTTGCTTCAAAATAACCTTATTTGAGGTTTTAATTTTTGTGAGAAAATGATTTCTATTGCTTTGTTATGAAATTATTTCAAACTGGATCATTTTATTGAAAAGTCACTGACACACAGCTGTACTTATTTACCACTTCAGTTTTGGATGAAGCACCTATGAGGTTTTCTGAACCATCAAATTCAAACTCAGATTCTAGTCTAAATCTAATGTAAAATAGAATACATTACTGACATCATTGCATCAAGTTAAGATATATCCAGGTACTTCTACTTGCTAAGATCTGGACCTTGCAGTAAATAATTTATTCAACAAGTCTAGCCTGTTTATTTGTGACTTATCAGTTACCCACAAAAATACTTTACTTTTTATTTGTATTGGATCAGTACTCAAAATTTAGCCATATGGTTTATGTGAGCACAGAAGTGAACTGTTTGCCGTCATAATTTGATATTGGCAATGTAATGGATTTCTTAAAGTACATATTGGTTTTTTGCCTTTTGGTTGGATAATTCCAACATATTACCCTCTCTGGGTCTTGTGTCTAACATCCTGACAGCTGAGAGGAAGGGAAAAGTTGTTGTGAGGAGGGTGGCATGGTCCCTTGGAGTAGGCAGCCAGTCCGCCCTGCCCTGTGTTCTCAGGTGCTGTCAACCATCTCCAGGGAGACTTGGGAGCCTGCAAAGCATGCTGGGACAGGCAGAGCACGCAGCTGACCCCTTGAGAGCTTGTACAGTGTTCTGTTGGTTGGGTTTCCAACTGCTTAAACTAATCTGTTAAACTTCTACTGGTTCATCTGAACACTTACGCATACCCTTACTATCCTTTTCTAAAGCTAAGATGGATTTTTGAAAATTCTTAATGATTATTGTCATTGCTTAATAGCTCTGTTTGGAATCATGTATCTTAGGAAAAACTATGGATTTTTTTTTTTTTGTTCCTCAAAAATAAGAGTCCAAATTCAGCCTAGAGTCATAGTGACTAAAATACATTTCCAACTTGAGAGCTATAAGGTACCTTATATAAAAAGAATTATTAGATCTGGATTGTATAGATATCCAATTAACCGCAACAAAATTATGGTTTATTGTCTTAACTGATTTGGGTGTAGTCTCTAAACTACTGTCTTAAACTAAGCAATAATTTCGCTTGGAGAAGAATGTGTTTCCAGTAAAAAGAACTGTGTGCTGCATAACTGTTTTCTTAGCTAAAATAGAAGCTTAGGCATTTTCTATTGAGAGAGCTTGTTAATATTTGCTATTAAATGACAGACCACCATATTTTCATATTTATTTTTAAGTGTAAGGCATTAAACACAATTTTTTTAAAAGATTGTATGATAAGCTATTTTTCCAAGTATAGAGAAAAGTTATACAAATCCAGTTTGTAGTTGTTAGATAATGGAATTGAATGCAACTTTCCCATTTTTCTAGAGCATCTTTCTTTTTGTCAATTTTGCATATTGTTACTTAATGTTTAAATAATGTTTTAATTATATGGTATATTGCTAACTGCCACTAAAATCAGAAAAATAAAGGAGCTCTTTTGTGCAAAATAATTATTACAGATCATTTCAATCCCAAAATATGGTGACTTTTTTTTTATTTAATCTATTATAATAGAAGCTGCCAGTTATTTAGACAGTGGTTCTTATGTGACATTGATTTTATCCCTTGTTTGTGTTCTGTTTTATTATTAAGATGACAATAGTCTAGTAGGTCCACTGTAATGCAACACACAAATCTATTATAACCTGATTATATTTCCCCACTGGAAGCATTTTGTGATAGAGGGCATAATCTTTAATGGAATTTGTGTGAAATTAAATTATACAAGCATCAATAAACATAACATAATTCAGAAGGAGTAAATCAGCTTAATTTATTTGCTGCTGTAATGGCATCAGTGTTAGCAGAATGCAAATGCAGAGGTTTAAAGCAGTAGCTGAAAAGCAGTGCCAGATGAGCAGAAAGTTAAACCCTTTATTAGACAACACTGTAATTTGATGGGCAGAATGTTCACGGTTCAGCAGATCAGTATATCCAGTCAAAGGGAAAAAAGGCTTGGTTTCTAAAGAGGATTTCTGAGTTACTCTGAAGTGAACAGGAAAGTATTTGAGAATATTGTTAAGATGAGGGAAGGTCCAATACATTCCAAATGTGTTTAATTTTAACATAAAATATAACACTAAGTTAGGGGTTATTGCAAAAACTGCATAATTTTAAAATGAGATGTAGACATTTTCCCCCCCTGCATCACAGGTATTAATGGAAGAATATTTTAAAGTTACTTTATTGTCTTCTGCCAATGCCAGGCAATCTGATAGTCTGAAGAAAAAGAATGTTACATGAACTAGATTAATTCACAGATAATGTAGAAATAAGCTAAGTTATAATTGAAATAATTAATATTTTTTATTTTCATGCCTTGTGATGTTTCTGTTTAAGAGTAATAATAGCATAGAAAAGTTACTAATAGTTCCATGGGGTATGCTCATGCTTTTGAAAACCAACATTTTGGGTCACATTTTTTGAAAAAAGGACTAGTGATTTTAAGATGTTTAACTTCTGGGGTTTACAACTAGATGCATATTACAGGAATTTAATTTACAGAACATCCTGAGTGTCCTGAGCATGGGAAGATGATCTTGTGAAGTCTCTTCCAGCCTATTTTCCCATGATCATATGATCTACTGTCCAAGCATCAGGCTTCCCTAAAATGCTTCATGTTAGACACACATGCATGTCACTTTTGAAAATCTGGCTATACTTCCTGGCCTACAAACTCAACATTCAAAACTGATAACAAAAAAGCTAAATCCTTGGTTGGGGGAAATCATCCTACATGAACAACAAAGGGACGTGCAGGAAATGCAGAAAAAGGGTATATGGCACTGTTTCAGCGATGTCATAGTCACCTTGTTATCTACTGGCTAAAAACATTCAGAAACATAATTCTTTTTTTCTGAAGGGACCATTATTTGAGGGACTGTAGGAAAAGGTAGAGTTTGAGGTAAGGAAAATATGTAGCTTACAGAGTCAGGGACAGTTAGAAATTGTTTGAGTATCCACTACCATGAAGTGCTTGCTTTTAAATGAGCATTTCTCAATAATTTTCCATTTTGGGGACTGTTATAATGAATGCAGACTAAAACTAAAATGGCTAAAAAGTAAGATAGTGATAGATCTGGCAAAGGCAAGCAAAGTGGGGTGATATAATATTTGTCTATACTATAGTGCTCTGCTAACACTGGTCAGGACTGAGGTGCGATACTCCTTGCATATTCCTGGATCTCTTCCAAAGCTGTCAATCATAGCAAAAGGTAGTATATATATGGTAGTTTGAGCAAAGAGCCCAGTAGTAGCCTGAAACTCGTTTTTTGTGACAGGCCACATACTTAGGCAGTCTTTTTCAAGGTAACTTTTCTTGTATACATTAGTGTTCATCTGTTTTATATTTCTTTTAGTGGATTTATTCATTATTTATTGCCTTGAGTGTTTGATCTCTATATTTTAAAGATGCATTCCCAGTCCAGTGGAAACAGTACCAGTTCAACACCTTCCAGAAAAACCCAGTCTTCTGCACCCAAAGTCCGCAAGAGTGTCAGCAGTCGTATACATGAAGCTGTGAAAGCTATTGCACTGTGTCACAACGTAACTCCTGTGTATGAATCCCGCACTGGAGTGACTGCAGAAACAGAATATGCAGAAGTGGATCAAGACTTCAGTGATGAAAATCGTACATACCAGGCTTCCAGCCCTGATGAGGTTAGTGTTCCTTGTTTTTAAAGAAATGTTATATTTTTAAACTCATCACATCTTACAAAATAACACTTAAAAGGAAAGCCAAGTTTGGGTGACTCTTTTCATCCTCTTATCTCAGTTTGAGCGGGGAAAATGGTTATTACACATGTATGAAGAAAATGCATTTATATTTTAAGTGAATGGAGTAAAGATCTGATATTTTAGGGTGTATTCAGGCATAGTCTGACTGAGAAGCCCAGTATGTCGGTAGCTTGGATCAACATTGGTTTGTTAGATGTGAAAATATTGCACATGTGAAAGTCTGTAGTTAGGTATGCACGTTGATTTTCACCAGATGTATTCAGGAGGAGATGCATATAGAGGTTGTCAGTGAAACATATTCAGCTTTCACCTTCTGCAAATGGTTGGACTATACTACCTATTATATAAACCAGGAGTATCAAACTCACCAGGTTCATACACAATATCACCAAAATCCTAGTTTTCATACTACAGGCCTTATCAAAATAGAAACAAACTATAGAAAACATTTTCTAGAAATTTAGGCCCGTGACATTTGTTGCCATCTATCTTCACATAGCACCAAAATAGCAGATCTTGTGAGAATTTAATTTGCTATATACATACTCCACAGGGACTAGGTATTGTAAAGTGAACCCATATAGATAACTAACTTGGTCTCCCCAGTAATAAAAATGGCAACCTAGGACAATCATCTGTAATCAAGGTAGGATTTCAGACATCATGTTTTGGAATTAATAGTCCCAATATTGGTAATATATAAGCAGTTGTATATATTTTAATGTCATATGTGTAAGCTACATGAATATGGTTATGCAGAAACTGTTAATATAAGCAAGTAATAGTTGTAATTTATTGTAACCCAAATTTGGGTTATCACAGTTGCGTATTGATTGTTGGTTGGTATTCTGAACTAAATAAACTACCTCAAAATTAAGAAAAATAGCATCAAAACTGAGGTAGAGATCATTAAAAGGGGGGAAGGAGATTTTTAGGTAAGAAATGCAAATGAAGAGTAAATGACTAAGCACTAATGTTCCTTTGACCCAGAAACTAAAGATAGCCCTAAATCAGACGGCTAGAAACTCAGGTAGGAAAAATCAATTCCCCATGCCTCGCACTAGGCTTGCCCTCCCCCTACCTCTGCCCCTGCAAGTTGTACGTGGAGCCTGAATACCCTGCTCTGGAAGAGAAAAAGATATAACCATATCAACTGAAAAAGGCAAGTATAAAAAAAAACTGATAGCAGGAAAGTGCTTGGTTTGTGAAGCAAGTAGGAAGGTCAGGTTGGTATGTCCTGAAAAGTTAAAAGGCAGCTATAGGAAGATGATCAAAAGAAGGGATAAACTGGAAGAAATAATCAGAAGAGAATCTATTATAGACTGATTTGACATGGAAGGAGGTAGAGAAGCCTCTCTCTGAAGAACATTTTGTTCACCCGAACTTGTGTTTCAACTAGAAACTAATGGAGTTAAACCACTCAGCCAGACATCCTTTGAAAATCTAGCTTTAAGTGTCCATTTTATCTTTGAAAAATAATTTGTCTTTGAAAATCCAGTAAAATGATTGTATCAAACATTTGTTTTAATATGATGGAATATTGATATTAAATAAAATATCTTACAAAAAGATGAAGCTCCAAAAACACTTAAATAACATAAACATTTCAACATGACAACAAAAAAGCTGAGAGTGAAAGACTAGCAGGTCTTTATCATAATTTTTTAAAGAGCTCTATTGATGCAATGTTTGCAAATCACTGGAGCCTAAGGAAAATAATGTAAA
This sequence comes from Gavialis gangeticus, assembly GCF_001723915.1. Lineage (NCBI taxonomy): Eukaryota > Metazoa > Chordata > Crocodylia > Gavialidae > Gavialis > Gavialis gangeticus. Next base: position 68,378,603 of record NW_017728992.1, on the reverse strand, counting down.
TGGTTCATTATTTAGCTTATTGAACTTTCCTGCAGTTAGGTTGACGGATGATGCCAATGTTTCCCAATCACCAAAGTACCATTTTAAAAGCATTTTTTATTGAATAAAGTGCTCTAAATATTGCACCCTGGAGCTTTATTTAGGGAAATAGTTCAATTGATGTTTTCTGTTTAACCTCAGCATTGACCTATCACAACATATTTGGTTAATAAGCAACATTATCATTTAATAGACTTAACCAATTTTATATGTTGTATTTGCTCTACATTACAACTTAGTTCCCCGAGATTTTGTTTATTAATCTGGAGTGACTGTTGTGTTTTCAAAGAAGATGTAACATATTTCTCTTAATCTTTCATGTTATATAGTCTAATATAGCATATCATCTGGCTGTTAGCTGTTACATGAAAAACTAGATTTCTTCCATGCAAGATGCACAGGACACGTTTTAATATTATAATAGAATGTTTACGTAGTAAATGAATCAACAGGAGGAACTCATTTGAAATTACTCATGTTTCCATTTTTGTATGTTATGTTCAAAACAAAAAGAGAGATGCTCTAGCTTTGATGGTCTAGGTGTTACGCAAGAAGTAAGGTTTTTTTTTAAATAGGTGATATCTTTTATTGGGTCAGCTGCATGGTTGGGACAAAGTTAGATCATTTTTTGAATGCCAGGCATTCTTCATCAGGTGAAAGCTTGTCTAATTTTATCCCAACCAAGCAATTGGTCCAATAAAAGATATTGCCAACAAAAATCCTTTTCTCTCACAAAACAAAAGGACACATTTTAGATGTACATTCATCGTAAACTATGTGCATATTGTATTATTAGAGCAACCCAAGATAAGTAACTGATTTTGTATTCTTAATGTGGGACCTACTTATGCCAGGCTCTTTGTTTCTTATGATAAGTGATCAATATTTCATTTTGTCTCTAAGAGTGGAAAGTTTCATTCATCTGTCACTTGTGTCCACTACATCTGCAACATAGCAAACAATATGCACACACTGGGAACCCACTGACACAGTGAGAACCATTCCTTGCTCAAGTTTTGCAAGTGTGTGCACAGTTCAGTGTGGAAAGCCAGTGCTAACTTAATGTAATGAACAGTCATAAAAGGATATAAACTAAATAGGTAGAGCAGTAAAGTTCAAAGGTTACAGACCTAAGTAATTCAGGGGCATGCTATGAACAGGAGCCTTTGAAGACCTTTGGCCCCCTTTGGTCAAAAAAGATTGATTAGTCGTGATTTTTAATGACTGCTTACTCTCATAAACTAGCTATTTATTGGTTACACTTTTCCCTGCATTATTGTACTCCGAAGTATTCTAACTCTAGCATTTGAAATATTTAAATATTACTTTAAAGCCTGGTCAGTCATCACATTAAAACATTTATGTCCAAAGACAGCAGAGTTGCTAAAATTAATTACAAGGATACAAAGCTGATCATTTAAAACAGACAGGGAAATGATATGCCCTTAGTAAGGCAGCTTTTGTGTTTACAAAAGTAAAGCTGTCATGTATGAGACATGTTGTATTGTTTAATTCATTTTATTGTGTGTGCTTATTGAAGCAAGACTAATTGTGTTGTTTTGTCAATGTATTGTGAAGAGCAAATCATTCAGTGGCATAAAACCATCACTTCCATGACCTTCGAGACCCACAAAGAATAACTGCTCCATAGCTTGTCTTGAATATTGACCAGCAGTTTTTCCAGATGATCAAGCTGTATTTTTTAAGTTAATAATTTTAATATATTTTAACCACGAAGATTGCTAAGCAAAAATGATAACATGCAAGTGCCAGTCATCAAATCGTTATTCATAAACATAAACAAAGAACTGAGAATGTTCTGTAGTACTGATTGGAAATCCTTGAGAATTGTTATAAAAAAGGTAGGAAAAATTCCCTAGAGGTTTTACTGAAAATATTTTGGACACTATCAGAAAAAGTCAGTAATAGAGAAGCAATGAAATAACATTCTCCTTGCACCTACTCTCAAAGAACATTTTCAGTTTTAAAATATCTTGTATATACTGTACATATATTTTGCATATCAGGTTGATTTTGTGTAAATCAAAAATAACTTTCCAGTTACACTAGAGGCATTGAATTTCCAGATGTTTTGCATAGAATCATAAGATCATAGGAAGGTAGGGCTGGAAAGGACCTCACAAGGTCATTTAGGTCCCACCTGCTGCTCAAGGCAGGATTATCCCTGACTAAAACATCTCAGCCAAGTTTGTCTAGCATGTTCTTGAAAACTTCCAAGGATGGAGATTGCACAGTTACTCTAAGTAGCTAGCTCCAATGCTTCGACCACCCCCATAATCAGAAAGTTCCTCCTAATCTCCAACCGAAATTTCCCCTGCAGAAGCTTGAGGCCATTGATCCTAATCTTGTCTCCCATGGCCAAAGAGAAAGGCCTATCGCCATTCTCTCTAAAATCGCCTGTCGGGTATTTGAAGTCTGTTATCAGATCCCCCCTCAGTCTCATTTTCTTCAGACTAAATAACCCTAGTTCTTTCAGCCTTTCCTCATAAGTCTTGCTTCCCAGGCCCCTAATCATTCCGTTGCTGTCTGCTAGACTCTTTCCAAACTGCCTTTGTCCTTCTTGACATGTGGGGCCCAAAACTGGATGTAGTACTCCAGGTAAGGTCTCACAAGTGCATCTCTGGAGCAGTGCAGCCATGGGTACCAAGGCTGTGACCCTTACGCAGCAGCCTTTCTTTTTTATTGCAAATTGCATCTGCCATCATTATTTTAAAAAAATCCAATTACTTAAAAACACAGAGCTGCCTAGTTTAAAATGTAACTCATATACTACCAACATAATAAATGTTACTTTTATTTCTTTCATATGATAAAGAAATGTCCTCATCCCTTCCATCTCAATATGGGAAAGAATTTGATAAGATAACTGAGTGGACAGGCAGCCACAGGGCTCCCAAGGGAAGGGAATAGGAGAAGGAAAGGGCAGGTAAAGCTGCTGTAGAGACTGCTTCTCTCCCCCTTGGCTCAGAAGTCACACAAAGATTTATGCCTGTGGCAAGAAAAGAGTTTAGCTTTGTCCCTTCCACCTAATGGCTAGACTGTGTGTGGCAAACAGGAGGGCTGATATTTTTTTCACAGGCCTCCTTGCTTTATGTGAAGTCTTCGGTATCTGTCCCACCCTTCCTGCCCTATAATGCAGAAACACTGTTTCAAGATTCAAAAGTATGGTCTGGTCAATTTTTTGGCTCAGGATGTCCCTTTTCTAATTCAGGGCAAGTTTGGTGAGGCAACCCTGGGCTTTTTGCACCTTCCTCACAGACAGCTTTTTAAAGACTCCAGTACTGTAATTTCATAGCAAGTAGTGGTACCCAGCATCCAAAGCAGCTGTAATGATCAAAGGGACTAGGTCCCAAAGAAGAAAAAGAGTAAGGAATGCAGTAATAACTGATGTCTCTTGCTAACCCAGTAGAAGAACTGGAGAAGTTAACTCTTCACACACTGAGCTTTGAGTTTTACATCTATTGACTCCTCTGTGAAATCCTATGAAATATGAACTTTCATTTCTACCCAGAAGAACTTTTACAATCGTTTCTCCAATGCCTGATGAAGGGTGTTTGTGACCGAAAGCTTGCAATTAAAGAATTTATTTTTTTTTGCAAAAGCCTTGTTGGTCTAATAAAAGATATCTTCTCTACTATGAGTCCTGATTGCCTTTACGTTTCACTGAGCATCCCTGTTCCCTCTAACCCTATGAGATCCGTAACATAAGGCCATTTAACACCACTCAGTGGGCACAAGCAAATGCAAGGATTTTTGTGGGTGGTTACCTCCTTTCACTCTCATATATACACCTTTAACATTAAAAGCTAAAGTCATGCCTGCCACTTTTAAATCCAGCCCTTGCTGTGTCTCTTTTTCCTGTGTATCCCTTTAATTGAAAAAAAAAATCCAAATCAACTCTGATCTACATATTGTTGATATTTTTGTTATCAACAAATAACCTATTTTTAACTTTATTTTTGAGCCTAAATATTTGCATTTGAAGTGTATATTAAATAAAAAATATTATTGGTTAATAAATATGTTAATTGACATATAGAATTCTATGGCAGAGTACTTTTATTCCCTAAGAATAGATATAGTTTAATGGACAAAATATAGAACAGTATTAATTTACAGTGAAATTACATATGTTGAGTTTTTAAAGGATGTCAGTGTGCATCATTAATGAGTTACATACACATTTTGTTTCAAAGATTTTTGTGTTCATATGTTGAAATTATTAATGAAAATTATCATTTATTTCAGGTTAGAGTTAAGATAACTGTATTCTGATTCATGTTGTAGTACTTGATAAGAAAAATGGGTTTGTTTGTTATGTGTTCAGTATAAGATTCATGATGTTTTTAACCATTCATTTTCTTGTCTTTAATAAGTGCTAAGGTTTTGTGACTAATGTGATGAGTAACTAAATTGTTGTCATTTGGCAACCTCATCTGTTTTTAATGGATTTTTCTAGAAACTTTCAATTTTTTAGAACATAGTTTAAGTCCTTTATTTTTTTCCGTGTTTGGATAAATTACCCCATTTTTAAATAAACGGTGTGGCCATGTCACCAAATTATTAGATTAAGAGTGTGCACTTTTACCCATCCAGGATGAGTGGCCCTTTTGAAATCCCACCTCATGCATTCTGCAAGCATCTTGCAATATCTACCCATAAATTATGTTGCTGAGAGCGCCATGTACAGAATAAGCTTCCTTCACTCATGTTAGCAAAATAAAATAAAAAATCTTCAGTTAAATACACAGTTCACAATGCAGATCACTTGATTATGTTGTGAATACCTAATTTATAGCCCACAGTTCTTCTTCACCAAGCCATTGAGTTTTGTATCATACTTAACATAGTTCTTTTGTACATACACATTTGCAAGCACTAAAGTACTTTACAAAGGTATGTGCACATCACCAGGAATACCAGAAGGATTTTTCTTTAAAAGGCACTGTGGATAAGATCTAACTTTGCCATTTCAGAGATCAGATTTCCTTTACAAGCTTTGCCAAGTCTTATCCTCAGCTATACCATTTCAAAATGTTATGGTCAAATATCTGTTGCCCAAAACCCATTGGGTAAAAAGTCATTTATCCTGATTGTGCTTAAGACTGACAGTATCCTGCAAGAAATGGGTAGTCACTTGATGCTACTTTAGGTATTTGATAGCTAATAAGGAAGAAGAACAGTAGCAATATAGCAGCCATAGAAGCTATTGTAGGTGGAATGGAGACTACTAGCAATAAATCCAACACTTTTTAACTCGCGTGAATTCTAAGGAGTACTATATAACCTACCTTTTTGTCCGAAAAAAAAGTGGGGGAAAATTAGGGTGTATATTATAGGTGAGGAAAAGGGCTCCTCATGGTTTCTGTAATTTGCTGGTAGAGGAGGGGGTGGACTGGTGGCAGCATTAATTGCCATGGCTCTTGGAGCCATAACAGTTAACACTGCCAAAGCTCTGCCCTCTTCGTGCCCCACCCCCGTGCGAAATTTCCAGACAGCAACATGCCGATAAGGCCAGTGTATAAGGATGTTTCAGAGCCTAGTGTCCAATCCAGTATGCCAGAGCTGACACCATGCACTGGCTCCAGAGCCACTTGCCAGGTTAGATCCGGTGCACCAAGTCTAGGACCACAGGACGCGTTGGACTGGCACATGGCTCTAGAGCAGCGTTTCTCAACCTGTGGATTGTGACTCAGAAGTGGGTCACAAGAACATTGAAAGGGCCATGGAGAGGTCCCAGAAAATTGGGGGTTTCCCCAGGCTGCCACACTGTCAGCCTGCATGGGGCTGGCGAGCACACAGCATTGTGAGAGCAGCCCCAGGAGCCAGAGAGGGAGGGGGCTGGTTGCAGCAGCCAGAGGAGCGGGAGAGAAAGAGAGAGACTGTGTGGGTCTCAGCAAGGTCACAGCAAGCTGATAATTATGCTAATAGGTCCCAGCGTGAAAGGTTGAGAACCGCTGCTCTAGAGTCAATGCCGAAGGTCACTGCATGACCCCAGCGCCAGCTGGCTGGATCAGGCCCCAGTACAGAGCCAGTGTGCCAGATCAGGTCCCAGTGTGTGTCCCTGGAGTACAGCCTCCAGGCCCCAGCTCCGGCATGTGACCCCGAGGTCCAGGGACTCCGGACCTCAGGTACTTACCTGTACTCAAAGGTAAGTTATATTTTCCCTCTTGAGACCTTCCAGAAATAAGTGTGTTATATTATGGGATGTATTATGTGCAAAAAAATATATAATTTGATCGGTTTATTAATATTGTAGTTAGTGGTCAGCAAAACTGAAGAGCAAAACATTTCTAAGTTGTCTTCCTAAGGTTTTGAGTAAGAAAGATACTGCTGCCTTAGGTGCCTGGGGTCTTTTTCTGGATTTCATTCACCTTGCCTTATTACGGTTTTCTTGTTTGCGTACCAGAAGGCATCATGCTTCTGAAGGTACAGAGCAAGTGAGCTGTGTGGTTATGTTTCAGAAGAGTGGTATGGTGGGAGGGGAATGGAACTGCAATAGGCATCTCTTAGAGAATGACTCCTAAGTCCTTCTGACTCAGAGAAGATGGGACTTTGGTAAGGATCATCCCTCTGGATTCTTCACAGGTATTCACAGTATATACACCATAAATTCAGACAGTCATTTTGATACTTGTACTCTGCAAACTTTCTGAATACTTTTTTATATGATGTCTTCGTAGGTGGCAGATGGTCACTATATTTTTAGCATTGACATTTCATTTTTTTTCAGCATCTAAAAAAGTGTTTTCTGCATTTAAAAATGTTTTAACTTCTAGTTGAAGAAGCAAAACTAAGTATATAATTTTATATCTGATTTTTGTAAGAATCAAATCTGTATGAATGATAGGAACACGTTTGGAACTGTATACTCTGTGGGCGCATCCAGACGAAAGCAGACATGCAGCATGTGGTGCTGCAGGTGCATCGACAGCATTGCATATGTAAGCATTCCCCATGCTGCTACTTTGCAGTGTAGGCAGGGGTTTTTTGGTCAAAAAAAAACCCATGCCAAAAAAAAGCAGGCAGTGCACGTGGTAGCAGCATGCATCACCCAAAACTGGAGCCTGGCTGGCCAGAGCCACACTTTGGCTGCCAGCCAAGCTTCCTGCTGCAGGAGTGCCATGGCTGCAGTTCCCCACAGTCCCCATTACCCCAGGTAAGGCTTCTCAAGCCAGCACAGTTGTTGACCCCAGCTTCCCCTACCCCACCTGGGGTAACCTGCCACATGCCAGAGCACGCATGACATGAGCATGCCCTAGGGACAAGTAGCAGCGGCACAAGTTGTGCTGCTGCTACTTGTCCTCAGGGAAACGTATGTTCCTGCTCGTCTGAATGCACCATGTGGTGTTCATTTTTTTGTCAGTCAGTCCTCTGCTAGCTGTTTGTGTAGCATTCGGCACCCAAATACACAACTGGAACAAATGGAGATATAAGTGAAATGAGGTTCATGTTAGTCCTTGATGAAAATTGGCATTTTAATACCAAGTTCAGGATCTTGTCTTGCAAAGGAGCATTCTCTTTGTATGTGCACAGAATTTTTGGAGAATCAATCTGGAAACATTAGGTTATAGGAAAAGCTTAATCTGAGAAGTTCCAGTATTTTATGTTAAGCCTTGGCGACGTCATTTTGGACACTAACAAGTTATGATTGCTCAGATATTACTGATATGTGACAGTGTTAACATGCTGGTCTGAAGTTGCAGATGCTGGCCTTTTCAATACACACTTGCTTCTTGCACTTTCTTGAACACCCTGGCTGTGGTATCAGCAGTGATCAGCTTGGGTGGGGGAGGAATGGGAAGAAACCTACGCTGTTTGTAGGCCAGGTATAATAATCGAAAATGACTGTGCTACAAACTGTTAACTCAAATGGTCTGTGAAGCCAAGCATAAACTAAATAATAAACAGATGTGAGTCACCAAATATAGAACACTTAAGTCCTAGCTGCAAAGGGACACAAATGAGATGATAGGGTATTAGCAGAAAGATGCAATTTACAGGTCAGAATGTAATAGTAACCTTTCACTGTGAAAATTGAAAATTAACCTTGGGAGTATTGGATCATTTGCAGCTTATATGGTAGTTTTTATTGGAGAAGAAAATCTTTAAAAGACTTTCCCTGTGATTTTGGATCTAAAAGTAGTGTTTTTAAAGCGTGCTTATTTCTTTTTCTTTTCACGTAAGAATATTTTCTCCCTATTTTCATTTATTTGTGTCTACAGTGGTATTCACCAACAGTGATATCATCCTATATTAGCTTTATTCAGTGTGGTGCTCAAGCTCCTTCTCTTTAAGATACTTTCACTGCATGTAGCCCATCATAAGCTCTTATGATGGTTAGATCCTCAGCTGGTGTCAGTTGACTTAAGTGGAACCGTGACAAATTGTACAAGCTGAGGATTCCCCCTTCTGTAGTCATCTCTCACATCACAGATTTCACTACACTAATTAAGGTTTAATTCTGGCAGAACAAAGCTGACCCAATTGCAGAGGGCCTGCATCAAGGGGTACTTGGGTGGATCATCGGCCTGATGGCTGTTCCACCCTTCAGGTCAGATTTGTTAAAGATATTTGGGCAATGTTTGGTCATGTGAGGCAAAGGGTAAGTGGAATTTTGGAAGCCAAGTCTGTTAGAAAAATTACCCATAAAATATAGAATATATTTTATCTACCAAGGAATGATAAAGCTGTTTCTGATTTAACTCTTTTTTTCAGGGACCAAATCCAGTGGCAGTTTTAACGTGGGAAAAATAGCATGTGGCAGTACCTAGACAAAACTCTGAACAAAATAGAAACTGAGTGTCATGTCACGTTTCAGGAATGTTAAATTAAGAAGCTTTCACTGATTGGGTTTTGGGGGGTGGGGTTTGCTGATCACTTGTGGCTTTTTAAGATATGGAAGTAATTTATACCGTTTTCACTGTTTGTAAAAAGGGTGCCTTAAAAAAATTGATTCTGTGTTTACGCACATTCAGTTTATATAGAATTTTTAAAGTTTAGTTTTATTATTTTTTGATGGCAGGAACCCAGACAAAATACATTTTACAAGACAGCAGTTCTAATTGCATATGCCAAATAAAATTTAATAAAAGATATTTTGTCTTTTTTGTTGTTTCAAAAGTGTAATAGCTAAACATCCATGTAACCATAATATTTTCTTAAGTCTTATATAGAATTACTACTACATTCTTATTTTCATGGATTTTTAATTAATGTTTTTATATGTACATTGTAGGGAAAAAGCTATTTTAACTATGTTATGTTTTGCACATGTTCCACTGAATATCCTTTATGTATAAATGTATGTTCATTTAGACAAAGCAGCCTTTTTAGTGCTAGAGCTATTAGTTCTGAACAGCATTCCCTAATTCTGATACAGCTCAATTCAGTGAATAACTTTCTGTGTATAGAAATAGATCCAAATATATAATTTTTTTTACATATTATCCTTTAACAAAATGTATAAAAATACTTATGCCATAATGTGAAAATAATTGATATATTATAAAAGTATTTCTGTATTCTGGATCACTATGTATATGGAGTTTTTTAGCATGCTAGGGAGATTCTTGACCTTTAACCTAAACCTAGTTGTTTGGTTTTCACGCAATTTACACAAGGGTATAATTGACCTTTAACACCTCAATATGTTTTTCTTTAGGTAGCTCTGGTGCAATGGACAGAAAGTGTTGGTCTTACTCTGGTTAACAGGGATCTGACCTCAATGCAACTGAAGACCCCTGGTGGACAGATTTTGACATACTATATTCTCCAAATTTTTCCCTTCACATCAGAAAGCAAGCGCATGGGAATCATAGTCAGGGTAAAGTTTTTTTGAAAACTTAAAAATGTGTTTGTCTCTCACTGAGGGCTCTTTACTATGTATTTTTTTTACCGTAAAGTGTAACCTTCTAATGTATGCCTAGTTTACAGGTTTTGCAAGCTTTTCACATTAAAATGAAAAACCTGTGTAAATAACATACATTTGGCAAAAATAATACCCAAAGAGCTACTGATATCCTGATGCTGTAGAGCCCTGCATCCCTGTGGAGTTATATTATCTTCTTCATGCTTAGGGCAGCTTGCATGACTAAGGCCTGAACCTCCTTTTTTAGTTTTCCCATTGTACTTATTATGGATGTATTTGAATTTTGGGATTAAGGGGTGATATAAAATTTCAAACATGCCATAATATGCAGGGGGTGAGTTAGTGGCTAAGGTACAGATTATTTGAAATAGTATCTCATAATGAACAACTGTTGTTAAAACAACAAAATGTCCCATAATACTAAGAACAAGAATGCATGGTATTAGCCTTGTACTTGGAAGACATATTTGACATAAAGACATTTGTAAATTGGGAATAGCAACTGGGAGACATGGCATAATTTTATGTATTAAATAGTCATTTCATCAAAATTTTTAGTTTAGAGAAAACTATAAGCCAGTCTCTCTGAGAAGTAGACAGAAGCCCTGTCCTTCCTTTTTACACTTCAGGGTGGGACCCCTGTCCTTTTTACATTTAAAGCACATAACGTATACTTCATGAGTAAAAATATATACCTTTTGAAATGCCTACATATGTATTCATTCAAATGAATGCCAAGAAGAGGATGGTGATCTTTAGACAGAAATGTATTTATGCTCCATGCCTCAAAGGAAACAAAATCTTCAAGTGGTTAAAACAGGACCCAGAAGTCATGAAGTCTGGACTTTGTTCCTATATCTGACACTAACACCCTGTATAACCTTGAGCAAGGCATTTATGCCCAAAATTTCAAGTGGTTTGTACTTTCAAGTGCACACAGCTAAATTCTTGGATAATTAAGGACTACTTTTTCGAGATTCTTTATTGACCTCAGCTGGAAGTGTAAGTAAATCTGATCTTGGGTGTATAAAGCTGATCATCCAGAAATGTAAGCCTTTTTTCAAAATTTGAGATATCATCTCCCTTCCTCAGTTTCCCCTGGAGCATCCAGATGAGTGCAGATTTTTGGTTCCCCAGGTTCAAGTAACAGAACTGCAACTTGCCCTGCAACTACTTGTCCCTGGGAAACACCCATGCCACATGTGCTTTGGTGAGTGGCATGTTACCTGAGGGCAGTAGGGGAGGCTGGGGCCAGCACTGTGCTGGCCCCAGCAGCCTTGCCTGGTGTCCTGGGGGCCTCCCAGGGATGCAGCTAGGGCAATCCTGCTGATCAGAGCCTGGCCAACAGTCCGGGCAGCCAGGCTCTGCTTTTCAGCACCTCATGCTACTTGTGCATGTACTGCTCCATTTTTTTTTCCCTAGGCTTTCTTGACCCCTGGATATCCAGGGTTAAAAAAAACCCACAGAAAAAAATAAAAAACAGAGCAGTGAATGCACGGGCGGCGTGCCCTTGCAGCATGGAGAACACCTGACTGTGTGGTGTGGTGCTGCAGATGCATCTGAACGCTTGTCTGGATGTGTGCCCCTATGTGTAAAATGTGACCCGCAATTGACACAGATCATTTGAACGATACATTTGTGTTTTTATTTACATATGTGCATCTAAAACCTGGGCAACGTATATCTTACAAATTGATTTAATTGAGCGATGGCTTTCTAAACTGTTTTGAGATCTTCATATGTGTTTATTTTAAAGTATTTTACTGTGGTAAAGTATGACATTGTTTTCTAGGTACAGTCACTTGATTTGAAATACAGACAAAATCTTTTTCTACTGTTTTTTTAAATTACAGGATGAATCTACAGGGGAAATCACATTTTACATGAAAGGTGCAGATGTTGCAATGTCCACCATCGTACAGTACAATGATTGGTTAGAAGAGGAGGTAAGAAATACTATGATTGTTTCCAGTTTCAAGAGAAAAGGCTGAGTGATAGAGTTTTGTCATGCAAAAATATTTTATGACTGAAGTTTGTAAAGAACAGAAGGAGAAACTGTAATTTCTTCTTTAACACAGATGCTATTGGAATAGGTTCAGAGATAAAAATCTTGAGCCAAAACAGTAATGGATTGTGAAATGCTATTACGTGTCTCATGAAAAGGTTTTAAGGAGTTGCAGTTGTTACCAATTTTTATAACCCTGAAAGAAAAGCAAAGCTAACAATTTGACTAAAAGACATAGTGATCTAAAACTAAAAATATTTTTATTTTGGCAAATGACAATTGCAAAGCAAATGTACTCACACAACCTAATTACTCCTGAGATATATTTTCAGTACAATCCTTTTTGTCCAGGAAAACAGTTTTAAACACTTTTATTCTTAAATTGTGCAGTTGTTGGGGAGTTCTGAAATATCATCGTAGATGTAATCATAATGAGGTGTTTTTTCTTTATCATGATTTGTAGACATCTAATTTTTTCAGTAATCCAAGCTCAGTTAATACATGTCTTGGCACAAAATAAATTTCAAAACTGCTTTAATTTTTCCATTGTGGTGTGGGTAGTAGGCACCAGCAATCATCTTAATCTGACCCTACATACAGACAATATGGTAATACAATGATCGCACCATGTATGTTCATAATGGTATTGGCAATATGAATCAATATCTGCTTCAGGGCAGTTTGATTTATTCAGGGACATGAATAAATTAAACTCCCTCAAGACCTAGCAAAATGTCATAAAAATTACTTTTGGCGATAACGATACACAATTAATTGTGAAATACTTGTTTAATCTATTTAGCATTATGAGGTCAAATCAATAAGTGTTTTGCACCAGGAATACAACATGAAGCTTGTTTTTCATTAAGACGTTTGTTTTATGCTGTTTTTAAGTCTACTTTTAGTGTGTTGTCTTCTTATCAAAAAAGAACCACATTTCCTGTGAAGAAATCATATTTTCTTAACAGTCATTGCTTAGCTCAATTACATGTACTTTAGCCATGTACAATACTAGTTTTAATCCATTCTAAAACTTCAGTCAGATGGAATTTTACTTATTAAAAAGATTGGCAGGAGGAATCCAGGTGACCTAACAATAGAATACTGTGTTGTGTAGGAGAACCAAAATGCAGCTTTTTTTCCCCAGATTTCATCTCTAGCTATGCCAGATGAGCAAGTACTGGTAACGTTGAAGTTGGAAAATAACCTTTAAGTCCATTTCCTTTAGTACATCTTGCCAAAACAACTTGTTTTATGTTACTTTATGTTGCTTTATTGCTTTCTTCTATCTAGTTGTATGTTTTTGCAGCAATCTAGAAACAACATGTTCAACTATAGTGGCAGGTGACTGTGCTGCTGTTTGAGGATCATGCCGTTGATTGTTTGAATGAAGCTAGTGATTTTTACCTTCAGTTTTTTAAATGATGTAAATCCTCATGAGTAGAAGAAAGAGAAGAAAGAGGAAGAAGAATTATTTCTTATCCCATCACCTAAAAAAAAAGTGGGATAAGAAAAAGAATGAAAATTTTCAGCTCAAAATTACATTTTTGAGGGACAGTTGTAAATCAGTAAGAATGCCTTCTGAATCATAATTTCACTCTTAGATACATGTCCCTGAGACTTTGAACAAACAGGTTGCTGAATATTGTTCCTCTATGGCACATTTATCTAACAAGACAATCGGAGTGTTACAAAGCTTATATCTGCCCATCCTTTATCCTACAGATCCTCTTCACAATAGAAGGCTGAGGTATTAGAGATGGAAAAAAAAACCCTACATTTAATTTGTTGTCCACAGTCACTTGTTGGTCTCTTGGTGAATTTTACTTCCAAGGTTTTGCATTTCTCCTGAATATCTGTATCATGGGACTTTTTTTCTCCTTTTCATTAGTCTTTATTTTTTACAAATGATCACATTTTATTTTCTGTTATTTCTGGGTATTTTTGCATTATTTGAGTTATTCTGAATTACACAACTCCTCTCAGTTTATCATCTGTAAATTTCCTTAGTTTGCTGTTTATCCTTTCATAAAATCACCAATGAAGATGTAAAACGATACGCATTCTAACAGATTCATGTGTAATTCACTGGGCACTTTCCTTCCATCCAGTACGTTACCATTTTATAGTGGTATTGTGATTACAGCCTCTTGGCCAATTTTCGGTTTAACCAAGCCAGTTATAAATACTTTTTCAACTAAGACTTCTTGAGGCATGGTATCAGATGCTTTTCTCAGTGTCTGGTGCTCCACGATGATCCAAATCGCTTCTGTGTCTCAGCTTTGTAAAGAAAAGGGCATTTCTGAGAAAAAGGAATTACCAGACAGGGTTAAAACTGCTATGCTTTTGTACACGTAAGAAACCAATCTCATTAATTTAATATGGAGTCAGAGTTTGCTATAGTACTAAATAGATCAATCCTGGTTCTAATGCCCAATCTCATGACTTTTCCCGAGGATGGTTTACATCTGGGATCAATAACCTTATTGCCCCTTGGCCAAAGAGCCAACCTGCAAAGAGATTGGATTTGGTCAGGTAGGCTATGTCCAGATGAGTGGGGCCATGTGGTATGTGGTGCTGCAGACAGGTCTGTGGCACTGCATACTTAGCTGTTCTCCACGTGCCCCCAGCGATCCCGGGGTCAAAAAAAACCCACGCAAAAAAGAAGCGGAGCAGCGCACATGGGAGTAGCACGCACCACTCAAAACTGGAGCCTGGCCAGCTGGAGCCACACTCTAGCTGCCACCCAGGCTCCAAGCGGCAGGATTGTCAGTGTTTAACCCCCCTCCCTGGTCCCAGACTCCAGCCTGGATTTGCCTGGGGGCGAGCAGTCCCCAGCAGGGACTGGGCTCTATCCCTAGCCGAGTTTGCCCCACCATCCCCTTGCGAGCCAGCCGTCACTGCTCCAGGTAGGGAGCAGAGGGGTAGGGCCAGCCCTGCTCTCTGGAGCAGACAGCACAGTCCGCCCCAGGCTGCAAAGCATGCTGGGATGTTGGGGAACTGTGATTGAACTTGAACCAGGAAGGGATCTGGGACAGAAGTTTCATAAACTGGTTTGATCCAAATCAGTGAAGTCTGATGCTACATTCAACCAGGTTTAACTTAAATCAGTTTCAGCCATTTTGAAACTGGTTTAGATGCACTGAGCTTATGTTCTGTTACAGGTTTAAACCAGTTTCTGATCACTTAAACCAATTTATGTGTAACTTCTGTCCCTAGCCAAGGTATGCTGCTGCTTCTTGTCCCTAGGGAAACAAATGTCCATGCTCGTGTGGACACAGGTATAAGATGCAAACAAGCCTAGAGCAGCATAGAGAATGAGGCATCCTACAGCTGACCCAAACCACTCAACCCCTATACAGCAGCCTCCTCTGCAGCCCTCCCTGCTGCTCTCCCATGCCTGCACTTACTCTTGCTGCACAGGGCCTGGGTATCTGTAGCCAAGGAAGCATAAGCAACTTGAGCTCTCCTGGGGTTGTCTATATGCAGCTTATGGCAAGGAGCCAGGTCACAAGCTCCAGGCTGGGGCAGCAAAAAGTTGCTGATCCTGGTCTACATGTAAGTCAGGACTTCAGCCTCTGAATAGATGCCTTACATGGTGCGGGAAAATTAATTATTCTTTTATCTTTATTTACAACAATATAGTTTTATAAATACAACAGTTGCATTCAAATCAGGGGTGGCCAGCTTGTGGCATGGGCAGCCTGTGTGTGGCACGTGGCAGATAGAACAGAGGCAGCTAAAGCAGAAAACAAAAAAGCAAATCAGGCAGGAGCACAGGGCAGGAAGCAAAAAACAAAGCAGCAGATTGGGCAGGGGAAGGGGTTTGGACTGGCACTCAGGGAAGATGCGAAGCTAATCTGTGGCATGCCTACCAAAAAGCTTGTGTCCATCCCCCCCCTCCCCCCCATCCTAAAAAATCTCAGGTCTTGTTCTGACTATATTTATGGAATCCCTTGGTCTTTATTCCCTTTTAAAATTGAGTTGCTTTTAGTTGTTTGTATGTGAAGTTTGCTCAAGAAGTTCCTCAGACAGGACAATATAATCAAGTTTATTTTTTTACAGGATGATATCACAAATATTATTGATTTTTTTTTTTCCCCTCTTATCTATTAGTTAGACATAATTTTACTTAGTGTTCAGACCAACCTTACAGGGCTAAAAAACCAAACTGATTGTTCTTGACCATAAAACTTTTGTTTATGTAGTATCATATAACATGGTGTTTTAATTAATACCTGCACAATTCTTCTGTATTTTTGTCTATGCAGTGTGGCAACATGGCACGAGAAGGATTGCGCACTCTGGTTGTTGCCAAAAAGTCATTAACAGAAGAACAATACCAAGATTTTGAGGTATAAAAAGATGCACTCATCAATGTTCCTAACATGTCTCATGAATTCAAGTAAAGCAAAGTAACACAACAAGGAATGTTGCTGTTTTTATTTTATTTAAATGGCACATATTGTTATTTAAAATATTGGTTACAACAGTTTTATTCAAATGCCTTTGAACAAAAATGTTATATAGTGTCGTATCTACCGTTATCCCGCAGTATCTATTCCAAGTCACGTATAAGATGTTGGTCCTACAAGGACCATAACTGCTTAAGTGTCCTCAAGCCTGCTCTTAATTTGTCTTCACAAAGTTCATTATGAACATTAGAAAAGGAAACTTGAAACTGATTTGTTGACTTAAAATTAAATGATTAAAGAATGACTTTTACTTTACAGAATTGTGTTGGGGTTTTTTGTGGTTTTAGGATATTTAACTAAGATACTGCATCAGGAATCTTCATTGTCAGCAAATCCTAACAGACTGAAGATTCATTTTCTCTTTATCAGTGGTAGCCAGATGTCTCTAACTGATTTTTGGTTTTTGTGTTTCTGCAAGCAGAATAGATATAACCAAGCAAAGTTAAGCATACATGATAGAGCCCTGAAGGTTGCTGCTGTTGTGGAGAGTTTGGAGAGAGAAATGGAATTGCTATGTCTCACTGGAGTAGAGGATCAGCTACAAGCTGATGTTAGACCAACTCTGGAAATGCTGAGAAATGCTGGAATAAAGGTACCACTTGCTCATTTCCAAAGGGCAATTAGCATAACATTTTGATTGTAAAAATACCAGCACTGTGTACCTGCCAGCAGGTGGTACCATCTTTCAGTTGGCTGATCTCTGGCAAATCCTTTATGGGGCTTATTCACTTCACAGCTAGTCAGCTTGATATCTGAGGAGGCTCTCCCCTTCACTGCATGCTCCCATTTTGCTGACCTGCCACCGTACACATTTCTGGTCTTACACATCATCTGGACCATAGGGAAAGGGCTTCTTGACTCCTATTGATTGGTTGCTTCACCCTTCTCTCTCCTTTCTGCACCAAAATCTCTCTTCCTCAATATATGCTGCCTTAACCTCCTTCCTCTCTATCTCCCCTCCTCTCTCCACTCTCCTGCCCTCAGTGGACAAGGGAGATTAAAACAGTAGACAGTGGCTACATAGAGACCTAGTATTGAATAGGGTCAGGGCTGGCCCACAATTTTTGGGGGCCCCCTGCAAAATGTAGTTTTGGGCATCCCCCTGACGCGGTGAAGCTGAGAGGGGAGGGGGGTGGCAAGCAGCTGAAGAAGCCGGCAGCAGGGAGGGGGGGGGCGAGTGGCCAGATGTGAAGCTGGCAGCGGCAGCAACAGAGTCGTGGCAACCCCCCCACCCCCCCCCCCCCCTTGCTACAGCATTGATTTGAAGTGTTCATGGCCACAGGGGGCCCCTTGGCTGTGGGACCCCCTCCAGCCACAGGTTTTGCAGGATAGGACGGGCCAACCCTGAATAAGGTAGTTGGAAACAGAAAGGAACTAAGAAAATTTGTGCCATTCCTGAACTTGTCCATTTTACTTGTATATTTTTGCATCTCTTTCTCCAACCCCTTAAATGTTTTTGTCCTTTTAAAATGTAAACTCTGGATCAGAATCTGTGTCATCTTAGATATGTGAGTAGGGTATAGCATGTTTGGGGTGAAATTCTCGTTTCCAGTTCCAACCTCTTTACAATACCTAGAAGAGTTGGACCAGGGAGGAAACCGTGTCTACGCACAGAAACTCTGGAAGACAGATCTGAAGGCTTTATCACAAGAGCTTGTACACAAACCCCAATGCAAAAGGTGTACTGAAAATGAAGCCACATGGGTTATGTTACAGGCAAGGCTAAACCATACTGTACTACAGAAGTTCTGGGCAGCACTGTAATCCACAGAGCAGCCCCAGGAGACTGCCATCATTTACTGTTCTCAGCAGGCTTTTCCAAGCCAAGGACTAGGAAAACACAAAAATGGCTTAAAGCTTCTTAGGTTGCAGATAATGTGCTGAGCCTCATAAAGACACCACTCAAAATCTCACCCCATGTGCACTATTGTACTGAAAATTATACATTTCATTAACTTAATTTAATAATGTGCAGCCAGTTAATCCTCCTGTTTGTCAGATTCAGCTCTCAAGGAGGAGATTTGAGGAAGCCGTGTATATCATTCAGTTTTTGAGAACAGTGACCTTAATGTTCACCTGAATTAATTTCAACATTGTTTTGCAGATATGGATGCTAACAGGAGATAAACTGGAGACAGCTACTTGTATTGCAAAAAGTTCCCACTTAGTATCTAGAACTCAAGATGTTCACATTTTCAGACCGGTAAGTATAGCTCCAAATATTTATTTATTTTTTTTATACTGGCCTGGTGAAGTAAGGGTTAAATTTTAAAATATTGGTTTATAAGTGATGGATTATTAATAATGAATTTGATATTCATGTTAATAGATTAATTACAAAAATGGTGTGCTGTTATTGTGCACATCAGATTACAGTTCCATAGAAATTGGACTTGTAACTATTTAAAGACTGAAGATTATAAATCATTCTGTATGTCTGGCATTTTACAGAAGATATATTTGTTCTTACCCACCAGTCTTTATGCTTAAGTAATTCACTTGATTTCTGCAAAGTTATTCCTGGATTACATTGGTGGAAGCGAGAGTCCAGAGTCCTTCTGCAAAGAGGCTTAATTTTTTAATCTACTGTGTTTTTCAAGTAAAATTTATATTTTATTCCTTGTCTCTTGAAAACAATTAATAGATAAGTAAACTCAATATCAAGTTATATACATTTTTGTTATAATTGAATAATGTCAACTATGCTGAATTCAAACAAAAATAAAGATTTCCCAGGCCTTGATTGATGATGTGTGATCAGACATAATATGTCTGTGTTTGTTCTAAATGAACCACTTGCACCTACAGAAATAATTATTTGAATATAATTTACATGTAAATGTAGTTTCTTCTGAAGCATCAGAATGGCAAATTAGGCCCTGCAGACTACTATTTGCAATTAAATTATTAATGCTTCTGATAAAACTTCAGATCAATTTTTGTTGACCTTTCCATGTTGTAACACCACAAATTAAGTCTTCCTGAATAAAATCTATTTAGCTTGAGTTTGATTTTTATTTTCATTACCTAGATTAGTAATAAGAGATCAACATAGAACTGTGTTAATTTAGAATACATGAAGTTTTAAATTAGTTAGAAAATGCATTTATACAGAATTCTATCTTGTCCATGCTGCAGTTCTCAATCAGTTTGGCGAAAAACTGGTTTACCATGTTACAGTGCTTAAAATTGAGTGAACAATGATTCATATAAATATTAAGTTTGACATGATCAGTTTTTTGAGGAGTCTCCCACATGTCCGTTAAAAATATGGTATGACCGTGGCTCATTTTTAATATAGTTTTGATAAGTAACTTTTGGACTTATAATAGGATACAGTACACTATATCTTTGCCTAACACTCATACTCCAAATACAAATTGTCACCAAAAAAATATTTAACATTCAGGCTCTCAAAAAGGTTAGTTTCTTTTATTTTTTTTAATATTCTTTTAATTTTACTACAAGGTTCTCAGATGATGATTTTTTTCTGTGGTGGAATAAACAGGCATGTTCAAACTCTTCCTTTCTCTGTATTAGTTGACTGGCAGCCCTCAAGAGAAAAAAGAATTGAGCTCATCAGCCAATGCAGAGCTAGGGAAGCACAAGGAAATCATTAGTAAACAGGTTTAAAGCTAACAAAAGCAAGTTCTTTTGCACTCAGCCTGGAACTAATTTGTGGAACTAATTGCCCCAAGATACTGTAGAACAGGAGTATGCAACTTTTCCATCTGTAGGCTGGGTTAGACATGGACCCTAGGACCCAGCCCCTGCTTCTCCCTGCAGTGGCATGGGGAGAGCACCCACAGGCAAAGTCCCTCACTGCTAAAGTCCCACAGGGCTGATCCAGTGGTTCCACAGGCTGGATCCTGCCAGTGAACCACGGGTTGTTGACCGCTATTGTAGAGGCAACAGTTGAATGAGATTCAAAAGAGAATTAGACAAATTCATACAGGAGAGGTCCTTCAGTGGATATTAAACATTATGGGCATTTATACATGTATATTTGTCTTCTCTGACATGCCGGAGATCCAGAGCAGACTCGATTAATCATTTGTATAAACAGCAAAATGCACATCAGCATTGAGAAAATGGTTGGAGTACGCTTTTGAACTAAAACACCTTCAATGTGTTTTAGTTCAAAAGTGCTGCGCCACCATTTTCTCAGCACTGACATATTTTGCCATTTACACAGATGTATGCACCTCAGTGCCAGGCGCTTTTAAAAGCACATGTGCAAAGGCCCTATAGTTACAGGTCCAGGTTCGGACTTCCTATACCTCTGAATGATGGAAGCTGTAAGAGAAGAGGTGTAGGGAACAGATCAGACTGGACTGGCCCTGCATAAATGCCCTGTTAGCATCCATTCTGTGCCACTGTGAGATTCAGAATACTGAGTTAAACCTGTAGCCTGACCTAGGGTGGCATCTCTTGTGCTGTAAATAGGGACATCTCTCAATCCCTGAAATGCTGTATACTGGCTGTGTCTACCTGAGATGCTAACTGGGCAGTAGCGTCGCAGGGCAAAAAGCATGACGCAACACTACTGCGCAATAGTCTCAGGCTAGTGTGCAGTCAGCATCATGACAAAGTCATTTGGCAATGTTACTGCACAGTGACTCGGGTTGAACTAGTTTATACAATTACTAAATGACTGCGTCTCATGTAGACGCAGCCAGAAAGTGTAGTTGTCCCTTCCCCAAATCCCAGTGGCATAAATAATAAAAAACTTTTCCACTGATTATGTTTAACTTTGAAAGGAGGGAAAAAGAGTTCCACATCTGCTGTTTTAGGAACAGTTTTTGTCACTGTTGTTGTTGGGGTGCATTAAAACACATCTACAGATCTTTATATGCAGTTAATCCACTGTGAGGAGTTCTTACTGTTTCCAGATCCAGATCTATGATTTCTACTATTGAAGAGAGACAGGTCCCAGGAAGGCTGGTTCTGGTTTTGAGCCAAAAACAGTGTTGCTTCAAACCATTTTGTATACTGGTGGAGACTCAGAAATTTTAAATGTTATGGCTGCATTCAGACTAGCACAACCATGCAGTATGAGGTACCACAAATGTGTGTGGTGCCACGTACTGCATATTTAGATGTTCTCTGCACTTCAAGGGAGCGCTGCCCGTGCATACACTGATCTGCTTTTTTTTCCGCAGGTTTTTTTGACCCCTGGACATCCAGGGGTTAAAAAAACCCATAGGAAAAAAAGGTGGAGTAGTACACACTGCTCAAAAGTGGAGCAGGGCTGCCCAGGGCCATGCTCTGGCTGCCCGCCAGCCTCCACATGGCAGAATCACCACTGCTGCAGCCCCATGAGGACCCCAGGACTCCAGGTAAGGCTGGTGGGGCCAGCCCAGTGCTAGTCTCTGCCCCCCTTACCCCACTCCAGGTAACTTGCCGTGCCCCAAAGCACACATGGCATAGGCATTCCCCAGGCACAAGCAGCAGTGGCACAAGGTGTACCACCACTACTTGTCCCTGGGGAACCAAACATCCACTTATCTCATCCACCCTCTTGTGAATGGTAATTCAAACAATCCTACCCAGAATTCAATACTTTGTGTATAAAAGCCAGTATATTTGAAATCTGTTGAATGTTCAGTATTTTAATTTGCTCCAGAAAATTCCATTGCCTAAACTTTGAATTCATTCTGCATTTTACAAATCTAATTCAACACTGTGATATATGTATGTGACCAAAAAATACTGCATGCTCTTATGTCACTTTGCGCTGGTTGTTCAGATTCAAAATAGTCCTTGTATAGTGAACTAATCTAAACTTTCTCAAGTATAAATGCCAAATCAAAAAATATATAGTGCTAGTAATTATATTTCTTTGCTTCTTGAGTTGTTTCTTATCTAAACCAACAGCACTATTAATAGGGGAACATCACATTATTCCACAAATGTTCTACTTATTATCAAGTTAAATCATTTTTTTCTGAATTTGGGGGTTCATTGAGAGTCACCAGACTTGAATGTCTTGTCTGCATAAACTACTGCTTTGGTGAGGTATTGAATGAGCTGCCTACTCAGATTTGTTTTGTGTTTCAAGATTTCTTTTGCATCTAAATTCTCTCGCCTGCAATGGGAAAGTTGTAAACCTGTTGCTGTGTAGGTACATTCACATTGGAGAACAAGTCTTGGAATGTTTTCTGCTTGTGTTTTCTAAGTAAGTTGTCATATTTCCATTCACAGTTGTTCAGCAATTAAATCCTTCCATTTTGTTTGTATTGGTATTGAAGGTAACCAATCGAGGAGAAGCTCACTTAGAACTAAATGCCTTTAGAAGAAAGCATGACTGTGCCTTGGTGATATCTGGTGACTCTCTAGAGGTGAGATCTGGGTTTCTATCAGATGTCTTTTAACTGTATCAGAGTATATAGAAAGGAAATTGTTATTTTCATTTATTTAAAAAGGCTTTCAGAATCCTCCTTAAATCCTGCTTTAAATTATCCTCATGGTTGCTAGTAAGGTTTAATTGAGCAATAATTAAAAAATGCCTCAACTAGACAACAAAATCTTGTTCATTTCATGGGTTGTCACCAAAAACAAGGTTCACTGAACGGTAACATAAAACACATATACAATACAATTCATATAACTAAGTTGTTTTGTCTTGTCTGTTAACACCAAAGAAATAACTATAAAAGTTTACAATATGTCAAGTTCAAAAAAATGTGAACACATTATTTCTCACATTGATAGCATTAAAGCAATACACTGTTTAAAAAAAAAAAAAAAAAAAGTAGTATTTCATTTTCTCTGATATTAATTTCTTAGTAGTGAAATGAGCCCAGACTGGGGTGCCACTCATACTTTGGAATGAATGTCATGTAAGATGCTTTTTTCCCTAGGTTTGTCTGAAATATTATGAACATGAGTTTGTAGAGCTGGCATGCCAGTGCCCTGCTGTAGTGTGCTGTCGCTGTTCACCGACCCAGAAAGCCCATATTGTGAAACTCTTACAACACCACACTGGAAAACGCACATGTGCAATAGGTAAGTGTCAGATCCAGTTTCATTTTCAGGAATTAGAACTTGGTAAACTTGGCCAATAGATGGCAACAGGGAGAAGTAAATTAAAAGCAAATCCAAAGGATTACATACCAGTGTTTCAAGATATTTCACTGACAAGTATTAGTGATTTTCAGTAAATGATGCCATTGCAAGAGAAGGGGGGAAGTTAAAATGCTTATGAAAAATATTTTGACCTTTGAAACTATATTACTTTTAACCCAAGCATTAATATCAAGAATTTAATGCAGATAAGTACAGTACTAAAAAAGCAAACAAAAAAAAACAATGAAAGGGGGAGAAATATGAACAGCTGAATATTGCAGTGACACTTTTCAGGTGATGGAGGAAATGATGTCAGTATGATTCAAGCAGCAGACTGTGGAATTGGAATTGAAGGCAAGGTAATATTGTTTGTTTTCTCACTTATAATTTCAACAATATTGTATTAGAAGGGCTTTTTTAAAGCTACCTAATTAAACAAGTGTTATAGTGCATCCATACTTTTCAAACTTCCAGACTAATATTTAAGTATTTAAAAGGAATGTCACAAAGCTGTAAGAGAAATGTAATCTTTCTGTCATACCTTCTTAACTTCAGTCTGTTCTAACTTAACTTTTTTTTCTCTTTAAAAATGTAAGAATAACAAAATCTCTGTAGGTTATTTTTTTAGTTCAATATTTATGTTTTAGTGAATGATTCAGGATGAGTGACTATACTTCAGTAGTTAGTGACTCTTAAAGTATATACAGAATATTATATGTTGCATTCAACACTACAGTGCTGCTAAAATTGAATAATGAAGAAGGAATATTACACGTACAAACTGTTGCATTATGAAAATTCTGCAATCTGGACATTTCTGCATTGATTTTGATGTGTTTGTTTTGTTTTAGGAGGGAAAGCAAGCTTCCTTGGCAGCTGACTTTTCTATCACACAGTTTAAACATATAGGCAGGCTGCTGATGGTACACGGTCGAAACAGTTACAAAAGATCAGCAGCACTTGGTCAATTTGTCATGCACAGGGGCCTTATTATTTCAACTATGCAGGTATTTCAGTTTCTGTCTTGGTAGAACACCCACTAATGTCATTACATTTAAAATACTATTGTGAAACTAAATTTAATCCTTGAATCCGATTTTCTTTTTTTCTTTTTTTTTTTTAAATTGTACTGCACTGCACATGGAAGCATCTTAAGTAATTTAGTGATGCTCAGTTTTAAAATGTGCTGTCTTCTCTTTTTCAAGGCTGTATTTTCTTCAGTCTTCTATTTTGCATCTGTTCCTTTGTACCAGGGATTTCTAATGGTGGGGTAAGTTACAGCCAAAATCTTCAATACCTAGTAAAGTCATTCCAAACTAACTTTGTTTTTGGTGGGGCGGGGTCTTTTTAAAAATATATACCATTGATCATTTCTGTCACATTTGTAATTAATATGTCAATGGATGCTGGTATGAACAAATAGCCATACACGTAATTCAGGGTCACAGAGCCCAGCCCAATCTCCTTTACTACCTCTCCAGGGTGAACTTCCCAAAACATAACCAAATACCAAGCACCTGATCATCATGGCTTTATAGAAATAAAACTCATCCTCTAAAAAATAAACAAAGCAGACATAAAGATGCATTGGTGAGGTGTCACATTTCATCGCAAGCCCCACAATCCAAGTACCTATAGTGTGGCAACTTCAGAGGCAAGTGAGTTTGCATCCAAATAAACCTACCAAAGGATGAAAATCTAAGCCACCCTAGTGTTGGCACCTTCCAGTCATGTATGTGGACATTCTCCTGTCACTCCCAGGCAGTTTCCTGGGTTTCCTTTCTACGGCTGGAACAGTATCATAACTAGGGTACAGTGAGGGGACACCCATCCCACATGCTGACTATGAGTGTTTGCCTTGATCCTCCATACCAGGAGGCTTTGCCATGGCAGGGAAGTTCACCGCTGCTGCCGCCAGCCATAGGAGACAGGCAAGGTAGCAGTGCACTGATCAGTAAGATACTCATCCCTCCTATTTCTGCAAAGGTTAGTTATGACTGTCTTCCACAAGAAGCGGTCTCCAAAACTGCTGCCTCCACTCAGAAAGGGAAGCATCTAACAACTTCAAGGTGCTGCTTTGTCAGTTTTGCTCTGGGATCACTTACTAACAACAAACATGAGGGTAAGGGTCTGGGTCTGGGTCTCCCTCCATGCCCTGCGCCCTCTCCTTACTAACAGCTTCTTTTATAGCCCTTATTTTTATTACAAGAGTATCTAGAGCCTTCAGTCAAGTTTGGAACCTGTTATCCCTGGCATACATTAGGCATTGCATAGGTGTATATTAAAAATATTCAAAGCACTCTCAAAATCATGAGACCATCACAACAAAAATAAATTACAGGCAGTCCTCAACTTACAACATTTCGAGTTACAACATTTCACACTTACAATGTTTATAAATTGATACCGTTTCAACTTTCTGACGTCAGTTTCAACTTTCCAACACTTGATCTGACGCCAAGCCATGCCAGCGAACAAGTTCACTGCATCACGCATCTCCCTGGAGAACATCTGTCCAAACTTCCTTGGACACTTTAAGAAAGCAGACAAGACTCCAGAAAAACCTGCAGCCAAGACTCCTGAGAAAACTCCAGCCAAAAACCCTTCAAAAAGTCCAACCAGGAGCCCTTCAAAACATCCAGCAAAGTCTCCTTAAAGAAGTCCTTCCAAATCAATATGATTGCTATTTACAATATAAGTACATTAATGTAGCTATATTACTCATCTATAATTGATTGAGTGCACAATGTTTTGACTTAAGACGTGGTTTTCAGGAACCAATTGTGTCGTAAGTCTGAGGACTGCCTGTATATTTGGTTTCAAATCCAGTAATTGTATATCAGCATGTACACACTGGTACTAACAATCCACTCCACTTGTGCTGTTAAGACTTCTAAACCACCTGTGAGGGACAGGAGAGCACTTGTTTCTATATTATTTTTAATAAAGATGCTAAGAATTATAAACTTAAATGCAAGTTCATTGTCATATCCTTTGTCATCAAAATACTTTGTCAAATGTACATTACTGAGTATGAGGCTGATTAGTATGGTGACTGATTAGTGTAAATTTTTGTTTGATATATTTGCATCCATAATTTTATACAATTTAATACAACTGGCAGCTTTCAGAAGCTGTATGGGACAGGTTTTAAAATGGGTCAGTTAGCATTAGCCAAGATACGCAAGTGGATTGCCTAGAGTTTGTCAGGGTAACCATATTCACTCAAAAGAGCCATAAAATTATTTGAGATTAATAAATCAGTTTAAATGGGTAGAAATGAATCATTTTAACATAATTTCACTGTGCTCTTGTCCTCAGGTATGCAACTATATACACTATGTTCCCAGTCTTCTCTTTAGTGTTGGATCAGGATGTGAAACCAGAAATGGCATTGCTATATCCAGAACTTTATAAGGATCTCACAAAGGTATGAATAAGCCACGTGTTTGAATATGAATACTTATTTTGGCTCTAGTATGTGTTGAAATCATGACAGATTTTTATATTTACTCTGTGGAGATATTCCAGGTAAGAAAACCTATAGATAGTGTTGTACAAAAGCCTGTACTGTGTGTGTAGTGCAAGGTAACAAATGTCTAACTTGCTCTGTTAAATAAAATGTTTTGGCAAAGTCAGCAGAAGTCAGGCAGACTGAATTAAGTCAACTAAAATTGTGCATCAATACTACCTTAAAATCATTTGAGATCACTCTTTCTCTTACCCCCAAACAGGATAGTCCTTTCCATCTTGTGCACTATTTAAAAGACCATCAAACAGTGCTATTTCTTATAAAAACTTAACAGTTAATGGCAATAAAAATACTTTTCAAATGAAAGACTAATTTATTGCTTTGTATTTCAAATACTCTGTGTTTGTCCTACTTTTTTTGCATCTTGAATAAAAGGTCATGAGGATTTTAAATGGTAGTTATTGCCCAGTTAGCAAGCTGAGGTCTGTACCCTGGAAACCTTGTTTAACTCTTCAATGTTGTATAGTGATATGGTGAAATTAATATATAGTGATGTAGTGATATGGTCAAATTAATGCTTTTGAATTAATGCTTTCCATTTATCTCATCAAAATTTACACAGCCCTAGGCCATCTGATTTCCAGGTGTTCTTATTTTTTAATTATTTTTTAAATCCAGTGAAATAATATAAATTCTGGGAGGCTTTCCGGTTTTAAATTATTTTTTAATTTTATAATAAAAATTTTTGCAGATTTTGGGTTTTAAATAAAATTGATGGTTTTAAGCAGAAGTTGATTATTTCTTTGGAATAGGGACTGCATTGTCACTTGCACTTGAAAGTGTGTAGCGCATTCTGTACACCAGTTAAAATAGTAATTTCTCTAGGGAAATACAAATTTAAAGTATTTTTTTTAACCTGAATACATAGTATACAGCATGCCCTGTAGCTTCTATTTCATCATGATGTTTTTGTGCAATGTACAGTAAGTACACTGAATTTTATAATAATATTTACATTCAACACCATTAGCTCAGGTGGCTCCTTTGAGATGGGGAAAGTATTTGAGAGCTTTTTTTTTTTTTATTTGTAATCTGTTAGCTACTCCTGGAAATGTTTGTTCTCTTGCCTGGCCTTCTAGAACTGTTAAGTCATTTAACAAACAGTCCAAGTTATATGATAGCCAGCAATTTCTAAATATCTGTGGAAATAATAATTTATTTTTGTTTTAGCTCCACTAACAAATTCCTTATTCATAACCCAGCTTCTGCTTGTGGATAAAGTTTTCATCCTTTGCCTTATTTACTATGCAATTTTGTATCTCAGGTGTTCCAGTAAGAAATATTTATTCCAAATATCTAATATCCTGACCTACAATTATATTCTCAGTAGTTTTATCTGGTGATAAATCTACACTACTTTGTTATCCAGAACTTTGTTTAAAAACCTGAACGCAGCTGCTGCAAAGTAAAATATTGCCTACTTTTCTAAATGCTGCTGCTCTCTGATCTGCTGTGCAGGTCACCCCAGATTAGAAGTGGTTTCAGGGCTTCTGCTTCCTTGGCCAAAAGAGATTGGGTGCATCAGAAAAACTAATCTTTGCCTGTCAGGAGTTTTGTCCTCTGGAAAAGAAAATGCAGGCTTCCTGGCCAGTAGAAACCTGTTTGGAATTCAGCAGCCAAAACATAGTAATGGAAGAGAGAATAAAAACTGGGAAAACAGCAGTTTTCAGACCAAATTCCTTATTTTTCATTAAGTTGGATAATTGCATCATAGTAGTCAATTGAACTGCTAGCTCTAGTTGTTTCTCAGTCTACCACTTCCAGATTCTAGATCTCTGCTTCCTGCCTTCCTTTCAACTTGCATTTTGTACAGTAGCTGACACATTTGTAGGATGTTGCCTCCTGATTTAATGCAGTGGTTCTCTTTGGAATACAAGCACCACTTTAAACTATAGTGTCTTTGGCCTAACTTTAGAGGTTGCAGGAAGTTTTCAGAGTCATCCCCTAATGACTATACAAAGTCTATGTTTACCCTACAATTCTGGGGCTCTGGCTTTATGCTTGGTAAACTTTCATCCTAAATAAAGTTATCCCAAAGAAACCTGAAATGCCATAACTTCTTTTGTTCCCCCTCACAAGCTCAGGCTGTGCAAATGTACCTCTTTCCTAACACAGTTATGAATAAAGCCTCAAAAGTTAATTTGTATGCCAGCATCTCCAAAGATTTCTCAAGTTGTAGGGGTTTATGGAGACATTCTCAGAGCCTGATGGACCAAACTCTTCAGAACGTTTTACTTTAAGTTTAAACTAGGGCATGTTACTTTTAGGGAAAAGGGAATTACTGGTATTTTTACATGTGTTCCCCGACATGGCACTGGGCACTTTAATTAGCGAGCCACACTAATTTCCATGCTGCAGCAGACTCAGTTAATCGAGGCTGCTCTGACTTGCTGGATTTCCAGCATGTCAGAGCAGGCTCTGTGCACACACATAGGAGCTCAATTGTTTTCTCATTTATTTTACTTTAATTAATATTTCAAAGCTTTCAGAGCCTTCAGCCCATGCTAGTCATCCTAGGAGAGCTCAAACCCACTTGCTATTACCAAAGATAGTCATGAGCTTTGTCATTCAGATCTGCTGGTGTTATACGAAAGGAGCTGATTTCCAAAGATGGTATTTGTAGAAGGTAACTTAGGGTGTAGCGAAGCATTACACTTCTATCAGTAGAATTGTTTTTAGTGTGGTAGAAATGTTTAGCATACATGCATTCACACCGCTTAATCTGGTCTAAAAATGCTGCACCGGGTGGAAAGTTAAACCCAGATTGACAAAGTTTAATCTTAGTGCAGTATGGATGAGTCAGATTAACAAAAGCTTGTACAGTTCCCATGTTGGTAGAAGCTTCTCTGTTGTCCTCCAGGCATTGCTTCTCCTCCCCTCTCCCTTCCAGAGAGGGACAGTCTGTGACTCAACCAGGGGTTTGGTCTGGCTGAGTCACAGACCAAACCCCTTCCCCTGTCGTCCCTGGGGCCCAAAAAGCCCAGACCCTCTCCACAGCCCCAGGGCTGTGCAGCTGTTACCTCCACCCCTCCCCAAACAGGTGGGAGAGCCACTTGCCAACCCCCCAGACCTGCTAGCACCCTGGCAACATGGGGGCTTCAGGTGCAGAGCTCTCAAGTGCTGCGTGGGGAAAGAGCCTCTCCTCACTCACAGCACTTGAAAGCCTGCACCTGCAGGCCCATGCACGGAGCTGTGAGTGCTGGCTAGAAGTGCTGCGCAGGGACAGCATCACTCCCTCCTGGCACTTCAGAGTCCTGCACCTCCAAATCCTTATGCAAGGCTGCTGGCACATGCTTTGAAATCAGGAAGATGCTCTCCCTGGCAGGACTTGAGAGTCCTAAGCTCTGGTGGCAGTAGTGGGGCTTCCTGCAGCCAAAACCCCAGAATCACTGTCGTGAAAGTCCCCCACTCCATGGCAAGAGCCGCAGCCTCAAAAGATAGGAGACCCCTTGAGGACTGCTCTCTGATAGCTTGATAGCTGAGAGGCTAGGAGGGAGAGGATGTCGTTAAGAGTGAGGCATGGTCCCTATGGGCCAGAGTCAGTCAGCCCTGACTTGCTCCCGCCATGTGGCCACCTGTCTCCAGGCATGCTGGGATGTGTGCTCTGGGCCCCCTGGCTGGATGCCATCTGTAGCACAGTGTGTCTGTAGCTTGCCTGACCTTCAACTGGTAGTATTTTCCACCGCTTAGTCTAAACTGTTTAATTTCCACTGGTTCATTTGAATGCTTATATGCACCCTTAGGCTCTGTGACTTGCTGCACCAAATCACTGAAAGACAAATTATACTTTTCTTAAAGCAGAAGCCAGAAAGCTTGAAGGCTCTAAATTCTTGGGTTCCATGGCTTGGCACCCACAGAAGCATATTTCAAATTGATAGTGCCCGTAATACTCTTTTAGGAAATAAAAATGAGCATGTGGGGAAACTTGAGAACTACTGAGTAATATTTCTGGTTAAAATATTGTGTGATCAGTAATGCACAAATGACTCATGTTTTACAAGATTTGTATTTGGCTCTAGCAGTACAATGTAATTCTCTTGTGAGTATTTGTTATAGACACTCATGATTGTATTGCTCTAGGATCATAGCAATATGAAACAAACATATTTCTGCATATCTCTTTTTATATTATAGACACTAACATAAATCTTTGCCGATACTATGCAGCTGAATACCTCTTCTACTGTTGCTTACATATTGACATGGGATAGGAGTCAGATTCTTATGGTTTGGTTCATTTTCTGGGACATGCTAGCACTGGAAAGGTCCTGTGGTGGGGGGAGAGGTGCAATAACCCAGGCTGCTCTGTCCAGGGAGTCAGAACAAGCTGCAAAGTTGAGAGAGAAGGTGAGAGCAGCTTAGTATGGCTGCATCCCTCTACCTGGGTTCAGCACCTCAGCCACCATGGCTCTTATGGAATCCCACCCATATATCCCTGATGAAACTCAGAGGATAGGTGCCATTGCTCCCACCACCGGCAAAGGTATGAATCTCCCTCTTGTGCCAGGTGCCTTCAAAGGCATAGAGGTGCACGAATTCCACACCTCTTTCTAAACCCATGGGGGTGAATTGAGTCCCAAGATAGCATTTCTGTAAACTTTTTACAACTATCTCTGTGCACTGTTAATCTGTGGGCCAGAAGAGCCATGCTGTAGGCTCTAGCCATGCTCACATAACATCCAGGCCTTTATGTGAGATCCATACACGATTCTTCTTAGAATGTCTCTGTTTCCCTTTGTTTGCTGTGGATATGTTTTGCAATGGCTGTATAATCATTCAGATAACTGCATTCAGTGTGCTCTTACCTGGACTAGAAGTTTTCCATATTTGCTTGCTTTGGTACCACTATTGCAGGCAATGTGGAAGAATAACAATTTCCCACCCTTAGCTGTACCAGTCCAGGAAAGTGCTTCTTAGTCTCAACCCAGAGCAATAGTGGGTTAATTTGTGGCTGGCTACGGCCATGCTGTTTTGAAATACTTTTTCCTTCTGAATGGTGATCCATATTTTTGCTGATATGATTGCCATTTTCATGGGCACAAATAGTTGTTTTATGCCTACTTTTATTTTCTGTGTTTGCACTTTCTTCCCTATAAAATCCAAATCCCCTCACACAATGCAAGTCCTGAGCACACAAAATTAGTCACATTTTATTTATACAATTTAGACAGTTCATTTTGATTGGGCCCATGGCTTGTTTACGGTCACAAGAAGACAATATTTCCTTATTGGGCAAGGAAATCATCTATGATATTATTACAGCCTTTAGTGTAATAAGCCATATTATGTGTTTCAGTTGGCACTGTGGGCACTGTTTCTTAGCAAATAACTGTCTGACATTCCAAATGGATAGTTAGAATATACTAGACCATACTAGCTACAGTTTTGTTTTATGTTTTGAGATTCAAGTTGGCAGTTCCAAACTACTGTTTAGCTCTCATGTATATAGCAAAGACAACAGGTATAAATACCAAAAAAATATGCAACCGAGTAACACTTTATTGCAACTAGCCCTTCTGAAGAGAGGAAGCAATAGCAGTGCAATCTCAAATGTAGGTCTTCTGTTTGTTCCATTATTGTACCCCCAATATTGGCCTCTTCACACAAATCCAAAGCTAATCCTGAAGCCAGTGGAAACTTTACAGCCGAGACCACGTGAAAATGCTCACTACAGTTGTAAAATTAAGAAGTTATGCCTTGCAAAGTGTAACTGGAATGTCTCTACAGTGCTGAGCTACTTTAAAAATCCATGGATCAAGTAGATTTTTCTACTTCACTTAACTAACCTGTCTTACCTGTTTCCTTTAGGGAAGATCCTTGTCTTTTAAGACCTTCTTCATCTGGGTTTTAATCAGTATTTACCAAGGTAGGAGAGATCCCTAATTTTACTGAACTAAAGATTTTTTGTCTACTATTAACAATATTGTTTTTCAGCTCCAGGTTAAATTCCCAAAGCTTAAAATTTCATCAACAGTTATATATATTGCTTTCTTTTTATCTCGTAAATCGATATTCTAGCATTGTGCCAGGCCTATTCACAATGCAGCATGGATTGGTATTTTTATTGATGCATGTCGCCTAAAAACTGACCTGTTTTTAATTAAATGTTAATCCAGAAAAATTTTAACCAGTGCTTATCACGTTGCATATGCTACACAGTAGTTTTCTTTCATGGAACGACAGAAGTACTATTTTAAAAATCTGAATTATGTAATCAGTTAAAAGTAATTAAGTTCATTTTGTCTAATGCTACAAATAAATGAGATATTGTTGAAAATGTAATTAATGGTTGATCAGATATATTACACTAAAATGTGTTTAATTTTCTGATAGTATTTTTTTTTATCTTACAGTCTTGTTCTGGTTTTACTGTTGTACACACAGAATGGAAGAAATATTAGTCTCACATAAGAAATGAATGGAGAAAACTTTCAAATTAACTGATCCAGTATTTACCTTGCAATTGAAAAGAACACCAAACCAAAATATAGTCGCACAATGAATCTATAACTTTGTGTGCCTTTTTCAGGTGGTATTCTGATGTATGGAGCCCTGCTGCTTTTTGAATCAGAATTTGTACATGTTGTTGCCATTTCCTTTACTGCCCTAATCTTGACTGAGCTCTTGATGGTTGCACTGACCATACGAACATGGCACTGGTTAATGGTGGTGGCTGAATTCCTCAGTCTTGGCTGCTATGTGGCCTCCCTTGCATTTCTAAATGAATATTTTGGTGAGTAGCAATAGAATATCTTTGGCTCAGCAAGTAAGTTTTCTAAAATAGTTGTTTTTAATCTTTTTTCACATGTTATATTGCAAATATTTATGTATTTTTATGAAACCGCTTCAGTGCTTAAGACATTTCATGATAAATTCTAAAATACTTTCTTCGTTTCTCTTCAGGATTTGTAGCGGATTTTTTACATAGTTTATCTATACAGTCTTTTACTCAGTGTGCACATGCTTTTTCTCATTGTGCTTCATTTCAAGGATGATACAAGCTGCTGTCATCTTGAATCAGCTTTGAATCATTAAAGTTAGAGTGATGTTCTAGCCATGATGGTCCAGGAATTATACAACAGGCAAGGATTTCTTAGGGTGATAACTTTTATTGGTCCAACTATATAGTTGGGATAAAGTTAGAGAAGTTTTCAAATGCAAAGCATTCTTCCTTTCCTTTAAGTTGTTAGATGGACAGTACTGAAATTGTATGCGATTTAATAAAAAAAAAATCTTTAAAAGCACCAGCTTTCAAAGCTCTTATAAGGCAGATTTAAAACAGCTTTTGGATATTTGCATATTTTTATTTCTGTAAGATAAAAACAGTTTTGCAACGATAAATAAAATATAAGCAACTTAAGATCATAGGAAAGTAGGTCTGGAAGGGACCTCAGGAGCTCATCTAGTCCATCCGCCTGCTCAAGCCAGAATCATCCTTTACTAAATCATCCCAGCTGTCTGTCTAACCTGCTCTTGAAAGTTTTCAGAGATGGAAGTTGATTTCATGTTTCCATATGAGATGTTTCTATAGGTAGATGAAATGCATGTTAATATTCAGTAATTAATATTCAAGTGTATTTGATAAAGTGGCAGATACAATCCCAAAAGACACTTTTTAAAATATTTTTCAAGTATTGGTTTAAAAAAATGTTCCTTTATAGCTAGCAAAACTTCCTCAGGAATATTATCTTTAGCAAATGTCTATTAAAAGAAAGATATGTGCCTGTTCACCTTAGATATGACCTGCAGTGGACATTTCTTAATCACAGTATGTTGTAATGACTGATGGCAGTGGTGTTTGGAGTACAGTGCCACTTACTCTAAGCATTTTCCACATACAGAAGTCCCTACCGTAAAGTGTTTGCAGTCATATTCTCACTCCAGACTAAGACAATAATAATTAATAATATAATATAAGACAATATTAATTATTTTGCAATCTAAATCAGCTAGCCTCTTAAAATAAGACTAGTGCAGTAAGGCAGCATTTTGCATGTGTATTTTTAAAGTTAGAGAGGTATTTGAGGTTGCCAAAGTTTTGGACCTTGCATGGAGCTGAAGGTTTTATTATCTTTATTCCTGGAAGAAACCAGACCGAGTGAGGTCTCCTTAGATCCATCCAAGAGCATTAAAGCTAAATAAAGCATTAGAGAGCTAAACTAGATGGATTAGCATGTAAGACAGGTAGTTTTGTTGTAAAATCCTTTGCAGCAGACAGTTTCAGAGGTACGTCAGGCTTAGTTTTGTTTCTCTTAAATTCTAGCGTGCCTTAGTTTTGTCTTAGGGCCCTACTAATATATCTAGAAAAATGCTTTGTACATCACCCTGCTGTACAAGGCATACTTTGTTGTTAAAATGCGCATGGTAATATTTAAAGTACATTTCTTTGAAATTTGACTGTGTGAGAAAAATACTCAATTTACATGGCAAATGGAGTCAAGGAGTATACATTTTTAAATGGAATTTCACAAGATTTGCCTGGGATCCGAGACTCTAGATGGACTCTTTCCTTCAACTGTGTTTGACTTAAATTATCCCTCAGTATTTCTGCTGTTCAGCCACCAGTAGAATGGATATTAAGAAAATAATTCTGATGAGGATAATACAAGAGGAATAGAATCCAGCTCCCCCATCTCTACTCTGCAGACCCTACAGTACAAAAAGGAGTAAAAATCACTAAAAACTTTTGTCAGTATTTGTCTGACATCAGATAGTCTATAGATAGGAATGAATTCAGGCAAGTAATATCTATTGAGTAAAAAACTGCCATTTTTTTCAGAAATGAAGTCTTTCTTAAGCATTCTTAAGCTTAAGCATTAACTGGCAGATTGTAAGTACAGCTACTCCTCATTTAACACTGTAGTTATGTTCTTGAAAAATGCGACTTTAAGCAAAATGAAGTTAAGTGAATCCCGTTATGTCACAGTAGTTACCTACCAGCAGGCGGTGGCCAAACAACGTTATAACTGAACATTGCACAACTTTAAATGAGTATGTTCTCTAATCGGTCAGTGACGTAATAACAAAACAACATTAACCGGAACGACGTTAAGTGAGGAGTGCCTTTATTAGAAGTATCTCCTTTTCTTTCTCTCTCTCAAATTCCAAATGTTCTCTTTTAGCCACTATACACATATGGTATGTAATAACTTGTGTGACTGTCCTCTGTGGTGAGTATTGCAGTTTCTCACCATAGCTCAAGAGAGTTGCATTTTAATAATGTTGCCATGAACATACCAATTTTGCAATATTGGTCTTCAGTTCTGAATTCTTCTGCCTCTTCCCTGATTGGGCTTTCTCTTTGTTTTGTTTCTGAGCTGATGGTAGACAGCGATATTTGATAGAACGTACTTCACCGTACTCGCATATATTCATGTCATTAGAGTAGTCCCATTTGATCATGTTTGGTTTTGATCTTCCACTTTGCACACACAGGCAATTTAGGCATCATCATGCTGGCCAGTGTAGATCTACCTCTCTTAGAAGATCCTCCTGGGGTTCTGGGTCCATTTCAGAACACCTGATTACACATAATCTTTCCTTCCATAACCTCAGTCATGCCCTGTCAGCCATCGTATTCAATAGCACAACAAAACTCTTTCATACTTTAAGCCATTAGGTATCAGGTTGTGCAATACCAGCCAGTAAGCACATGCTATCCTTTGGTGTTGACTTTAGACATCCTGGTATGTCACGACAGCTGTTGTTTAGAACTGGGTCTCTTTTCTTGGCATC
Source organism: Gavialis gangeticus (assembly GCF_001723915.1). NCBI lineage: Eukaryota > Metazoa > Chordata > Crocodylia > Gavialidae > Gavialis > Gavialis gangeticus. The sequence goes on along the minus strand of NW_017728992.1, from coordinate 68,341,857 downwards.
GACTGATCTTTCTCATACTGGACATGCATTCTCTGCAGTGTAGTAACACAAGGCAACAGCAGTGGTTCATAATGTAGCTAGGTTCACTCCCTGCTTTGAGGTGAACAATTTTTAAAGTATGTTGTTGTGTGTGCTAACTTTCCCTTTCATCTTCTCTAGTGTGGTTTGAACATAAGTGTTCAGTCCACTGTAACCCCATGGGGTTTAGGTGATTAGTCAGTGGGATTCCATCCCAGATAATGTGTAATTTCCGCTTGGCTTCTCTATAGTGTACATGAAAAGCTGTGACCTTCATCTTGGTTGGGTTGGTATGAAGCTGGTTCTTACTGTAATAATCTGAAAGGTTGCTCAGTCCACATGTCAATCTGGTCTCGATAGTGATAAAGTTCTTCTCTTGTGATGTGACGCATAAATCATCAGCATATATGAAGCTCCTTGTATTACTGTACATGGTTTGGTCTTTGGTATATACATTAAAAAGGATTGATGCTAGCACACTACTCTATGGGAGGCCATTTCCAGAGGCTCCATTTCTTACACAGTTCCATGTAAAAATGTATATTTTCCAAAAGAGTTTGGATGAGCTGCACTAGGTGGTAGTTGTGCATCATATTGTAGACTTTGGCAAGCAGGTTTCAGTCATTGACTGTGTCATATGCCACTGATAAGTCTACAAACACAGCACCTATTATCATCCCTATCTCAAATCCATCTTCTGTGTGCTGTGTGATGTTTAGTATTTGGCTATTGCAGGACTTTCCTGGTCTGAGTCTGGCTTCTTCTGTTATTAGATGTTGTTTGATAGGAGGTGAAAGGTGATTGAGAATAAGGAATTTGTAAAGTTTGTAAAGATGGCACAGAAGTGACACTGGTGTAAAGTTTCCTGGGCCAGATGCATCCTTCCCTGGCTTTAATAGAGCTATTAAATGGGTCTGTCACCTTAGTGTAGGTATTCTGAGGGTTGATGAACAATTGTTAAAAATGGCATTATACCCATAATTTGCTTGTGGGATCAAGGGTTTTATCTGCTTTGTGCATATGTCTTCAAGTCCAGCTGTTTTGCTGTTCTTATTCCAGCATCCAGCTCATCTGTAGTGTATGGCATGCTAAAATGATTTTCCTCCAGATCAAAACAATTAATAATCATAAATATTTAAGAAACATAAATACGCTTTTTGGCTGGTGATGGCTGATGTCTTACACAAAATAGGTATTGCAACTGTACACCAACCAAAAGTGTAAGGACCTGTACGCTAAAGGTGTAAGGACCTTCATGTTTCTCAGTAGGATTCCTAAAGGTGTGGTCACTTTATATTGAAATATTTGCTGATCAAATGGAAGCAATTTACTTGATAAGTAAACAGTTATGTGACTTTTGCATCCAGATAACTTTACATTAGTATTCCATATATTTTGTAGGGAACTTATATTCCGCTGAGTATTAAAAATGGTTCAGTAATACCAGTCCATAGGGTTTAGTAAAGATGTGTGGGATATATTGCACTGTACGTTGTTCACTGACTAGTCTGAATATACACGCACATTTCTTGTTTTACCACACCAATTCAATACATTACCTTCACTTTATCTGTCAAAGTATCTTTATCTGTCAAAGTTTGGAAACTTTCAGGGTATTTGTTGGTAGCTAACTTGACATTCCCGAAACAAGTGTGAATTAAGATCGTGAAGCCCATTCAGCCCACAGTTAAACTAATTTATGTACTTGGGGAAGATAATCCAGTCCGATAGTGCTGGATTTCACTAATATATGCACATAAACAATGTTCTCCTCCATTTGTTTATACGAACAAGAACTTTTAACTAAAGCAACATTAGTCTTTTATTATGTCTTTTGAACAGACATATTGAACTTCTCCAAGTAATAAGACATAACCTAGTATAATTAGAAAGACCCAAAATATTTGGCTTCATCATGCAGCATCTCATTGGTAATGACAATTTTGAATGACAGTTGCAGGAAGCAGTCCTCCAATTAACACCACTAATCATATATTTATGATCTCTCTCATATTTCTTTTAGTATAGTTGCTCTTTTCTAGTTTCCTGTTTTATTTCTATAAATCTGTCCTTTTCTCTCTTATTTGCTCTTTTTGAAACAGGTATAGGCAGAGTGTCTTTTGGAGCTTTCTTAGGTAGGTGGAATTACAGTTTCCTTTAAAAAAATAATTCCATGAAGAAACAATCTCACTAAAAGGCATTGCTATTTCAAGTGTGTATGTACAAGAAAACCCTGGTTTCTTAAATATGCTCACTTACACATTATACATATGAATAGGAACATATTTGCCGAAGGTTTTGTGGCCTTTTCTTGGGTTAAAAATCAATCATGATAATTTCTGTATTTGAAATGATCTGGTGGGGGGCAGAGGGCAGGGGTTGGAGAGGAGTGGTAGAAGCATGGAAACAGCATCCAGCTCCCCAGCCCTGGCGCAGCTACCCCCCAGCTTCACCCAGCCCCCTGCTCCCCAGATGCAGCAGAAGCACAGATTCCAGCCAGAAGGAAGTTGTGCTAGGGCTGAGAAGCTGGACATTGCCTCCACACTGCTCCTGCTGCCCCAACATAACTCCCTTCTGGCTGAAGCTGTGCTCATACCACAGCCTTGGGGAAGAGAAAGGGGGCTTAGAGAGATGCACAGCTTTCAGCTCCCTGGCCCCAGGACAGTTTCATGCTGCTCATCCCTGGTGTATGTACAGCAGGGATGGGCAAAATTTGGCCTATGGGCCATATCCAGCCCCACAGTTGATTCTGTCCAGCCCACAGCACCAGCAGAGGCTAGAGCCACCATCCGCCTGCGAGCCAAATAGACTCAGTTGACAGGCCTGAGGGTCGCAGCTCCAGCTCAAGCCTCTCCTGGTGCCACAGGGGGACCCTGGATGGAAGCAGGCCGGCACACCCTCCTAGCACTGCCCAGGAGCCTGAGAAAGGGAGTCTGAACCTGTGCTGCCAGGTGGGCAGGGCTGCTTCCACCCAGTATCCCCTACAGTGCCAGCAGAGCCCAGAGCCCTGTCCACCTGCCCAGCACTGTGCAGCAAAGGGGGCGGGTGAAGGGGAGGAACTAAACCCCCGCCTTGGCCCTCTCCAACCTGGCTCCATGGGGGCTGAGAATGCCATGGCCCTGCCCCTGGCATGGCACAACTCTTAGCCATGTTCCTGCCTGCCAGTGTCAGCCAAGCTGGGAAGCGCAGGGAGGGAGATGGGAAAGAGCAGAGATAAAACACTACAGCCCCAGGTAGAATTATGCTTTCACTTCTGCTGTGGCTCTTGCGCCATCCTTGGCCCAGCTGCTGGGAGCATGTGTATGTGTATGTGAGTGTGTGTTTGCAGGAGCAGCCCTCAACAGCTCACCAAAATTCATTAAGTGGTCCTCCAGCCCAAATAATTGCCCACCCCTGGTGTACAGGGACAGGCAAAGCCTTGAAGTAGCTCTGCCAGTCATATGTTGCAACCCCCTGTTCTAGCCAAAACAGAATATTAAAAAAAGAATTGAGTTGTCTAGAATTGCTAGTTTAATAAGAATAATGTGAGTCACCCTGTCTCTTCAAATAATTGCAATGAAGAACCAGAATGATTTGATTCTTCTGACTTGATCTTTATTTCTACCACCAACATTTCTCCATACTCACAAAAAAGGTTTGGATTGCTGCTCATGGCAATAACTAGAGGTGCACCAATACATAGGTCTGATATCGCATTGGCACCAATATAAAGAAAACTGACTATATCGGAAATCGGCCTGATGTTGCCGATAATTTGGCCGATTAAATGCCCGTGCATGCACGCAACAGCAGCACAGCATGTAGGCGGTGAAGAGCACAGCCTGGTAGCTTGAAAAGCTGTGTGCACCTGGTAAGTCTGTTGTGGTGGAAGGGAAAGGGAGACAGAAGGGGCATGGGGGGCAGATCAACACTCCCCCACAGTGAGGGAGGGAGTGGGGCTAGGGCTGTCTAGCCCAGGTGGGGCAGGGCAGGGCAGGGCGTGGGATGGAGCCGCAGCTTGTCTGGGGCTTGTGGGCAGGGAGGGACAGCTCCTGCCACTGCACACACCCGAGAAGGGCACTGGGGAAAGTGGGCGTATGGCCCCAGA
>NW_017728992.1:68327766-68332752 GCF_001723915.1 Gavialis gangeticus | reverse complement strand
TGGGGGCACACGGCACCGCCTCCATGACCTCCTAGAGTGCAAACAGCAGCAGGAGCCATCCCCCACCCCTGCAACCCCCAGAGGAGCTGCAGCTCCATCCTGTGCCCTGCCCCAGCCCTGCTCCTCCCTCTGTGGAGGCACCTTGATCTGCCCCCATACCCCTTCCCTCCCCCTCCCCTTCCACCACAGCAAACTTACCAGCTGCACACAGCTCTTCAAGCTGCTGGGCTCAGTATTGGAAATCGGATCCGTATCAGCAAATATGCCTCCTTAAAAATCAGCTATTGGTTTCGGCCTCCAAAATCTCTATTGGTGCACCCCTAGCAATAACAGTAAATGCTGTGCCTAATGTGAATTTCTGCCTCCAAACTAAAAGAAATATTGTGTGTACATGTGCCTGTTTCATATAAAATTAAATATTTAAGCAATCTTAAAATGGAAGGGAAAGCTGCAAAATATTTTATATTACAGTTTTGGTATGTGAATTATATTATTTCTGAGGAAAGCATTTTAAGATCAAAAGAAAAATGAGAAACTTGTCCTAACAAATGGATAAGGGAGCTGAAATCTTAGCATAAATATGTTCTAAATCCAAGCAACACTGACTGGAAATACCAAATATGCATCAGTAGCAAAAAATATTATCAGTATCAGTGAAAAAAACTGAGCAAGAACCTACAGCTTTTTATATTGTCAATATACAATTTTTCAGCTGAGATTCTGGCCCCACTTCTTATGCTTTATGCTGCTTCAGTGATTTTACTCAGCATCAGAGAGATTCTAAAAGTTATTGCTGTCCATAATTGATTAATCCACATTATCAAAAACTAAATGAAAACTCAACATTTTTAAAAAGTGTTTTTCAAATATAGACAGTATGTTTCTTCATAGTAAGGTCTTAAATAGTACAACAGGATAACAATTTAAAAATATATATTTACTTTGCAATGTGGAAGTCCCAGCAATCTGTGTTATCATCTTATAATTTATTTTTATTTCCACAGATGTTGCCTTTATCACAACTGTGACCTTCCTGTGGAAAGTGTCAGCAATCACTGTTGTAAGCTGTCTTCCACTTTACATACTCAAGTACTTGAAGCGTAAATTTTCTCCTCCAAGTTACTCCAAGCTTACCTCGTAAAAATGACTATATTCCTACAGTTTTTTCCACCAAGGCACTGAGAATTGCTTAAGCAGACTCCTTGTGCTTCAATGAGAGCAAATATGTCAAATGTTAAAGAAATTAAAAAAAAGAAAAGAAAAGTGAAGTGAACAGAGCACAAAAAAGGAGGGAATGTCTGACAGGTACTTGTAGAGAAGTACACTTTACCATCAAATATAAACTAATCTTCATTTTCATGTTGGTTTTTCTTTAACTTCCAGTTGCTACAGTTATGAAATAAACCGAATTAACCTTTGAGTTGACAATGCTTTTGAATGGTTTTGTTTCTGTTGTAAAGGATTTTTTCCTACTGCACTAATCTTCTGCAAGTTGAACTGAAAGCTTAATATTCCATTCTTTCCCAACAAATTCCAATTCTTTCCTTGATGTTTATATATACAAATATTCATTCCTGTTTAAATACAATACCACAAACCTAGAATCTGTAAATGCCATTGTCTGTATTTGCTGCTATATATTACTCGTCATCAAACATGGATAATATGCACTATTTGAATTATGTACAGATGTCTTCATAGCACAGTATTACTTTAGGAGCTGTTGTCCTCTTTTCTGTGATCTCCATTCCTGGCACTGGTAAATATTAACAGATATGTGAATTCTGTGATATTGACAGCAGTTCTTTAAATGCACATGAAAGCCAAGTTGCACAAAATCTGTAAAAATTCCTGTACATAATTCCATTGCACCTACTGATTTGTACAGAACATCAAAGACATTGCTGTTCAGTAAATGTTTTAAAAATTCCTAGCCATTTTGTATTTGTAAAACTGCAAATAGATAGTGTCAAGGTGCATTTCTATATATCAGAAGTCCTATAAACCTTGTATTAGCGGCTATGTTTAAATTGCCTTGTAATCTGTTTACTTAGGTTACTCAGGTAAAAAGAAATGAGATGAACATTTTATGTTATGGTAGGAAAATATATCATTTTTCAAGATGTAATGTTTATGTTTTTATAATCCAGATTGTTAGTTACAAAAGAACTGAGGCAAGATCTTCCTTGTCTGCTTTAAATTGTCATGGTTCTTCCCTGGACCTATGACTCTTTATGCCAGCTGAAGATCTGCCCAGAAAGTGATATTCACTCTTCTGATACAATATGAAGGTCTGAACCATATGTACTGTATTGGGATGCAGGCTATCTGTTATTTTATTTCCCATTGTGGTAGAAAAAATTGCTTTTTATGCAATACATATGACAGATTATTTGGCATGGTCCATCATCAACTGAAAGAAAAAGCATAATTATCCATACTTCTTTATTAAAATTATATTTATTTGTACATTTTTTAAAACACTTTATATTGATGTTATTTTTATCACAGATCTTTTTTGTTTGACTGTCTTTTTTACATAATTCCTTGCGTCTGACATGTCCCTTAAATCATTTATTACAATGTTGTATGAGTGAAACTTTTGCAGTGATTAACAATCTAACCACTTTCATAAAACAAAGCTGTTGCAGAGCTGTTTGAACTGCACTACACTCCATTTGTTTCATTTTGAGAATTTTTTTTACCAGTTACCTGCTTCTTATTTTTTTTAACCTTTCATTCTTCTTTATAAAAGCAATAAAGCCTAATTTCTACCAAACACTATTTATGGTATATGTATTAAACTTTTGTAGGAGGGATTATTTTCAGTGCACAAACATTATCATCAGACTAGTTTGCTGTGACCTTATGAATAACCATTTCTCTCTATCCCCACAAGATGTCACTGTTCTTTTATACTAGCAGAAACCTTTCCTCCTTTTATGTGGAGTTTGCCAAGATTATTCTATTCTATTAATTTCTGTTTTCAGTTAGTTTAGCCCTATTGTCATTTTTTGTTTCTGATTTACTTTACTTTCACCTTTCCTGAAATGAAGTGCCAAATTTATTTTGGCCCAATGGGTATGATAAAGATGCTGAATTAATCAACACAGTATTAGCATAGAGTAGTTAGCAGTGTACTACCATTGTTAAACTATGACAGTGACCTTTTATTGTCAGTGAACAACCATAATATATCAAATTCACTAGGTAAGAAAAAATTTGTAAGTGACTGATCATCTTACACCTGCATACGCACACCAATGTTGAGGCAAGAAGAAAGATAAAATCCTAAATCTGACAACATGCAAGAAATAACATTACCTTAATACAGCTGTGTATGAGCTAAATTATATCCATGTAGGTATGATTGTATTCTGTGTGTATATATGTATATATTAAAAATCTTGAACCTTAAAACTGTGAGGTTAGTGTGATAGTAGCAGTGTACAGAATCATATACATGGCCCTAAAGCCATTATCTAGACCAAATATAGTAGACCGAAATGTGTTCAAAATAAACTGAAGTGGCTGATCATTTCATGCTACCAACATGATGACCCGCCAACACTGGGGTTTCATGAGATACAAAACAGTTCCATTCCAGAGTAGAGGTTTCTCGGTTTAATTTAATTTTTCATCAGTCACTGGCTACCAGAAAATATTTACTATCCAAACAGTTAATGCACAACCTAACTTAGCAGTCTTACCAAGTACTCAGTTTTACAAGGAAGTCTATATTATCACAGTGGTATTATACAGGATACAATATCAATATGCAACTCAGGGCCCCACCATTACAATGCTTCAGTAAGACAAGGTTTAGTCTATTGCGAAATTTAATAGAAGGCAACTGAAGAAGCTCCATATTCTCCAATTCCAAAACAGATTAAATAATTTTAAAACTACACCAGGTTCAAGCACAAGGATCTGAAAACAGAACAAACTAGTAAGATGTTTGGTATGTGAACAAATAAAAAATGTCCTGAGAATCTGTCTGTAGTCAGTTTATATCCATACAAATCAGGGATAAATCTCTGGGGTTATACCAGCATATGTCAGCACAAACTTCAGCCTTCAATTGGCAAATTATACCCCCTTAGGCACAGTAGTTTTTATCACTGTAAAAGAAATGTTTACTTTTCCTTCATTATTTGTTGCATCAAATATGATAAAAATCTATGCTTTACATGGATTGGTGATCTATTTCTGAAAACATTGCTACCAAATTATTTCAAAATTGGAAGGTGTGTAGGGGCATAGATGTATGGGTACAATATCAAAATAATGCATGTCCAGACTACACTGCTACTTGGTCTGTAATCATGACAGACCCAGTGGGCCTACTCATATTTGGATGAGGGAACTGAAAGGACAAAACAGATGCTTCAGAAAGTATGTGTTGTATAAAATAACCATAATACCACTTTTTCTGTCACCATACTAAACCAATATCCCAACAGGAGGTTGTTTGGTTACCATAGTGGTCAGCTTTCACATGGAAGGTAAAATCAAAATGCTGCAGACTTTCCATTAACCTTTCTGTAGCATACTGGTATTTTGCAAGAATGCAGGTGTTAGCCATACAGTACTTCCAAATTCCAACTTGGGTGATTACCATATATAGCTAGACAAGTGCCCTTTACTTTTCATCAATGTTGCTTCCTTCCTAAAAGCCCTGTTGTGTGAATGGTTGTCCACCTTGATTTCGCCTTTGGTACACACACACCATGGGAGCATGAGCTTAAATTCATATGGTCAGCAATGTCCACTGGGGGCAGACCCATGCCCTAGTTGTCCTCATGCCCCTCTCCACATAAAGGCAGAGTGGGATTAACCATCCTGTAGTTCCATCCTACTGTTAGCTGGGAAATGAAACCTTACAGCATCATTATTGTGTATGCTGCATCATATTTTGGACTGTTTGCTTCACCTAAAAAAACAATCAGGCTCTTTCTTCCATCTAGCAGTATTATCTGTGCCTTG
>NW_017728992.1:68294377-68322766 GCF_001723915.1 Gavialis gangeticus | reverse complement strand
TACTGTGAGCTGGGAAATGAAACCTTACAGCATCATTATTGTGTATGCTGCATCATATTTTGGACTGTTTGCTTCACCTAAAAAAACAATCAGGCTCTTTCTTCCATCTAGCAGTATTATCTGTGCCTTGCTTCCCAGTCTGGGACCGTACTGCATTTTCTTGCCCTACAGTGGCAGAACGTGCCCAAAGAGCCTCGTGTGGTTTTTTCCCTGGTTTGGGAGCCATCTCCTCCTTGGGGTCCATATACTGTAATTATGATCAAGGTTGGTGACTGTTCCCTTTGAGCCATATACTGCCTTTCAGTGAAGATTACATTTACTAGCAACCGCTACATCAGCTGGAGGGAAAAGAGAGATGTCAGGCCCTTAGTGTTTCAGAAGTTCTGTATATCAGAAGTCGGTAAGGCAGCTAGATGGAACTTGTCCCTCAAATTTACAAGATGCTTTTGTTTAGCAGAGGCTTCTGGATTGGATGGGCTGTCTGGATTTAGATTTGGTAAGGCTGTGCAGAAGTCATTAATTTAATGGGATTCCAATATTCTACTTCATGCCCCAGATGGCTGCTGTTCATCACCAAGAGGGGAATCTCAGTAGGCAATCACTTGAAGAAAGAGTGGTTACTTACGCCCCTTCCTAACCATAGTTTTTCAAGATACTATCCACACAGATCTGTCAACCTGCTTCCTTTCTCCCTCTCTATTGAGTCCTGTTCCTCTAAAATTCTTTAATAACAATGGGACTGCAATGTCTGCACCCATACTGTATGTTATGCCCTCAAGGCAGTTGTTCAAGGTTCCCTGGGACATAGGCACGACTCTAAAGAACACTGTGGGCCAAAGTAGTCCATCTGAAATGTGAGGAAGGTGCACATGCATCAAGAGAGGATTCTGTGTGAATCCTGCATCTTGAAGAAGTACACATACTGTAAGGCAGGGATGTCAAACCTCCAGCACGCGGCCAGATTCAACCCACAGAGTCAGGTCATCCAGTCCACAGATTTTTGCCTCGGCTCTGGCTGTGACAGGGAACATTCCCACAGTGGTCAAGCACCTGGGTGAGACATGCAGTAGTGGAGCCCCAGCATCACCACGGCTTGTTCCTCCAGCAGCAACCAACCATCTGAGATGCCAGGCTGCTTCCTGTTAAGTCCTAGACCTGCTGAAGCAGATGCCATATGCACCGAGGGGTCTTTGGCCCTGATCCAGCCCACAGAGTCAACCCTGTGCCACTCATCCAGCCTGTAGGGCCAAGTGAGTTTGACACCCCTGCTGCAAAGGATGCAACTGTTCTTTTCATATGGCTGGTGCAGAAACTATTCATGGACAGATAGGTCCTGATTATCCCCCTGCATGTGCAAGATTTAACAACAATGGTGAAACTCCAGTGGAATTTCTCCTTCTCTTACACTGGTGTCATTAAAAAAAAAAGTGAATTGGGCCAATATTCCCTGTGCAGCACTCTGTGTAATAACCTTTTTGTATCTAGGCTGGTATTATTATAACTCAATTGAAACTTGAAGACAATCAAAAAAAAAAAAAAGCCCTTCGATACTTTAGCCCCCTGCAGGGAAGAAAATCAGTACAAGTGAACACAGACAACACAGATCGAACATTATATGTAAACAAACAGGAGGTACAATATCTTTAACATTGTGTTAAAAAGCATAGGAATTTTTTTTGTAAACAAAACGCACTCAAAGTGAGATACTTCCCAACAAGTATTAACTACCCAACAGATGCCCTCAGCAGGGTTCACAGCTGTTATTGTGAGTGGGAATTTGCTCAGCCAATTGCCAATGAAATCCTCCTCAAATAAGAAATTGTATTCAAAGACCTATTTGCTACTCTATCGACCAAAAACATAGTTTCAATCAAGATACTTTACAGGAGAGGCAGTACAAACTGGTGCCTGCAACAGAATAATGATAGAAAGCACTGCAGTTGTTATATATCCCCGAATTCTACTGCTACTTCTGTTCCTGAGCCTGTGCAAATATGCTGCTGAGCACCCCCACCCCCCTTCCCAGTTCAGATGCCACCTCTCCAGGGCACAATCTGTGACACTAAAACTCCCCATCTTTTAGCAAGGGAATGGAGCTTGAGAATGTGGGGCCTGGAGGCTAAACTGCTATGCAAATAATAGAAACTGCACCTATTATCACTCCAGAAAAGAAGATTGGTGGGTTTTGTTACTTGCTAAGCATTACAAATATTTGTGCCTCAATTTCTGTTCTTCCAGTAGCAAGCAACAACTGTAGTGTTATTGTTTTTACTGTTCTACCTGAAAGCTGTGCCAGAGAAGGCTGCTGTTAGGATGTTGCAATAATTTTAAGCAAGCAATACATAAAATAAGCCATTGAAAATGTTGCTTGTAGAATCATTTCCTGTTATTTCTGTATAACACTGGTTCTTAGCCTTTCTAGACTCAAAGCACCCCTCAGACAATGCCAGCTCTTAGCTTCCACTCCAAACAATAGAGCAATTTTTCTACTGCACAGAACTCAGAAAGCCCACAACAGGTCAGAATGGGTTTTTTTTCCAAACTCCTATGTGAAATCTCTGGATTTATCCTGTAAATTGTATAGGTGTTTGCACAACACCCTGCTTGAGAATCACTGCTCTATAACATGCACATTTTAGTATCCCAGGGTTTTTTTGTGTGTTGTTACATTTTGCTCCTAATCCAAGTATGAGCTTGTTCTTACAAAGTCGGCCCCAGGTGGTATTTAGGAAATCCGTGGTCAGTTGCCTCACAGGTCTCTTGGCAAATGATTAACTTTCCCCCTAATTTGAATTGGATGTTTGATACGAAGCCTGGGCTTCTCAGCGTGAAAAAGAAGGAATGAGTGCAGGACATTAGCAGCAACAGTCATCTTATTTGGAGGAAAACCTTGGACTTGGTGTGATAAGTTGCTCATCCATGATGTGCTACATACATTAGGGCAGCAGGGGAAGCTGAACTGCAGCATTCTGCTGTGGGGGTGGTTCCTCTACAACTGCCTCCTGTAACCTCCTCATTCAACATGGCACGGTCTCTGAAGTAAGTGAAACTGCATGAAAGGTGAACATGGCGGGGGTGGGTACTACAGTTTAAATAGCTCCTATGTATCATGACTTTGTGAATTGTGTTGTATCTTCAAAGTGGCTGTCATGCCATGAGCTTATCACCTGTATTTGTTCTGTCACCTGCCTTCTGTTCCCCTATTGGTGTCTGTTTCCCCACAGTACCTCTTGCTTTTACCTTTCTGCAAAGATTTCCAAATGCCCCTTTCCCACCAATGGTTCCTCAGATCCAGTCCTTGCAATAGCTCCCTGTTTCCCAGTTCCATTCCACACTATGACAGGGGGCCATCATGAGGCTGGTCCGATTGTCAGCCTGCCCACCTGTCTCACCTGCCATGCCTTTGATGTATCTAAGAAATAGTTGTTTATGAGGTGGGAGGTTGCCCATTTATAGCCCAATGCCAAGCACATAATACACAGCTCCATGCCATCCCTACAACAACTCCTGTGCCACACGGGTGGCACCACTATGGCTCCAGCCCCACACTGGGCCCCACTATATGTCCTGCTGTTCAGACACTAGCCTGGATCCCTTCTTCTCAGGTGGTCTAATCCCCACCCTCATTCTGGGCTGCAAAACTCCCAAGGCCCTTGTCCCTCTTGGCAGTGGCCTCCTTTGGGACCTTTGGCCTCACAGGCCCTGGCCTCGCCTCTAAGCCAGTCAGGACTCCTGGCCTCTAGCTGCTGAATGTCCCTCATGGTGGGCGCTCTGGCCCTGGCACCGGCCCCAGCATGGACCAGTCGAGGTTTTTTATGGGTAGGTTCTTGAACCGCTTGGCCTCACTTTCCCATAAAAGTCCACCTTCTTGGGCTCCTCCAAACACTGTACCACATAGTTCCTCCATCCCCCTCCTGAGCCTGCTCTTCCACCTTCACTGGGCTCACTCTATTTTAGGCTGGCCTATGCACAGGCTTTCGGGGGCCCCATATGGACCCTACTCTATGCAACCCATGTGCAGTCCTTCAGGCCCCCACATGAACCCTAGTCTATGCAGCCTACTGCTTTCTCACACGCCCTTTCACTGGGGCCACTATACCACCCCCTCAGTGGGGCTACTAGGCCTTACGCCCCTTGGGCCTCAGGTGTTTGATTACATGCCTGAACCCCTCGCCTGTCCCCTCTATGGGGTAACCCACCAGGTCATGGCAACTGAGACTATACGGCACCCCATACTCACTATTCACTAGGGAGGCACTGGTGTGGTATTTCCTGGGGACCACCACACCTTCCAACCCCAGCAGGACGTAGTTTTAGGTAATGCCCCAGGACCAGGAGCCTCCTCCATCCCCATAGTTCCTTCCCTTGACCTCAAGGTTGTTCTGGGAGCAACAACTCCCAGCTGGGAGATGTTCATTCTTCAGCTCTCCAGTTGCAACTGCCAGCTTAGCTCCTAGGGCCTAGGCTTCTACTGAGGCTGCCCAGGCCTTCCTCCAATCCAGGAGCCCTCTTGCAGTCATGTGACCACCTCGTTAGGCCTCACTGCACCTACTGGCTGCTCCACAGCCTCCTCAAGCCTTTTAAAATGGCAGACACCAAAGGCACCCTGCCACACATGTACACACCCCTTCCAATTCCCAGCCCCCCACTAGTTGCTGTCCTCCCCCTTCTTACTCCTCCTCCCCCCAGAACTGCCCTGGCCATGGCAACCACCTAGGCTTCTCTGCTGGGTTCAGTGTGTGTGGTCAGGGTAGGATGCTTAGAGAACAGGAAGCAGAGAAAGAAAAGCATAGCACCCACTGGTGGGAGCCTTTCTAAGTTGCAAATCAAATGCTACCATTTTCCTTCAGCCCAGCTAATTGTAACATTCAGTTCCAGCTGCAAAAGGCAAGCCCTGCCTGAGAGACTGTCACAGAAGAAGGGTGACACTAACAGGTCTGAGACGACGCTGTTCTAACAGAACAGAAACCTTGTCACACAGGCTCCCTTCCACTCACTACTGATTTCCATCTGAATGCTGGGAGGGGCATGACAGTTTGAAGCATAATTTTTTTTTAAAATGAAATGTTTTCAAATCATCATGTAAAGGATAAGAACTTGTACTGGGTGTTTAAAATGGTTTGTATCTGGGGACCCCAGACCTTTGGAGCATTGCCACGTGGGTTTGGTTGGACATTTGCCACATGGGTTTGGTTGGCTGCAAATCTGCTATACCAATCACTTTTGGTACAGAGAGAGATGCAATATTAAGATACAAATTTGAATTATCTGCCCATTTGTGAGCTTTACAGAAAAAGGTACTGAAGTTCAGGAGAGGTGGGTCCAGGGATTAAATTAAATGTATGATTTGTTGTAACTTACTTTGTGAACAATAAATACATTTTAAAATAGGGAAAATATTCTTTCCTCTTTACCTTAGCTTCTGAGCCGTGTCATCAATTTTCTGTTGCTCTGGTCTTTTTTTTTTTATAAGATGGGTGTGTTTGTGATGCCATCAGCTCTTGCAGGAAAAACTGGCAATACTAGAACTGAGATCTTGGGAAGGAAATGCAATTTTAAAACACCTGTCAGCTTAATCTTTTAAGGAAATTGCATTATAATTTTAAAGCCACCCATGTTTCTTAACATTAAAGAAATAGAAATAATCAGAAATGTTAAAAATGGGTTTCTTTCAAACATTTAGATACAAAAAACAAATTGAAAATAGGTTCATATTTTTGGCTAACCTTGGTAATAAGTCTGCCCCAAAGTTATAACCATACGCACAGAGAATCTCTAGCATGATCCTAGATTGCAGGTGGGATAGGCTGCAGCTTAATGATAAAAGAGAAGTACTGAATAGAAATCCTGCAAATGTTTCCCTGTTGTAGAATGTGCTCTTCCATGTGTGCTTTCCCTTTGAACAATAATTGCACAAATTTGTCCTCAAATGCTTGGCATACAAGTAAGCATGTTTGGGTTGATAGCCATGGGTGTAGTAGCCTCTGGTTGAAAACCTTCTTCCACTGCTAAAAAGATAATCAAAGCCCATGTAAACTGAGTTGCAGTGCTGGAATGGTAGCAGGACAGAGAAAAATAAGCTCTCAATATTTAGCCAGAAGTAGATTTCTTTTGTCAGGGAATGGGAGTAAAGCCAAGGAGCTAGTCGCATAAGCACACCACTAGCTTACCATCTGTCCAAAAGCAATTACTTGAAAATGGCAGGTGAGTTTGGGGAGAAAGAGGTTATACCTCAGCTGTAATGCAGAGCCAGCCAGTCACTGATCTAGTACTCAGTAGTGTGAGTCTCTCTTCTTGACACAGAAGTATCTCATTCTGCTACTAAAGACACATGAGCACAATGGGTTGTGGAACTGACTAGTGGAGAATTTGGGGAAGGTTTCTGAAAGGCAAGTCAATCGTATGGTATAGGAGATGTGCTGTGGCACGCTGCAGGTGCAGTACCTCCACAGGAAACATTTCCAGAGATTCATGGTGCTTCCTCCACTCCCTTTAGTACATGTTTCCTTTTAGAGAGTTAACATAATCCATTGTTTTATCTGCTGTTTGCCTTAGGCTGTACTTGTTTCTTCCCTAGACTGGAAGGAAGGACACTTTATACATAAGAGATATCACCAAAAAATCCTTGCTTCTCATAGTAACAAAACCCAGACATTTCAGGATGCTTGGTGCAGAACGTAGCTACAAATGTATCCTTTCATTTACTCCTACTCTCCAGGGCTGTATTTGGAAGAGGGATGGGATTATGAGCAAATTTGAAAAACCTTGTTCTCCTGGAACTGGTGGACTGCTGATCAAGTCATGGCTGACTCAAGTGAAGTCATATCTGCGGGTGGGTCAGTAACGGTGACTGTAGTGCAGCACTTGGATGTTTCTTCTAGTTAAAAGCAGAAGAAACACGAAGTAGTTCCATAAAAGACATAGTCATCTGGCAATCATATGATACGAGTGACTGAGCCACCCTAAGCAGCCTGACCTCCCCTTAGTGGCACTGACCTTAACACACACTGCTCCTTCAGTGTCTCTGGGCACATCTATATGTGAAATTAGTGTGATGTAATAAACACCAGCACGGGTGCACCAGAGTTCATTACTCCAGGGTGCAGTGCTTAAACGTGCACCTGGGACAGCAGCACGTTGGGCCAGGGTGGTGTAGCCCTGGCTGGCAGGGAGCCCAGGGGGTCAGCCTGCCAGCCAAGGGCTGCTGACCCAGCTCAACATGCTGCGTAGGGGCTGCCTGGGGAATGAGAGGGCTATAATGGGGGGCTAGCTGGCAGGCAGCACTGCACTGTAGCATCCTTGTGCCTCAGCCAGCCCCAATCACCATCTACACATGTTGCAGCAGAGTAAATAACTCTGCCATAGGATAGTACTTGTATTCAGCAGTACTAACCTATGGCAAAGTTAATTAGTTTACTCTGGCCTAATAGCTCTACACATGTATTAGCACAACTGGAGTTGCAGCTAGCAAGGGACGTGAAGGGTAACAAGAAGGGTTTCTACAAGTATGTCAGCAACAAGAGAAAGATCAGGGAAAGTGCAGGTCCCTTACTGAATGGGGTCAGATGATGCAGAAAAGGGTGAAATACTCCATGCCTTTTTCACTTCAGGCTTCACAGGCAAGGCCAGCTCCTAGACTACTGCACCTGGCAGCACAGTTTGGGGAGGAGGGGAGCAGCCAACAGTGGTGAAAGAACAGGTTAGGGACTATTTAGAAAAGCTGGACATGTCGGGCCAGACAGGATGCACCTGAGGGTGCTGAGGGAGTTGGCTGATGTGATTGCAGAGCCACTGGCCATCGTCTTCAAAAACTCATGGCGATAGGGAGAGGTCCTGGATGATTGGAAAAGGGCAAACATTGTGCCCATATTTAACAAAGGGAAAAAGAAGGATCCAGGGAACTACAGACTGATCAGCCTCACCTCAGTGCCCAGAAAAATCATGGAGCAGATGCTCAAGAAATCCATTTCTAAACACTTGGAGGAGAAAGTAATTAGGAACAGCCAGCATGGATTCACCAAGGACAAGTCATCCCTGACCAACCTGATTGCCTTCTATGATGAAATGGCTGGGTCTGTGGATGCAGAGAGACCAGTGGATGTTGTCTACCTTGACTTTAGCAGGGCTTTTGATACAGGCTGCATGCAACCTGTATGGGACATGGGATCAAGGCCCCCATGATGAGGACGGGAGTGGGGCAGGGGCAGGTGCAGGTGCTGCCCAGCTAGGGCAGTGAATGCAATCCTAGGGTGGGGCACAGGGTGGAGCCACAAATGGCTTATCCAGGGGACGCTCAGTGTAGGAAAGGGGGGAACAAGGGGTAGGGGGGGAAGCTCCCCACCACTGCAAGTATCCCTGGGGAGGTATAGAGGGCGTTCACTCCCCCAGATTTGTGTACAGGATGGAAGCAGGCTGTCTGCTGTGGACTTGAGACCAGGGGATACACCAGCCTCTCCCCAGCAGGGGGGCTGAGCCAGGTTGGTGCTCAGGGTGCATGAGGGTGGGCAGGCTCAGCTCTGTGGGGCGGGCAGTGGTGGCGGTGCTGAGATTGGTGGCTACAGGGGTTCATGAGGAATTCTGGGGTTGTCATAGCCTCCAATGTCCCCTCTCTCCCCACAGCTCCACCCTGCCCCAGGCTCACATTCACTGCCCTGGTTTGCTTCTGCCCCACTTCCTCCCTCACCATGGTGGCCTTGATCTTCCCTCGCCCCATGTCCCTTCCCTCCCCCATGCCCCTTCCCCCCTACAGACTTACCAGCTGCTCTCCAAGCTGCCGGGTTGCATTCCTGTAAATCAGCTATTGGATCAGTGTTGGCTGATACGGCTGGTTAATAATTAACTATTGGTATCAGCCAAGAAAATCTTTATCAGTGCACTCCTAGTAAAAACACTCAAGTGTAGCGGTAGGATTCAGTGACCTAGACAAATTGGAGAATTGGGCTAAAAGAAATATCATGAAGTTCAACAAGGACAAGTGCAAAGTCCTGCACTTAGGACAGAACAATCCCATGCACCAGTACAGGCTGGGGGCTGACTGGCTGGGCAGCAGCTCTGCAGAAAAGGAGCTGGGGTTTACAGTGAACAATAAGCTGAATATGAACCAGCAGCGTGCCATTGTTGCAAAGAAGGCTAACAGCATACTGGGCTGCATTGGTAGGAGTGTTGCCAGCAGATCAAGGGAAATGATTATTCCCCTCTATTCAGCACTGGTGAGGCCTCATCTGGAGTACTGTGTTCAGTTTTGGGCCCCCACTACAGAAAGGATGTGGACAATTGCAGAGAGTCCAGTGAAGGAAAACAATGGTGAGGGGTCTGAGGCATTTGACTTACAAGGAGAGGCTGAGGAAACTAGGGTTATTTAGACTAGAGAAGAGAAGCCTGACAGGATTTAATAGCAGCCTTCAACTATCTGAAGCAGGGTTTGAAAAAGGATGAGAGTGGTGGCAGACAGAACGAGGAGCAATGATCTCAAGTTGCAGCAAGGGAAGTTTAGATTAGATATTTAGGAAGAATTTTCTCACTAGGAGGGTAGTAAAACACTGGAACAGGTTACCCAGAGAGATTGTGGACTCTCCATCCTTGGAGGTTTTTAAGACCCAGCTAGACAAAGACTTGGCTGGGATGATCTAGCTGGGGATGGTCTTGCTTTGAGCAGGGGTTGGACTAGATGACCTCCTGAGGTCCCTTCAACCCTAATTTGCTATGATTCTATGTAGATGAAGATGCTGTACTGCGGAGCTACATGGACAACTCCACAGTAAGCAGCTCATGTAGATGCTTCCCCTGAGAGAGAAACTAGGGATGAAGTACCCTCCCACAATTCTGTGGAAAAAAGTAACAGGCAAAGGCCTCTCTGTGGTTCCCACCTGTTATCCACCATTCTCTTCAGTCAAGTTGCAGGCTTCCCCATCTCTTCTGCTTTGCCTGTTTTAGGTGCCTCCCTCCTTTTTCTCCTATTTCAGAAGTTCTCTAAGTCTCAAGAGATGTGAGGTCTTTTCACCACGTAAGGGAAAGGAAATTGGAGGGACCAGGTGCATAAAGATAGAAAGAAGCCTGGTGGCATCATTTCAGACAACGCTTAATAAGAAATTAATGCTCTAAAAGGTTGAGCATTTGTCAAGTACCAGGTGGGTAGGCTGGAGAAAGAGACAGGTTCATGTTTCTCTCCTCCAAACCTTACCTTTAGCATTGAGACAGCATTTCAAAAGTGACTAGTTATTTAGGATGCCCCCATCTTGGGAGGAAGAGAGTAGGCCTCTAGACAAGTGTCTGATGTTCAGTAAAAGTGGAATAGCAACTCTCAAACTCAGCCCCCTCTCAGTGCCTTGAGGTGGACATAGGAAATCAGTAATCACTTCTGAAAATACTGGCCATCATTTTGTGTTGCATCGGTGTGTGAAGGCCTTAGTCATTGAGCACTGCACAACTACAGTGAAAGACGCTCTTTTGCAGGCAAATGAGCATAAGAAATAGGCAGGATTAAAAAGGAGGACAAGGGTAGGAGCAGAGGCAGGACCTGAGAAGGGGCATAAAGGGAAAAAAATAGTTTTGAAGATTATTCAAAGAGAGAGGCAGAGAGAGAGAGACATGTTCCACCTCCATTAAGGGATTCAGAGGCACAGTATGTGAGCAGCTAATAAACAGATGGTCAAACCTGGAGTTGGTGAGATGAAAAAAGACAAATGGGCACAAGCAAGGAAAGGGGCAACATTCTGAAGAGCTTTGAAAGTGAAGGCAAGATGAAAAAACAAATTAAAAATGGGTGCTAATGAAGGGACTCACAGTGGGGAGTGATGTGAGCAATCAGAACAACAAGTGAGGAAGATGACCCTGGAAGCTGCATTTGAATGAACTGGAGGAAGGAAATTATGCCTGTCTCTTGCAAGGAAGCAAATTGTTATCTTTAAAAACTTTAAACCTGTTAATTTTAGACCTGCAGACTCCTCCTGGGCTTTGCTTGACATTTATCTTTCCAGGACTATTTACACAGCACTATGAACAAGGGTTTTATTATTTAACCGGTGATTTCCTTGCCTTCATTGGATGGCTGGTTTCCTTGGGCTGGTGCCAGTTTAACTACTTGTCTGAATCTTTTATAGTTTCTTGGATATATTCAGGAGTGGGAGTTCAATAGCTCTATCATTAACATTCATGTGATTAATAGCCCTGCCACTACCTGATGGTTGCTGCCATACCACCCACACACATGCACAGCCTGGGCTTCCCAAAGTCCAGGGTGTGTCTGGACCCAGTTGGTGTCAGTGGAATATCAATCTGAAATCTATGAAATGTGAATGGGTCCTTGCAGCTGGAACTGTGTGTGTGGTATAGGAAAGGCATTGTGCACAGACATATATCATTGTTTGATAAATCCTCAGGGAGAGTGGTGTTTTTATTTTGAACCCAGTCATGTCTAATAATGTTCCGTCAAAATTTCATTCAGGCAATGTAAGAAATGCCCAAACACATTTGGGTGAAGTTTACCTTAGTGGGGAGGGCCCTCAACCCCACTAGTGTGTATTAGATGGCCCTGAAAGCCACCTCCAAACAGAAACTTCTGGGACAGGGCAGACAGCTGTTTGTGTAGGGGTGCCTATCAAAGCTCGTAGATAAAAGTGTGGTTTTGCTAACTCTATACCAGCTGCAGATGACTTAAGAAGTTGGATCTAGCCTTTGTCCCTCCCCCCTCCCCCTCACCACAAAAAATGTTCTTTATCAAGAGCTTCATTACTCAGACTTTGCTGAATCCTTGCAGTGCCCGAGTTGTATGGAAGTATATCTGAATCCTGCCTGGGAGGAGTATGGTGGTTCTGCCTGAGGGGTTAACATAGAAATTAATTGGTTCTAATTAGTCCGAGGTGCAGAAGGAAAGAATGTTGGTTTAATTCACTCTTTCCATGTTTTACAGTATATAAATACAATTTCACATTGACTGCCAAAATGTGGTCTAGTTAGATCCATGACACAATATGTGAACTAGTATGAAACCTCAAATCATTTACTGCATCTAACAGGGGTGCCAGTAATCTTTCCTAAGTATCTGGAGGTTGCTTTCTTGCAACATTTCCTAGCAGTTTTGAACCAAGCAACCAAGCAGAATGAGTAGATTGAAGGCAAGGGCTTCGTTTGTACTTGAAAAATCTGCCATTGGCATTATGAACTATGAACATTATGAAAAGACTTTTTGCTTTGAAAAGTGTTTGATTTTGTACCGTAGAAACTTAACACGCTGTGCAGACAGTGCAAGCAAGAATGTGCCTAGGTAGCTAGTGAAAACTTCAGAGCATGATACTCTACATACAGTGAATCAGCAGCATAATCCTTCTGGAGAGAAAGGGACTTCTAAAATCACAACCCTCTGTAATAAAACCATTTTCCTGACCCTTAAACTAGTCCAGAAGAACCTCAGTACAGAAATCCTCAAAAAAAAAAAGTGTAGTAATTTGAACCAATAATTCAAGCACAACAGGAAAGATCTGTATATCATCTTTTTAAAATAGAATATCACAAAATATATTTTACTTTGATCTGGACAACTGTTTTTTCTTTCTAATTTAGTGATTCTCAAACCGGGTGCCACACAGTATTAGCTTGGTTAGATATGCAAACTCCACACGATTCACAAAATAAACCCAGAGATTTCAAATAAGAATCCAGAGTGCCAGAAACGTTCTGACCGCTTGTGGTTTGCTGAGATTTTAGCAACAGAAGAATTGTTCTATTATTTTTTCTGTAGTCAAAAATGAGTGCAAGTTAAGAGCTGGCATTTTCAGAGGGAAGCCTTGAGTCTGAAAAGGTTGAGGACCACCATTCTCATTGTTCAAAGGAAGAAGGCAGGACAGGTTAGCACCTCAAAGATTAACTCATCCAGAGAGGCATTAGTTTTCAGAGGCAACAACCTACTTCACCAGGGCTACCTCTATAATTGTTTAAATTGTGGCCCATGGGGCCCTGGCGTTCCACAGTAGGTCACTGGGATTTCCACCAAGAGGTGGGGGGGAATGGCAGAGCAGGCCAGGATGCAGTGAGCTGCCATTGCTGGGCTGGGTTGCCTGGCTCTGCATCAGTCTTCAGGACAGGGGTAGTGGTTCTGCAGCAGAAGTAGTTACATGAAAGGATTCTGTGATTTTAGGAAGTTTGAAAACCAGGGGTTTAAAGAGCAGGTTCCTTGTGAGCCTGCCATTCTACAGTGCTCCAGCAGGGGCCACTCCAAACTAAGAAATGGATGTGATATAGCCCCAGCAAAACAAATAATGGCCATTTCTCAGTTGCAAAGAAAAAAATTCTTCCTCTTTCAAAGTACCTGGAAATAAAATCTTGAGTCACTTTCTGAGTCACTGCTCTCTTTAATACCTCAGTCATATGCTTCTGTGCATGACTAGAGTTTGCTCAAACACAAATCACCAACCTGAAAAGAAATCTTCAGAAATATTGCTGTTATCAAACCGTATCTTCTTTGTATTTGAATTAAACTTATTCTTTCTACTGCAATATATTTTTATATGGTACAGGAGGCTGATCATGAGAGAGAGAAACTTTCTGTCAATGGTTTGAATCCAGCCCAGGCAGACAATGACCAAAAGTCTCCAGTTGTTCAAAGCCTCTGTGAGATTTGTGGTCTCAGTCTATCTCTGAATTGAAAGAGGTCCTCACCACAAAACCGCTGTCTCTAACACCCATGATAGAGGTCCCACAAACAGAGCAGCTGATGTGTTAATGGGGCATGGAGACTGTTAGACCTTCAGGGGCAGAACAGAAGTGTTACTGCTGAGATGTCAGAGGTTTTTTCCAGATTTTCAAAACAGCATGTGAGCAGAGTCAAGAAATGTGTTACAGCCTGGGTTAAACCTTTGTGCTGGAGTGAAATTTCCTACAGTTTATGCTTCACAAAAGAACAAAGATATTCTAGTGGTGTTGTCTGTCTCATTTCAATACTCTTTCCCTTGCAAGTTCTTAATCATAAAAGACTCAAGTGACTCTTTTGCCAGACAGCACTTTGGGTGATCCTATGCAACACTCTACCAGCTGGCTCTAGAGGCTTCCTGTCTTCTTTAAGATCCTCTCACCAACACCCCTCACTAGTAATTCATACACCTGTCACTTAGCTGAAACTTCACAATTCAGTCCCTCTTTACTTTTCTTATCACAATGACTTTTCCTCCTCCAGCACCCACCAACAATCCCATCCTTAATCCCATGGTACTGTGCTTCAGCCGTTTGCATCTTCGTGCTTTCTTTCGCAACGGAGAACACTCACCCTAAAATGCTTTGGGAATCTGCTGCCTTGAGGTCAATGGGAGATTAGCCAATTACTGATGGCAATGTGCAGGTGCTGGCTGAAATGTATACACAAATGTATGTTGATTTGTATGCTCTATCCCTCTTCCTCTTCTATTTGCTGTATGTTGTTCTGAACCATACATACATACATAAAGTGTGTGAAATTAATGTACGTGCATTTGTTGAATCCTTTTGTCCCATAGTCTCCTGCTGCAACACAAGACTGCCCTGTGCTCTGGGCTGTGCACAGCTGCTAGTATTTACACAACCGTCATGGGACAAAAGGCTGGGGTTCTAGGGCCCGGTTGCTCTCCAACAGCTCAAGGTGCTTTGTGTGGAATTCAAGGTAAGTAACAGTTAATCCCCAGGTCATACATGAGAGCAGGAATAGACAGATTAAGAGGCAGATACTACTCCATCTACTAGGCATCTACATATTTATGTGCAATCCTATTCCACCCAGCCCTTATCTCTGTCTATTTCTGTAAAGTGCTTTCAGACTATGTCACTGAAAGTGGCTAGAAAGAACCATCTACCTTTTGCCTTTAACATTTTTTCAGGTAGTCAAGAAATGTGGAATAAGAATACATGTAGATGTCAAAATGCTATTTTAGACATCTAAGGGGTGGACTAGGATCTGGCCTAAAATGTGTGTGCTATAAAAGGGGGGCACTTTAATAATGGAAGGTTTTTTTTTCAGAAATACAGCTAATAAAACTTGCAGGTGCTCAGCATCTGATTTCATTTTTCAGCACCTAATCGTAGACATCATGAGTTATGTGACTTGTAAAAGGCCACAAAAAGAGTTAGGGTAAGCTTATCTGGCACCATGCATGGGCAACTGAACTTGTTCTGAACAAGCTAACCCAGGTACTAGAAGCTCGACTGGGTTCCAAGATATATTGGTCTTGTCAGTAATAGGTTCATTAGCACGAAAGTCTCTGCATGGTGCTGTATTCTACTACATAGGCATACCATAATTCTCTTTGTAGACTAGTCATATAGTTTAATGTCTTTGCCTAGTCCACTAAATCTTGTCGCTTCTCATTACTGAGCTGCTCCTTCTAGAGAATATGCACTGGATCTGATGATACAAACTATAGAAGGCTGCCATCCCTAAGCCGTTCCTTAAATCAAACACCTACAGCTAAACATATTGTAGACTCCAAATCCAGCACTGGGTGACTGGTAGGAAAGGTCTGTGAATAGCCTGCAATCATACAAGAAAAGCAAGGAATCCAGCTCCATGATTGGTTTATATTTCTGGGATTGTCTCCTTGCAGAAAAAGGGCTAGAATCTGACAAAGGTTCTGATTCATTCATTTCTATGTCAATAAAGGTTATGATTCACTTTTATGTTTCTAGTTTGTCCAGAACAGACTAGCTTTTTAGGGCCTAGAAAGGCAGACACTAGGCTGGATGTGGGACCTTGCTCTGCCTTTGCTGTACCATTTCTCTAGTATACCAGAGAGCTCCATTGCCCTGGGCTATGTATTTTTTGTGTGTGTTTTCATGTTTGTTTTGACATCCGATCATCACACACACAGACTTGCAGGCAGCATCTCTCCTGGGAGGTATGGTTGGAAAGATTTTTTTTTTTTTTGGTATTGCTTCTCATTACTTACTTTTTCTCAAAACTAAAGATAAACTAAACTGAAGGAGCATAGAAAAGGAATGAATCTACCTATTTGTACACCTAGGTGACATCTCAGATACGTGCTGCTGGTCTAGCTACTCAGAATTGCTTTTCAAATTAATTGGGAGCAGAATTTAGACACATGGGAAACTGAGCCCCATGTGTCACACAGCTGCATCAATACATGATTCATTGCATATCATTCATGCAACTCATGAAAGAATTGCATGAAAATGTCAGGATAGCATTCCCCAAGGACTTTCTGGTGCAATTAATTGCCATTTGAAGCAGAGGTGGATCTCCCAGCCATGCAAATTCTATTGGCTCACATCCAGACTGCTGGAAGGACCTGGCTTCCAAGTAGGACAGAGGATCCTATATGACCTCTGTGTGAATATCAAAAAGATTTTGCTTCATAAATAACCTTTAATAAGATGACACAATGACTCTATGCACTAGTTTCATAGGGACTTGGAGAAAAGAACCTTGAAGAAGGAAGATCCTGTTGACATTTAAGAACTATCCTAGCTGCTAATGAATTCTGGCTTTCATACACCATATTGGATGCGACAAGAGAGACGTGGATCATTCAGAGACTCTCCAGTTCTGTATACTTGTTCAGAGATCAATTTAATGCATTTTAATTGCCTATTTTTCTTCTTAGTTCTGTTTTCTCAGCTACCCACCCCACCAAAAAATTACCAAGCTAGGTTTTATACCGGCAGACAGCTAATGAGAGCACCTGACTATTAAATGTTTGAATTCCTTCTTTAAAACAGCTATTCAGCTGGTCAGACAATGTATTGATGTCATCACACATGATTTCTGTCATGAGCTCACACTTTGTGTCTCCCTGCTTTCTGCTACCTCACAAACTAGCCAGCCAACCAAGTGGGGCTTCAGTCTATCCTCATTCAAAGCCAGGGGAGTTTTGCCATTGATTTCAAGGAGTGTAAGCTGCCACCCTGCCAACATCCAGTGCAAAGAAGAACTTATTTAAACATGACGTGTGAAAATACAAAAGGACTGAGGAAGGTGAGACTTCAAGTGCGTGGAAGGAAAGGGATGTATTACGGTAAAGGCTGCTACTAGATCCATCCATCTGGAGATTCTCCATGGGTTAAGGGAAACTTCTTGTGCAGAAGAGCTGTCTGTGAAACACTTCATGGGAAGGGATATGTCCATGAAAAATAGGGTACATCCAGGAGGTTCTTTCATCCCAATTATCCCCAGAGCAACCGTTAGGAGACTTGGGTAATCACCACAAACCAAAGAAGCCTGGACTTTAGACCAGAAAACAGACTAGCAGCCAACCCAGCCCAGGACCAAGAGCTATAAAGGTGGCTTAACCACCATCCCCTGGTGCAATGCAATTCAGACATGACCTTGCATTGAGACACCTCAGCATCATAACAGCCTTCACTATTAAATAAAACTATTAATGCAGGCTAGCTGAGTTCAGGTTGACAGAGCATTTCCAAAAGCACATGTTCCTCTGTTAGTTGCTCACAGCTCACTGTAACTTTCATGTGGACTGTTTTAGGCTTCATCACTACCTGATGCAATTCTGTCTGGTGGCTGGGAGCTAGTTAGCACATACTGAAATCAAGTCAACTGGAAACAAAACACTCTTTCCTGTGTTAAATAGCAATTCATCTTTTTACCATATCTGAAATGCAGTTGCTATATTTCATATCTGGATTACCCCAGGTTACCTCCAGTTGGACAAATCTGACTGTATTTCACTCAGTCCCTGCCACTGCAGCTCATTTCTCCACCTGGAAAGAGGGGATAATGTGTTCTCCCCTCACCCCCTGTCTGTCTGTATTTCTGGTCTAATAACATTGTTGGTTCTTTGGGGTAGAAGGAATCACCTCTTAGTGTGTTTGTATAGTACCTGAACTAATGAGGCCCCGTTTTCATTTGGGGTTAGTGCAATACAATTAATACATTGTAAGTTTCATAAAAATGGCCTTGGGAGAGACAGAGTTTAAAATGACAGGCTTGCTTTTACTACAACTTAATAAGGTTTCTGATTATATATCAGAAATGTAGGTTAATAATAAATCCTTAACTATTGAAGTATCAGCCCTGAAAGCATAAAAGCCTGGGCAGAGAAGTAAGAGAGCTAGTAAATAGACCCACATGCATGGAAGGAGCTAAAAAGTCAGATCCCTTAGGTCTCAGTGCTTGGACCTGTTCTGTTAAAAGCTTATATAAATGAGACTGAGGTTGGATCGAGTTGCTGGGTGTCCAGACACAGATGACATCATGATAGGAGGGAGGCTGCTGATAAATTTCAGGAATGCACCAGACTGCACAAGGATTTGGAGACACTAGGGAAATAGGCTAGTACAAAGGAATTCAATATTACACAATGGAAGGTTATGCATTTTAGGAGAACCAACAGTACTTCTAAATGTGGGTTTAATGAAAGAGAGCTGGAGAGGAAACTAATGAAGAAAGAGACCCAGGGTAGGGGTGAATAATGGTAGGAAGGTGAGGTAAGGGGCAGCAGCTGCAAGGCAAGAAAATGAAGGTCTGCTCAGCTATATGAAGAGGAATAATTCTGCAGCAAAAGGAGATTGCGACTCCACTTCCCAGAGCCTTTCTTAAATGCTGCTCTGGGTGCTCCCTTTGCTAAACAGAGTCCAGAACAAAACAGGAAAAAAAAGATGATGATATCTCTTATCTGAGAAATGTCTTGGATACTGTTAGCCATGCTCAGCCCTGAAAGAAGATCTTATTATGGCACTTGAATGCCTAAAGGAGACTGGCAAGGAGGTTTGTTGCCATTCCCTCATTAGTTAGGTGTCTGTGATCAGACCAGTTCATCCACTTCACTTCGGATTTTTTTGAGTTGAGACTTAGGTCTTTCTAGGTTTCTGCTGGCTGAGGGTAGGATTGTCTCAGTGGCAACTAAGAATTCAGGGACCTCACACTGACAGCAGAGCTTAAGGTGCAGATGCCTGCTCAGAAAGAGGGAGTGGAGATGTGATAGGGGAATTTACATTGGTCTTGTGCACCAATATTTCATCAGGATCTGAAGTGAACTGCTGATGGTCAATTATCTACTGCAATAAGTACAACTATAATGCTTCCCCACCAGAAGGCAAGGAGCAGGTCAAACCCCATATAACAGTAAATGGCCACCCTGGGATGGAAACGGACAGCACTTTCACCAGTGTATTTTTATTGTTGTTTTTTTCCCCCAGGCTAACTCTGAACTGTATCCTCACAAATGCTGAGGTATAGCAAGCTCCTCCAGCACCCTGGGTGGGTGGGGGAGAGGGGGAAAGTTAGACTGACCACTGAAGAGTGTGGGGGTGAGGGAGGAGGAGAAGCGGAGTATTACTGGACTCAGCTCTCCACACTCTGGAAGTAGCAGCTGTTGTTGTAGTTCCTGGTGTAGCAGTGTAGGCTCAGGCTGCTGCACCTGGGGAACAGACTTACCACACCACCATGATGCAGTGACCCTGGGATCACCCTTGAAGCTCTCTTCACCCCTTGTCTACTCCTGTTTTACACCATTGCAAAAGCAATTCACCACTGTGAACAAGTCGTGTGTCCAGGCCTTGAGTTGAGCCTGTTTTGCTATGGAGGGGCCTCATAAGGGCATGTTTGATCCAAGAGTTCTCTTAAACCCAGTTCAGTGACTCAAATGATGAAGTCATAGGTTAGTTGTTCCTGGGGACTGAGCCCTCCATCCCACTGCATCTTGCCCTTCTTTCTTCGAGTGCTAATAGGAAGTCTCACAAATCTGAGTTTTAAAAGGCAGTCAGTGGGGGAGGGCAGGAACTGTCTTGTGCAGAGTTAAAATGAAGGCACAGTTCCCATGCCCCAGAGAATGAATTGGGTGCAAGCAGTCACCCTCACAATGGGTAAGAATGAATATGTACTATAGGTCTAAGTCTCTCTCAGACATCATAAATCTCTCCTTTGCCTTCCTCAAGGATTTGCTCTGTTGCCAATTTGGAGGTCTTCATTTAAATGGACCAAGCATGTGTTTACTTACTTAAATGTTTTAAGGTAAGGAAAAAAATATTCACTCTGTTCACTTCACTCGCAACCTGCAAAATCAGAAACAAATGGAGCAGTTGTGGCGCAAAAACATATGCTGCCTGGCAATACTCAGAGTAACAATGCCTTTTGGGGGGTAATATGTCTCAATATGCCTATTAAGACAAAAACAGCCATTTGTAGTAATTATCTATTCCTTTTATGTAACATTTTTCATTCTGAGCTCTCAGAGCACTCAGCAAAGGAGTGTTTTTTACACTGTGCAATTGTATAACTTTATGGATGGGCAAAAGACTAGGCAGGGTGGCACCTTATAGACTGACTCATTTAGAGAGGCATAAGCTTTCATAGGTTACAGTCGCTATGTATATATGAGTTACAATGTGTGCGTGTATATGTATATCTGTCAGAAGCTATTCTTGGTGGCATGTGAAGTAGGCTATAGCCTATGAAAGCCCATGCCCAACCTTCTGCCTAGCTTCAGACTAACACAACTAACTACCTCTCTTTATAGACAAGGAAACTGAGTCACTGAATAGAGATCTCTTGCAAGAAGTAAAGTCCTAAGGTCATCCA
The DNA here is from genome assembly GCF_001723915.1 of Gavialis gangeticus. NCBI lineage: Eukaryota > Metazoa > Chordata > Crocodylia > Gavialidae > Gavialis > Gavialis gangeticus. Next base: position 68,302,254 of record NW_017728992.1, on the reverse strand, counting down.
GCAAGTCAGTAACATATCCAAAAATTTAATCTAGATGTCCTGACTCTGTCTAGTGCTCTGTCCACTGGACCATGCTGCCTCCCCAGCTGCAGTTAACTGAAAAGAAATGTCACAAGGTAGAAAACTGCTTTTTTTTTTACTAGTGATCTTTGAATCTGATTCTATTAATCTTGCTATAGGCACAGCCCTTATCCTTAAAGCCAATAAAATGTGTACCTTGCTGCTTGGGTTGTTGACCAGGGCATTCTAAGCTATGTGAGGGAGATGTACCCACCCAGCTCTTTCCAGATAGTTAACTTGGGTTCTCCTCTGAGCAAATCTTAGCTAGAGAGGAGGCGGGTACAAAGGTATTGGGGTCTAGTGTGGAATTGGGTGTCATGAGGAACTATTGCTCTCCTGGAATGTGACTGCATTTTGGAAAGCAGTCTAGTTTGCCAGAAAACTAGACTGAAAAAGGAATTGCTTTCAGATTACCCCTCTCAGCCCCCCTCAAACCCCTAGGATTCAGTAAAAAAAATGTCACCACAGTATGTAATTATGAAATTATTTCTGTGAACTACCATCTTTATTTAATTCTCTTTCCCTTTTCCTGAATATGGGTCTGGTGTGGTTGTCTGATGTCTGCCTTTATTTAAAAAAATGGTGTCTGAATGGGTGACTGTAGCTCCAAAAAGGTTTAAGGTCTTTTGCCTGCAGTCCCTGGCTGTGTTCCTAAAGAGTCATTTAAAAAAAAAGTCCACTAAATCAAAAGCCAGGTAAATCAACAGAGCACTCTGAGTTGTAATGAGACCAGTTATAAGGTAAATTACAACATTATTCAAGCACACAAAATTCCTCCTCTGGCATTTGTCCTGCTCAGTGCAATGCACCTTAAAAGTGGTGAAATGATTTCTGGCAGCTTCTGAAAGAGGCTGTGTCTGGGGGGGATGGGAGGCTGCACTGAGCCTCTCCGTTTTCACCATTTCTGTACTTTTGTGACATTGTACGGCAGTTGGTCAGTGTCGGTGTGTATATAGTAGGCTGCTTGAAATGTAGGTTGACGTATTTCCTAAGATGATGTTGCATCAACTACAAAAATGGGCCACATGTTCTCTCAATTGCCAGCAAATCTTGTTACAATTTTCAAAGCTGGGAGTTGAAAGACTTTAATTAGGGGCTTGGTTAAGGAGATTCAAGACGTGTAAATTTCTGTTACAATGTACAAAATTCCAAACAGATGCTTGGGCCTTCGAAGCTGCCAAGACTCAAAAGGTGGGAGCAAAGCCCCAAATACAGCAGATCAAGAAGCCTAAAATAAAATGGAACAATTCACATCTACAGTCTAAGTAACTTTTCCTGAGCAATGCCTTTGGGTTATGTGATTCTGCATGTCCCTATAAACATCTTATATCAGTACAGGTGAGACATAACTAGGATGCAAATTTGCACCTAGAGGTAATAGTGATGAGCTCTTATAAAGTGCTTAAAGTGTGCCACATCACACTGGGGAACCAGATTTCTAAAAGCGAGCCAGAACATTGAGAGATACATATTTTTAATGCTGTCTGTAAAGAAACCCCCCTAGACTGGACATCTTCCCCGCTACCAGTGGCCTACTACGGATGGGTGACTGGAGTACCAGCCCCAGGCACTGATTTAGAGGGGGGATAAGGATGGCAGCAACTGATGCTCACTGCAGCCATTGGCCCAGTCATCACAGCCACCCCCGCTGCCCAGGGTTCAAAAACTGTTTGCTATGCCTGCCCAGTCCCCTGTCTCTTCAGGTATAACAGCTCATCTGCTGTGCTGCAAGAGATAGGCAGAGTCCTCCTTTGCTCTCTTCAGGGGGGCGTCCTCACAGAGAAGCGGGAAGGAAAGAAAAGTAGAAAGCAGAAAGAGCCCAATGAGTTAAAAATGGTTCCACTCCCTCCAATTTCTGTCCCTGCCCCACACCCTCTTCTCCCCTCCCATGAGCAATGAGCTAGATCCTCTGCTCCTCCTGTTTCCATTCCTGTATGGTCTGGTCTGGCCTGGGGGGTGGGAAGAACCCCTAGCTATGTTGCCCCCTGCTTGCAAGATGGGATGGGGTCCTGCTGCAATTTGGCCTGAGAGAAGGAGGTGAGCCATCACTGGAGAAATGAAAAGAAACTGAGGGCACACTTGGTCAGGGCTGGTGACAGACCTGATTTGGGGGCTGGGAGCAAAATTAACTTCAGATCAACAAGCCATGCAGCTTGGGGCTTCTGAGAGATGTCCACTTTTTTCAGTCCACTTCAAGCATTGCTCCAATGTGATATTTTCATAGATTGTAAGGCGGGAAGGGACCTCAGAAGATCATCCGGTCCAGTCCCCTGCACCAAGCAGGAAAGATAACAGGGGGTCATGTGATCCCAGCAGGGTGACTGTCTAGTCTCCTGTCTGACTTTCTAGGTGTTGTTGTCAAGGCCTGTTCAGAACTGGGATGGACAAATGTCAATCCTCCCATTTTACCAATGGGGCACAGTGAGGGCCAGAAGGTAGAATGACCTATCCCACATGAACTATCTCATAGTAGGGCAGTGTCTGAGCAAGGTACTTATTCCCTGGACTACACTTCTAAAATCAAGTTACTTATGAAGAGTAACACTGAGAGACTAATGTTTTAAATATAAACGCTTCTAAGAATTTCCTTGAGAAGGACTATAGATGTTTCATACCTGAGGATCCAGAGATACCATGCCTCTCAGTCTGCCAAGCCCCAAATGAGTGTGGGGCAAAAGAACAAAGGGAAGGAATGGGGGAAATAGGCCCATGCATAAATAAAAAAGACTTAAAATAAGGTGAAATTGATTTCTTCAGCATGAATAATACTTTCCTATAATCTCATTGCATGGTTTGGCTTTTCTTTTGTAAATGCTCTGCAGTAATGAAAACAGAATAGGAGTAACTTGCATGCGAGGGCTTCGAGTAATAGGTCAATTTATTCCCTGACCTGCAAACATGTACAAGAGGGGAAAATTCTCCAGGCTAAAGTCCTAGATATTGTTCTCTCAGTGGGTAAATGGTCCGTGACATTTTGGAGAAAACAGACCTTCTAACCAGTGCAGGTCAAGCTAGTATCCAGCCCCAAGATCCCAGGGCATCCAGGCAAAGTGAAAACTCTCATGTTTTCCTGCATGCAACCCCTGTAGTCATTCCCCTTTGGCTTCTTATACAGAAGTTTCCAGTATTTTTTTGCTCTGAGCAGCATTAAATGCCATTATACACTGCTGACAGAAAATTTGTGGGGTACATAGAGAGGCTGTGGTGTGGTTGTTTCAGTTCTGCTTTCTGCTCTGCCATAATCCCTTCCTTCATCCCCAAACCTGGACAGGCCCAATAGTCTGGTATCCCTGCAGAAGCATTTATAGAGCTCAAGAGATGGGATAAGCTTGTCACCTTGTTCAGTTCCCCTTTCCATGTGCATCAGCTATCATCCTAAGGCTGACAAACGCTACTGTCTGTCTATAGCAAATACAGAGTGATGTTGTTAACATATGTTAGTAATCCCCCTTTTCTAGCATAGGGAAGGCCTTGTGTCTGCTTCTCCCCTTGGTTGGAATGGTGCTAGTGCATGAGGCTCCATAAGAAGCCAGACTTGGGAAGTTCTTATGTGACAAAAAGGGAGCGCTTTGCTCTCCCGATCAGTGCTAAACTCCTGCTCAGTGGTGTAAGAGCCTGGGGGACAGACTAGCAGACAAAGCACAAAACAAGAGGATTTTTTATTGTGCTTTGTAAGCAGTCAGCTGATGGGCACTCCATCGTCTACTTGTCCTTGTACATTCAGCACAGCAGGGCCTGCTGGTGACCATAGGCACTGCCCACTGACTTTGTTTTTTGCTGGTCAGTTGCTTTAGTTTTTTGTTCGTTTTTGGTTTTTTTTGGGGGGGAGGGGTGTTGTGTTCCCATGCCGAGCCCCACACATGCCCAGAAAAGCCAGTGCATTACTTCAATCTGGCTTGGCTGACGTGGCTCATGGATGCTGAGCACCTGCTAAGTTTTTTCAGTGGGTGCTTGAGCCCCAGAGCACCCACAGAGTCAGCACCTGTGCTGGTGGCCGATTTGTCATTCACCCAGCTAGGCTTCTGTTCAACCATAATTGATTCAGGTTGATGCTGTGATAGCCAGGTGAGGTTCTCTAGCCTGTCTGCTCACAGAAGATTAAAGTAGATGAGCACAACGGTCACTTCTGGCTTCAAAATTTCTGATCAAGCCAGTAGGTTGTAGCCATGCAGCATCTCTTGAAGGCATATGAGGGACTGGGACAAGATGCATAAGGAGAGGATTGGGGGGGAGGGGGCAGGAATTCCATGTCTCTTGAAAGCCCTGCAAATATTTCTCAGGTCTTCAGCTGCAACTATAGATACATGCAGCTTCAGAAAGTACATGTATTTATAAATCAAAGTGTATAATAGCGAAAGACCTCACAAACTTTGTGTGTATGCCACACTCTAGCTTGCTCTCCACAAACATGTTGGCAAAGCAGGCCAGGCCAAAGCAGAGCCACATCTCTGCAGCACAGGAGAAAACTTGCTAAAATAGAAGGCATCCCTCATTGTAAAGCACTGTAAAGAGTGAAGTTTTGCATTAGCATGGTGCATTATTGTAACGATAAGGACCAACCCCAGCTTTACTTCCGTGGTTGGTCCAATCACAAAGGTCACTGCAGTTGCTTCAGATGCTAGTAAGTTGTCTTTGGCCTCTTTCTGGTGGAAAGAGTGATAGGTTTGTGTACTGGAAACACCAAATTAATTAAAAGCAATTGTAGCCTTAGCAGTTATGTGTAGGATTGAACCATTAGATTTAGGAAGATGAAAAAAATGAATAAAACAAACCATATGACTATATGCCTTCTGCAGGAGTTAGGCAACTGGGCTTGGGCAAGGGGGCAGAAGAAAGGACTTGGCATGTGGAAGTGCCTTTAAAATTGGTGAGGGTGTATCTGCTACAATAATCCACTGAAACAACAGCCGTCTAAAAATAGGGTTGTTTTCTGTACTAAGCTCCTTTTAACTTTGTTAGTCATCACCCATTCCTAAAATAAAATCCGTGTAACAGTCTCTCCTAGTAGCGGCTGTAAACAAACTTCAGGAGGAGGGAGGAGAAGGGAAAAGGGAAGAGGAGCTGCCCGCAGTAGGTGGAGCAGGAGCAATCTGGTCTTGCTGTGGCAGCAGCAGCCTGAGCTGGAGGCTGGCTGGGCCCAGTGCACAGGCAGGAACTTCTGGAGCTGGGGCCAGCTGCAGCGCGGCGCTCTGGGCTCTCTGGGTTCTCAACCAAGCGGCCAAGGTTAGCTGGCTGCGGGACTGAGGCACTGCTGCTGCTGCCGCTGCTGCTGCTGCTGCTGCCTTCGAAAACTCCCTCGGACTTGGAGTCAAGCCACGGTGGTCCAGGCAACGGCATTAAACAGGAGGAAACAGACTGGGGATTCCGTCATTTCAGTGGAGAAGGGGAGGGGGGCGGGAAGGAAAGCATTGAAAGCAGACAGGAAAAGAGAGTTACAGAAAGAGAGAGCAGCTTTGCCCCCCACCAGCCCCAGTGCTGTGGCAGGGCACTGGTGGGCCAAACCCCCGGGGCCCTGCCTGGCTTTTGCGGGGAAGGCACTGGGCAGCCAAATGCCTGCTGGCCTGCTGGCCTGCATTTATCCTGCTTGGAGGGGGTGTGTGTGCCTGGGTCTGTATGTGTGGAGGGGGCTGTCTGTGTGGGGGTGTGTGTATGTTTGCATCTGGGTGTGTGTGGGTGGGAGTTTTTCTGTATGGGGGGGAGGGTGCAGCTCCTGGCTCACTAAGCACAGGAGTTTTGTTTCTCTGGACTCCTGAGAAATGCTCCCCTAGTCCAGTCCATGCGCCAGGTCAGTCACTATCAGCCAAGTGGCAGGGACACAACACAAGCCCTTTGCTTGATCTTTGGCCTCCCCCACCCCTGCTCTCAGAGCACTCCCAGCTGCATTGCCCCATCCTCAAAGGTGTCTCCAAAAAAACCCAAAACAAAACAAAAAAACCCCCCACCACCTTGTCTGGCCAAGCACCAGAGCCCAAAATGCTAGCTACGATTTGTCATCATCTGTCCTGCTCCTTGGCACCCCTCCTCCCACCACAGCAAGTGCCCCTGCTCTCTTCTGCAGTGCCATGACCCCAGTCCCACAGGCAGGGCACAGCCTGGGCAGGCGAGGAGCGGGAGCCCCCCGCTTCCGGGGGGCTGCAGAGGCAGTGCCCCCTCAGTGCTCCCCTTCCTGGAGACACTGTAACCTCCACGGTGACTGTGCAATAATCAGATCTCATGAGGCGCTGATGGGATTTCATAGTGTGTTTGTTTATTTCCTCTCTCCCCCTCCCTGCAATTTGTGAGAGGCGGGCATTGAAGGAGGGATGCTCTGGCCAGCCGAGGGAGGAGGGTGTTTAGCACTGGAAGCATTATTTCGAGGGCATCTGAGCCATGCCCAGCAGGTGGGGGTGGCACAACCCTCTTCCTCCCTCAGGGCTGCAAAGCTGCACAAAGTGTTTTGCAATCCAGACACCCCCCAGACACACATGCAGAAACAACCCCTGGCACACGCGTGACATGGGAAGCGTCTGGATGTGCCCAACAGCTTGACCCTTGAGTTAATGTGGTTTCAGCTTCCTCCTGGAGTGAGCAAGCCTTTGGTCCCCTTGAGTTTTTCAGGTGCAGGTACAGAAAGCCTTTGGATCCTCAAAAGAAATTGTGCCTGAAGGGGAGCCCCCCATTAAGGGGATATTGCCCTCCCTCTGGGCACAGTGTTGGACGTAGAGGGTTTTCAGCTGCGACTCCGTGCAGTGACTTGTGCCCAAGAAGTTCTTCTGTTCCCCAGAAGCAGCCAGGATTTCGTTTGTTTGGGATTTATTTTAAACCACATATGGGTGTCATGTGATAGATTTATGAGTCTTTTTTCTTTTCTCATAGACCAGATATTTTAACAGCCCTGAGTCTCCATTTGCTGCTGTCCAGCTCCCAAGGGGAAAGTGCCTGTCCGGTTTGGCCAGCTGTGGGGGCAGAGGGAGAGGGGAGGGATTGCCGTGGGCAGGAGAGAGTGCCCCCCTCCCGGTTGAAGGTCTGCTTCTCCCCGCACTGCCGAGGGCCCCCCGCCTCTGCCGTCCGCCGTGCGGGGGGTGCGGGGAGAGAGGGCTGGTGCCTGCTGCCCCCGCGGGCCGACGGGACCCACGCGTGGGGCTGCGGGAGCGAGAGGCAAGCCCGGATCAAAATGCGAATAACAAGTCTGCGCGGCTGAAATGGGACCCGCCGAGTCTGTTAGTAATTTAGCAGAACGGGATTTTCCTTTCTCCTGCCTGCCAGTGGATGCTCTTTTCCAAATTTCCACAGCGGGGGAAGCCTGCGACTTTTTTTTTTTACCTAATGATTTCAGCATGCAGGGCTCCTTCCCCAGCCCCCTCCTCCCGCCTTGCTTTACTGCGTGCAATCAACATGCTGCTTACTCGTTTGCAAGGCGCGCGCGCACACACCTTCACACACACACATACATTCACATCACACACACTCACATACACATACACAGATACAATCACACGCCCTCAAAGTCACACACACGCTCAGTCAGTTGCACACACTCAAACACTTCACTGACACACATATACAATCACACACACTCACATACACTCAGCTGCACACACACACACACTCAGTCACACATATACACTCACACTGGCACATTTCACTCACTCTCACACACACACTCGTACACTTCACTCACACACGCTCTCACATTCACTCAGTTACACACATACACTCACACACCCGCACTCACACTCCCTCACACACTCACTCAGCCACACACACTCACACACACACTGGACACTTCACTCACACTGTCTCACACTCGCACACTTCTCTCTCTCTCTCTCTCTCTC
>NW_017728992.1:68293748-68294142 GCF_001723915.1 Gavialis gangeticus | reverse complement strand
GCCTCCCCGCCGCCGCCGCCGCCCGGCTGCCCATGACATTTCCCCGGGGCAGCTGCGGCGCGCGGCCGGGCGGCTCGCAGCGCTAGGGGCCGGCAGAGGAGGGATTCCCCCCGCCCCACCCCGCCTCCCCCGGCCGCCGAGTGGATGCCAAGCGCCGGGGCTCCTCCTGCTCCTCCTAAGTTTTTGCCTGGACCTCCGGATCCAGCCAGAGGGAGAGAAACTTTGGTGGCTTTGCAGCGCTCCGCCTGCCCCTTCAGCAGCAGCAGCACCATGAAATCCGCAGAGGAAGGTAAAGACCCGGCTTGATCCTGTTGCCGGCCACCCGGGATCCTTGCATGCTTCGGCGGGGGGCAGGCGGCGGCCGTGCCAGGGCCGAGCGGGGCACCGGCGGGTG
>NW_017728992.1:68291862-68293348 GCF_001723915.1 Gavialis gangeticus | reverse complement strand
TGTCCCCCTGGTGTTTCCCCAAAGCAGCCTTGAGGTTTGAATGCGACTTCTTGCCAATAGGTGTCTCCTGTTCCTCTTGCGCCGCATGAACTTGGCCTTGGCTGCTGGAGCCTTGAGTTGTGCTCAGCCTCCAGACGGCCCCATAAAGTACAATGCAGCTCTTTTTCTTTTTCTATTTTCATTACTGCTGCTTTGGGGGGATCTGTCAGAGCCCAGGGCAGGTTCAGTTGAGATCCTGGCAGGAAGGAGCGATCTGCGGACGCTGGGACCCTGCCGGGGCCCGGGGAGCTGGGACGAGTGCGTGCGCTGTATATGTTAATGTTTGATGGCGTTATTGTGGGCAGAACGAATTTAGCTGCTTGAATCACTTTGAACCACTAAATGCTAACACGCAAGAGCACATGGCATCGCCTGAATGATGATGAAATGCTATAAAACTTCCTCCCCCCTCCCTTTGGCCGGAATACACCCTGTCATTAAAATCAGTTGTAACGTTTCAAAAATGAAAAACCCGTAAAAAAAAAAAGAGAGAGAAAAAGGTCCCAGGATAGTTTGAAACCTAATCATGATGCCCCCTCCTCCCTCCAGGGTACCAAAATAAACTAACAAAAGCTCCAGAGCTCTTCTTTCCTCTTCCTTCCGTGTAGAGCAGACAGCAGAGTCTGTGATGGGCACTGCTGCAGGAGGAGGCAGTGGGGGGTAAGATGCGATAGTTTTATTGCAACTTTATTTCCCTTGTGAATGCTCTCGGGCAGGCACATCACAAACGCGGGCTAAGGGCACTGGCAGTGTTGGAGGGAAAGTGGCTTGGGTGCAGGTCTCTGCAAACCCTTCACTGTTAGTTTATTTTCCCGTCCACCTACTTGCATGGGAGTCCATTTTGGCCCCAGGACATTTCCTCTCCTTCAAGCCTCCTAAACAATAACATCCTACTCAATAATGATGTTTATTTGGAGGCAAATGAAACTTCTAATCAAAGCCACTCGGCGGACTCCTCATTCGTCCTTGTGGATGACAGTCCCCTGTGGACACTAAACTGGGACCAGACACTTCCATCTCTTAGCAGGTGGAACATACTTTGCAGTTTTCTGCTTTGAAACCGATACTAGCACCTCTCTCTTCAGCACAGCCTCAAGTCTTCAAAGTCAGCCTCCGATTTGGGAGGGCCTTTGATAGATTTGAGGAGCAGTTTAAAGCAACTGAACACGTCAGAATAAACATCCTAGAGGACCAGACAACTATTGAAACCACTCCGTATCCTTCGCGTTTATCCCGCAGCTCCGAAACTCCTGTTGGTTCTCTGAGTGATGAGTTTTCCCGGGAATGCTAGAGCGCTTTTAGGGGTTTTGGTTGTAGCTAGAGCGCTTTGAAACCTTTACACAGATGTTTTCAGGATGGGGCTTTGTTTCAATTGAAAGAATCCTGCCGATCTAAAAGCTGCAAGTGCTGTTGGGTTCCTGGGCTGGGGGGGGGGGGGGGGGGGGGT
>NW_017728992.1:68288406-68291850 GCF_001723915.1 Gavialis gangeticus | reverse complement strand
ATTTGATATTTTAGTAAGTCCACATGTAGGTACCTAAAATAAGTGGGTTTATATTGACTTCACGCCTTTTGCTTCCTGATCCTTCCAATATCGTTTGCAGACGATGCTAAGATAATTAATGGACCATGTTAAAAAAAAACCGATCTTCCATATCCAACTAAAATATGTAAATGGTGGCTTTTTTTAAAGGAGAGATCCCACTTTATTTCTGTGGTTTCTTGCGTATGAGCCTAGTGTTTCTGATGCCTGGGCTAAAATGTCACAAGCCGCCTGCAATAATTCATTTCAATGTTGATATATTTTGCAAGGGGCTCAGAAATTAGGCCAACCAGAAAGTATGACCTAATCCAGTAAATACATAGGAGAGCTCTGCAAATGAAGGTGTACCACTGCCAAATGGCGACAATCAGAGAAAATATGCTATTTTATATTTTCTCCGTGAAGAGACTATTGCATCGCTCCCGATGGAAAAACTTACTAAATAAAGCCTCATGGATCCGCACAATTATTCTTTGGACGCTTCCATTGTATGGAGTCCCAGTGAGTTCAAATTCACTATTGCAGGACTGTTCCTGAAAGTCTAAACTTTCATCCCGGGGTGATCCCCGGCCGGTGTCCTGGCTCCATTGCAGTCAACTGAGTTATGGCACTTTACACTAGCTAAGGATCGGCCTCAAAGTACTTCTTTAAAGCAAACATTCACAATTCACAGCTTTATAGAAACAAAGCAGGTTGCCCCTTAAACGCCTTGGATTTCCTTAATTTAATGGCATAGCTTTAAAGCAGACGACTAACAAGACAGGACGCGTATGCTCCCATCTTAACATATCCCATCGCCCGAGTTTTACATTTCTTTGCAGTTCTTCAGAGGGAAAGTGCCAATCTAAACATTTAATTGGAGACACTAATATTTGCGGAACTGGCATATCAAACCGTCTGCAAATTGCTGTAAACAAGAGAATCAATACTGAAAGAACCAGATGTGCAGCAACAAAAATGAACGCGATTCGATAGTAAGTTTAGCGGATATTTTTGAACAGTCTTTCTCCTCCCCCCATACCATTGTTAGGAAGCCAGATGGAGAAGAAATATCCTGCTAATAACAATTTATAGTTAATAGTTATTACTGGTTCATATAGGAAGGGAACGGGAACCCGTCAGAAGTGCTGCAAAACTAATCAACTGAAGGGCTGATGTTGACTTTGTAGGATGCTGCCAGGGTTAGGATCAGCAGCAGTGTCATAAGGAGTGCCTGAGACAGCATAGTCCAGGGAGAGGCGTTTCAATTTTCCTGTGCCAGGAGCTGTAATTTAGAAGAAAAGGGTCACAAAATACAAATATTGGCTTGGGAACCTTGTCTAAATCAGAGCAAACCAAACCCGAATATAATAATTGGATAGAAAGAGAATTCCTGCCTTCAAGGAAAATGTTTCACGGGTTACTGGGCTGAGCAAAAAGTGGCAATGCCTAGAAAACCAGTCACCAGAAAAAGCCCAACATTTTCAACCTTGGTGCCTAAGTTAGGCACCAGCTCCTGATTTAGGCACCTAATTAAGTGGCCTGATTTTCATTTGTGCTGAGCCCCTTCACTGAAGTCCCCTTGGGAGCCCTAGCTATTTAAGAGCTTTAAAACCAGGCCACTGATTTGGGTATCTTCGTGTGCATTCAGGCACTTTACATTACAGTGCTGGCTACAGAAGACAGGAAAGAGGAACATCTATTAGCCATTTTGGAGGAGATGTCCCATTCTCCTGCCATTTCCCCACCCCCTGCCCTCTCAAAACTCTTTGAAAAGAATTACCTTAATGATCCTGCTGTTCCAGATGGTGGTTTTAAGCTGATGCCAAGGCCTTTTACATACCCTGGTGATTCAGCCGCACAACTTAGAACAAACAGCTGGGAGCGAAGAAATAATGGAAACCCTGCATAGTCTGGGAAGGCTGGTACACAAGCATGACACAATGGATTCCCATTTGGCCTTGCCAATCGGCTGCACAGATGTGCCACTTACATCAAGCCCCTTTCTCTCCAAAATTAAAATCAAGCTACACCCCCACACACACACATACACCTTTCCCAGTTTTGGAGTTAATCCTTCTTCAAGGCAGGGGACAAGTCAGTTGTTAGGACTAGCTGGAACAATAACAGAAGTCAAGTGGCCACCACAAGTTCAATATCAGTTTAGTAAATTTCCTCAGGCCAAGCCAAGGCCTGTTGATAGCCAGCACTGCATAAGCCATAACAGCCCATTTGTAACTGCAGCAAAGCTCTTTGTTATGAAGAGAGAGAGAGAGAGAGAGAGAGAGAGAACTATAATGGATTCTGATGGAAAAAATTGTATTTTCCTGGCACTTTGTAATGGAGCTTTCAGCCACTAGCCTGGAAAATGGTATTCCCTGAGTTTATAAGGGAATACCATTTCCATAGCTGCTTTTAAAAAAAAAGGAAGAAAAAAAAGAAAAGAAAAAGTATTCCTTTGAAATCCAGCCCTAAATTCTGGGAGCTCAACAATTTCAGCTCAGTCCTGGCTCCTGGGGCGGTGAGGTCATTTGCACACTGCGGACTTAGGTAAACTGAAATAAGTGTGTTTCCAAAGAGAGGAGAAGAAAATCCTTGTTTAAAAAATCCCTTCATGTTTTTCAAACCAAAACAAGGCAGGCAAACAGCAGCTCCCAAGCTGGGAGCTCTATGACTATGAGCTGATGGGTTGAAGTAGACGGCCTCGGGCGGTCCATTCCAGCCCCCTCCTATATGACTGCAGGGCAAAGTGAGGGTGCAGGCTGTGGGCACTAGCCGCAATCCCCTTGAGTTGAAGACTGGCACAAAACAAGTTTGCAGATTCCCCTTAGTCTGGAAGACTTGCCCCAGGGATTTTCTCCTTCCTTTGCCCCCCACACGGGGCTGGTATCAAAGTCCCTTTGAAAATAGGCTTTTACAGCGGTTGGCACTAGTGGGTGCTGCAACTAAATCAGCAGCATCCTCAGACAGGAGCAGCCTCCCCGGGGCAAGACTTCAACATCAGAGCCGCTGGGGGGAGGGCAGCAAGGCCGGCTCCACTGGCTGTTGGGACTGCAGCCCTGCTTGCCACTGAGACATCCGGGGGGGGGGGGGGGAAACATGGGGGGTCTGTGTGTGACATGCTGGGGTGCATGCGTGTGCGTGAGTGCGTGTGACATGCTGGGGTGTGTTTGTACGTGTGTGTGTAACATGCTGTGTGTGTATGTTTGTGTGTGTGTGACATGCTGGGGTGTGTGTATGTGTGTGTCCCATGGGGAGTGTAACATACTGGTGTGACATGCTCTGTGTGTGTGTATGTTTGTGTGTATGTAACGTGGGGGTGTAACATGCTGGTGTGTGTCTGACATGCTGGGGGTGTGTAAGCTGGGGGGGGGGGGGGGCCCCCGGGGGGGTTTTGCTGGTGGGGGGGCGGGCCCGGGGGCCCGC
>NW_017728992.1:68265814-68288368 GCF_001723915.1 Gavialis gangeticus | reverse complement strand
CCGGCACGCGGCAGAGCACCCGCCTGAGCCCCCTGAGGCGGGCTCTGGGCTCCGGTCTCCGCCTCGCCCCGCAGCTCCCCCTCGCCCGGGTTATTTTCAGAGCAGGAACTGGCGAGCGGCGGGGCTGCGTGCTAGAAACCCGGAAACACCGGCAGGGCGCGAGAGGCGGGAGGGGGCGGCGGCAGCGCCGAGCTCACGTTACAGCCCGTCTGCAGCCGCTGCTCCAGCAGCAGGAGCAGCCCCGGGCGCGGGGAGCCGGGGCCGGGCGCGCTGCAGCCGCTGGGCAACAGGTGCCGGGGCCGGGGCCGAGCCATGAGCGGCGCGGGGCAGGAGCAGGAGTTTGACTTCGATTTCCTCTTCGAGTTCACGCAGAGCGACGAGTGCGGCGGGGGCAGAGGTGGGTGCAGGTCTCGTCCGCCCCCTCCACCGTGCGAGTCGAGCCAGCCCGGTTATTTCTGGAGCCCCGGGGGGCCGGCTGCTGCGTGTGGCCCTCTTGGCCCTCCCCAGCGCCGGGGCTGCGGCAGAGGGGCCCTGGGGAGTCACTCCCCCACCAGAGGGATGCTCCTCTCTGCCGCCTCCTTCAGGGGAGGGGGAAGGGGACGCCGGAACCGGGAGGGGGTTACAGGGGAGCTCAGGTTGACTATGAGACGGATTTCTTCTGACTAGGAGGGTGGGAAAGCCCTGCAACAGGCTGCCGGGAGGGGTGATGGTGTCTCCATCCTTGGAGGTTTTTAAGACCCGGCTAGACAAAGCCTGGGCTGGGGTGATGTAGTTGGGGATGGTCCTGCTTGGAGCAGGGGGCTGGACTAGGTGGCTTCCTGAGGGCCCTCACAACCCTCACTTCCTAGGATTGGACAGAGGGTGGCCCTCTGGGGGAGCTCCCCCTACACCCAGGAGGCACTGCAGGGCTGGCAGGAAGGGCAAAAACCAGCGTCTGTCTGTAGTGAGGCTCCACCGGCAGTGAACCTTTTCTCTGGCCCCCACACAACATGCTGTGTGGGGTCTGCTGTCCTGACAACGGCAACCTTTCCTTTGGCCAGGGGTGCAATTGTTTCTCAAGCCTCCTTAGCCACCTCACTCCTTCTCCAGTGAAGTGCTGGCAAGGGGCAAAGCCGGTTCCACACAGAAAAGGAAAGAAATGACAGTGTCTTGCTTGGAGTACGGTGCCAGGCCCTGTTAGGACTTTTCTGAGCTTTTCCATTTTATTTTGCAGCCGTGCTCATTTCACTGAATCATTGAATCCCAGCAAAAAAAAGGTTGGGAGGGGTCTCAGGTGGTCATCTGAGGCCCTGTTTAAAGCAGGACCATCCTCAAATACATCATCCCAGTCAAAGAGGAAGACAAAACTCTAAAATTCTTGGTTCAGAGGCGCTACCTTTTATTAGGCCCACTAGAAAATAGCAACAACAAAAACATCTTTGCAAAGAAAAATAATTGTTTTGCTATTTTCTAGTCCGTCTAATAAAAGGTATCACCTCTGAACCAAGAGTTTTAGAGTTTTGTATTCCTCTTTGTCTCAGACCAACACGGCTACAAAACAGATCCCTCATCCCCGCAAGGCTTTATCTAGTGGGTCTTAAAAACCTCCAAGGGTGGATATTCCACCACCCCTCTGGGTAACCCATTTCAGTGCTTATCTTCCTAGGGAGAAAGTTTCTCCTCATATCTGACCTAAACTTCCCTTGTGGCAGCTTGAGACCATTGCTCCTTGTTCTGCTATCTGCCACCACTGAGAACATTTGCCAGTCAAGCCAATGACAGGAATAGGTTTGATCACTGCTGCCCTTTCCAAACCACTTTTTTTTCTTAGTGAATAGATATTTTTTCACAGAAAAAAAAACCACCCAGATCTCACGCGGGTTCTAAAGGTGCATGCATGTATCTAGGATGTGGGTCAGGCCTGTGAAAGAGAAAGAACAAGTGGTAAAATCTTATTCAGGTCTTGGATTTATACCATCTCCTTCCCCTCCCCCCCCTCCCCACACACACACAGAAGTTAGGGGTTGCCTGCTCTCTTGTTTTATTTGGGACTCATCTCTAGGCAGGTATCTTTTAGGTAATCCAGTTGGGACACCATGATACAGTATGGGGATGCTGAGCCATCACTCTGGTGTAGTCTGCATGTAATAGTAACCATCCTTGAACTATGGCTGAAACTGCAATTGGTCTGTGAAGAAAAGACTTCACTGGGTGAATGCGACTTACCCATTTTTCCCCATGGTGAGGAAAACCCAAACACAGCAGGCCCCATGGTGGATTTTTGGAATTACTACTCTGTTTCCCTACACTTTACTATAAAGCTCTAATTCACGCTTCTGACTACAATGAAGTAGGAGCCCACGTTTGTACCTGATTATTGCAAACTCTCAAAGTGAAGCATTTGTCTGAATTTCATGATTACCCATTGCGTTCTTCTCAAGGGACCTCATGACATCCAAATGCTTGTGTTCATAGCAATGTTTTTTGAATATGCAGCTGTAAGGGTTTTAGATTTAAAAAATTCAGTTGTGGGTGCCAGAAATTTGGCATCTCTGGCCAAGGTTATCAAAAAGGCCAAATGAAATCAGGGACCCATATTCCATTGACTTCCAATAAGTTACTCACTTCATTCAGACAGCTTTGAAAACTGGACTTTAAGCTCCTAAATAGAAGGACCCTGAGTTGTTCAAAGCTCACCTCCAGGCCTATGTGAACTGCAGGTACTTAACACCCTATTAAAACAAAAAAAAGGGTGCTCAGCAGCTGGGAAGATCAACCCCCTTAATGCTCTAAAGGATTAAAACTTTAATCAGAGGAGAAAGTTGGAAATTTCCAAGTTACCACATGATGAAAAGTAATATGGTCAAACATGGTTGCAAAAAAGTAAGGGTCCAATTTCCAATCTCTGTAATACTGTTGAAGGTAACTCCCACTGACATGATTGGAGTTACTGCAGATTTGCACTCACCTAATGGAGATCTCTATTTGTCTCAAATTTAAAATATACCATGTAAATGTTCCTGGTAGCATGTTTGGTAATTCTGAGTCCTTGAATATCAATGCCAACATAGGCTTCGGGCTTGTAAACTGATCTGTGCCTTTGTGGAGCTGTGAAGTCAGTGAGTCTCCACATGGGCACAGAGATACACCTGCGGAGATCAGCTTGCAGGATTGTAGTTTGACATTTTATTTATAGCTGCCTTATTCTTACTCATGCAAAGTATAATAAATGTCAACATATTGGTATAAATTAATAACCTGTGTAAATATGGGGGGAGGGAGGTCCGGTTAATCATTTAGAACACTTGGCTTTTGCATTTTCATTAGTCATTTTTAATTTACACTCTAATGACATGACCCTGTTCCCAGTTCTTGTTCTTATTTACATGGCAGGATTTGCTTTCAGATTTGGTGTTCATACTTTTTGAAGATGCTTGAAGAAGGTGTTTTCATTTATGATAATTACATGTATTTTTGGAAGCATTTTTTTCCTATTTCTAAAATAAAAAGTGGGCAAATACTAAGAGAAGCTATTGTAATACATATGTATCAGGTACCTGTACAGTGCATTTTTTTGTAAATGTGTACTATTTTTTTTTTCTTTTTTTAAAATGTGTATTTTTTACAGATTAAGTAGGGTAAATACTTTGTTGCAAGTATTAGAGAGTGATTCTCAAACAGGAGTGCTGCCAGATCCTTTAAAGAGTGTCTCCTGGTGTGAGGACATAAGGGAGGGACGTATGAGGAGATAAGCACAGGTTCAGGCTTTTCCCTGCCTGGTGGATTGTCCACTCCCACTGTCCAGCCCCTCTGCAAGGAAGTAGGCACTTTAACATATACATTAATTTATGAAATTGGGCGTCACTCAATTTACAAAAGTTTTAGAGGGGTATCTCGAGTTCAGAGAGGGGTGCCTCAAGTCCAGAATGGCTGAGAACCACTGTATCAAATGTGGTGGTTCATTTGAAGTATTTGTGGTGCTGAGCTGCTGCAGTGGACCGGTCCCTAGCCCTCTTCTCATATGCTGTATGGGATCTGTGCTGGAGGTCTCTAGCAGACTACCATGCACTGCTTTTCACCCTAATACCCTGCTACATTTCATAGCACTCTGAAATGCACGGTGCTTTCCACACAAATAAAAATAGATCCCTGCCTAAGAAGCATGCAGTTCAAGCTCCTAATCCTACAATGAACTTTGCATGAGTGGTTGTTAAAGCCCACTTAATTTCAGGAGCATTTTACATGGGTACAAAAAAAGCTGTCAGTTTAGAGATCATTGCCAGACTGGCAGCTAACTTAAATGTTCTGTAGAGTTTAATCTTTCTTTGCCTGCAGGAGACTCATTGAGGAATGGGAATAAGTAACAGACTAGCGCCGGCTGTGTGGTGTCCATCAGAGCTATTCTATCAGTGCTGGGCAAGATGATTCTTGAAGGGCTGGAGTGGCACATGTAATGATGTGGCCACTTGTTTTTGGTTTTGTATTTGGACACAGAGGCATATCTAGTGGAGACCTAGCAGGGAAACTGTTTCCCCAGGCAGAAAAGGAGTTATGGGTTATCACTGAGTGTGTTCAGAAACTAAGCCCTCTTCTAGTGCTGCCTTGAGCTCTAGCCCTGCTGTAGTCTTGTTGCACTAAGTGGAAAGATGATCCAAACAACCTCTCCTGTATGTGCTAACATAATCTGATGAAATGCCAGGTGCTTCAAGCTCCATTTAGGTCAAAGGGATTTGTGGGTCCTCTGCAGCTCATCTAGTTGGGTTCTTACTTTGAAGGCTGCTGAGCTAATTTCTAGTGCCCCTTTAAAACTGTCGATATCCTTTTTGTTAATTCACTCCACAGGTTCAAATCCAGATTTGGGGGGGGGGGGGGGAAATTTAGCTATGCAGGCTTAGGAGTCACTTGAAAAAAAGGAAGGTATTAAGACTTTTTAAAATGGTTTTAAATTTTTGTTTTAAAAATACTAACTAATTTAGTCTTATGCACCAACCTTCACTTCACAGAAATTTGTGATGGCTGGATCCCTAAAATGGTGTATTTTATGGAGCATTCTCACTAATGTCACCACTATAATATAGTATGTCTTATTTAAATGCCACCATTTGGCTACTTTGATATTGGAAAATATGTAAACAAAATGGTGACTACAAACCCTATTAAACTGTGCCTATTAAGCTGATCAGTCTGTTTGGGTTCCCAATGATATACATGCAACACAGATCTTGTTCCATGTATACATGTGACCAAGACTTAATATACCTGAGTCCTATTTTTTTCCCTAATATGAATATTTCCAGAGGCCCAAATTGAGGCCAAGACCTCACAGTGTTAGAAATTATACAAACACATACATACGAAGAAATGAATCCATATATATTCTAAAGAGAGAAGGCAGTCAGAGGCTAGGAGAGAAAGCAAAGGCGCGCAATGGTAAAGGGGTCAAGGTTGCACAGCTTCCTGCTATCAGAGAACATGTGTCTTCTTGTCCCCAATCAAGACAATCATCTGCTATGCCCTGCTGTAACATAAGATAGCAAGATTGTTACAAAAATACTGGGCTTTATTAAGGCTGTGCTGTTAGGAAGAAAGACAATGCAAAAACTTTGTAAGAGGTAACATTGTGGTCAAGTTAATTTTTTTTCAAAGCAGCTGCCTTATTTTCTTTATAACTTAGCTGCTACTGCCTACCTTCCTAGGGTGTGATTAAAGTATCAAGCTAGAATATGTTTTGAATAGTTTTGTTTCATTTGTAGCATACTCTAGTGTAATTTAATGAATCTTTCTTGGTAAATAGCCAGTTTCCTAAGGCTAAGTACAAAGCGATTCAAATAGCTGTTGAACACATTAATACTGCCTGACAAGATATAAATCAGCTTGAACATCACAGAATTACTATACAGAACAGGCAACATATATTAATTTTATGGAAATATACCTCTTTTTGAATCATTGACATTAAGAAGTCTGACTGCTGTGTAGCTGGATAATGGCATCAAATTGGGTAGAGCTGATTAAACAATAAAAATAGTGGCAGCAAGTGTCCTGGTGCAACAAGCTCAGCAGCTCATTTGCATATTCAGGACTGCAGAGGATTGGATCATGTTGGGAATAGCAGTCATGGTAATTAACAAAGCTTTTCCGGATCTCTGCCTTCATGGTAAGCCTGGGTCACTGCCTAGAGGGTTTGCCTCTTGGGAGAGAAAGAAACAAACACTGTATAAGGAAGGACTCCTGTTGTAGGGAAGACTAGCTTGTTTATTGTTATTGTTCAGGAATGAAAAAAGTTACCTCTACTATGACAATATTCTTAAAAGGACCTTGCAATGAAAATGCATGTTAAAAATAACATGGGGAAATATTCTTTAAAAACAGGACTAACCAAAATTAGAGGATCTGTTTCTTTTCTCAATTTAGGGTCAGGTTGTGCTGTTAGGACACTGGACTGGATAAGATGAGGATCCAGAGCTCCTTCTTCAGACCTCTGAAAGGTACTGAAGAAGGATACCTACTGTGCCACCCTGTATGTGCATGAACTGGGCATCACTTGACATGGCCAGCCATCTTTGCTGGTTTGTTTAAAGAAGGCTCCCCCCTCAACTCTGATGCTAACAGGGAGCAGTACTGCAGGTATCTGTACTGGCTTTTGCACAGACAGACAGTAAGTATGTGAGTGGGGCTCCCTACACTGTATCTCCCTCACACTTTCCCACACATCTCACAAAGCGTCCTTGCAAGAGCAAACCCTATCTGGCCCTTTATAGTGCAATGTACTGAAACTCACCTACAGTCATTCAGTGACCAAGCAGTGTAGCCCATGTGGTAACATGATCTAAGATCCTGCCTAGTTTTCCTGCATTAGCTGTGTTGCTGAACCAACACTTCCAAATATATCTTAGTAATGTCGTCAAATAGATAAAGTATAGATCAGGAGAACACTGGCTGTGCTTAAAAGGTTGTATAAAATAACAAATATTATTTTAGTTGAATTCTGGGAGCACAAAGTATTAAGAACTCCATATGAATCCTTTTCCAGGTGCGGGTTTGACTAGAGGATAAGCGGACCCAGAAACTGGAGTGGTATAAGAGGGTTTTTGTATTCCAAAACTAGTTGTAAAGTAGAACCAGTGGGAACTTAACCATGGTGAAAATTTCACCTGTATGTGATTTCAGCAGAATGTATTTGATCATGTTCTTTACATTAGATGCCCCCTACTTTATTTCCCTCTTCCCTTCCCTTGTCCCCCTCCCACCCAACATTTGTTTATTTCCTCTCTTGGGTCTATAGTTCACATGTAGTCATTGCAAGCTTCTGCCTGAGTGACCAGTCTCTGAACAGTAGTTTTGTGGCTTGAAGACTGAATTCTGCTTTTAAGACTTACATTTAAGAAAGGGAGCTGTTCAAAGGAGTGTCTTGGAGATAAATTCAGTTTCACCAAGGATGTTTTGCTTCATGCCACCAGAGTACTTATACTTTAGGAAGCACCAGTTTCCAGCACCTAACCTACTTTGCATGCCTGTGCTATGTAATGTTAAGTAATGACAGTGCGTTTGTGGGATTATAGTATCCTACTTCACTAAGAATCAGTAGGTGACTGAGATTGTATCTATGTGCAACACCTCATGTCATTCTCTTTTTTTTTCCAGAACACTATAATTATGCAACTCCAAATGTAAATGCAGGTTTGCCTCTAAATGTGGCACATTCCTCATTGTCAGCTCCATGTCATGGCCTTCAGACAACCAATCCAGTCATTTCAATTGTCCCATCAACAAATCATCCTTCTGGATATGGAGGACATATTGACAGTGTGGCCTCTGAATATTATCTGTCTCCAAATGTCAGACCTAATGGAGCTCCAGCATTAGAAAGCCCTAGAATTGAGATAACTTCTTATCTGGGACTGCACCATAACAACAACCAGTTTTTCCATGATGCTGAGGTTGAGGAAGCTATCCCAAATGCTAAAAGATCACCTTCTACTGCTACTTTGAACTTACCAAACATCGAGGCTTATAGAGACCCATCTTGCCTGAGTCCAGCAAGTAGCTTGTCTTCCAGAAGCTGCAATTCTGAAGCTTCCTCCTATGAATCCAATTATTCTTATCCATATACTTCACCGCAGACATCCCCATGGCAGTCACCATGTGTGTCTCCTAAGACCACTGACACTGAGGAAGGATATCAGCGCAGTATGGTGGCCTGCACTTTACTTAATTCACCAAGACATTCTCCATCTACATCTCCCAGAACAAGCATTACTGAGGAAAACTGGTTAAGTACTCGCAACTCCAGACCACCATCTCCTTGTAATAAAAGAAAATATAGTCTAAATGGTAGACAGACCTCCTACTCACCACACCACTCTCCAACACCCTCTCCTCAGAATTCTCCTCGGGTTAGTGTAACTGATGACACATGGCTGGGAAACACTAACCAGTACACCAGTTCTGCTATAGTTGCAGCTATCAATGCCCTTACCACTGACAGTACGATAGACATGAATGATGGGATTCCTATTAAGTCTAGGAAGACTGCAATAGATCATACCCCATCCATGACACTCAAGACTGAACCAACTGGTGAGGATCCTGGGACCATATCACCAACTGCTGACTTGTCACCAGAAGAGTTTTCTGGGTTTCAGCACATCAGGAAAGGAAACTTCTGTGACCAGTACCTTTCTGTGCCACAGCACACATATCCATGGGTCAAACCAAAGTCTCTGACTCCTGCATCCTACATGAGGTACGGTTTCCTGATACTACAGGAAAAAAAATTAATAATGCCCTTATGTGTACTTTTTCTCCTTTTCTTGTCTACCTTTCCTTTTCCAACCAAATCTCTCCCCTTCCCACATGAACCATTTAATTGCTCTACTTTGCACTTCCATAACACTGCATCTTTAATGTATGGTGTGACCCTAGATAAAACCTTTATCAGTAACAATGTAATACTTGGAATCAATGGTCCTGGGAGTTGCAACTTGCAACACATTGTTCTATTCCTGGGAGACTGAATCCTATTCCTGGAAATAGAGAGACCATGAATACAGGTGCATTCAGAAACCTGGACCTGTCAGTCAGCAGGACAATAGGGTGCTGTGAAACCTGTGGCTTTAGTAATTAATTAAGCATGTTCATGTTTTCCCCATAAAACAATTACATGTCTTACTGGGATGCCTGCTAATGGAGCTCTGACAGAGTCTTTTTGGCTAAAGCCTTTTGCGCAGTGTATAAAAACATAAAATAATTTTTGTTATTTTATACAGTATTCTACTCTTATATTTCACTCACTTTATCTGAAAACTAGTCAGCAGTCTTCCTTTGCTGCATGTCTGATGGTGGATTTTCAACAATGTTTTGTCAATTAACAAAAACGTCATTGGATACTAATAACACATGACATATATCCTGTCACTTTTTTTATCATGTAGTGACACTAGTTGTCAGCATAGGAAAAGCCTATGCTGTCAGAATTTTTAAGTGAATGTAATACATCCTTAGGTATAGCGTTTATTTCTTAAATGCTCCTAGAAAAAAATCTTTCAGAAAGTCCAAATACTAGTCTATGATTTCTAGTTCTTATCATAAAAGTCAGTGAATTTGCAGGTCTGACTGGCTATGTGCTTTGATTAAATGAATTGACACTCTTTAAATGTGAAGCCAAATGGTAGATAAGTAGGGGAAATGCCTTTCCCTACATTCTCCTCTCCCCCACTTTTTTTCAAGGTTACTTCTTTGTAGTGCTGGCTGTCTTCAAAAGTCACTAAACAAATTGTGACATCTACCATAGGAAAAAGTATTGTGCCTTTTCAATTTCACACCCAGCCCTGGTCCTCCTTTCTTGGGTTTGTATAATTCTAGAATGACCAAAAGCATCTGTCTGAGTTCCCTTTAGGAACCTGATCCTGCACAGTGGTGACCAATTGCTTAATGATGCTAAATACTCTCCACTTCACTAAAGTTGCTGGGAAATGAGCACTCTATACCTTGCAGGACTGAGCTCTCAGTTTGTATAGCACCGGATAAATCCGTTAGGGCCCTCTTGCATATTTAAAAAGCCTTTTGTGTTATCCCTCCAAAGGTGTAAACTAATCTAAATTCATTGCAAAAGCAGAAAATTCAAAACACACGCATACACCAGATTTCAAGGGGAACAATATGACAATTGACCAACATTCTCTTTTATCTTTCAGTTACAGAGCGCCACCCTGTTACATGTTATTATATGCAGGCAGAATGCACCCAACATTCCAATGTGCTAAAATAAACAAAAAAGGTGAAATGTGCAAAAACTGAGCCTCAGCATGCTGTGTATTTAACATTTTTTCCACTGTTTTGGTCTTGTATAAAATATGTTTCCTGGTTCACAATATGTTTCCATGTGATCTCATTAACTTGTGCTCTGGGGCAGCTGGAAGCTACTGTAGAAATGTGATTTTAAGTTATTTCACCAATCAAATACACTGACCACGTTTCCTTTCACAAAAAATATCTCACATTTTATGTATATGAAAGAGAGATGGGTAATTGAACACAGACGTCAACAGGATCACAGACTACGCAACAGAAATGATGTTGTTTTAAATCTTTCCAAAAAACTGGATAAGAATTTGTCACAACAGATCTGGATTTTTTCCTGTTATTTTACACATCTGTTCTATTTCAATTGCTAGGATTTTAGGGTTAGGTTTCAACAAACAATTAAGATTCCAAAATCCACCCTGTCATAATGATTTTTAGATAACCACATTTGATTACCTCCTCTATCTCTTCCTGAGTATATGTTAAAATTTTCATAAAAAGAAGGCATGACTCAGAAAATCACTCTTTTTTTTCTTTACTTCTCTGAACTTCTAATTTTATTTAGTTTGTTTTTTTCTGCCCCAGACTACATGCCAGTAGTAGAGGTCCTTAGTGATATTTTGAATAGTTTCAAATGTTCGTGACCTTGTTTCACTCACATTAAAACTAGTCTAGCTTATCATAGGGTTTACCTATGAGCAAACTAGAGAATAGAGAAAAGTACAGAATTCCATCTACAGCTGAGATTTTCCTAATCCTGCAGTCTTTTAAAATCTAAAATATCTACTAATTACAGCTCCAGTTTCCAACATGTGTGAGCATTGCAGGATTGGGACAAATCAGAATTAGATCCCAATCTGGGGCTTAATGACAGAACAGCCATAGACCTGAATTTGAACAGCACTGGCCTTTTAGACTCCAATTCCTACCGACAAAAACTTTAATGCTCACACAGACACCTGTTGAAATCTTTACAGCTCTGCATGGCCACTGTAGATCACAGGGCAAAACCAAATCCCGCCACTGATACCATGGCAGGTGAAATCTGACTGAGTCTGCTGAGGTTAGAACCCTAGTGAAGGTCTAGGGCAACAGAAGGATACCTGTTATCGACCCACATGCCACTCCAATTCCTAGGGAGGCACTTGCTTGATTCTGCTGCTCTAGACAATGGTGGCATTGCCTGTTTTGGTGTTGTTCCATGAATTCAAGATTAGATTTTTTAGCCTACATTCTCCAACCCCAACAGTTAAAAAAAAACCAAGTCAGGGTCCACAAATTCTCTTCAATATCATGAGCTATCTTTAAAAAAGTGCCACATTTTAGATTAGATTTCTTCATGTTTTGTTTTGAACTAGTATGCTACTCTTCTCTCCAAGACCATGAAAGTTAGAATTCTTTTCCCCATGTCAAAGAAGGCTAAGAATCTGTCATAATCGAGATTCCAGGAAGTGGTAAATTAGTGATAAAATCACAGGAGTTGGCTCCCTTAGCCTCCCCTTTGTAATCCATGTAAAAGTCAGGTGGATTTGCTTTGCCTAGAGAAGAGAATAGGAAGCACTATCATACAGACTTGTACTTGGAGGAGTCAGAGAAAACAGGGCCAAAGACCTATTCTATAAGGATCAGACAGCAAAGCTGTTCCATAAGAGATGATAAGCTATGCTCAGCAATGACCTACAGGAGTGGGTACACACAGTCTCTGTGTTTCTGCAAGACCTGCAGCTATGCATTTTATTCCCTGGCAAAGTATTTTCAAGACCAGTAGCAACTATCCGTTATATTTGCTAAGGTATTTGATCTTGTTGGGTTAACATAGTATTCCTGAGGACTACTCTAGGGGGATATCTCAGTAAAACCGACCTCTTTATCCCCTCCTTGTTTTTGAATGTACTCAAAGTCTCTTGTGAGATCTTTATTAATGATCTTTGTTTTTGTTTTTGATGGTTTAGTTTTTAGGACAGTGCAGTATTAAATTCAGAGCAGTGAGAGATGCAATAAAGGCCTTAAGATTCTTAACTATGCTGTAGTTTTCCATGAAACATGTCTTGTGCTTTCCAAGTTCTTGCCTTAAAATCAATAAAAAACTAATTGTGCCTATACAAGTCATATTCTGAAGCTTGGGTTTTAGGACCTCAGTGCCCCTGAGCATAAAAATAATTTACACTTATATTTCACCATTGATCATGAAACATTTGAAAGGACTTTGTAAACTATATACAGGAGTCACTTGCTTCACATATCCATGAAATGCAGCTACCTCTAACATGGAAAACTGCACGAGTTTTAACAACTTATAGCTACAATTCAGCTCTGTCAAATAGAAAATGATACAAATTAGTCAAATACATTTGTAGGGAAATACACAATGCATTGATTTCTCAGTTTCCAAGCACTTCAAGGAAGAGACCATGCTTTCACGTAACAGAGCCTTATCTTGATTTTGAGCCCTACTCTAATAAAAACATTAAATAATAACAGTTCTCCTGGGCAAGCCCATTATAGCTAGGCATACAACCTGGAATCTAACCAGACCTTAGTACTGACTTTCTATCTTGGGTGCTTATATGATTTCAGTTACGATAACCTACAAACACTTCAACAGATTTCATGTATTTATTCTCACACCATTTTTCTGAGGTAAGGAAGTTCTATTCATCACTCTTTTATAGATGTGGGGAACTGAACTTCTGCCTTAGTATAGATAAACCCTACATGACATGATCAAAGTAAGAATGAAAAACCCTTGGTAGAGCAGGATGCTAACCTCTGATCTCCTAATAAACCACTGGATCATCCCTCTTTTCATTCCCCCTACAAAAAGTGCCACAAGATCTTTAATGGCCACTAGCAGTCAGACCATCTATTGTGTATCTCATTAAAAATAACAGTCTTCCATTTACACTACAGCCAAAAGCTGAACTACTGTTTCCAGAATAAATATAAGTTCTTTAGCATAGCGATGAGATGTTAATCAGATATTTTTTATTTTTAATACATTATCAACAGCTTAAATCTTGCTTGACAAACTGTCCAATTTAAATAACTGAATTAAGAAAGAAGGCACATTTTCTTAGCATGATTTCAGAGATATTTCTAAAAACTACTATAAAATTAGGAGTTAGGTATAAGAGGCAAGAGTTTTTGTGGGTGATATCTTTCATTGGACCAACTGCATGTCTGGGATAAAATTAAACAAGCGTTTGAATACAAAGTAAAAAAAAACAGTGTTTTTAATTTATATCAAGACTTTTCAACTTAAAGGCTTGGCATTTTATATGCTGAGGAAACCAAGAAATGTTACTCACATGGGTAGTCTCAGTGAGCTCAGTGGAAACACTCATGTGAGCAAAGTTACTCAAAGCCATAGGTGTTTGTGGAATTGGGCCCTAAATTTACTCATCTTAGTTCAGTTCCTACTTCCTTCATTTCTGCATTTGGGGGCCTAAATGGGGGGAAAGGTGGTTAATATAACAAGACCAATTTGCATTCCCATCTTCTGGGATTGTACAGGGACAAATCTGGTGGCTGATATAATCAAGAACAACTCTGAGGCTACTGTAACTTTGTTTAATTTTCCAGGTACCTCATTGCAGAATAGCCATAATGCCACACTTCTCAGTTGTGTTCCATGCCTGTGGGCAACTGGGCTATTATTGAGTCAGCCCAAACAGTTTTACTTGAACAGAGGATATTGTTAGACCCTGTATGCACAATGCACGGCCCCATTACTGAGATAGCAATAAGAAAAGGCCATAAGGTATCAGATTTTTCATTATACCTTTGATTTTTCTGGCATTTTTTAGGAGCAGGAGCACACATATAGCCTGATTCACCAATGCAGTATTTTCAAACTGTTGTAAAATAATTGACTGTGTGGACTACTCTTGATTTACACTTACCTCCAAGGAGCAAGATACAAATTAGACCTTATATAAAATCAGCCATGTGGTTCCCAAACCCTTAAATATAGCCAGGTTACTTAAGGGCTATTTAAAAAAAAAAGATATGGGTCACATTTACTGATTTTAAGGGTCTAAGTTTTATTCAAAAGCCACAAAGTTTGGGTTGCAAAATGTGTCATGGACTACTGAAAATGGGGCTTAGGTTTTGAAACCTTTTGGAGCACATGAGGATTTTACCCAAGGTCTTACACTTTTTGAAGTTGATAATATAATCTATTGCTTAATATCATTTCTCTTAAAGGCCGAGGTCTGTCAGCCTGGCTGATCTGTATTGATTTAAGGATGTGAAATTTCTGGTGTATGTGAAATAAGTCATTATTCATCAGTCTTGTGGCCTGATTTATGTAGGGCTGAGCTGTGCTAATCCAGTTTTTAAAAAAATGAATCCCAAGTTTGTGAACTGAGTTGAAACAACCACATTTAGCTAGATTTTAAAAGTAGCACAGCTGGATTCATTGTGACCCAGGAGAAAACTTTCATTCTTGAAAAGCAATGGGCTCAAATCTTGGCTGATGTGGTATAAATTGAAATCCATTTAACTATGTTAATCTATACCAGTCAAGATTCTTTCCCAATATTTCTTTTTCACTGCAGTGTTTAGTATCTGCAAGTTGCCTTGCTGAGCCCTCTCAAATTGATAGGGAGTAATTTTCAATACCCAGATTTATACTGTAACACTAAAACATTTGCTCGGCAACTTTTTCCCCCCCTTTTAACTATGTTATGCTGCAGGAAATTAAGTGCATGATGAAGATAACCTAAAATAGGAAATAGGTCTGACAGCCACAGCCCATGACACTGTTAAATGCATCACGCTGCTTCCTTTATCAGGAAAACTGCTCTTCATTGTCAATTTATTATTGGTCAAGAATTATTATAGAGAGATTAATGATTTTAAATGATAGATTGCAGGCTAAGCAGGAAATCATTTTTTATAACCCATGGCATACAATGAATCGGTGACTTTCTAAGTTAATTATATTGAAATTTTCAGGTATTAATTTGAAACTTCTTTAAAAATAGGAACAGATACAGTTTTTGCCAGTCAGTTTAAATGTCTTTTTTAAAATTCTTTTCCCCTTGAGGACTTAAAGATTAGTGATTGTGGTTGGACTACTGCTGGGAAGGGGGTTAAAAAGCTTTAATCTGATAGATTTTGTATTTTCAGAGTAAAGAAAAAAATCCATCACATGCAAATTTACTTAAAAAAGCAGAAACTTATTATTAAATATATGCACCGATCATCAGGAGAGATGCAGCTGTTTTGCTCTGCTCCTTGTCATTTATCATTAGTCAAACAGAGTTTCTCCAGAAACTTTTCCAGGAATGTTTCTGACAAAAATATATTTAATACACAATATACATACCATGGCAGCCTTAAACACTTGCCAGCTGACTTTAGATAACTAAGAGGATTGCTTGGCCCTTATTTGAGAGCATAATACTGAGAAAGGGCATCAGGGGCCCTGTTTCCCTTCATTCCCTCTGCACTTTGTTGCCTTTATAGAACCAGATAGACATGTAGCCCCTGTGCATAGTATGAACTGCTCTGCTGCCGTAATGTCTCAAGAGGATCACCTCCCCTCCCCCCTACGATTTCCTAAGGGCAAGGAGCAGAGTGGGCAAGTGGTGCTGCCCTCCATCACCATATGGGGTGCTGGCTGGCTAGTTGGCGAGGCTTGTAAATGGTACCTTAACAGTTCCTTAATTCTGGCAATTAGTAAGTAATAACTTTTGAACACTATATTTCTCTGTGTTACTAATATTTTTAGTATAAAATTATGCTGATTCTAAATTGTCAGAAATTCCATCGTGCTGCATCATGCTGACACTCACATGGGTAATCAGCATGGTTGTAACCCTTACATCCACCACACAGACCTCTGGCACTTGAGCTAACATTATAAGTAATACCAATAGTAAGTCATCTATTATTCTTCATGTGGATCAGCAGTAGAGGGGGTTAAAACACACTGGCCAGGTACATCTGTACCTAGTCAAAAAGCCCAAGGTAGAATCAATCTAAATTATGCAGTTTCTGTAAGTGGCTTAGTTTAGATTGGTAGGAAACAGAATATATATTCACTCTTTGGTGGAGGGGGACAAATCTTAAACCAGGTTCTACCATTTTTAAACCAATCTGTGTGTGCTGAACTTCTTTTCTGTTATAGGTATGGACAGGTTTTATGTGCCAAACTTCTGTTCTGTTATGGCTATAGACTGGTTATGATCACTTATACTGCTAAAAGTCTGTACCTGGCCATTGTGTCAACAGTTCTCACAAATGCTTGCTCATATCCCACTTCTTGCTGCTTGTTCTAGTCCTACTTCCATTTAGGATCGGGAGTGGGTGAGATGTGATGATTGCCACTTAACTCTCTTGTGTGATATCTGAGCACAGACACTAATGGGCTTTAACCATGTTATCCCAAAGATCTGCCTGGGCTTGGAATGGTACTGAGACTTGAACTACCAGCATCATTTCTAATTATGTTTGCATGTGTGCTCATGCACTTACTCCTGTATACACATCACATGTGCTGATAACAAAGTGCTGAATGAGTATTTTTTAAAAAAATATTTCCATGGTGTACATATAAGCTGAGGCCCTAATTTTAGAAAGAATTAATATGTGCATTTTTTTTTTTTTTTTTTTTACTGACCCAGTGGTGCTACTCATGATTTCTTTAAGAATTTGGTAAAGTGTCTGGTCTTAAAAAAGGGGAGGCCACATAGAGTGCTTTGAGGGAATCTGGGCTCTTTCTGATGCTGTTACAAAACTATTGGCACAAATCTTTCAAAGATGATACATTTTTGTAAAAGAAACTGATTTTTTTTTAATTAAGAAAGATGCATAAAGCCTCATAGTTTTAATTCCTTAAGGTAGTTTAATATCCAAAAAATATAGTGTGAAAGATTCTCTTTTAAAAATGTTCTTTTCCAATTAGTCAGGGCTGCTGGAGGGCTAAGTTAATATCAAAGGCCTCCAATTCACTGAATAACAGAAAGTCTGACAGATATTAGTTTTTGCCTTCTTTATAGGACACTTGTGGTTCATGGGTGTGATGTAATTCTCAAGAATCACCCCTTCACTAATGTTTTCACTTCATATTATGTTAAAGCGTGGCTCTACTCTGAAAGTGGCTATGTAAAAATGGCACTTTGTAAGTTGTCAGGTCTGCTCGTTTTAGTGACTGTAGTATGTCTTTAATATTTTTATAATTCCCGAGTCAATAAGGGCTAGAAGGAGTGAGTAGGATTCTGTTCTGGCTTGTGCATCATCATCAGGAGAATTTGAAACTAAGTTTGGTTTTCAGACTATTGTTTGTCACACATGGATCAGAAAGAACGGAGCTTCCATTTGAGAATCCAGTGGAAGTTTTCAGGATTGAAAGTTAGAGGAAAAAAGTCCTGTAAACTAAGCAGATTTGGCCTAGGCAGTGAATTACATAAAATACAGAGCTTCCATAGTACCAATTGAATGGTAATTTTAAGAGTAGAAACACTCTTTAAAAATTCTTCCAGATCTTTCCTTTCACTTTTGTCCTTAGATTCAAAGATCAATACATTAAAATGTTTTTAAACCATGCTTAGAAAATTTTTCCATTTTGTTTACAAATCTGATAGCATCTGGCTCATCAAATATTCTTTACCCATAAATCTTCATAAAATAACCATTACCTTTTAAATTACTTATGTCATGGCATTATCCATATTGATGAAATTTTAAATGTAAGATGGTGAAGGATGAACTGCTAAACATGGTCTCTAAAGTAATAGTACCAGATTCTTGTGGTTTGTGATAGTATACTTGAGATTAATATTTAATATCCTTTCCATTCCATTATAGCCCATCCCTGCCTGCCCTTGACTGGCAGTTGCCATCTCACTCAGGACCTTATGAACTTCGGATTGAAGTGCAGCCGAAATCTCATCACAGAGCTCATTATGAGACGGAAGGAAGTCGAGGGGCTGTGAAGGCATCTGCTGGGGGACATCCTATTGTGCAGGTATCAATATTTGTATTGGCAGGAAGGCTTGTTTATCCTGGCACACTGTAGCTAGCACCCCTCTACTCTTGCAAAAAAAGGGCCAAGAGATCTTTAATGACCAAAAAGAAATGAGCATATATGTATATATGTGTGTGTATATATATATATGCCTTTACATCTGTAGATCAATGTTCAAGTAATATAAGGCAGCTATATATATTTTCTTTCTTACTTTCCTTTTCCCTTCTTTTTGTTGCTGTAGTTGCATCAAAATGAAGAAGCAGCTACAAATAGATACATATCTTTTCTGTGCACTAGCATCCAACTCAACAAACATTTGGCTAGAAGCTAAAAATTGAGGGCCCATTTTACCTGTCAGAGTACACACATACAAATCCCACTGAAGGGTAAATTCCTCAGTTTATTTAGTTCTTACTCATGGCTGGATCCATTTGAAGATTTGAATGTGTGTTATAGGGAAAAGGTAAGCCCATATTATGAAAACTTCAGTAAATTAGGGGAAAGTGTAGAAGCATTTGAAATATGTTCTGTTGTAATCCTTCTACCTCTCTAGACACTAGTATGTATCTGAAACCCACATCTAATATAAGGGTTCCTGCTAACATTTTAATTTCTATATATTCTGTATTTAATAGTGTCAAATTGAATGAGATTAATCTCATTCATTTTAATGGGACTTGTTGCAGGAACAGGAGCAGGAAGATTTGTGTTCCATTTGGCTGTACAGAATGGCAATTTACAGGACTTTCTCCAGTAAGAAGTGTTAGCTAGGAGATGAGTGAATCCTATGACTCTCCTTCTCCAGAATTTAAACGCTCTAGTTTAAAAGTTTTGAAACCTTCTCTAATGAATCCCATTCCTGAAGCATAATAGACTGTTCCATTTGCTCACACAATCAGTCCCACTAAAGTCAGCAGGACTGGTTATAGAAGGCCAGGGGTTGGGTGCAGATCCATAACATTTGTTTTAAGCTAAGTGCTTGTTCAGGGGGTAGCATCCTTGCATCCAAAGATCAGCTATATGGCTGGGCGGTTTCTGACCTAGACAGAAGCTGTGCATACAAATATTGCATGTATTTGTGTAATTGCTTTAAAATCACTTATAGATTATCCAACAAATCTATTATTCAGACTGGAATCCTGTTCCTTGAAGGAATGATGCAACCTTAAGAAAGATGATACTTGGCAGGGAATGCTATGTATATTTTGTATTCCAGCGAGCTAGCTGAAGAGACTCTGAAAGTGTGTCAGCAGTCAAACATGGTTTGTCTCTCTCTGCCAAAACTCATCAGTGACATGGGATTATGAGGGAGACCTGCTGAAAGACTAAGGATTTTAGCAGAACATTTGTGAATGGCATTGTGAACGTGAGCGTTGTGGCAGCACACTTGATGACAATCAATACATACTCTGTTAGCTGCTTTCATGCAAGAAAATGTAAATAGGAAGCATCTATTTACAGTGGGCAACTTGACATTTAAAATGTTCAGCTCACTTTACAGAAAAAATGAATATGTTGCCAACACTTAATTGACATCCAGGCACTCTTCCTATCATCTCCTGTACCAGTGTGCAGGGAATGAAGTATGCGACCTCTGAATAGATAGGTTGGTGGAAAGGAAAGGAAAGGAAAGGAAAGGAGAAAAAGAAAGAGAAACAGAAAGAGAAAAGCAGAGGAGGAAGACTGGATGGAAGAAAGATGACAAAGAAGGAAAAGGAAATAATTAAAAAAAAAATGTACCCATTTCAGTCAGACCAATTTAGTTTGATAAAGATGAATCTATTTCACAGCCTTTCTACTGCAACAGGGAATTTAAACTTCACATCCCAATCCCCACCTCTCCAAAGCGAACAGAAAAACAAAAGGTAACTTTTTCCCCCTAGACTAAACAGTGTTAGAGTTAGCTGTTCAGAAAAACTAACTTTGCTTCTCTGACAAAGATAGCCCTTGGGCTTTTTTAAGAACAAATTATATACAAGAAGAAAGCATCTAGAACTCCTACCAGTGGGAAGTGAGAACTTTCATAGCTGTATTAGGACACTGAGGGTGATTTCTGATAAGCCTGGGACAGGCCAGAAGTGAGAAATGAAGATCTGAAACTCTGAGTTTCAGTCTCTGTTTTGGTTTAGTCTGTTATCTCTCCCCACATACAGACATTGGTCCAAGGTTCAGAGTCCCCATCCTTGTGTGAAACTTCACAACCATGCGGTGCATCTAAGAATGAGGGTTTGGTTTGGGTTCTTCCTTCTGATAGAGTCTGGTGTTTGTGATTGTATTACCCCATTCAAACCCATCATACAAATCTGCTGCCCCTGCCCCCACTGCCTCTCTGCACCATGTAGCCTATTCTCTTGTCCTAGCAGTTGCAGGTTTCAATGGTGATTATTTTGGTGCTTTTGGTTTAAACACATTTATTTTGGTGCTTTTGTTTCACACTTATTCCCCTGCCTAAAGGGAAAATGCAGTGGAAAAAACCCCAAAATCAGTGGAGAAATGAGGGGAGCATTAACTTCGTGCTGCTTGCTCAGACCCCCAGCAAGTCATTCAAGTCCAAAGAAGCTTCCCCTCCTTTTCTGTCTCCCAGACATGCTAACACAAACACCCTTTGTTCAGGGAGGGGAGGTAGAACGAGAAAGCAGCCTTGGAAGTAGCACAGTTCCCCAGCAAAAAAGGTTAAATGCTGTGGCAAACTGCCATGTAGGTTACTGTTCTCCAGCCAGACATTATTTGCCTCTGTTTCCTCCCTCCCCCTCCCTGCTTAATGGTCATTAGTTTTTTCATCACAGCAATAGCTCCCCTTGAAGGAGGTGGGAAAGTACAGGTACGGGGAGAAGCCAGTGACTCCTCAGGTAAACAGTCTGCCAGAAGGGAGCACGGCAGGAGGGCAGGCTCCTCTCCTGGGTATGACAGGAACTGCAGGCCTTGAGGATAACTTTCTCTTGGGTCCTCAAGGCAGGTGAAATTCATCCCTGCTGCAGAGGAAGTCATTGTGTTAGCTTTACATTGCAGCTTAGTGTTAGAAACGAAGGCTGTGTTAATACACAACATGTCATTCACTTTATTCCAAAATCATACTATGCAGAGAGTCTCCACCTTTGTATTGTCTTGCACACACAGTGGCAAGGAGTCAAGAAGGGGAGCATTTACCTAATTCCATTACCACCCTGCCAAATAAAACTCCATGCAAATAGCACAAGGAGGCTATAGCCCAAAGGTTATTTGAGCCCTGACCCCACCCTGGAGGGTACAAGTCACTTTCCAGCCCATCTGCACCCTCCAGCTTACCAGGGATGATTGCTGTAGGATTTCACCCAGCATGATTTTGTGCCTCCAGTAATTTCATTCAGTTCAGCCGTGCCCATCCCCACTGCCAGATTTACTTTATTGATGGATTTTTGTGCATGCAAATCTGCATTTAGAGGCACTCAGCAACAGGAGCCCCTTCTTTCTGTGTTACCCTCCTACACATTTCCTTTTTACTTGTTTGGGTGTTTGGTTGCCATTGCAGCCCCAAGCTATCAGTGTTCTTGATTTCTAAATGTTTTGAGAGTGGGCTGTGCTGACACACCTAGCAAGCTAAAAACACTTCAGAACATGGGCAAATTATAGTTGCTGGTGAGTTGGTGCTGATGAGGTAATGGCTGGCAAGGGTTTTTATACCTTGGCTTGTAGAATATATTACTAGTCATAATGATTCTATAGGTGATACTTTCCCCTCTGAGTCAGTCCTGTGGAAGTATATTGTGCTGCTGGAGGTGCCAGATTAGATTGAAAACTGAGACCCTCACCATTTGAGAACCAAAATCAAGTAATCACTGCAATATGTTGCACTGTCTGCAGAGGTCAAAGTTACTAACCCTACAGTTTCTTGAGGTACAATTAGATCCTAAAGTGATAGGCAAAATACAAAACTTGAAAGCACATCCACTAAAGATTTCTGGCCAAACTGCAATTGGAGTGAGTTGGCTCTAGTTACACCAGTGATGAATTTGACACACCATTTGTACAGCCTATAATCTTCCTCTGGTGATTTCATTTGGAGCTATTTCCCATTTTTCATTCTAAAAATGGTTGAGTTGGTGCTATACAAAATGGCTGTTGCATTTGACCCAAAGGTAGCTGCATTCAGCTGCAGGTGAGTAGTCTAGTACAGTGGTTCTCAACCTTTTTTGTACTGGGACCCATTTGCCAAGATTGATGGCTTGTCCCAACCCATGCCCACCTGGCCCTGACAGTGCCCAACCCACAGTCCCCTCCCCACCCCCCGAGCCATGCTGGGGCCCCTCACCCAC